>NC_135981.1:25613084-26213084 GCF_053455715.1 Rhinoraja longicauda
TATGTAGGTTAATTGGCTGGGTAAATGTAAATGTAAAAATTGTCCCTAGTGGGTGTAGGATAGTGTTAATGTACGGGGATCACTGGGCGGCACGGACTTGGAGGGCCGAAAAGGCCTGTTTCCGGCTGTATATATATGATATGATATGATATGATAAACTAAACTGATTAAAAATGCCTCATATCCGACTTGATGGGTGAATCCTTATTATTAAACAGGTACCCTTGTTCTGGATTATACCAACGAAGAAATACTCTCCACACAGCCAGCGTGTCAGAACCTCTCCAGATCTTTTTGTTTCCATCAAGTCACCTTTCATTCTCTGAAACATCTGTAGACAAATATCTAAGTCCAACCTTTTCTCATAAGACAATCTAACAATTCTGAGTATTAGTCCAGTCAACTGGTTTATCTTTATATCCTTCCTTAAAAAAAGAAACCAATGTGTTCCCGCCAATTGCTTATAAAACCTCCCACTATTGTGTTTAATTCCCCTGCCAATAGACAATAACCTTCCTTTAGCTTTGTTAACAACTTATTGTATCCACTGATTTGTGTTTCCGGACCCCAGATCCTTCTGCCTCTCAGTACTCTCTGATCTCACACTATTTAGATAATGTGCTTTTTAAAAATATTTTCCTACCAAATAGGACAATTTTACATTTTCTCATGCTACACTCCATTCAACAAGTCTTTGCCCATTCACTTCACACATCCAAATGCATTTGAAGCCTCCTAATATCCACATCCCACTTGCTTTCCTACCAATGTTAATGTCTTCGGCAAATTTAGAGAATAATCTTTGGTGCCTTCATCGACGTCATTTGTATGAATTGTAGAAAAATTGAAATTCCAGCATCCGACCCTGTGGCCTACCAGTCATTACATCTTATCACTTGGAAATAGATCCAATTATGTCTACTTTCTGTTCCCTGTTCGTAAGCCAATCTCCAGTATGTCAGCACCCACATCATGATGGTTTACTTTCTGCAATAAGCTTTGATGCAAACCCTTATCAGATGCCTTCTGGAAATCTAAATATAGTACATTCACCAGTTCCCCTTTATCAACAGAACCTGTTCCTATTTTGAAGAGCTCTAACAAAGTGGCTAGCTATGACTTCCCTCTCTTAAAACCGTATTGACCATCTGATTATCTTGGTTTATCATGACCTTTAATATTCCCTTCTAATAATATCAGCGTAACGGTTGTTAATCAGACTGGTCTATTTTCTGCTCTCTGTTTCTCCCGCCCATTTTGAACAAAAGAGTTACATTTGCTCTTTTCCATTCCAATTGATTATTTCCAAATAAAGTGAAATCTGAGAAATCAAAACCAACAGATCCATGATCTCACCAACTACGTTGTAAGTCCATGAGGATCTGGAGATGGCTGTCCACACCTCCTTCAGTTCACTAAGTATCACTGCCACTGTAACTGTCATTTTCCCAAGTTCCTCCTCCACTCCAAAGACGTACAGGTATGTACGTTAATTGGCTGGGCAAATGTAAAGAAAAAACAAATTAAAAAAATTGTCCCTAGTGGGTGTAGGATAGTGTTAATGTGCGGGGATCGCTGGACAGCGCGGACCCGGTGGGCCGAAGGGCCTGTTTCCGCGCTGTATCTCTAAATCTAAATCTAAATTCCAGTTCCAGATTTATAGCTAATGCTGGAATATTATTTGTATCGTCAACAGTGACGCCCCTTGGCACTTCAGAGTGCACTATTAATGCTTCTATCCGCCTTTTAAATCTTTAACAGTTCAGGGAGCTCAACAAGCTGCAATATGCATTTTCTATATAAATTAGAGCTCTCCAGTTTTAATAGTTGTTACCTGCAGTGATCCCTTTTTCCCAACGTGACAAATAGGTTTTGCCCAAAAAATGAAAGAGCGAAATGGCCAATCAAACTCAGGAACTACAAACTTGGATAGAGTGGATGTGGAGAGGATGTTTCCACTAGTGGGAGAGTCTAGGACTAGAGGTCACAGCCTCAGAATTAAAGGACATTCTTCAAGGAAGGAGGTGAGAAGGAATTTCTTTAGTCAGTGGTGAATCTGTGGAATTCTTTGCCACAGAAGGCTGTGGAGGCCAAGTCAGTGGATATATTTAAGGCAGAGATAGATAGATTCTTGATTAGTATGGATGTCAGAGGTTATGGGGAGAAGGCAGAAGAATGGGGATAGGAGGGAGAGATAGATCAGTCAAGATTGAATGGCGGAGTAGACTTGATGGACCAATTGGCCTAATTCTGCTCTTATCACTTATGACTTATGACAACCTCCAATAAAAAAAACCAATAGGCAATCCTGTAGTTTGCAATCCTACTGGTGTAAATATTTATATAAAATAATACAACACAGAAACTGGCCCTTCCCATAGCCCATGTCAACCGAGGCACTCATTTACACAAATCTCACACTAATCCCATTTTAGTCTCCCCACATTCCCATCAACTCCCCCATCCCCCCACTTACTTAAACATTAGGGGCAATTTAGAGTGCCCAATCGACCCACTAAGCTGGGCCATGTGAGGAAATTGGAATATCCAGGAGAACTCACGCGACCACAGGACAAACCTGCAAACTCCATGTAGACAGCTTCAAAGGTCAGGATCAAACCCATGTTGCTGCTTCCCTGTCCCTTTCTTCTGATCTTTTTTTTGTGTGTGATAAAATGAATGTTTGGTTTAATTTAGAGATACAGCGCAGAAACAAGCCCTTCGGCGCCGACCAGCGATCCCCGTACACTAGCACTATCCTACACACTAGTGACAATTTACAATTTACAATTTTTACCAAAGCCAATGACCTTGGAGTGCGGGAGGAAACCGGAGCACCCGGGGAAAACCCACGCAGTCACGGGGAGAAGGTACAAACTCCATATAGACAGCAGACACCCCGTGGTCAGGATTGAACCGGGTCACTGGCACTATCAGGCAGCACATTTACCACTGTGTTGCGCCCTGAGTCTAAATAAATACTCGTTTTCAGGTGAAGGCAAGGGAGAAGCGGATATTCTGCTACATATTTAAACAGTTTCCCACAGTGAAATAAAGCTGATTGCAAATGCTTACAATAGTGTGTTCCTCAGAACAGGTAACTCTTTTTCTTTTATTGACCATGTAATGTCGCTCATGTTTTTGCAGCTGTAAGTGGCCAGGCATTGAATGGTGGCTTGGACCTTCAGGCCATCCCTTTGTTAGTACTGAAGGCGGCATCCTTCCTGAGACTGAATGCCTAAAGCAATCCACATTCGCTCCTTCTCTCATTCCCTGGTCGACCTCTCTTGCTCAATCCTGTGTGCACTGGAAGTGAAGATTCCTCCAGCTGATGATTTTTTTTCCTGTAAGTGTCTTAATAACCTTGTAATGTCAAAAAAAATGCTCTTCAAATGTGTATCAACAATATAGATCATCAAGAATATAAATCATGAAGAATATGGACATGGAAATTGCCAGTGCAAAGGTCACTGACCAAGCAGTGCATAAGGATTTTACTTGTGTCACGCAACTACACAAAGAAACAATTGAGCTTCCCAAAAATACGCATTTAATCTGAATAAAATGAGGAGCATTTGCAGTGGAAAATAAATCTTGTGGATTTTTTCTTTCTCTTTTCGAAGAAGGAATTGCATTAAAGGTTTTATCTTGCTTTACAGCCAGGTTAAGGTAGAATATTATATTGATTTAACATTTCTAAATTTCCAGCGGCAGCTTTGCAATAAAATCAGAATATAATGCGATCAATTATGCATCAGAGAAATATTTTTACAACGTTCGTGTAAATAACTTGATAGAAGCAGGAAATTAGATTGTTCCCTTTCCTGTAATGAACCTATTTATATTCCAAACAATTTCAGCATCAGAGAATTAACCTGTACGGACAAGATAAAATCAATAACAATAAGGGCTTTAGTAACCTACATGAAGCGCACGGCTCCTTTGGAACAACTATGATTGCTCTTAGAATCAATATATAGCTCTGCAGCTAATTACCGATACACGTTTTAGAATCCTGCAGTTCCCTAGAACAGCAATTCATTCTTGAAAGCTTTCTGCAGGCTGCTCAATAGCTATATACACTTTCATAAAGATGTTTCCACCTGAGCCGACGGTATTTGCTTGGCTTGGTCTGAAATATAAAAAGGAGCAGAAACTGCTGGCCTATATTTGATTTATAGATCATTTTAAGAAGAGTTTAAATGCTGCAGTGATTAACAGATCTTGCACCATAGCACAAGTGAATTTGTGGTAAATTGCCTGCTATTTAAGACATTTTTAATTTATCGTTTGTCCAAATGGAAGCAGATTTATTTTAGCAGCAGATTGAAGCTTTAATGCTTTTTGAAAAATGAGGCCTTCTCCTCTCACCAATTATCTCTTCTCGTCTCTTCAATGCATGGATTCATGCTGGATTGTATCAATGGTCAGGATCTATCCTCAGCCACCTCACTGACTGAAGCACAAAGCCATATAATGTACAGGTTGCACTTCCCTGACTTAACCATTGCAGAGTAGGAATATCACTCATCGGGAGGATTCAACAAAAGGTAAGCACGTAGCAGAGACTCCATGGGTCGAATTAAGCCACAGATTTAAGACAAAAGTGGGAGTAGGGTATAAGTTCCCTGGTTGCTGCTGTAGACAATAGACAATAGACAATAGACAATAGGTGCAGGAGGAGGCCATTCGGCCCTTCAAGCCAGCACCGCCATTCAATGTGATCATGGCTGATCATTCTCAATCAGTACCCCATACCTGCCTTCTCCCCATACCCCCTGACTCTGCTATCCTTAAGAGCTCTATCTAGCTCTCTCTTGAATGCATTCAGAATTGGCCTCCACTGCCTTCTGAGGCAGAGAATTCCACAGATTCACAACTCTGTGACTGAAAACGTTTTTCCTCATCTCAGTTTTAAATGGCCTACCCCTTATTCTTAAACTGTAAAATGGCAGAACAGTGCAGCAAAGGAAATGCATCCCTAATGGGCAGTTAGATTTGATATGGAGGGGGGTAAGCAGAAATCTCAAAAGGGCAATATATTCCATGAATCTGTTGGGACAGATTTTTGGTACAACTTATCATGGAACCAACAAGTTGATAGGCCATACTAAATTTAATAATGGTTAATGAATTAAATATAGTCAACAAACTGATAAATGCTTAAGCATTTTCCAATGGCAGCGGCGATATGTTTGAATTCATTCACTCAAAAGGGAGAAAGTAGACTTCTTAGAGTCATACAGTTCAGCCAACTTGTCCATACCGACCAAGATGCCCAATCTAAGCTGGTCCTATTTGCTCACATTTGTCCATATCTCTCTAAACATTTCCTATCCATGAAGCTGTCTGTGTCTTTTAAATTGTGTTAACAACCTCCAAATGCCTCAACTACCTAATTTGGCAGCTCATTCCAAATACCCACCATCATCTGAATGAAAAAGTTGCCCCTCACCTTTCTTCTTAAACCTATGTCTTCTGGTTCTTGATTCCCCTATCCCAGGTAAAAGACTATGTGCATTCACCCGATCAATTCCCTTATTGATTTCATACACCTGGATAAGATCACCCCTTAGCTTCCTGCACTCAAAGGAAGAAAGTCCTAGCTCACCTAAACTCCCCCTCTAGCTGTGGTCCTCGAATCGTGGCAACACCCTCATAAATCATCTCTGCACACTTTCAACCTCAATTAGAAATTACAATCCTATATCTAGAATGACTTAAGCAAGATGCAATAATGCCCACAGTAATCTAAACAACCCATAATAACAAATCCATGGAAATGTTCAAAAAATAATATTAAATGATTTGGAATCATTTATACCCGTAAGAGACAAGAGCTCCACTAGGAGATGACAGAAGAAGTAAGGGACCATACTAAAAGAAAGGGACAATACTAAGAACTATACTAAGAACACGATATTAAAATAAAAAACATAAACAATTGTAATAAAAAGCACAGGTGCTAGTTTAGTTTAGTTTAGAGTTTAGAGTTGGAGCATGGGAACAGGTCTTTCAGCTCACCGAGTCCAAGTCGACCATTAATCACCCGTTCATGCTAGTTATCTCCCTACATACTAGGGGGCAATTTTGACAAAGGCTAATTAACCTACAAACCCACACGTCTTTGGGATGTGGGAGCAAACCGGAGTGCCTGGTGGAAATCCATGCAGTCACAGGGAGAACGTGGAAACTCCACACAGACAGCACCCGAGGTCAGGATCACTGGTGCTGTGAGTGGGCAGCTCTACCATTGCACCACTGTGTCACCCTAAGCAATATGAAGAAATCCTAAGAATAGAGAAAACAGACGGAAAACAGACAATAAAAATGTTAACATGGAAAGAAACCTGCAAAACGAATGATGAATAGAATCAGAGGCCCCTCGAAACCGATACCGGGACATTTTAAAAACAAATAAAGAAGCAAGGGACACTTAACTTACTTTGCATCAATATTCACAAATGGGGAACCAGGTAATTTACTAGAAATAGGAACATTAAATTTGAATCAAGAAATGAGACTGACCGTAAACGGATTAACAAAAATGGAAAATAAAGTTCACAACTCTATGATAAATCCTCAAGGTTGTATGGTTATATCCCAGATTTTATTGTATAATACTGTATCACTGCATTGCAGAGGGTTGTGTTCCTAAAATATCGTGATTTTCCGTAACGCAAACACTTGACATAGTTTATTGTTTCGTTGACATTCTGCGTTTTTATTAGGGGGTTTTTCAATCAAATAAATTCTCTAAGAGCAAATTTTTATCCTGTATCTCAATTTTTTTGGAATTATGGAATGAAAATTTGCTCTTACAGACTCCACACAGACAGCACCTGAGGTCAGGATCGAACCTGGATATCTGGCGCTGTGAGGCAGAAGATCTACTGCTGTGATCTACTGCTCTACTGCTGTCAGCCAAAGCTCTATTTTTTTTTAAATGTGAATTCCCTAAGGACGGATTTCTGTTACTCAAACTGCCATAACCAGGGGATGCACTGTATTTACACAATGTCCATAAAAATACATAATTAACTATCAAAGTAATAATGAGGCTAATGGCCCTTGTGGTCATACATATGCAAATGTCATTGCAATTCTGAGTGAAAGCAGATGCACAATTATATCCCAGGTTTGAAAGAATTAAAGAAATATCACATTACAGATACCCAAACTATAACCTTCCAAAGTTTCCCAGAATCAATTCCTTTAGATTGAAAATTGCACTCGCTAATCCACTATTTAATTGAGAGGAGGACACCAGGGAATTATAGACCAGTTAGCCTACAAACATTGGGAGGGTTATTTGAGCCCATAATTAAGAATGTAATGACAAAATATTTTGAGTTGTAGCATGGCTTTGTGAAGGATAGGTCATGCCTGACAACCGACTAAATATTTTGACAAATTAATAAAAACAAGTGGGCTGGGTAATGTCTGTGAATGTTATTTATGTGAACTTTCAGAAGGCATTTGATAAAGTTTTTCATAAGAGACTGTTGAATGTCCTTGAGCTCAGAGCAAATTATTGACGTGGTCAGAAGAGCAGCAGGAGACACGAGGGACGGATGTGGACTTATACTCAAACTGGCTGGAGATAGATATCTGAGTTGAGGCATCAACTAGTCACTGCATTCAATGATGATTTGGATGACAATATAAAGAATAATGTGATCAAGTTCTCTAATGAACAAAGGCAGCCAGTATTGTCAGCAGCAGACGTTGATGTGTGTAGTTCACTGAAAATTCACGGAGAGTTACAAAAGGAAAAAATAAGAATGTTGACAGACGGAGTTGAATAAAATACTCATAGGTGCGCTGGTGGAGAAGGTTAAAGCTCATGCTACTACTGCACAAAGCAATGGATAAACCAGCGAAGATAGACACAAAGTGCTGGAGTAAATCAACGGGTCAGGCAACATCTCTGGAGAAAAGGAATAGGTGACATTTCTGGTCGAGACCCTTCTTCAGATTGAGAGTCAGGGGAGAGGGAAACTAGAGGTAGGGAAAGGTACAGGACAAATCAGAGCTGGCACCGATAGCCAAGGTGTGTGTCCCCTGCCTCTCAGTCTGAAGAAGGGTCTCGACCCGAAACGTCACCTATTCCTTTTCTCCAGAGATGCTGCCTGACCCGCTGAGTTATTCCAGCTTTTTGTGCCTACCTTCGGTGAGAACCGGCATCTGCAGTTCCTTCCTACACAATGGTTAAACAACATCTGGAGTGCAGTTTTCAGTCTGAAGCACTCAATCTTAGAAAGAAAACATTGGCTCTGGAACAAATGCAGCCAAGATTGACTTAAAATCCAGTCTGAAGAAGGGTCTCGACCCGAAACATTTTGTGTCTATCTTTACTTAAATATTTCCTAGATTCTAGTATTTAAAGTAAAAGGAGGGATTGCACAAACTAGGGATGTACTTGCTAGAATTCACAATATTAAAGGGTAAAACAGAGGGAAATATGTTGCATCTCTTCAAAACCAGCGAACAAAATCTAAATGTTTGATGTTAAGAAACACTCCAACTTCCAAGGTAGAATCTTGGATTTCTCAACTGCAAATGGCAGTTTGGTGCTAGGCCAAAACCTAATTTTAAATTTATCTTAACCACAGAGGACTGCAAGGCAAAGATGGTTATGTGGAATTGGATCAGCCATGGTCTCGCCGAATGTTGGAACGAGCTTGAGGTGTTGGATTGCCCCTCTCGATTGCTGACTCCAGTGAAACACGTCGTAGTTTTAGCATGGAAATAGGGCCTTCTGCTCACCGAGTCCACGCCGACCAATGATCACCATATGCTAGCTCTATCCTACACACTAGGGACAACTTACAAAAGCCAATGAACCTACAAATCTGTATGTCTTTGGAATGTGGGATGAAACCAGAGCACCCGGAGAAAAGTTGTATGTTGAAAGGCTGGAGCGATTGGGCTTGTATACACTGGAATTTAGAAGGATGAGGGGGGATCTTATTGAAACATATAAGATAATTAGGGGATTGGACACATTAGAGGCAGGAAACATGTTCCCAATGTTGGGGGAGTCCAGAACAAGGGGCCACAGTTTAAGAATAAGGGGTAGGCCATTTAGAACGGAGATGAGGAAGAACTTTTTCAGTCAGATAGTGGTGAAGATGTGGAATTCTCTGCCTCAGAAGGCAGTGGAGGCCAGTTCGTTGGATGCTTTCAAGAGAGAGCTGGATAGAGCTCTTAAGGATAGCGGAGTGAGGGGGTATGGGGAGAAGGCAGGAACGGGGTACTGATTGAGAGTGATCAGCCATGATCGCATTGAATGGCGGTGCTGGCTCGAAGGGCTGAATGGCCTACTCCTGCACCTATTGTCTATTGTTTATTGTCTATTGTCTAAAACCCATGCTGTCACAGGAAGAACGTACAAACTCGACGCAAACAGCACCCTTGGTCATGATCGAACTAGAGTTTCTGGCGTACAGAGCAGCAGGACTGTGCCACCCTGCACAGTGAAGGTATCTATACAATAGACATGTTAGCGATCGCCTGCCGATCAGGAATAAATGACGTACAGATTCCCATCATAGGACAACTATAACCGTGGTGGCACGGTGACGCAGCGATAGAGTTGCTGCCTTACAGCGAATGCAGCGCCAGAGACTCAAGTTCGATCCTGACTACGGCGCCATCTGTACGGAGTTTGTACGTTCTCCCCGTGACCTGCGTGGGTTTTCTCCGAGATCTTCGGTTTCCTCCCACACTCCAAAGAGGTACAGGTATGTAGGTTAATTGACTGCGTAAATGTAAAAATTGTCCCTAGTGTGTGTAGGATAGTGTCAATGTGCGGGGATCGCTGGGCGGCGCGGACCCGGTGGGCCGAAGGGCCTGTTTCCACGATGTATCTCTAAATCTAAAAAAACAAAAAGTTGATGGAGCTAAACACAACTCTGAAAAAAACACTTTCCCAAAAGGCAACGTCCTCAAACTGCCGTATGATTCAAAGACACCAGCTTTTTAAAATATCTGTTTATTCATAAAATGATGGCATTCCCCTCTGACCACATTAGTATTTAAGTGTGGCAAAGTCTGTTGATTCTTAAGCTATGTTAGCAAGACAAAGGAGATAATTGTTGAAAAAAAACCTCAAAGAGTTTGAGTTGCTCAGCGGGTCAGGCAGGATCTCTGGGGAATTGGCAATATTTCAAATTGGACCCTTCTTCAGACAATGAGTTAATTGTTGACTTCAGGAAGAGATACCTACGGATCCATGAGCTTGTCCTCATTGAAGACTGGGGAGAGAGTTAACAACTTCAGGTTCCTGGGCATGCATATCTCTGAAGGTCTGCCCTGGGCCCAACACATTGACGCGATCACAAAGAAAGCCCATCAACACCTCTACTTACTTACAAGATTGAATAGATTTGCTGACTGGTTGCATCATGGCCTGGCTCAGATGCATGAACGTCCTTGAAGCAAGGAGGCAGCTTCAAGTGGCAGACATTGCCAGGTCCATCACAGGCATGACTTTCCCCACTGTCTAAATGATCTGCTGGAGATACTACCTCACAAAAGCAGCTAATATTGTCAAAGGCTCACACCACCCTGGCCATGCTTTCATCTCACTACTACCATTGGGAAGAAGTTATAAAAACCTGAAAACCATGACTTCCAAGTCCTAGCAACCATCAGGCTCTTGAACGCTGCACAACACGAGCCACAGCCTGACTTCAACAATTATTATCTACTATGGACTTCGGTTTTGCCCTCTGATGGTCTGGTTATCTAGTATTGCTGTTTATTAATTTATTGTATTATTGATTATCCTACATTCATTTGCATTAACGAGCCTGTAAAGCTGCAACAAGGAATAATCCACTGCTCCATTGTGGAAAGAAAAGCAGTTAATATTTCAGGTCGAAGATCCTTCATCAGAACTATTTTTGGATTGACATTTAAAATCGAGGTCTTGGTGTCATAGGAAGCACAAGTACAACATTCCTTCCTTTTCTAAACATATTGAGATTAAGGACTCCTTCGAAGATACTAGGCAGGTTTCTGTCAGAGCTGAGCAGTTCCTAGTGTTATCAGGTCATGCATCATAAACAAAATAAATGCCATTTACATTGATTGAAAATCGACACAGTGCTTCATTTTCGCATTTGGTGGGAACAGCAAATTTAAGTTTAATACAAAATCACACTTGCAATGTTGGAACAAACAGGGCAACCATGTAGATACCTATTATAGATTAAGCTTTCCTTTTCATGTGGTTCTCTGGAATTTCCCCATTTTAGAAACACTTCCAATCAAAAAAGATTTTGTTTTAAAGTCTGTCAACAACACCCTCCACTGTACACTGTGACTTTACACAAGCTTTGATGTTGGATAAATTATCCACAGCTATTTCACTTAAGGGAACATTGAAGATTTTTTTTTTAAATCCATTGCGTGCTTTTGATCCATCTCTCAAAAGAAAGCATTATGAAGCGCTTTTAGCTTCTCCTTGAGGTTGCTGTGGGCAGTAGTCTTGGACTGCAGTCAACATTTCAGCATCATGAACACGTTACACTAGTTAATGGAGACACTGAGAGAGAGCACAGGAAATGGACATCAATTCCTTCCACTCTCGTAATGAAACACTGCGCGTCTGATTGAGAAACAGCACTTTCCACTCAGTTACTGCCTCAGTCAAGTGGCATTAAAATGCTTTGTTCTCTTTTGCTGAGACGTCCTTCCTCTTGCTTCAATAGTGATCCTTCAGATGTCTGGAGGGGTCAGGACACACGGAGAATTCATCACCAGTTCAATACAGGTTTCTCTGGTCTGACGGGACAATTCAATTCTATTTGTATCCTTTGTTTCTGAGTCTGAACTTTTATTCCCCAACTCTTAATTCCCAAACTCCAAAATGTGAGACCTATTGCATGGTACATTTTGAATAACTTTTAGGCGAGGTCATTTCCTGTGCATCAACAAGGTTCCGGGGCAGCACGGTGGCGCAGCGGTAAAGTTGCTGCCTTACAGCGCCAGACACCAGGGTACGATCCTGACTTCAGGTGCTATCTGTGCAGGAGCTTGTACATTCTCACCTTGATCTGCGTGGATTTTTTTCTCTGGGAGCTCCGGTTTCCTCCCACATTAAAAAAGACAATCAGATTTGTAGGCTAATTGGCTTGGTAAATGTAAAAATTGTCCCCAGTGGGTGTAGGATGTTGTTGGTGTGTGAGGATCGTTGGTCGGTGTGGACTTGGTGGACTGAAGGGCCTAGATCCACGCTGTATCTCTAAACTAAAATTGCCCTGGAGAGTGACTGCTACATACGAGACATTATTCCAGAATACATCAATAGGGAAGCATAGGGATCCTTCAAGCTTTAATAATAATAATAATAATAATACATTTAATTTATATAGCGCTTTTCAGGATACTCAAAGACGCTTTACAGAGCAAACATGACATAAAAACAAACAAAAGATTTGTCGTGACGGAGAAGCGGTGAACAAACAGCGCCAGCGTCCTCTCACGTCAGGGTCCGGCAGTAGACAATAAAGAACACAAGACACACAATTACAATTTAACACAAACAACCATCACAGTGATTGCTACAGGCACACCCTCACTGTGATGGAAGGCAAAGAAAAGTCTTATCTCCTCCTCATTCTTCTCCCGTGGTCAGGCAGTCAAACTGCTGCCTCGAGGCGATCGAGGCTCCCGACTTTTGAAACCCCCGCCGGGCGATGGAAAGTCCCAGGCCGAGCCGAGCAGGCCGATGAAGGTCCTGAGCCCCCACCGGGCGATGGAAAGTGCCGCGGCCGAGCCACGCAGGGCGATGGAGGTCCTGCGAATGGGTCGATCAAACCTCGCGATTCGGGGCGGTCGAAGCTGCTACAGCTGGAGCTCCCGAAAGCCGGTCGCCAGCCAGGGACCTGAGAGCTCCCGATGTTGAGGTCTGCAGGGCCCACGGCCGAAGATAGCATACAAGAAAGAAATTATCCCGGTGGCATAGGAAACGTGTGGCACTCTCAGAACATAATCATAATTTATAATGGCTTGACTAAACAGGTCACGAGTAGCCAGGTAATGTATTTTCCTGTGTTTCAGCCACATAACCATACTGTATCTCTAAAACTAAAACTAAAACTTCACAACAAATATATATTCCTTTAAGACATGAAAGCAAAGCAGAAAAAAATGGTCTTCCTGTCAGTCAACGGAGAAGTTATGGAATTCGATGTTAGGAAGAGCCTTATAATAATGCCATAGAATGCAGAAAGCATAAAAGATTGGGAGAATTTCAGAATTTGGCAAAGGAGAACAAAATCATTGATAAAGTGAAAATAAAATATAAAATAATTTAGTGGGGACCATAAAGCAGATTGTAAAGGTGTCAGAAGAGTCTCGTCCTGAAACGTCACCCATTCCTTCTCTCCTGAGATGCTGCCTGACCTGCTGAGTTACTGCGGCATTTTGTGAAATAAATAACTTCAGATTGTAAAGATCACTAAAGATATATTTTAAAACATAATGGAAGCATTTGGATTTGATGAGGAATAGTTGTCAGCAGACCAGTTGTCATTGATTCCAGTGGAAGTGGGTGATTCAGCAGAACAAACACTTTCATGAAATCAGTTAGTTCCCAAAATCCACACTTTCTTGAAGAGTAATCACTATTGTAATAAAGAAAATATGGAAGCCATTTGAGGTGAAATTGCTACAAGCAGGAATGTGAGTCTGATCAAACAAGCAGTTTTGGTATTACTGACTTCAAGTCAAATACAGGTCAGGACTGTGAATAATTCCACTGGTTGTCTTTAGATTACTGCCATGGAAGGAATGACACCTCTGACAATGCAGCATTCCCTCAGATCTGTAGTTAGTGGGTTAGTTTGAATTTTTGTGGTCAAATCTCTGGAGTCAAACTTGAACCCACAATCTTCTGACTCAAGAGATACTGACTGAACCACACTTTCACAACAATTGTGCAAATTGAATACAATCAAAACATTAGTTATGAAAACAGAATAGTTTATTCATCTTAATGGAGGGGTCAAAAGTAAAAGTAAGCCCATTTGAAGGTTGTGCTAAATGGGTCCACCAGCCTGCAGTGAGAAAAATAAGCCGTCAGAACAACAGAAATACTGTAAAGATAAGGGGAGTGAAATTGGAACATGGGGTGGAGTCTATGGAAGAACTATCAGAAAGGGTATATTAAACCATAAGATGGACACAAGGGTGGCATAGTGGTGTAACTGGTAGAGCAGCTGCCTAACAGTGCCAAAAACCCAGGTTTGATCCTGATCTCTGGTGCAGACTTTCTTCGTTTTAGACAATAGACAATAGACAATAGGTGCAGGAGGAGGCCATTCGGCCCTTCGAGCCAGCACCGCCATTCAATGTGATCATGGCTGATCATTCTCAATCAGTACCCCGTTCCTGCCTTCTCCCCATACCCCCTGACTCTGCTATCCTTAAGAGCTCTATCTAGCTCTCTCTTGAATGCATTCAGAGAATTGGCCTCCATTGCCTTCTGAGGCAGAGAATTCCACAGATTCACAACTCTTTGACTGAAAAAGTTTTTCCTCATCTCAGTTCTAAATGGCCATACCCCTTATTCTTAAACTGTGGCCCCTTGTTCTGGACTCCCCCAACATTGGGAACATGTTTCCTGCCTCTAACGTGTCCAACCCCTTAATAATCTTATACGTTTCGATAAGATCCCCTCTCATCCTTCTAAATTCCAGTGTATACAAGCCTAGTCGCTCCAGTCTTTCAACATATGACAATCCCGCCATGTGTCCACTGGGTTTTCTCCGGGTGCTCAGGTTTCCTCCCACATCCCCAAAATACATGCGGGTTTATAGATTAATTGCGCTCTGTAAAATTCCCCCTAATGAGTACAGAATGGATGCAAATGTGGGATACCACTGAAATAGTGTTAATGGGTGACCAATAATCGGCGTGGACATAGTGGGCCCAGAGATCTGTCTCCGTGCTGTGTCTTTCAATCAATTCAATCCAAAAAAATCAATGTGTAGAACAGAACTGCAGATGCTGGTTTATTTCGAAGATAGACACAAACTGCTGGAGTAACTCAGCGGTTCAGGCAGCATCGTTGGGGAAAAAGAATGTGTGACGTTTCGGCTCGGCACCCTTCTTCAGACTGCCTATCAATCAAAACGCTGTGGCAGCTGCGGCTTGCCTGCAGTCCATCTGTCTTTTGTGTTTTTTGTTGTTTTTGTATGAATTGTAGTTTTAATATGGTGTAGTGTCTGTATGTTATGTGGGGGGGAGGGGGTGGGAGGGAACGGGAACTGTAAAAAATTCTCTCTCCCGAACGGAGACGCGACCTTTGTTTCTGTGTCGTGTCTCCGTTCCCGCTGCGGCCTACCACCGGCCATGCACCTGGGACCACCTGGGGCTCTGGTTCGCAGAGCCCACGGCCCGGACTCACCACCTGCAGCGCTGGCTGCCTGCGGATGCTGCGGGAGCGGCTGCGACTCGTCTCCGGAGGCTCCGGCGCGGGCCGCGTGGACGTCGGAAGCCCACAGGCCCCTGGGTGGGGGCCAACATCGGGAGCTCCGGCAGCGGCAGAGGCAGCGTGTTCGCCCGCCCCGAATCGCGGGGCTTGGGTCGGCCCGCCGCGGACCTTTCACCGTCCGGCGCGGCCTGAAATAGGCCGCGGACCTTTCACCGTCCGGCGCGGCGCTCCAATGTCGGGAGCCCCGACCGCCCCGACCGCCCCGACGTGGCAAGTTCAACAGCCTAACCGCGGGAGAAGACGGCAGGGAAGAGAAAAGACATTCTGGCCTTCCATCACAGTGAGAAGGGACTGGAGGAGACTCACTGTGATGGATGTTTCTTTTGTTTGGTGTTAGTGTATGATTGTATGTGTTATTGCATTTTTATTGATTATTCTTATTGGTCTTAGTGTTTCAACTGCGGGTAATGTTTCATTTCACTGCACATTTATGTGTATGTGACAAATAAACGACTATTGACTATTGACTATTGAGATCTGAAAGGCAACGAACCAGCTACTTTCAATCTGAAGAAAGGTCTCGGCGCAAAAAAGGTTTGTGTGTACATTTCCCATCAGAAATGTTGTCTGACCTGTTGAGTCATTCCAGTGCTTTGTTATTTGCTCACGGATCCAGCATCTGTAGTCTCTTGTGCCGAGATAGTTTCAGTGGTCATTGAGTGGCAGCCTACCTAATCCTGTGTAGGACAGGGTAGAGTTTTGTCTACATGTTTTACACTCGTGGAGAAGCTTTTCGCACCATCTTGTCGAGCTTGGAATCCATGGGAAAAGTTGACCAGAAACTATTCTCCGTCACTATTTTACCATTTCAATGGCACATGTCTCAGCATCCCTTGCGCCTTTCAGAGAGTTATGAAAGATTGGGATGAAATGGATTTTCTTTAAATTATTTTAAGGCAAGGCACTGTTGCAAGTCACAAGCTTTTTTTGCTCATCAAACAAAGATGAAATGAAATGTCCATACTTCAACATGTTCCATTGAACAAACACAAAAATAAGTTCATTTTGTTCATAGATTAGTGAGATAAAGCAAAAAAAAAAAGTCTCAACCAACCATTGCAATTCCATCTTTCTGGTTTATGTCCAAATTCCTTTCCTATTCCTGTCAAGAAGGATTATATTTGCATCATCTGCACTGTAAATCATCCTAAATCTACTCAATGTGGAGCAGGTTGGGCAGGTATGACTAGGTTGCAGCAAAAAAGATGAAAACTGATTTACTGAACTGTGTCAAGAATTTCACATTTAAAGCTTTTCCTTTGAAGCACGTGTACATTTGTCATCGTTGACTGAAGTCTGATATCTCCATAAAATTATGATTGAAACACTAGTTGTCTCCCATAGATGTTCAATCAAACCAATGATTCCAGATCCAAAGGCAAGTGGGAACTGGGAGACGTAGGGGAAAGATGGAGGAGGTTTTGGTTTAGGTTTATTATTGTCAAGTGTAACGAGGTACAGTGAAAAGCTTTGTTTTGCATCCAATCATTTGAGAGAATACTATACATAAATACAATCAAGCCAAACTCAGGTACAATAGGTTGAGCAAAGGGATACATACTGAATACAGAATATAGTTCTCAACATTGCAGCACACCAGATCTATGGACAAAGTCCAATTTCTGCAATGCGGTAGAGGTGAATCGGGCACTACTCTAGCTAATGGGAGGGCACTTCAGACGCCTCATAACAGAGGGGAAGAAGCTGTTCCTAAGTCTGGTGGTGCGTGCTTTCAAACTACTGTATCTTCTGTCTTATGAGAGCAGTATGAAGAAGGAATGAAAAGAGTGGGGCAAGTCCTTGATGGTGTTGGCCTCTTTACCGAGGCAGCGTGAAGTGTAGCTGGAGTCATTGGTGGGAAGTCCGATCTGTATGATCTACTGGGCTACATTCACATCTCTCTACAATTTCTTGCACTCATGGGCACAGTTGTTCCCAAGCCAAGCTGTGATGCTCCCTATGGTGTATGCATGTATGAATGCTGTATGCATTCTATGGTGGATCTGTGGAAGTCATCAGAGACATGCCATATTTCCTCAATCTCCCGAGGAAGGGGTGGCAGAGTGTGTTTTCTTGTCTGTCACTCCAATGTTGTTGGCCCACAGCAGATCTTTGGTAATATTTAAGCCCAGAGCTGTCAAATGCTCCTCCTATGTCAACTCAATCATCCCCAGAATCATTTTCACCAACTACTCCTGGACCCTCTCCAAAACCAGCACATCCTTCCTCAGATGTGAGGCCCATAACTGCTCACAATACTCCAAAAGTGATCTGACCAGTACCTTATAAACTCTCGGCAGTGCATCCATGCTTTTATATTCTAGTCCTCTCGAAAATAATGTTGACATTGCATTTGGTTTCCATACTACCCTCTCAAACTGCAAATTATCCCTTTGGGAATCATTTTGAGAGGACTAGAATATAAATACATCTGTCTTTGTATCATCCGCAAACGTGGCCACAAAGCCATCCATTCCATCATCAAGATCGTCAACATTTAAATGAAAAGTAGCAGATCCAACAGCGATCCTTACGTATCACCACTAGTCACTACCCAGTCACCAGCAAAACCATGTTGCTCTCCCTTTTCCTTCAACAGACATGAGTTCAATAGTCACAATCTTTATTGTAAACTATGAGATGTTTCATATCTCCTCCAAACATGCATCTAAACGTGTACGACTTGAATGCAAAGTGGCCTTGACATCTACAGGCATTGCAGTTTTTACCCTGGACGGGGTAGCTGGAGTCATTGGTGGGAAGTCCGATCTGTATGATCTACTGGGCTACATTCACATCTCTCTACAATTTCTTGCACTCATGGGCACAGTTGTTGTAACGGGGTACTGATTGAGAGTGATCAGCCATGATCGCATTGAATGGCGGTGCTGGCTCGAAGGGCTGAATGGCCTCCTCCTGCACCTATTGTCTATTGTCTATTGAAGGAAACTTCAATAATGACTTGCGCAGCTATAATATTTTCTTTGGCGATGTCCCGATGATATCATGGGCGCTTCTGCAACAAGTCTTGCCCATGCCCAATTGGAAGATTATTGTCATGGGATCATAGAGTCATAGAATATAGAACAGTGCAACACAGAAACAGGACATTCGGCCCATGATATCAGCGTCAAACATGATGCCCTCAAACCAATATCCTCCTTCTGCATGTGATCCATACCCTGCCATTCCCTGCATATCAATGCTCCTATCTAAAGGCCTCTTAAATGCCACTATCGTCTCTGCCTCCACCACCAAACGGCAGCATGCTCCAGGCACTCTCTATGTAAAAAACTCTCCTTTAAACTCTGCCCCTCCCACCACAAAGTCATACAGCATAGAAACAGACCTTTCTGCCCACTGATTCCATGCCAATCATCAAGTAACTATTTTTGCTAATTCCACTTACCAGCACTTGATCTGCAGTTCCTACTCCTTGGGAATTCATGTGTTTGAGTCCACTTAAATGTGTGAGAGTACAGTCACTCTTTGAGTGATATGGTTTCCTACTGACACCTTGTCTTCTCTTTCTCTTTCTCCCAGTAATGCCTCGCGGAAAGGGGATGACAACTAATACCGAAGATAGACACAAAATGCTGGAGTAACTCAGCGGGACAGGCAGCATCTCTGGAGAGAAGGAATGGGTGATGTTTCGGGTGGAGACCTTTCTTCACTGAAGAAGGGTCTCGACCCAGAAACATCGCCCATTCCTTCTCTCCACAGATGCTGCCTGTCCCTCTGTTACTCCAGCCTTTTGTATCTATCTTCGGTTTAAACCAGCGTCTGCAGTTCCTTCCTGCACAACTAATATCCCCATAGTGCAAAAGCCTTGAAGTCCAGCCAAAGACTTCAACATCTAATACACCATTCCCTCTGGATTATATCAACTTTAAGGAACCCAACAAACCACCAAAGGCTTCATTGTTACATTGGCTGGCAAGGTCCATTCATACACAGACCTGCATTCAATGATAATTCCCTTAAACACTATAGGCAATACTTAATGTTAATTCAGCTTTGCAAGATTAAGCGAGGGTACAGTCCCAAGTTATGGTTTACACACAAAATTAAATACTTTATTTCATAGAACATAATTAAGCTCCAATCAAGCAGCAATGGGATCAAATCATTGTTCATCTGAAATTAGTGGTACTTATGCTGAAACATTTACCAATGAGGCAGCTGTTCCAATTCACTCAATGTTGCTTTCAGTTGCCTAGTGGAATCAATTCGCTATGCAGAATTTGAAAAAAAGGCACTACAGAGCTGAAATTTGCAGCAATCTTTCTTTGATATGCAAATGTTTTAATTGCGGAGATATTAAATTCTGATGCACAAATTGAATATTCCCTGATTATTCATAGGAGACCATCGACTCGTTAAATTCTTGGCCAGTTTTTCAAGTTCCCCATCATTTATGCCATCCTTGCAAATCCCAGATATCGCTATTCTTCAGCTGCAAGCACTAACCCTTTGTAAAGACCACAGGCACCAATTTCAAGGATTTTGTTCAAGATGTTTTCAGCATAAGGGCTATTTTTGAGCAGTTCAAGCAGTTTTAACGAGTTGATCACACATCAGATTTAAATGCACAATACCATTGGCATGTGTCTGCCTTTAGGTTTGTTTAGAGATACAGCAGGAAAACAGGCTCTTCGGCCCATCGAGTCCACGTTGACCACGTTAGCCTGTTTACACTAGTTCTATGTTATTCCACGTTCTTATCCATTCCCTACACACAGGGGGCGATTTTACAGAGGCCAATTAACCTACAAACGCCTTGCCTTTGGGATGTGCGTGGAAACCAGAGCACACGGAGGAAACCCATGCAGTCGCAGGGAGAACGTACAAACTCCGCACAGACAGCACCCGAGGTTTGGGTTGTACTTGTCTGTCATTGGAATGGGGATCATCTCCATGTCGAGGATCAGGTGACCATGTTGCCTTCAATGCCACTACTCCAGAGGTTCTGTAACCCCTAGCACTACCGTGACTGCTTTTTGCCACATGACACCTTGACAGCAAAGAACACATCAGACATGGATTTCTTTCTCCACTGGCAATATTGGATCTGCAATATTTTCAACATCCTCGATTTTGTTTTAGATTTTCAGCACCTGCGATACACAGGCAACTACTGCATTGCAGGAGTTAGGGAAACAGATATTATATCTTACAGAATTCACAAATCACCCCCAAAGATCCGAGAAAAGGAATAAAAATTTCCTCATGAATTTTTTTTTCCAACTTGCATTCATGACAAATACACAAATGATGTGGCTTCACATTATGGAAAAGTGTGATTCACGCAGCTTTTTAAGAACACAATCCCACCCCCTACTCCCACCCCTCTTAACACAAGGGTCATCTGCACCTTTCTTACATTTCCCAGGTGGATTATATTTGGCTGTAGGGTTTTAAGCAGAACATAACTTTCTTTTTTTTGCTCACCTGGATAAGCCAGGAAGCACTGTGAGAGTCATGGATTTTTTAACTTCTCTAGAGCTTTTATCACCATCCGGCCTGCAGTGCTAGACAGCAAACTGACGAGGATGCAGGTGGATGCTTCGTGATGATACTTGAAGATAGTTGATGCATAGATGAATAGGATCACTGTAGTTAATGTGGGAGAAGCAATTAACTGGGATTCAGGAAAATTCACTGGATTCACAGCACTTTTCAGATTCAACCAGAAACCTTTGTTCATGCCAGTGGAGAATGTGTCCTGCCTGGTTCCTGTACCAAAGAGGACACGTCCCAGCTCCTCCAATGACTACAGCAATGGCCTTGCATATCATGAAGTCCCTGAAGAGGCTGGTGTTCACTCACCTGTGACCCCTGGTTAAACCCTACCTGGACCCCATGCAGTGCGCTTACCAAACAAAGGTGGGGGTTGACGTTCCAATGCTCACCTGGATAAGCCGGGAAGCACTGTGAGAGTCATGTTTTTTTATTACTTCATGCTTTTAACACCATCCGGCCTGCACTGCTATGGGGCAAACTGACAAAGATGCGGGTGGATGCTTCGGGTGTCCCGGATCGCCAGCTACCTGACTGGACAACCACAGTACGTCAGGCTACAGAACTGTGTCTCAGACATGGTAGTGAGCTGCACAGGCCCCACAGGGGATGGTCCTCTCTCCCTTCCTGCTCACCTTCCACACCTCGGCATCAGATATAACTCCGTCTCCTGCCACCTGCAGAAGTTTTCGGATGACTCTGCAATTGTGGGCTGCATCAGTGAAGGGAGGGAAGCTGAATACAGAGGTGTAGTCAACGACTTTGTTGAGTGGTGTGGGGTGAACCACTTGCAGCTCAGCACCGACAAGACAAGGAGTTAGTGGTGGATTTTAGGAGGAGGGGAACACCCCGTCCCCTGTCTCCATCAATGGTGTGGATGTGCAGTTTACCAAAGATTACAAATACCTTGGAGTGTAAACTGGCAAGTAAAATGGACTGGTCCAGGAATGCTGAGGCCCTGCTCAAGAAGGGACAGAGCCGGCTATACTTTCTGAGAAGGCTCCGTTCCTTCATCATCTGCAGTGAGATGCTGCAGGTGTTCGACCAATGCCATCTTCTTCGCTGTCGTGTGCTGGGGCCGCAAGGTGGAGGCCATGGAAGCCAACAGGATTAACAAACTCGTCAGGAAGGCTGGCTCCGTACTGCGGCAGAGTTGGATTCATGGGAGGTGGTCTTGGAGGGGAGGATGCTCCTAAAAAACTGCGGAGCATCCTGGGCGATATAGTCCAACCCCTCCATGACACACTACTCAACCTGCAGAGTACGTTCAGCAACAGACTGGTTCCACCAAGATGCAGTACAGACGCCCCAGGAGATGGTGCCTTCTTCCCTGTTGCTATCAAACTGTACAACTCCCCCTTCTGTCCTAGGGTAGAATTCTTGAGAAAACTTTGTCAATTTATGTACATCTGGAGAATGGTTATAAGAATAATCTTAGGAAAAATGTTAAATCAGATTTTAGTTTTAGTTTTAGAAATACAGCGCAGAAACAGGCCTTTCGGCCCACCAAGTCTGTGCTGACCAGCAATTCCCGCACACTAACGCTATCCTACGCACACTGGGGACAATTCACAATTATACCAAGCCAATTAAGCTACGTCTTTGGAGTGTGGGAGGAAACTGGCGATCCCGCAGATATCAAGTGAAGTTCACAAGATGATTAGTAAATTGAAATTCCCGATTGTAATTCCATTCCTTTCAAAATCAGAGTATTCAAAACAGAATACCCCTTTCATTCAATGCATATTTTCCTGTCATTTTCCCTGTAAACATTAGCAAACAATGATTTGGCCTATTAGAATGGGTCTTTTTAATTGTCTCAGATAATAATCCCCTTTCCCCAAAATCAATTGCTCTTTGCTTCTAGTTATAAGAGGCTAGAGTAAGTACAAGTGTGTAAGGGGTTATTAATAGACTCACATCAAGACATATGATAAAGACCTAGGATGTGATGTGTGATGTGGAATCACTTCATCTCTTTGAACTATATTAATTCTCACTTTAGTGCACACCATCCAGGGGTGATGAATATATTGCAGTTACATGATGTCTAAGGGGAAATAAATATTTGATACTGGGATATAGTCAAGAGTGTTTTATTGTCATATGTCAATGAAATTCTTACTTGCAGCAGCACAAAAGATTATGTAACCATGATGCACAGTAAACAATATAATAAACAAGAAAAAGGTTCAGTGTGTGTATATATACACACATACACATATATATATATATATATATATATATATATATATTCCCATACACACATACGTACACATAATGCCAGCAATGGCTGCCTCGCCAACAGTCTGTCTGTCCTTTTCCACTTTGTGTTTTAATTGTATGTGTTAAATATATGTTTTTAGTGTTATTGAGCTTATTTTATGTGGGGGGAGGGGGGGGGGGGGTTGGGGGAAACATTTCTAATCTCTTACCTCGATGGAGATGCGATTTCCTTTCCATATTGTTTCTCCGTCTGCCCTGCGGCCTAACATCGAGGAGTTGTGGCCTTTGCTGGAGACTGATTTTGAGAGCTCCACCGTGGGGAGCCTACGGGACTTTAACATCGCGGAGCCCGTGATCCCTTTGCCAGGGGTCGACCTCAGAGCTCCAACCGTGGGTGCTTGCGGACTTTAACATCACGGAGCCCGCGGTCTCAGGTGAGAGACCGACTTTGGGAACTACAAGTCGCGAGAGTTTCGACCGCCCTAATGCAGGAGTTTCGATCGCCCTGAAGTGTGAGTTTCGATCACCCCGACGCGGGGGCTTTGACCGCCGGCTGCGGGAGCTTTGATCACCCCGACCGATGGTTCGACTGCCCCGACTATGGGAGAATAAAGAGTGAAGCAGATTGGACTTTTTTGCCTTCCATCACAGTGAGGAATGTGGGGAATCCGCTATGGAGGATGTTTATGTTAACTTTTATGTTGCTGTATGTCTTGTTGCTTTTTTTTTCATATGGCTGTATGGCAATTCGCATATCACCGTACCCTAATTGGTACATATGACAAGAAAAGACCTTTGAAACCTTTCAAACAAACAAACAATAATAGTGCAATAATAACAATAATAGTCTATGTAGCTCAGAGTTTAATGGAAGTTGGAGGGTTTAATAGCCTGATGGCTGTAGGGAAGAAACTGTTCCTGAACCTGGATGTTACAGGTTTCAGGCTCCTGTACCTATGCTGGTGTTGCAGAAATTGACCAAAGCACTTACCTAATTGAGCATTTATCGTAAGGCTAATTTAGATGATCGTAACTGAGTCATTTCTAGTCGTAGAGTCATAGAGCATGTACAACATTATACAGCATTAGGGATGGAATAAAACTAAAAGAAAAGATGTATGACATAGCAAAGAGTAGCAGGAAGCTAGAGGATTGGGAAACTTTCAAAGGACAACAGAAGGTAACAAAACGGGCAATACAGGCTGAAAAGATGAGGTACGAGGGGAAGCTGGCCAAGAATATAAAGAAGGACAGTAAAAGCTTCTTTAGATATGTTAAGAGCAAAAGAGTAGCAAAGACAAATGTGGGTCCCTTGAAGGCAGACACGGGTGAAATTATTATGGGTAACAAGGAAATGGCAGAAGAGTTGAACAGGTACTTCGGATCTGTCTTCACTAAGGAAGACACAATCTCCCAGATGTACTGGAGGACAGAGGATCTGGGGGGTAGAGGAACTGAAAGAAATTTGCATTAGGCGAGAAATAGTATTGGGTGGACTGATGGGACTGAAGGCTATGCGAATGGTATGTTAGCATTCATAGCAAGAGGATTTGAGTTTAGGAGCAGGGAGGTTCTGCTGCAGTTGTACAGGGCCTTGGTGAGACCGCACCTGGAGTATTGTGTACAGTTTTGGTCTCCTAATCTGAGGAAAGACATTCTAGCCTTAGAGGGAGTACAGAGAAGGTTCACCAGATTGATCCCTGGGATGGCAGGACTTTCATATGAAGAAAGACTGGATAGACTAGGCTTATACTCGCTGGAATTTAGAAGACTGAGGGGGGATCTTATTGAAACATATAAAATTCTTAAGGGGTTGGAGAGGCTAGATGCAGGAAGATTGTTCCCAATGTTGGGGAAGTCCAGAACTAGGGGTCACAGCTTAAGGATAAGGGGGAAGTCTTTTAGGACCGAGATGAGAAAACATTTCTTCACACAGAGTGGTGAGTCTGTGAAATTCTCTGCCACAGAAGGTAGTTGAGGCCAGTCCATTGGCTATATTTAAGAGGGAGTTAGATGTGGCCCTTGTGGCTAAAGGGATCAGGGGGTATGGAGAGAAGGCAGGTACGGGTTACTGAGCTGGATGATCAGCCATGATCATATTGAATGGCGGTGCAGGCTCGAAGGGCCGAATGGCCTACTTCTGCACCTATTTTCTATGTTTCTATGTTTCTAAGGCTGATAAATCCCCAGGGCCTGGTGGTCTGTATCCCAGGGAGGTGGCTCTAGAAATAGTGGACGCATTGGTGATCATTTTCCAATGTTCAATAGATTCAGGATCAGTTCCTGTGGATTGGAGGATAGTTAATGTTATCCCACTTTTCAAGAAAGGGGCGAGAGAGAAAACGGGGAATTACAGACCAGTTAGCCTGACATCGGTGGTGGGGAAGTTGCTGGAGAAAATTATTAAAGAGGTAATAATGGTGCTTTTGGATAGCAGTAAAAGGATAAGTCCAAGTCAGCATGGATTTATGAAAGGGAAATCATGCTTGACTAATCTCCTGGAGTTTTTTGAGGATGTGACAAATACAATGGATGAAGGGGAGCCAGTGGATGTAGTGTATCTAGACTTTCAGAAAGCCTTTGATAAGGTCCCACACGGGAGATTGGTGAGCAAAATTAGAGCACATGGTATTGGGGGTAAGATGTTGACATGGATAGAGAATTGGTTGGCAGACAGGAAGCAAAGAGTAGGTGTAAACGGGTCCTTTTCAGAATGGCAGGCAGTGGCGAGTGGAGTGCCGCAAGACTCGGTGTTGGGGCCACAACTGTTTACCATATATATATATATGATTTGGATGAAGGAATTAGAAGTAACACTAGCAAGTTTGCAGATGACACAAAGCTGGGTGGCAGTGTGAGCTACGAAGAGGATGTTAGGAGGTTGCAGGGTGACCTGGACAGGTTGAGTGAGTGGGCAGATGCATGGCAGATGCAGTATAATATAGATAAATGTGAGGTTGTCCACTTTGGCGGCCAAAACAAGGAGGCAGATTATTATCTCAGTGGTGTCAGGTTAGGTAAGGGGGAAGTGCAGCGACACCTGGGTGTCCTTGTACACCAGTTACTGAAAGTTGGCGTGCAGGTACAGCAGGCAGTGAAGAAATCTAATGGCATGTTGGCCTTCATAACGAGAGGATTTCAGTTTAGGAGTAAAGAGGTTCTTCTGCAGTTGTATAGGGTCTTGGTAAGACCACATCTGGAGTATTGTGTACAGTTTTGGTCTCCTAATTTGAGGAAGGACATCCTTGTAATTGAGGCAGTGCAGCGTAGGTTCACGAGATTGATCCCTGAGATGGCAGGACTGTCATATGAGGAAAGATTGAAAAGACTAGGCTTGTATTCACTGGAGTTTAGAAGGATGAGACATATAAAATTATAAAAAGGACTGGACAAGCTAGATGCAGGAAAAATGTTCCCAATGTTGGGCGAGTCAAGAACCAGGGGCCACAGTCTTTGAATAAAGGGGAGGTCATTTAAAATTGAGGTGAGAAAGAACTTTTTCACCCAGAGAGTTGTGAATTTGTGGAATTCTCTGCCACAGAGGGCAGTGGAGGCCAAATCACTGGATCAATTTCAGAGAGAGTTAGATAGAGCTCTGGGGGCTAGTGGAATTAAGGGATATGGGGAGATGTTGGGCACAGGTTACTGATTGTGGATGATCAGCCATGATCACAATGAATGGCGGTGCTGGCTCGAAGGGCCGAATGGCCTCCTCCTGCACCTATTTTCTATGTTTCTATGTTTCTAAACAGGCCCTTTAACCCAGCCCTGCTCTGGTTTGACAAATCAAAGTGCAACACCTCACACTTATTAGAAATAAATGCCACTCATTGGCCCACTTTCCCAACTGACCTAGATCCTCTTGTAAACTTGGATGTCCTTCCTCACTTACCACCATAACACTAATTTTGGGGTCATCTACAGATTAATCAACAATTGCTACAAAGTTCTGCAGCAGTGGAGTGAATAAAAAAATGTGAACAATGTACGATTTGTGCAAATGGGTCTGTGCAGATTTGATGGGCGAAGGGCCTGTTTTGTGCTGAATGACGCTCTGTGGTTTAATGAATATGCAAGGCCCATAGCATCAAACGTTACTGGATATTAGAGTCAGAGAGTCATACATCGTGGAAACAGGCCCTTCGGCCCCACCTGTCCACACCAATCAACATGTCCCATCTACACTAGTCGCACCTGCCAGCGTTTGGCCCATATCCCTCTAAACCTATCCTATCCATGTACCTGTCTAAATGTTTCTTAAAAGTTGTGGCGACCATAGGGATTGGTCCTGAGAGTTGAACCCGCTGATTGGCCAGCAAGGTCACGTGGTGGTTTTAGGGCCCAAAACCAGGCAGTGGGAAGAGAACTTTGATGTGAACAGTTTGAGTTAATGGTTGTCTGTAATCTCGTTTGTTATCCTTTGTAATTGAATATTGCTGCCGCAATAAACTTCTTTAACAAAGTACAAGCCTCCAGACTCGCCATATTGGTGACCCCGACGTGATCTAGCCGATCATCTACCATGGAGGGACAAGACGCCCCTGCTTTGGTTCTAACGCCCGGCGTACCGCAGCTAAACGCGGTCAGCGTTCATCTTCCTCCGTTTTGGGCGCATCAACCACACCTTTGGTTTGCCCATGCTGAAGCTCAGTTCCACCTGAGAAACAACTCGGTGGATGAGACAAAGTATTATTACCTGGTCAGCGCTCTACCGCCTGAGACGTCCGCGCAGGTGATGCAGTTCGTCACCTCCCCTCCTGCAGACGGCAAGTACGAGGCGCTGAAGGCTTCGAACCTTCGGGTTCAGTAGGCATGATCGAGCTGAGAGGCTTATGCACCTGCCGGATCGCGGAGATCGGCTGCTGTCCGCCCTCATGGCCGAAATGTTGGCGCTGGCAGGTGAGCACAAGGATTGCCTCATGTCCGAGCAGGCATTCCGAGAGCAACTTCCAGAAGATGTTAGGCTTATGCTCACGGGTTGTTCTTTTAAGGACCCCGTGGCATACGCGGAGAAAGCTGATGCACTCATGGCGTCCAAATCAAAAAGACACAGTTCGATCAACAGAGTCTCGGCACCATCGGGCAGCCCGCAGCGGCATCAAGATGGCGCCGCGACTCCCGCCATTTCTTCAAAACGCCACCAAAAAGATCCGCACAAGCGCGGCTGGTGTTATTATCATCTGCGATGGGGTGGAGAAGCCCGCAACTGCCGCTCACCTTGCACCTTCTCGGGAAATGCCTCGGCCGATCGTACATAGAGGCGGTTGCGATTGGCCAGAACCGACGCCTCTACGTCCGAGATCGATTCACGGACATGGAATTTTTGGTCGACACGGGAGCCATAGTCAGCATCGTGCCGCCGACCGACCTCGAAGCCCGATCGGGTAAGAGAGAGCCTACCCTCATCGCGGTTAACGGTAGCCCTATCCGCATGTATGGTACGCGGGCAATGTCTCTGGCTTTCGGCACCCGCACGTACGAATGGTCGTTTATCGTCGCGGAAGTCGGTCAGGCGATCCTGGGCGCAGATTTCCTCTGGGCCTTTTCACTAGTTCCCGATGTCCGAGGTAACGGCCTTCGACCCTCCGCTAGCAGCGATGAGCCCGCTGCTCCACCGCCGGCCACCCCGCCCAGCCCAACTGTCCAGGCCGTAGTCGCGGCCTCCGACCCGTATGCTGCGGTCCTGGCTGAGTTTCCGGAGCTGCTCGTTCAGCGTTTCGACGCCCCTTCTGCCCGGCACGGCGTTGTCCATCACATGGCGGGACTGTCGTATGTTGAAAGGCTGGAGCGATTGGGCTTGTATACACTGGAATTTAGAAGGATGAGGGGGGATCTTATTGAAACATATAAGATAATTAGGGGATTGGACACATTAGAGGCAGATAACATGTTCCCAATGTTGGGGGAGTCCAGAACAAGGGGCCACAGTTTGAGAATAAGGGGTAGGCCATTTAGAACGGAGATGAGGAAGAACTTTTTCAGTCAGAGAGTGGTGAAGGTGTGGAATTCTCTGCCTCAGAGGGCAGTGGAGGCCAGTTCGTTGGATGCTTTCAAGAGAGAGCTGGATAGAGCTCTTAAGGATAGCGGAGTGAGGGGGTATGGGGAGAAGGCAGGAACGGGGTACTGATTGAGAGTGATCAGCCATGATCGCATTGAATGGCGGTGCTGGCTCGAAGGGCTGAATGGCCTACTCCTGCACCTATTGTCTATTGTCTATTGTCTATTCCCACCGAGGGGCCCCCCGTTTTCACTCGGGCCCGGAGGTTGCCGCCGGACAAACTGATGGTGGCGCGTGCAGAATTCCAGAAGATGGAACGAATGGGCATTGTCCGTCGGTCCGACAGCCCGTGGGCCTCTCCATTGCATATGGTCTCCAAAGCATCTGGGGGGTGGAGGCCATGTGGAGATTACCGACGCCTTAACGCCGTCACCACGGCAGACCGCTACCCCATACCGCACATCCAGGACTTCTCGTCCGGGCTGGAAGGTGCCATGGTATTCTCCAAAATTGATTTGGTGCGGGGCTACCACCAGATTCCTGTGCGTCCGGAAGACATACCAAAGACGGCCACGATCACTCCGTTCGGGTTGTTCGAATGGTTGCGTATGCCTTTCGGTATGAAGAATGCGGCACAGGCTTTCCAGCGGCTTATGGACCATGTTGGTCGGGATTTGTCTTTTGTTTTCATTTATTTGGATGATATCCTGGTCGCCAGTCGCTCGGAGCAGGAACACCTGGTCCATTTGCGGACCGTGTTCCGGCGGCTTCAAGACCACGGGCTCATCATCAACCCCTACAAGTGTCAATTTGGCCTCAACTCTATTGATTTCTTGGGACCCGGATCACCTCTGCCGGCGCCACTCCTTTGCCCGATAAAGTGGAGGCTGTCCGTGCCTTCCCGTGACCCACCACAGTAAAGGGGTTGCAGGAGTTCGTGGGCATGGTGAATATTTACCATAGGTTCGTACCGGCAGCGGCATGGGCCATGCGTCCGCTCTTCCAGTGTCTCGCAGGCAAACCTGTCGAGTTGGAGTGGTCCGCGGCCGCTGAGACGGCTTTTGAGGCAGCTAAAGTGGCCCTGGCAGACACCACCATGCTCGTCCACCCAAGCGCCTCCGCCCCCACGGCCCTGACGGTCGATGCGTCGGACGTGGTGGTGGGAGGGGTTTTGGAACAGCAGGTAGATGGCAGTTGGCAGCCCTTGGCGTTTTTCAGCCGACAGCTTAATCCGGCTGAGCTGAAATATAGCGCCTTTGACCGAGAGCTTCTGGCTCTCTATTTAGCTGTCCGCCACTTTAGGTATTTTCTAGAAGGCCGCCCATTTGTGGCCTCAACGGACCACAAACCATTGACTTTTGCTTTTTCGAAAGTGTCCGACCCATGGTCGGCCCGCCAGCAGCGGCACCTGACTGCCATCTCAGAGTTTACTACCGATGTCCGACACGTCGCGGGTAAGCTTAATGCCGTTGCTGATGCCCTTCCCAGCCAGCCATTTCCCCAATTTCAGCGGTGGAATGCGAGGTGGATTTCCAGGAGCTTGCGGAGGCACAGCGCCTGGCAGACACTGCCTCAGCATACCAGTCCACCACTTTGGGGTTGAAGTTGGCCCAAGTGGCTTGCGGGCCTGCGGGTACAAAAGTCTGGTGTGATGTTTCCCTTCCCCGCCCTAGGCCGGTGGTGCCGGCCGCCCTTCAGCGCCGGGTGTTTGATGCCATTCATGGGCTGGCGCACCCGTCCATCCGCTCCACCTCTGCCTTAGTGGCCGCTAGGTTTGTGTGACATGGCCTGCGGAAACAAGTAGCCGCTTGGGCCCGTTCCTGTGTTCCCTGCCAGACCGCTAAAGTTCACCGGCATGTCCAACCTCCGGTGCAGGAGTTTGCAGTCCCAGCGGTCCGTTTTTTCCATATCCATGTTGATTTAGTTGGACCTTTACCTTCCTCCAGGGGCGACACTCACCTACTCACGGTGGTTGACCGATTTACCCGTTGGCCGGAGGCCTTCCCGTTGTCCGACACCTCTGCCACCTCTTGTGCCCGGGCCCTGGCCCTCCATTGGGTGACCCGTTTCGGTGTTCCGTCCGTCATTACCACCGACCGGGGGTCCCAGTTCACCTCTGCCCTTTGGGCTACGCTTGCGGAGCTATACGGTTCCCGGTTGCAGCAGACCACGGCGTACCACCCACAGGCTAATGGGCTCGTGGAGAGGTTTCACAGGCAACCTAAGGCGGCCCTCAGTGCGCGGCTGGACGGCCCTGACTGGGTAGAGCAGCTCCCCTGGGTCCTTTTGGGCATCCGTACTGCTCCTAAGCAGGATCTCGGAACTTCGTCCGCGGAACTGGTATATGGCTCGCCACTCAGAGTGCCCGGGGATTTCCTTCCGGAGTCCTCTGGTCAGCAGCCCTCGGTTCCGTCGGTTTTAGCATCCCTCCGGTTCCTACTTCATGTCACGGGTGTTCCATGGTGCACGAACCGCCTGCCTTGAAGGACTGTGAATTTGTGTTTCTGCGTAGAGATGCCCATCGTTCCCCGCTGCAGAGGGTCTATGACGGACCGTTCCGCGTGTTGCGTAAAGGGACGGTCACCTTTACCTTGGATGTCGGGGGCAGGAGTTTGCTCGTCTCCGTGTCCAGGCTCAAACCTGCACACTTGGATCAGGACCGCCCTGTCCTGGTCGGCCAACCGCCTCGGCGGGGCCGTCCTCCTGCAATTCTACCTGATCCGGGACCCCCTGCTCCTGTGGTTCCTGCAGCCCCTCTCCTTACTCGTTCTGGTCACGAAATCCGGCTCCCTGCTAGGTTCCGTACCTTGGGTTCTGGGGGGGGGGGTCATGTAGCGACCATAGGGATTGGTCCTGAGAGTCGAACCCTCGGATTGGCCAGCAAGGTCACGTGGTGGTGCGACCATAGGGATTGGTCCTGAGAGTCGAAGAGTCGAACCCGCTGATTGGCCAGCAAGGTCACGTGGTGGTTTTGGGGCCCAAAACCAGGCAGTGGGAAGAGAACTTCGGTGTGAACAGTTTGAGTTAATGGTTGTCTGTAATCTCGTTTGTTATCCTTTGTAATTGAATATTGCTGCCGCAATAAACTTCTTTAACAAAGTACAAGCCTCCAGACTCGCCATAAAGTGTAGATTTGCAATATTGTGAGCAATTTTGGGCACCGTATCTGAGGAAGGATGTGCCGGCTCTGGAGAGGATCCAGAGGAGGTTTACAAGAATGATTCCAGGAATGAGTAGGTTAACCTGTGATGAGCGTTTGTCGGCACTGGGCCTATACTTGCTGGAGTTTAGAAGACTGAGGGGGGACTTAATTGAAACGTACATTGAAAGGCTTGGATAGCGTGGATGAGGAGAGGATGTTTCCACTAGTGGGAGAGCCTAGGACGAGAGGTCATAGCCTCAGAATTAAAGGCCATTCTTTTAGGAAGGAGCTGAGGAGAAATTCTTTAGTCAGAGGGTGGTGAATCTTTGGAATCTTTTGCCACAGAAGGCTGCGGATATTTTTAAAACAGAGATAGATAAATTCTTGATTTGTACAGGTGTCAGAATTTATCTGGAGAAGGCAGAATGGAGTTAGGAGGGAGAGATTGAGGAGCGCGGAAACAGGCCTTTTCGGCCCACCAAGTCCGTGCCGCCCAGCGATCCCCGCACATTAACACTATCCTACACCCACTAGGGACAATTTTTTACATTTACCCAGTCAATTAACCTACATACCTGTACGTCTTTGGAGTGTGGGAGGAAACCGAAGATCTCGGAGAAAACCCACGCAGGTCACGGGGAGGACGTACAAACTCCTTACAGTGCAGCACCCGTAGTCAGGATCGAACCTGAGTCTCCGGCGCTGCATTCTTCAGACTGAACAGCTACACATGCACAGCTACACTTCTCAGACGCAAGCGAAAATGGCTACGGTACTGTTTCATATATAACACTTGAAAATGATAGCAAAAAAATGCATACGGCATTTATAATGGGTAAGGCCAGAGTGGCGCCATTAAAACAGATGACAATTCCCAGGATGGAGCCTACAGCTGCAGTCTTGGCTGTCAGAGTTGATGTAATGCTGCAGAAAGAATTACAGCTTCAACTGGACAAATCTATCTTCTGGACCGACAGCACAACGGTGCTTAAGTCAAGTCAAGTCAAGTCAAATTTATTTGTCACATACACATACTCGATGTGCAGTGAAATGAAAGTGGCAATGCCTGCGGGTTGTGCACAAAAAGAATTACAGTTACAGCATATAAATAAAGTTAATAAGTTACTAAACATAGCACAAAAAGTGTCGACAAAAATTTAGTCTCTGGGGTTATAAAAGTTGACAGTCCTGATGGCCTGTGGGAAGAAGCTCCGTCTCATCCTCTCCGTTTTCACAGCGTGACAGCGGAGGCGTTTGCCTGACCGTAGCAGCTGGAACAGTCCGTTACTGGGGTGGTAGGGGTCCCTCATGATCTTGCTTGCTCTGGATCTGCACCTCCTGATGTATAGGTCCTGCAGGGGGACGAGTGTAGTTCCCATGGTGCGTTCTGCCGAACGCACTACTCTCTGCAGGGCCATCCTGTCCTGGGCAGAGCTGTTCCCAAACCAGACTGTAATGTTGCCGGACAGGATGCTCTCTACAGCCCCAGAGTAGAAGCAATGAAGGATCCTCAGCGACACTCTGAATTTCCTCAGTTGTCTAAGGTGGTAAAGGCGCTGCTTAGCCTTACCCACCAGTGCGACAATGTGCGTTGCCCACGTCAGATCCTCTGCGATGCGGACTCCCAAGTATTTGAAACTGCTCACCCTATCCACAATAGACCCATTTATCTCCAGTGGCGTGTACGTCCTTGGATGTTTAGCCCTTCTGAAGTCCACAATCAGCTCCTTTGTTTTAGTGACATTCAAGAGGAGGCTATTGTCCTGACACCAGAGTGCCAGATCAGCCACCTCCTCCCGGTAGGCCTTCTCATCGTTGTTGGAGATCCGGCCCACCACCACAGTGTCATCAGCAAACCTGTTGATGGAGTTTGAGCTGAACCTGGCCCCACAGTCATGTGTGTACAGGGAGTACAGTAGGGAGCTAAGGATGCAGCCCTGGGGGGATCCTATGTTCAGGGTGAGGGAGCTAGATGTGTGTTCCCCCATCCTGACCACTTGGGGCCTGGCAGTGAGAAAGTCCAGGACCCAGGCACACAGAGGGGTGCTAAGCCCCAGTTCCAGCAGCTTCTCAACCAGTCTGCTGGGGACTATTGTGTTGAATGCTGAACTAAAGTCAATGAACAGCATCCTCACATAGCCCCCCTGGCTGTCCAGATGAGAGAGAGCGGTGTGTAGAACCTGGGAGACCGCATCATCCGTGGACCTGTTTGGACGGTATGCGAACTGTAGTGGGTCCATGTTGCGAGGAAGGAGGGCGCAGATGTGCTTCTTGACTAGCCTCTCAAAGCATTTCATGACAACCGAGGTGAGGGCCACCGGTCGGTAGTCATTTAAACACGCTGGAGAGGCATTCTTTGGCACCGGTACAATGATGGATCTTTTGAAGCATGCAGGGACCACGGATTTTGCCAAGGAGAGGTTGAATATTGTGGTGAGCACTGGAGCAAGCTGAGTAGCACAAGACTTTAGTACTCGCCCAGATATACCATCTGGGCCTCCAGCTTTCCTCGTGTTCACACGTGTCAGAGCCCACCTCACCTCATGCTCGGACACCGAGAATGTGTGCACATCCCCGGCGGTGGATCCCCCTCCAGCCTCGCTAGCCAGCGCCCCTTCGGTGCTGTTTTTAGACGGCGAGCTGGTGGTGTTACCCGTCTCAAACCGTGCGTAAAAAGAGTTCAGGTCATCAGCTAAGGAGGAGCCGGCACTTCCGGTTGAGGGGGTGCTGGACCTGTAGCTAGTTATAGTCCGTAGCCCCTGCCAAAGGCGCCTGGTGTCCTGCTGCTCCATCTGTGACTCCATCTTGTCCCGGTACCTCTTTTTTGCATCCTTCACTGCCCTTCGCAGTCGGTAGGACTCTCCCTTGTAGTCGTCCATGTTGCCGGATGCCAGGCCGGAGTTGTAAGCAGCGGTGCGAGCATTCAAGGCCACGCGAATAGACCTGTCCACCCAGGGTACATCAACAACGAAACCAAACGCTTTCAAACTTTTGTAGCAAACAGAATCTCTTTTGTAAGGGATTTTACTGACGTATCACACTGGAGATATGTTAGTACAAAGGAAAATCCTGCAGGTGAAGCATCCAGAAGAGTAACTGCAGACCGCTTCTTAAGCTGCGAATGATGGACCAAAGGAACGGAATTTCTCTGTAAATCAGACAGGGAATGGCCAGAACGTCACTTGGAAGCCACAATTTCTGCTAACGATCTAGAAATTAAGCCAGGCATTATTGTGAATGTTACTGTCCAGGATCCATTGAACCCCATGAATTCTCTGATTACTTATTTTTCATCGTGGATTGAAGATTGCAGTAGCTTGGTTTCTTAAAGTAAAGTCAATGCTCTTGCAGTGGACTCGGAAAAGAAAGGAAACCCAGGCTGCTGTGAGTAGCCTTGAAAAGGATCCTGACAAGCTGAAAGAAAAGGTTGGAAGGGAGATGCAAATCTTTAAAGCAACACTCCGAGGACAATGTTTACGTCCAGAAGATCTTTTTCAGTCAGAAAACGCAATCATCCCATTCAGTCAAAGACAAAGATTTGAGCCAGAACTATCAGCACTAAAGGGTGGTAATACCGTTAATACAGGTAGTCATTTATACAAACTGGATCCAGTACTGCAGGATAGACCTCTGAGAGTAGGAGGTCGCCTGAATAGGCTAGCGATGCCTGAAGAGACTAAACATCCCATTAATCTCTCGAAGGACCTCCACCTATCTACACCACTGTTATGATATATCCATGAACAGCTCGCTCATAGAGGTAGAAATCATATGCTGTCTCATCTCCGTGAAAGGTACTGGATTATCAAAACTAACTCCGCTGCAAGGAAAATTATAAGGGACTGCGTTGTGTGTAAACGCCAGCGGGGAAGAGTTGGGGAGCAAAAGATGGCAGATTTGCCTCTCGTGAGAATTCAGCCAAATGAACCTCCATTTACAGATGTAGAAGTTGACTACTTCGGTCCCATAGAGATTAAAAGAGGACGAAGATTGGTAAAAAGGTATGGTGTAATCTTCACCTGCATGGCTAGCAGGGCAGTACGTCTCGAGGTTGCATATACACTTGATACAGACTCCTGCATCAATGCATTACGAAGATTCATTTGTCGAGGTCAAGTTTTGTCTTTAAGATCAGATAATGGCACAAATTTCATCGGAGTGGAAAGAGAGTTGGGAGTTGGGAGTCAATAACTTCAAGCAAGACAAGATCCGGAAGTGTATGCTTCAGCAGGGAATAAAATGGTATTTCAACCGGCCGGCAGGATCCGATCACGGTGGCGTTTGGGAACGGCTGATCCACATGGTTCGAAATGTGCTGCGTTCTGTTCTTGAACGGCAGGTTTCGGACGATGAAGGACTGCAAACTTTAATGTGTGAAGTTGAAGCAATTCTAAATGATCGACCCATTACCAAGGGTTCCGATGATCCAATGGACCTGGAAGCGCTTACACCCAACCATCTTCTTCAGTTGAAAAGCAAGCCAATATTGGTACCTGGACGATTTGTGAAGGAAGATTTGTACATTAGACGTGGATGGAGACAGATACAATATATGGCAGATCTTTTTTGGAAACGGTGGATACGAGAATATTTGCCTCTGATCCAAGAACGACAACCGTGGTTTAAGGTGAAAAAAAGCTTCACTACAGGTGACATTGTTCTGGTGTTTGATTCTACTGCACCACTAACCAATCCTGGCTAATGGGTAGAATATTGGAGACCATACCAGATGCACAAGGTTTTGTGTGTACAGTTTGGCTTCAGACTAAGAACAATATCATGGAAAGACCGATAACCAACTGGAAGCTGATACAAGATTACAGCAAAGACTGGTCTTGAAGATTGAAGAATCACTATAGTAGATTAGATGCCAATATATAGTGCATGATTTTTTGATTATGTATGAAGTTTAGGGCTCCTTTTTAATGTTCATTAGTAATTGTTGCGTTATACACTTAGAACAGTGTAGGAGCCATTTTGCGTTTATTAGTTATTTTAGTATATTATATTACTTTGTATCCTGTTGTATTATTTGGACACTAAGAGGTTAATACGATGCTTACGTATTAACTGGGTGGAGACAGATGAGCTGCCATAGAAACATAGAAACATAGAAACATAGAAAATAGGTGCAGGAGTAGGCCATTCGACCCTTCGAGCCTGCACCGCCATTCAATATGATCATGGCTGATCATCCAGCTCAGTAACCTGTACCTGCCTTCTCTCCATACCCCCTGATCCCTTTAGCCACAAGGGCCACATCTAACTCGCTCTTAAATATAGCCAATGAACTGGCCTCAACTACCTTCTGTGGCAGAGAATTCCACAGACTCACCACTCTCTGTGTGAAGAAATGTTTTCTCATCTCGGTCCTAAAAGACTTCCCCCTTATCCTTAAGCTGTGGCCCCTGGTTCTGGACTTCCCCAACATCGGGAACAATCTTCCCGCATCTAGCCTCTCCAACCCCTTAAGAATTTTATATGTTTCAATAAGATCCCCCCTCAGTCTTCTAAATTCCAGCGAGTATAAGCCTAGTCTATCCAGTCTTTCTTCATATGAAAGTCCTACCATCGCAGGGATCAATCTGGTGAACCTTCTCTGTACTCCCTCTAAGGCTAGAATGTCTTTCCTCAGATTAGGAGACCAAAACTGTACACAATACTCCAGGTGCGGTCTCACCAAGGCCCTGTACAACTGCAGCAGAACCTCCCTGCTCCTATACTCAAATCCTCTTGCTATGAATGCTAACATACCATTCGCTTTCTTCACTGCCTGCTGCACCTGCACGCTTGCTTTCAATGACTGGTGCACCATGACACCCAGGTCACGTTGCATCTCCCCTTTTCCTAATTGGCCACCATTCAGGTAATACTCTGCTTTCCTGTTCTTGCGCCAAAGTGGATAACCTCACATTTATCCACATTATATTGCATCTGCCATGCATTTGCCCACTCGCCTAATCTATCCAAGTCACTCTGCAGCCTCCTAGCATCCTCCTCGCAGCTAACACTGCCACCCAGCTTCGTGTCATCCGCAAACTTAGAGATATTGCATTCAATTCCCTCGTCCAAATCATTAATATATATTGTAAATAACTGGGGTCCCAGCATTGAGCCTTGCGGTACCCACTAGTCACTGCCTGCCATTCCGAAAAGGACCCGTTTATTCCTACTCTTTGCTTCCTGTCCGCCAACCATTTCTCTATCCACCTCAACACTGAACCCCCAATACCGTGTGCTTTAAGTTTGTACCCCAATCTCCTATGTGGGACCTTGTCGAAGGCCTTCTGAAAGTCCAGATATAACACATCGACTGGTTCTCCCTTATCCACTCCACTATGCCAGCATCGACATAATGCTTAGGTCATGCCGAGAGCCTGCTGATATAAGATCGGCAAGAAGAACTTTAATTACAAGAGCCTACTAAGATAATAACATTTAGTGGCCAAAGAAAACACAAGAAGTGCCTTCTTGATATAAGATCTGGTAGTTCGTATAAGTCATGAAGGATTGACAGTAGGATATTGGATTCTTACCAAACTAATAACAAGTTAACAACAAGTTAATGACAAGAGATATGTCAATATGTTTTATTGCAACTTCAAATAAATGACTAACTAATTGATATGTCTTGGAGATCTCTGTTGTTACTTGCGTAAAGAAGATATCGTCCCCCTTTCCTTCGTCAATGTTGAGCTTTGGGTCTTTATAAGAAAGACAAGAAGTGAACCGTAACAGGGATCAAGGAATATTGGGTTAGGATTGGAAACCATTGCTGAGATTAAAGTTGTGATCTCACTAAAAGACAGAAACAGTGCAAGAGGGTGAATTGTTGACTCCTTGGTCTGCTTGTTATTTTTTTGTGTCTAGAAGTGGCCTCATGAACTAAGCAGCTGCTGAGTGGTCAAATGGAAAACTGCAGAGGAATGGCCTGGGCTGTGAACTGAGCCTGGGGAGGGATGTCTATTTATTGCCTATGATGAAAGCCACATTGCAGGGTGCAGTGTGTAGGAAGGAACTGCAGATGCTGGTTTACAACGAAGAAAGACACAAAATGCTGGAGTAACTCAGCGGGACATACAACATCTCTGAATAGTAGGGTCTCGACCCAAAACCATACCCATTCCTTCTATCCAGAGATGCTACCTGTCCCTCTGAGTCACTCCAGCATTCTGTGTCTATTTACAGGGTCCAAGCTGCCCCGATTGTCACTCTGGTCAAGGCACTAACTTTGTCTAATGTAGAAAGGATCTGCAGATGCAGGATTATACTGAAGATAGACACAAACTGCTGGAGTAACTCAGCAGGTAAGGTAACAACTCTGGAGAAAAAGGATGGGTGAAGCTTCGGGTCGAAGTGTCTGAAGAAGAGTGCCACCCGAAGCGTCACCCATCCTTTTTTTCCAGAGATGTTGACTGACCCGCTGAGTTATTCCAGCACTTTGTGACCAACTTGGTCTTGTTTGGAATCAGGGCAGTCCTTAATCAGCATCATATTAACCTGGTGCACTAGGCCGCACTCACAGTCTCACCAAAAGACCTTGAGCTTAAATCTCTATCCTTGATTTTAAGGACATGTTCTGATCAATATTCTAGTGGCTTGGAATGTTGTACCATTGGAGAAGCTGTATGAGCGACTCGAACTGGGATTGATCTCCTGGTCCAGATGGCAATTAATGATTTCACAAATTGATTAAGAAAAAAAAGCATGGAACCCTTCTTGTGTTCTGCATGGCCATTTTTCAGCCAATATCGTCTCCCAAATCAACCTTACCACTAAAGAACTGGTTTAATGGTTTATTTTGTCTCGTTTCCATTTGTGGGATTTGCCTGCATGCAAAATGGCTGTGCCTTTAGCCATTTCCTTGCTTCCTTATGCAAATGGCTCCATTTTACTAAGCCCAGGGCACTTTTAAAAGCCATTGCCATCAAGCTTATTGCATAGTATTGATTTTTAAAACTATTACCATCATCTTATTTTTCAATTGATTTACTTTGGGTCGGTTTTATCAGAGGGCTTTGTGTTGAGCCATAATAGATCAGCATTGTGAGGGGACTTTATCAACCTACTGTAAGAGCTGGTAAGGTTATTAACCAATTGCTGGGGCTTTATCATATCATATCATATCATATCATATACATACAGCCGGAAACAGACCTTTTCGGCCCTCCAAGTCCGTGCCGCCCAGTGATCCCCGTACATTAACACTATCCTACACCCACTAGGGACAATTTTTACATTTACCCAGCCAATTAACCTACATACCTGTACGTCTTTGGAGTGTGGGAGGAAACCGAAGATCTCGGAGTAAACCCACGCAGGTCACGGGGAGAACGTACAAACTCCTTACAGTGCAGAACCCGTAGTCAGGATCGAACCTGAGTCTCCGGCGCTGCATTCGCTGTAAAGCAGCAACTCTACCGCTGCGCTACCGTGACTCTGTTAAGCTCAATAATACTCTTAATGATTGTAAAGCTGAGATTTACACATTGCAGTCTGCCATAATATTGAAGGGTTGATGAGACTGGCCTGAATGTTTTATTTCAGTACTTGGTCTTGAAATTTACTCAGTATCGCGACGCCAAGGCTTTTTGGATTGAAGTGAGCATTTCTCACTTAACTGCTGTAAATATTCAGGTGCCTACATTCCCAATAGGTGTCGGTGTCTCCACCTATATCCTTCCTTTGTCCCGCCCCCCTGACATCAGTCTGAAGAAGGGTCTCGACCCGAAACGTCACCCATTCCTTCTCTCCTGAGATGCTGCCTGACCTGCTGAGTTACTCCAGCATTTTGTGAATAAATACCTTCGATTTGTACCAGCATCTGCAGTTATTTTCTTATACTTTGCCAATAGTAGTCGTATGAGAACTGGAAAATAAAATATAAGATGAAGTTTAAAAAAACATGAATATATTCCCCTTTTACCAAAAGTGTTTGTATTAATAGTTTGATGTTTAAGAAAGAATACACAGTGTATGGGATTAGATCAGAGAACAATTAATGAACAGGAACTCAGATGTAGGTCTGGGTTTTTTTCATTGCAGAAAATTTTACTCTCAAACATTGTCTCTTTCCTGCTTTCCAGCCTGACTAATGTATTCAGTGATCACCTGGTGCCTGGATTAATTTAAACCATTCATCCTGATCATTATGATATGATTACATCTGTTTTCTACAAAAAATCAAACCTACAATCATCTCATCTGACTTCCTGTTCGTTTTTTTTTAATTTGCACTGCATTTTTAGTTTAATTTAGAGGTACAGTGCAGAAACAGGCCCTTCGGCCCACCGAGTCCACACCGAACAGCGATCCCCGCACACTAACATCATCCTACACACTAGGGACAATTTACATTTATACCAAGGCAATTAACGTACAAATGTACATCTTTGGAGTGTGGGAAGAATCCGAAGATCTCAGAGAAAACCCACACAGATCACGGGGAGAACGTACAAGGGGGCAGAGGGGAGGGGAGGGGGAGGAAGGAGGGACAGTGGGAGGGGGGAGAGGGGAGGGAGTGGGGGGGAGTGGAGGGGAGGAGGGAGATAGGGGGGAGGGATGGGGCAGTGGGGGGGAGAGGGGAGGGGTGGAGTGGAGTGCGGGGGAGGGAGGCAGGGGGGAGGAGGGAGGGAGGAGGGAGGGAGGAGGGAGGGAGGAGGGGGGAGGGGGAGGGAGGGGGAGGGGAAGGGAGGGGAGGGAGGGGAGGTGGGTGGGGAGGGGGCAGAGGGGAGGGGGCAGAGGGGAGGGGGCAGAGGGGAGGGGAGAGGAAGGAGGGACGGAGGGAAGGGGAGGGGGGAGGAAGGAGGGACGGAGGGAAGGGGAGGGGGGAGAGGGGAGGGGGAAGTGGGGGGGAGGGGGAAGTGGGGGGGAGAGGGGAGGGGGGGAGGGGAGGGGGGGGAGGAGAGGATGCTGCACCAATGTAGGAGAGGTTTGGGCCCAACTGGTCCACTTAGTCTAATTTACTCTAAAATTCTGACACAACCTCAAAAAAAAGAGAAACATTAAGCATTAAACCAGATTTTAACCTTAAAATCCCAGGGATATGGTTTTTCGATCTGCCTGTGAAATGTCGATGCAGCTGGAAATTTTGAGTTCATTGTGTGCTTTATATGTGAGTTTTGTCAGAGCCATTTCCACCACTTGCCAATCAGTTGTCTGCACTCCTAAATTCCACGATCTGACCTGACACTGAAGGGAAGGAGGCAAGATGGACAAAAAGATGGAGTTCTCAGCAGATGTCCAAAGACGTACAGGTATGTAGGTTAATTGGCTGGGTAAATGTAAAAATTGTCCCTAGTGGGTGTAGGATAGTGTTAATGTACGGGGATCGCTGGGCGGCATGGACTTGGTGGGCCGAAAAGGCCTGTTTCCGGCTGTATATATATGATATGATATATGATATGTTATTGACTCTTGAGCCAAGGAACATATGTTAGTTAATGACTAGACAGGGCCTGGGTTTGAGTAAAATTGATTGTAAGATGGATCAGTGAAATATTGGCCAAATTGCAAGGCAAACTCCCTCTCTTGCTGTTGATTAGATTCTACAGTCCCCAGTGCACGCTGTAACATTGATACCACTGACTGCAATTACTGACTTTAAATGTGGAGAAAGACCTCTGACCCCACAGTTGAAATGGGAGTCGGGGTTGCCTTCAGTTAGTTTTTTTTGTGCTTTGTTTAACCTATTACCCGAAGATTACAAGTGACCTGCTTCTCTCGAGGCACAGAGGTCTGTGGCATTGTGTTCCACTCCATTGAGGCTAATTTTTTGAACTAACGCATGTTTAGCACTCCAGAACGATAAACATCCCCACACGATTTCGAGTCCTACTCACTGTTTCTAATCTAAATGCACGATTCAATCCCTTCAGATTTCTCAGTGTAGTGGAAGTTGATAACAACGCTTTAATATAAAAAACATTCAAGAGCTGGAGATGTGAAGCGGTCCATCTCCCCACACTTTCCCCCCTCACACCCATTCCTATACAAGTGGCCAGAGGCTTTTTGTTATATCAGACATATCACTAAAGAATTACACAATATTATTGCTTGTTATTTTGGAATTAGTGATTTCTGTCTCAGGGATTGGGTGTTCTGAGGTACCTGAAATGGGAGTTCATGGGCCATTTCTCATCCAACTTAATTCATGTTGGATGAGAAATGTCCCAGGACCTAATTAGAAGTTAGTATAATTCAACATTGTATATATGTGCATTTAAATCACTGCTATGACAGTGTTGGATGCGACAGATGATCCATCAGTTTCTATGTCTGTTAAGGACTTGAGCTTTTCATCCATCTGCCACCTGTGACTCTGATGTTACAGTTCAGGTGTAATATGATCAGGGTGATTAGTGTGCTGACAGAAATGAAGACACAAAGCTTCTTTACAGATCACACTAAAATCTGGTCCCTTTTCAGACGATCACAAGCTTTGTTCCCTTTGTAATGACAACTGCTGCAGAATCAAAGCATTAAGGGTCTTCGTGGAGACGCACCAAAATGCCTCCCGTTAATGCCTCCATGTGATCTCACGTTAAAATCTTATACTTACAGGAAAGAATTGCTGGAATTGGAATTTGAATGGGCCAGGATCAATGCCATTAAATGATGAGCACTGCGTGCCTGAACCAACAAGCTGAGAAATGGATGATTAGTCCTTTAGAAGGGTCTCAGCCTGAAACGTCACCCATTCCTTCTCTCCAGAGATGCTGCCTGGCCCGCTGAGTTACTCCAGCTATTTGTGTCTAACTTCAATTAGTCCTCAGGAGCATACTCAGGGTGAGTTGAGGTGCTCATACCTCCGAAAGCAACGCATCTTTCAACCAAAAGAAGACATCTTCCCCCCTGAGGATGTGCTCATGTTAAGCCAGGCAACTTTAAGGTGATGGTGTGGGAGGGAGAGGGTTGAACGGTCCATAGTGGGGAGCACAGTGATGCAGCTGATAGAGCTGTTGCCTCATTGCACCAAAGACCCGAATTTGATCCTGACCTCAGGTGCTGTCATTGTGGAGTTTGCATGTTCTCCCCGTGACCGCGTGGTTTTCTTTAGTACTTGAGAGATACAGCACAGAAACAGGCCCTTTGGCCCACCAACACAGAACTAGTGTGAAAGAGTGATCGATGGTCAGTGTGGACTCAGTGGGCCGAAGCGTCTGTTTCCATCCTGTATCTCAAAACCTCTCCTTAAAGAGGAACCAAACAGGGCTCTAAAAAATCCAAAACTCTTAACAATAAATAACATAAAAACATCATAGCGTTGCAATATATATCTGAAGGTGTCACAATACCCTGACTCTACTATAGAGCACATGGAGGATCATTGACAGAGGCAGCACTGTTGTCTGCTTCAGAATGACACTGATACTCTTCAAACATTCAAAGCCAATGTATCCACCCTCTAGTGATTTCTAGATTCCGTTTTGAGAATCTGTGACATAATTGAAGAATATAATCTTGTTTGAACATCATTTGATCAATTTGATCATGGAGTACAGAAACAAAGAGGTGATTTTTAACAATTTGTACTTGTTTTTAGAAATTTGGAATAATTTCTCAATAATGGCATCCACACGGCTTGCTCTTTTGCTCTTAATAAACAAGTACAAGTAAGTCACAAACAAGGAACTGCAGAAGCTAGTTTACAAAAGAAGACACAATGTGCTGGAGTAACTCAGCAGGTTAGGCAGCACCTCTGGAGAACAGCACCTCTGGAGAACACCTCTGGAGGCAACGTTTCGGGTCGAGACCCTTCTTCAGACTCAATAGACGATGTTTCGAGTCAGGACCCTTCTTCAGACTGAAGAAGGGACCCAGCCCAATCCAAACCTTCACCTATCCATGTTCTCCAGAGATGTTGAGTTACTCCAGCACTTTGCATCAACAAGTTTTTTCTTCAATCCCTGGAATTCTTTCTTCATTCATAATCCTGAAATAAAACATAATTTTAAAAAAATATTCCACCCAACAGCCTCCATGAACAATCACTTTCAAGTTTTAAAACTTTCTATTCAAGCATTTTGTCATTAGTGTTCCTTGTTGCAATTAAATTATTCAAATTTTGGCTTGCTCTAATATCTATTTTTTTCTGTTTTGTTAACATTATATTTCAGTGACTAAATACTGGGTAATGATGACATTACTGACCGAGGGGATTTTGTTGAGCAAAAGGCAACACAAATGCAGCAGAAGTTTCCACAATGTGGCTTGGTGGCGTAGCGGTAGAGCTATAAAAAAATAACTGCAGATGCTGGAACAAATCGATTTATTCACAAAATGCTGGAGTAACTCAGCAGGTCAGGCAGCATCTCGGGAGAGAAGGAATGGGTGACGTTTCGGGTCGAGACCCTTCTTCAGCGGTAGAACTACTGCCTTACGGCGCCAGATATCCGGATTCAATCCTGACAACGGGTGTTATCTGTACCGAGTTTGTACGTTCTCCCCACGACCGCGTGGGTTTTCTCCAAGATCTTAGGTCTCCTCCCACACTCCAAAGACGTTCAGGTTTGTAGATTCATTGGCTTGGTATAAATGTAAATTGTCCCTGGTGTGTGTGTAGGATCGTGATGGTGTGCGGGATCGCTGGTCAGTGTGGACTTGGTGGGCCGAAGGGCCTGTTTCCACATTGTATCTCTGAAACTAAAACTAAACTAAATAATATCCTTATCACCCACATGTCATCTATATTAGTATCCATAACTTACAAACTCCTTATTTTCCTCCCACCCTTCAACTTCCTTGAGTTAAGCTCCCTTCAAATTTCTGCTGCCTATATGCTCATTCACACCAGGATCTACTTCCTCCGTTATCTCTTGAGCATCACTGATTTCCAATTACTTTAATGCCTCAAGTTTACACTTCCACACTTTGTTTCGATGCTTTAAGTATCTCATCCTCTATCCTTTAATCCCATTTAGACTTACCATAACACATAGGGGCAGTGAGTTGAATTACACATGAAGTACATGAAGGTTTGGGAATTCAAAATGGACGGGCACCTCTGTGTGGGGATAATATATTATATTTAATCTACCATATGCTATACCTATGTTATGGTAAGTCTGAAGAATTCCAACAGGTTCATCAGGCAGATGATACTAAGCTGGGGGGTAGTGTGAATTGTGAGGAAGATGCAATAAGGCTGCAGGGTGACTTGGACAGGTTGTGTGAGTGGGCGGATACATGGCAGATGCAGTTTAATGTAGATAAGTGTGAGGTTATTCACTTTGGAAGTAAGAATAGAAAGGCAGATTATTATCTGAATGGTGTCAAGTTAGGAAGAGGGGATGTTCAACGAGATCTGGGTGTCCTAGTGCATCAGTCACTGAAAGGAAGCATGCAGGTACAGCAGGCAGTGAAGAAAGCCAATGGAATGTTGGCCTTCATAACAAGAGGAGTTGAGTATAGGAGCAAAGAGGTCCTTCTACAGTTGTACCGGGCCCTGGTGAGACCGCACCTGGAGTACTGTGTGCAGTTTTGGTCTCCAAATTTGAGGAAGGATATTCTTGCTATTGAGGGCGTGCAGCGTAGGTTCACTAGGTTAATTCCCGGAATGGCGGGACTGTCATATGTTGAAAGGCTGGAGCAATTAGGCTTGTATACACTGGAATTTAGAAGGATGAGGGGGGATCTTATTGAAACATATAAGATAATTAGGGGATTGGACACATTAGAGGCAGGAAACATGTTCCCAATATTGGGGGAGTCCAGAACAAGGGGCCACAGTTTAAGAATAAGGGGTAGGCCATTTAGAACGGAGATGAGGAAGAACTTTTTCAGTCAGAGAGTGGTGAAGGTGTGGAATTCTCTGCCTCAGAAGGCAGTGGAGGCCAGTTCGTTGGATGCTTTCAAGAGAGAGCTGGATAGAGCTCTTAAGGATAGCGGAGTGAGGGGGTATGGGGAGAAGGCAGGAACGGGGTACTGATTGAGAGTGATCAGCCATGATCGCATTGAATGGCGGTGCGTACAGGCTCGAAGGGCTGAATGGCCTACTCCTGCACCTATTGTCTATTGTCTAAGATCTCCCTTTCACAAAACCATGCTGACTTTGGCATATTTTATCATGACGTTCGACTGTGAGTACTCAGAAACCTCAACCTTTATAATGGACTCGAAAGCCTTTCCCCACCATTAAAGGCAGGCCTATAACCGGCCTGTAGTTTCCATGCCTCTGCTTCATTGTCCTCTTGAACAGAGGAGTAATATTTGCAATGTTCCAATCATCTGAAACTACTTCTGACTCTAACGATTCTTGAAGATCACTACTAATGTCTCCACAATCTCTAAAGCCATCTCTTTCAGAAACCTGGGGTGCAGTCCAGGTAACATCCACCTTCAGACCTTTCAGCTTCCCGAGCACCTTCTCCCTAGTGCTAGCCACTCCACAAACTTCTACCCCTGACTCTCTTGAATTCCAGGCACGTTCCTGGTGTCTTCCACTGTGAAGACTGATGCAAAAAACATGTTCAATTCCTCTGCCATTTTTGTATTCCTCATTATCACTTCCCCTGCATCATTTTCCAGTGGTCCAATGTCCACTCTTGACTCTTTCTTACTCTTTATATATCAGAAGAAACTTTTGTTATCTTCTTTTATATTATTGTCTAGCTTACTTTCATATTTCATCTTTTTTCCCCATGCAGCCTTTTTAGTTACCTTCTATTGTTTTTTTCAAAGCTTCCCAATCCTCCAGCTTCCCACTAACCTTTGAAATGTTATATTCCCTCTCTATGAGTTTTATGCTGTCTTTGACTTCCCTTGTCAGCCATGGTCGCCTCATTCTCCCTCTAGAATCTTTCTACCTCTTTGGAATGAAAAGATCCTGCATCTTCCAAATTATTCCCAGAAATTCCTGCCATTGCTGTCCCACTGTCATTCCAGCTAGGGTCACTTTCATTTCAACTTTAGCCATCTTCTCCCTCATGTCTCTGAAGTCACCTTTGCTCAGCTGTACTACCGACATATCAGATCTCATCTTCTCCCTCTCAAATTGCAGGTTGCATTTTATCATATTATGGCCACTACCTTCTCGTGGACCCTTGACCTTAAGCTCCCGAATCAAATCTGGTTCATTACACAACACCAAATCCAGAATTGCCTTTTCGGCTCAACCACAAGCTACTCTAAGAAACCTCGTAGGCGCTCTACAAATTCCCTCTCTTGGGGTCCAGTACCAAACTGATGTTCCCAGTCTACCTGCATATTGAAATCCCCCATGACCACCATTACAGTGTTTTTTTTTACATACAGATTGTATCTCATGATGTAACTTGTACACTATTTCCTGGCTACTGTTTGGAAGCCTATAAATATCTCCCATCAGGGTCGTTTTATCCTTGCAGTTTCATAGCTCTCTCCACAAGGATTCTACATCTTCTGATCCTATGTCACCCCTTGCGAAGAACCAAATTTCATTCCTTACCAGGAGAGCTACCCTCCCCCCTCTGCCCACCTGTCTGTCTTTTCGAAAGGATATATAACCTTGGATATTCAGCTCTCAGTTCCGATCCTCTTTCAGTGAAGTCTCTGTAATGCCAACAACGTCGTATCCACTGTACCAATTTTTAACTGTGCTACAAGCTCATCCACTTTGTTCCTTATACTCGGGGCATTCAAATATAATGCCCCAAGTGTTCACCACCCCTCCTCTCACATTGGTTCCAATTTTACTTGATGCTTTCTTATCCCTTCATAAACTTTCCCATGAATTCAAACCCACTTCTTCCACACCAATCTTTGAACCACTCATTCAACTCTTAACCTTCTCAACCCTCTGCCAATTTGCATGTGGCTCAGATTGCAATCTTCAGTCTGAAGAAGGGTCTCGACCCGAAACGTCACCCATCGCTTCTCTCCTGAGATGCTGCCTGACATGCTGAGTTACTCCAGCATTTTGTGAATAAAAGACCAGTACAACAGACATTAGTTCCTCTGCTCAGGAATGGAATAAATATTTCTCCCAATTTCTAATGTGTCATTTCAGTGGAATGAAACAAATTCTTTTCCATGGTCTTTTGGAATAGTCTTGGCAACATTCATGTAGATGTAGGTGTAGATTGCCTTTATTGTCATTCAAAATGAATTTGAACGAAAATCATTTGCACACAATGACAAGTTTAACACAGACATCCATCACAGTGACTCCTCCAGGCACCCCCTCACTGTGATGGAAGGCAAGAAAAATCTTTTCTCTTCCCCCATGCTTCTCCCACAGACAGACAGTTCGACTTCTGCCTCGAGGCGACCGAGGATCCCGACTCGCGGAGCCCCCGCAAGGAGATGGAAGGTCCCGCGGTCGAGCCGCGCTGGGCGATGGAAGGTCCTGCAAGCGGGTCGATCAAGCCCTCCGACTCGGGGTGGTCGAAGCCGCTATGGCTTGCGTTCACACAAGCAGAAAATGAATTTTATTAATATAGTTATATTCACAAAGTGCTGGAGTAACTCAGCAGGTCAGGCAGCATCTCGGGAGAGAAGGAATGGGTGACGTTTCGGGTCGAGACCCTTCTTCAGACTTTCTGATCCAATAAAAGCACTTCACTATAAATTACTTTTGAAGTGCAGACACTATAGGTTTTCAAGCAAATTGGTCGATTTGTCTTCTAAAAGATGTCTTAAATAGCAACAGAATATTGACTGGTTGGTGATGTTTGAGTGATTGACATTGGCCAGAATCATTGATCAGGGAACTCTCTATCCTATTCCATGATAATGCTGTGGTTTATATCTACTTGAATGGAGAAGATGGTGGGGAAGGTGCTGGAGTCAATTATATAATAAGAAATTGGGGAACATTTGGATAGCAGTAACAGGATCGTTCCGAGTCAGCACAGATTTACAAAGGAGAAATCATGCTTGACTAATCTTCTGGAATTTTTTGACGATGTAACCAGGAAAATGGACAAGGGAGAGCCAGTGGATGTGGTGTACCTGGACTTCCAGAAAGCCTTCGATAAGGTCCCACATAGGAAATTAGTGGGCAAAATTAGAGCACATGGTATTGGGAGTAGGGTACTGACATGGAAAGAAAATTGGTTGGCAGACAGGAAACAAAGAGCAGGGATAAATGGGTCCCTTTCAGAATGGCAGGCAGTGACTAGTGGGGTACCGCAAGGCTCGGTGCTGGGACCGCAGCTATTTACAATATACATCAATGACTTGGATGAAGGGATTAAAAGTAACATTAGCAAATTTGCAGATGACATAAAGCTGGGTGGCAGTGTGAACTGTGAGGAAGATGCTATGAGGTTGCAGGGTGACTTGGACAGGTTGTGTGAGTGGGCAGATGCATGGCAGATGCAGTTTAATGTGGACAAGTGTGAGGTTATCCAGTTTGGTGGTAAGAACAGAAAGGCAGATTATTATCTGAATGGTGTCAAGTTAGGAAAAGGTGAAATACAAAGAGATTTCGGTGTCCTAGTTCATCAGTCACTGAAAGTAAGCATGCAGGTACAGCAGGCAGTGAAGAAAGCTAATGGAATGTTGGCCTTCATATAAAGAGGACTTGAGTACAGGAGCAAAGAGGTCCTTCTGCAGTTGTTCAGGGCCCTAGTGAGACCACACCTGGAGTATTGTGTGCAGTTTTGGTCTCCAAATTTGAGGAAGGACATTCTTGCTATTGAGGAAGTGCAGCGTAGGTTCACGAGGTTAATTCCCGGAATGGCGGGACTGTCATATGTTGAAAGACTGGAGTGACTGAGCTTGTATACTCTGGAATTTAGAAGGATGAGAGGGGATCTTATTGAACCATATAAGATTATTAAGGGATTGGACACGCGAGAGGCAGGAAATATGTTCCCAATGTTAGGGGAGTCCAGAACCAGGGGCCACAGTTTAAGAATAAGGGATAGACCATTTAGAACAGAGATGAGGAAAAACTTTTTCACTCAGAGAGTTGTAAATCTGTGGAATTCTCTGCCTCAGAAGGCAGTGGAGGCCAACTCTCTGGATGCTTTCAAGACAGAGTTGGATAGACCTCTTAATGATAGCAGAGTCAGGAGGTATGGGGAGAGGGCAGGAACGGGGTACTGATTTTGAATGATCAGCCATGATCACATTGAATGGCGGTGCTGGCTCGAAGGGCCGAATGGCCTATTCCTGCACCTATTGTCTATTGTCTATTGATCTCGCTGACCCCCAGCAACTGACTGAACGAGCGGACGAGCTGTGGCTGGCCAAACAGCAGGATGGTGCTTCCATCGGTCAGGTGTCAGCAGCTCTGCGGCAGTCCCAGCGGCCATGTCCAGCCCCCGCTGCCAGCACAGTGTCAAAGCCAGTCTCGGGCGACGCTGGCAAAGGTACATTGTGCTACTACCACCAACGCTAGGTTTCTGAGGCCCGTCGATGCCGTTCTCCCTGCACGCATCCGGGAAAAGCAGCCGCCGGCCGCCAGTAGTGGCTGTCGCGGTTGGCCAGAAATATCGCCTCTACGTCTGGGATCGCCATTCTGGGCATCGTTTCCTCATCGACACGGGAACAGAGGTCAGCATATTGCCCCCGATGGGAGTCGACACCCGTTCCGATAGGTGCGGGCCTCCCCTGACTGCCGTCAATGGCAGCCCCATCCGGATGTACGGTGTCCGCACGGTTCCCCTTATTTTCGGCTCCTGCCACTTCACTCGGCCTTTCACTGTGCAGGACGTCTCCCTACCGTTGGGCGCCGATTTCCTCCGGGCACGTTCTCTGCGGGTTGGTATGAAGGGACAACGCCTCGTCCACTCTGGGACTTCCCAACCCGTCTCTTTGCTTGTGTTCAACCACTGTTGTGTTAATAAAACCCGTTTGATTCACAACACTGAGTTTACTACAATGCAAGCTATCTTTTCAAATGTTTCATCCCCCGGATGCTACAAACAGTAAAGACCAGATTAAACATTATAAATTGTATCCTCTCAATCAGCAGTGCAAATTATATATAACTTCTACTCTGACATATAACCTGCAGCACAAGTTTTGGCTTCAGATCATAACCTACATCATGCCCATATTTTGGAGAAGGCCATTTGGCCCTTCGAGAGCATGCCAGCTCCTGGACAATCTCATCCCTCTACTTCCATTCCCTTTGACCTATTCTCTCACATTTTCCCATTCAACCCCTCCAGATTCTCTTGCACCCCAAAAACATGCTGGTGGGTTAATTGGCTTCTCTAAATAACTCCTTATTACAAGTACAGGTTGAACACCCCCTTTCCAGCAACTTTGGACAGCATTGTGGCGCAGCTGTAGAGTTGCTTTCTTACAGCGCCGGAGACCCGGGTTCGATCCTGACTACGGGTGCTGTCTGTACGGAGTTTGTACGTTCTCCCCGTGACCTGCGTGGGTTTTCTCCGGGATCTTCGGTTTCCTCCCGCACTCCAAAGACATGCAGGTTTGTAGGTAATTGGCTTCAGTAAGTTGCCAAATTGTCCCTAGTCTGTAGGATAGCTTTAGTGTACGGGTGATCACTGGTTGGTGCGGACTCGGTGGGTCAAAGGACCTGTTTCCACGCTATATCTCTAAACCAAACTAAACTGATGGTCCGTCCACCCCTCTAATCCAGATTAAATTCGGAGAGCACAGTTGAAATTCCCTGAGCGGCCACAGGTGGCGTTGCGAGTGGTGAACGCTCTTTCCAGTCGTATCTCTCCGTCGTGCTCTCAATCTTTCTCCTAACTGTTTAGCAAAGACAATACAGTAATCCCTTGATTTAGCGACTCATTATAACAGATGCCGGCAGTCAGAGTCTTTTTGAACACCACAGGAGATCCTTTTTACCTGTGACTGTTAAACTATGCAACTCCTCCCCCTTTTGTCGTGGGGTGGACTGACCCCCCTCCCCCCACCGCCTCCCCTCACCAATCTTTGCACATCCCCACTCCTTTTCACCCGTCTCTTTAATTTCATGTTTCATTATTGTCTTTTATGGCTGTTGATAGATCAATTTCCCTCCTGCGATAATTGAAGCTCTATCGTATCGTAAAGTGTATAGCGGAAGGACTTGCTGGTGCACTTTACAAGTCGGGAGTGAGGTTGGAAGCCGGGGATGGGTCAGCCGTCATTCCATTCACATTCAATTTAGATTTTATATTTGTTTTATTGAAGTTTCTGGCACTCCATGCTGCTTTAGAACGCGGGATGGCAGTCATTAGTGGGCCAGGGGTGTAATATCATTTCATTATCACGTGAACTCTGTTGGTCCAGAAAAACAGATCGTCCAGAAAGGCTCTGGAACCGAGGCTGCTGGAAAACCAGTGTTCTACCTCGAGGTGTTATTTGACTCTTACTAGTTAACCACTGAATTTGCCTCTCTGCCTTCTTCAATGGATGATAAAATGTAAGGCATCAAGCCAACAAAATAGGAGGATCCAGAACTATTACAAATATTTCCACACACTTCTGTTTCTTGCTTTTAAACTTAATTATTCAATCCGTATCCAAAACAAATGTTACAATGTGAACCAAATGGGACATGAACTACTGAAGGTTTCTCACCTATGTAATTTCATGTGGTTTTACGCCAACCCGGATACATCCACAGAGGCTCCGGTCGCAGGTTTGTCTACTCCCAGACCGGTCACTCCATCCCCGCACTCTGGTCATCTCAGCGGACTTCCACTCGTCGATTACGTCATCACAACAACGCACACGAGCACGTCCCCTGTCTGCTAGCCCTGGCAAAATCACCCGTGTCCATCCACACCATACAAAGCAGTATGAAGCTCACTTTGTTCAATACCCGGTCCCTTAACAATAAAAGCCACATTCTGAATGATTTCATCCTGGACAATAAACTGGACTTCTTCTGTCTGACTGAAACCTGGCAACAACCTCTGGATTACCTCTCACTCAACCTCACTACACCCAACGGATACTCCTACATCAATAAACCACGCTCGGAAGGCCGAGGTGGTGGGATTGCTGTAATACACCGACAGGACTTCAAGATCAGCCTCATCTCCATCTCATCTGCTCCTTCATTTGAACACCTGGCTTTTAAACTCTCTGGTCACACACAATTAGTCATGGCAGTCGTCTACCGCCCTCCCAAACCACACCCATCATTCCTTTCTGACTTCTCCGACTTTCTGACCCAGTTCTGTTCTCTCTCCCCCTCAATCCTCCTCCTCGGCGATTTCAACATCCACATGGACTCCACTGACTCCACAATAACCGCTGACTTCACTGAAATACTCAACTGTTTTAACCTCACTCAACATGTCAATTTTCCCACCCATAACCGTGGGCACATTCTGGACCTTGTCTGCTCCACTGGACTAAATCTACATCACCTCTCTGGCTCCGACCCCACCCTCTCTGATCACTTAGCCATCACCATGTCCGTCAACATTCCCACCCCAGCTCCAAGGCAAAAACGCAAAATCAACTTCCGTAAGCTGAACTCTGTTTCACCTACCTCGCTCTCATCCTCTCTCTGAAAAAATCTCCGCCTCTCCCTCCGTTGACCTCCACAGCCCCTCTGACCTCACTGACTACTACAACCACACTCTCTCCTCCTGCCTCGACCAGCTTGCATCTAGAAAAACCAAAACAGTTTCCTTCACCCACTCTGCTCCCTGGTTTACCCCCGAACTCCGCATGATGAAAACCCATGCCCGCCAACTTGAAAGGCTCCGCAACAAAACAGGTCTCACAATTCACTCCCAAGCCTACAAAGACCACCTGCAGCACTACAAAGATGCCCTCTCCCGCGCCCACTCCGCCTACTACTCTCAAATAATTCACTCTGGCTCCGGAAACCCAAAAGCACTCTTCTCTACAATAAACAAACTCCTCAGCCCCCTGGACACCATCTCCCAGTCATTCACAGTCGACAAATGCACCTCTTTCCTTTCATTCTTCCAAAGCAAAATAGACAACATCTACAGCACCTTAACCACCAACGCACCTGCTCCCCCTCAAACCACCTGCTCCCCCTTATCCTGTCAACCCCTGTCTCAGTTCCCCCCAGTCTCCACCACCGACCTCTCTGACTTCTTCACAGGAATGAAAACTGCCACCTGCTCTCTGGACCCCATCCCCTCCAGCTTTGTCAAGGCCAGCCTTCCTACTCTCTCTCCACTTATCACTGCAACAGTAAACTCCTCCCTGTCCACTGGCATCGTCCCGCCATCCCTCAAAATCGCTGCTGTCACCCCTATTCTGAAAAAACCTGGACTCAACCCTGACAACCCAAACAACTTCAGGCCAATCTCCAACCTACCCTTTCTGTCCAAAGTTTTGGAACGCGCTGTAGCTTCTCAACTCAAACACCACCTCTCTACCAATAACCTGTATGAAACATTCCAATCCGGATTCCGCTCCAACCACAGTACTGAAACTGCACTCCTCAAAATCACCAATGACCTTCTCCTCTCCTCTGACGCTGGCAACCTCAACATTCTCATCCTACTCGACCTCAGCGCCGCCTTTGACACCATAAATCACTCCATCCTCCTTACCCGACTTGAAACCACCTTTAACATCACCTGCACAGCCCTATCCTGGATCAAATCATACCTCTCCGACAGGCACCAGTTCATCTCCATTAATAACTGCAAATCCCCCACCGCTCCCCTCCCCCAAGGTGTCCCCCAAGGTTCAGTTCTTGGCTCCCTCCTCTTCATCCTGTACCTGTTCCCCCTTGGTCAATTAATCCGCCGTCATGGTCTCAAGTTCCACTGCTTCGCCAATGATATCCAGCTCCTCATCTCCACCAAGTCTATCTCCACCGCTACGCACTCGACCCTGACAAACTGCATCACTGAAATAAAATCTTGGCTTCAATTCAATTTTCTCAAACTCAACTGCGACAAATCTGAAATCATCATCATTGGTCCAAAAACCCTCACCAAATCCACCCACAACTTCACCCTCAATATTGATGGTTTCCCAGTATCCAGCTCCCCTCACATCCGGAATCTTGGAATCATCCTTGATCAAACCCTCTCCTTCGACAAACACATCAAACACATCACCAAGACAGCCTTCTTCCACCTCAAAAGCATCGCCCGTCTCCGTCCATCCCTCTCCTCCACAGCTGCTGAAACCCTCATCCACGCCTTCATCACCTCCCGTCTGGACTACTGCAACAGCCTCCTCTATGGTTCACCCTCAAAAATCATCAACAAACTCCAACAAATCCAGAACTCCGCTGCCCGTCTACTCACCCACTCCCTGATCCGTGACCATATCACCCCCGTCCTTTACAAGCTCCACTGGCTCCCCATCCCCCAGAGAATCCAGTACAAAATCTTCCTCATGACATACAAAGCCCTCCATAACCTGGCCCCATCCTACCTGACTGACCTCCTCCACAGACACACTCCCACCCGTACCCTCCGCTCTGCTGCTGCTAACCTCCTGTCCCCCCCCATCCGGACCAAACTCAGATCCTGGGGGGACAGGGCTTTCTCCATCGCTGCTCCCACACTCTGGAACTCACTACCCCAAACCGTCAGAGACTCCTCCTCACTCACCACATTCAAAACATCACTGAAGTTTCATCTGTTCAGCACTGCCTTCAATCACTGACCGTTACCTCACCTTCTTTTTCCTTTTCTCTTCGTTTACTCATTTATCTATTTATTTTCTTTTATGTTTTAGTAAACCCTGTAAAGCGTCTTTGAGTGTTAGAAAAGCGCTATATAAATGTAATGCATTATTATTATTATTATTATTTTATAGTTCCAGTTTCCCAGAGTTATTGTCCCATTTCTAATTATGCTCCATAAATAGGACATTATAGACCAGGGTCCATGTCTATAATTGTGTCATGCCTCAGAAGGCATGTTACACCAGCAATAAGCAGTGGTTCATTTTGTGTATGGGAGCTTTGCAGCAACTTCAAAGATATTAAAGATATTAAAAATTTAAAGATATTAATTGTAAATTGCACATCGCATGAGAAAACAACATCTGCAGCACTTCTTCAGAGGGCTTAGATGGCATGGAGTTTGCAAAGTGTGCCCAAGGGATTTTTGAAACAACATGTAGATAGTCTTACGAGAAGTGAGGCAGTACCTGACTTTAGGAAATTAAACTTGGTGGGCAGTGGAATTGTCATGGGAGAACATTTTCGGAACAGTTACCATAAGTCCGTAAATTTCAAAGATAGACATAAAATTATGGGGAAAAGGTGTCAAACTTATCAATGCCTCTCATCATTTTAAGTACTTCTATCAGGTCTCCTCTCAACCTCTGATGTTCCATAGAAAAGAATCTGACTTTATCCAACCTGGCAACTCTTGCATGCGGTCTCAGTAGACATGTCTATGTTCTTTATATGAATCAATCAATTAATTAATGATACTCTATTGTCACTTGTGAAAAGTCACAGTGAGATTCTTTGTTTTGCATACACAGGGTATGCAAAGAGTCGCCACATAAAGGGCGCTGACAAAGATACGAAGTATTCCATTATCAACACATTGTACCAGCCGAGGTTCTTAGGTATGGAAATACTTTATTGAACTAAATGGAAAAAATATATAATGTCAATGGATCCAACAAAGCCTCCCCTTTTCTGATAGATCAATCCTACCTACTAGCTTTTATATCACATTCCCCATCCTTTCTCTTCCCAACAGGAAATCAACTTATTGTGAGAATCCCTTTCCAAAACCAGCTTGAAATCAAGTCTGTGACTCAATTCTCAATCAGTAAGCAATCCTATTTCCTTGAAGTCTTGGGGAAAGTTGAGAATTGAGATAACTTATTTCATTCAATCAGAGCAAAGAGCATCCATATACATATATTATTTATTTAGAGAAGCACTTAATATTCAGCGCAGCTGTTGTGCAATCTTCCATCTCTCATTTCACCCATTTGTAAATACACAGAAACTTTTTTATTTTGTTTACACTTAATATGACAGTGCCATTTTGCACACAAACATCCATACTTTTGAGAAATATCACAAATTTTGAACAACCACATTAAATTTCTCAAAATTGGGTTTACATTTCATTTACTTTACTTTTCATCAAAGTTTGACACACCTGAAGCTGAATGTAAGGCCATGAAAATGTACCTTCCCTTTCCCCCCCCCCCCTCTCCCCGTCCCCTGAGCCCCACCTGGACTCACAACTATTTTTCCTCCCCATCCCCTTCCACCTACATTCCTTCCTCTAGCTTCACAATTCACAACGGTGCCATCCTTTCATCTCGCACCATACTGTCTTTTCATCCTTGGCCTTTGTCCAACTATCTGCCTATAAAAAAACCCTGACCTATATTCACCTATTACCTGCCTGGCTTTGTCCTGCCCCTCCTCTCTTCCAGCTTTTCTCCCCCCACCCCACCACCACAATCAGTCTGAAGGCGGCATGGTGGCGCAGCGGTAGAGTTGCTACCTTACAGCGAATGCAGCACCGGAGACAGGTTCGATCCTGACTACGGGCGGCGTCTGTACGGAGTTTGTACGTTCTCCCCGTGACCTGCGTGGGTTTTCTCTGAGATCTTCAGTTTCCTCCCACACTCCAAAGACGTACAGGTATGTAGGTTAATTGGCTGGGCAAATGTAAAAATTGTCCCTAGTGTGCGTAGGATAGTGTTAGTGTGCGGGTAATGCTGGGCGGTGCAGACCCGGTGGGCCAAAAGGCCTGTTTCTGCGCTGTATCTCTAAATCTAAAATCAAAAGTCTTCGCAGAAGCAGGAACCCGACCCGAAACGTCACCTATCCATGTTCTCCAGAGACACAGCCGGACTAGCTGAGTTACTCCAGCACTTTGTGTCCTTTTTTGAAAACCAGCGTCATCGGTTCCTTGCTTCCAGCTTCAAGTGCTTGCTGTAATCCAAGCGTCAAGATGACTTTTAAATAATTTAATGGACAGGGATGTAAAGAACACACAAAGTACTTTTATGAACATGATGAAATACTACTCTTAATGCAATGCACCTTCACAACAATGCCAACTAGTCCTTCTATATCTAATCATTCTTAAGTTGAAATCTTTTTAATTTCATTAGGAGGCAACCGCTATCTTGTGGTTCCTGAAAGGTTCACAGTATATCAGCCAAACAATTCCAGGAACAAAATGAAACTCAAGGGCAGGTTGCCATAAAAAGTGTTCATAGATCCACATTGCATCAGTGAAGACAAGCAAATTCTACTGTCACAGGAATACAGCAGAAAAATAAGCTTAAAGTATAGGTTACTAATGTTAACAAGTTCCCTCAATCTTTATTAAAGTGCATTTGAGATGTGCAAATCTGATCACGTATACTGAACATTATGATACTTTGCACTACATGCAGTTAAATGGCATTAATGATTGAATCTAATTTAAGACTTATCTGAACTAAGTTGCACATCATCCCATTAATTTAAGAAATGCAATTTAATAATTAGATATTCTCGACACGAAGCAGAGTATTCACAATCTGCAGAAAGTAGGAAATGAATTGAAAAGTGCAGTGAGGCAGCACTAGCCTTAGGGCAATCAGTAAAGTGATTTGCACAACGCCATTACTGGAGATGTAACCTACCAATAATTTTTTCATGTAGTAAAACTTTCATCTTTCATCTTTCAGACACATAGTGCTGAGTAACTCAATGGGTCAGTCAGCATCTCGGGTTGAAACCCTTCTAAGGACTGTCTAGACCGAAATGTCACCTATTCCTTTTCTCCACAGATGCTGCCTGACCCACTGAGTTACTCCAGCACTATGTGTCTGAAAGATTCAAGTTTTACTACATTAAAAGATTATTGATAGATCTGAAAAATGAGATTTCAATAAAATTGCAATTTTTATTATAAGCAACAGATTGGATTTTAATAGCAACTATTGTTTTAGTTTAGAGATACAGTGTGGAAAGAGGCCCTTCACCTCACTGAGTTCCTGCAGACTATCGATCACCTGTTCACATTAGTTCTGTTATCCCACTTTCTCATTAACTCTAAGGGGCAATTTACAGATACCCGCGCGTCTTTGGGATGTGGGAGGAAATCAGAGCACCTGGAGGGAACCCACGTGGTCACAGAAAGAAAATGCAAACTACACACAGACAACTCCCCTGGTCAGGATTGAACCTGGGTCTCTGGTACTGAGAGGCAGCAGCTCCACCAGCTGTGCCACTGTTCCATCTTGTATGTCAGACTGAAAAAAACAGATGATGCAGGAGGATTTGTCTTTTAATCAGTTGTGATGATAAAGGATTGAAATCACCTAGCTTCCTCAATCTCAGGAAAATGCCATTGATTGATTGTGTCTGCCATAACTCAGTTGTAACCTATGTATCTCTGTGTCAGTAAAGATAATCTAGTATTTTCTCATTGCTTCATGCGAGATCTTGCAGATTGCAATTTGTTCTATGTATTTCCTGCAATACCATTGTTCAAAAGCAATCTGTTAGCTGCAAAGTGCTTTTGAGACTTCATGAATGAGATTACATAAGTGTGTCTCGTTTTCTTTCAGACAAGCCAGCAATACAAATGAGCTTTAACATCTCTTGAGTTCAAGTCAGGAAAGACTGATCATTTTAACAGTTCTAACTGTGGACTGCCTAAGACTAAGCCACTGCCCTGCCCATTTTACTCTCTATAAAATACGGTAGCTCTGGGCATGGCCAGCATTACCACTCTCCTCACTAACCTTACCAATAGCTACACATACTTATCTATCAATGAAAGGAGCACGTGGTCCTTCACACAGAGTTGTCTCCTTCTCAGCATACATTGCACCTCATGCATACATCTCTGCTAGCAGCATCAACTATGAAAACTAAATTGACCATGTTTATATATATTTGCCCCTCTTCCCTTTAAAAACAGCTAATAAATAAATTAACCAAAGGAATCTTGGAAATGGTGGATTTGATTATTTTCATTGCAAGGGATTATCTTGGGTGAAACCCATTATGAATGCAGATAATAATAATAATAATAATACATTTTATTTATATAGCGCTTTTCATATACTCAAAGACGCTTTACAGAGATTTTGAGAACAACTGAAAATGACTTGGCCAACTAAATCTTAACAGCATAGTATTTTGCATCATTTTTTAATGAGAACTGTGTCCATTAGTAAGGCAGGCTTACCCTGAAGGCACAGCATGAGGAGGAAAAAAGTTTCAGGATTCATTTGGCAAATAATTGCACAGTTACGGGCTGCTGTCCTCCAAAATGCATATTAGTATTACTCACGGTACATCCTGAAATCTATTTATAAATAATTGATTCATGTATTTCCATGTTTAAATAGAATAGCTCTTGCCTGTAGATAATCGGACACTGCATTGCAATTAAAAGATTTCCTTCCCTTCCTATTGGTACCGTACAAATCATCTCACCGAGCATCAAGGTTAGTTTTTCCTCACTTTATTTGAAGCAACTGAGTAATTTCAAAAGGAGGAATTTTTAATAGGAACGGAGCATAGATTATACAATGAATAGAAACTTAGCTGATCTACCAGTCAAGGATAGGATTTGCAATGACTTAATGCACATCATTGTCGACTTGGCAATGGCACTCTTCATTAGGATTGAAATAATCACCACCGCAGTTCTCCTGCAGTTCTTAATTTCTGCAACACTTTCCTTAAAATCTGTGACCTGTCTGTGATTTGAAATAGATTAAAATGTTCCCACTACCTGCACACCAAATGGTTATTTTCCTGATTTCAACCTCACTACAGATTTAGTGTAATTGAGGCATCTGTCAAATGACCTGTTAGACAGCCGATTAGGACAAATGCAATAAACATTTGTTTTAGATTTAGTTTTAGAGATACAGAATGGAAACAGGCCCTTCGGCCCAACAAGTTCATGCCGACCGTTGATCACCTGGTTGACACTAATTCTATGTGATCCGACTTTCTCATCCACTCCCTACACACGAGGACCAATTTACAGAGGGCCAATTAACCAACAAACCCGCACGTCTTTAGGACGTGAGAGGAAACCGGAGCACCTGGAGGAAACCCACGTGGTCAACGTGCAAACTCCGCACAGACAGCACCGGAGGTCAGGATCGATCCCTGTTGCTGTGAAGCTGCAGCTCTGTATACTGTGCCGCCGAAACATTCAACCTCTTGTACCTGCCTCACTACTCAATAAGATCATTTATGGCAGAGAAAGATAGATTCTTGATCAGTATCAATGTCAGGGGTTGTGGGGAGAAGGCAGGGGCATAGGGTTAGAAGGGAGAGATAGACCAGCCATTATTGAATGAAATGGGCTGAATGGCCTAATTCTGCTCCTATCCCTTATGACCATCATGCCTAATGTTTTGACTTGGTGCTACTTTTCTGCTCTCAACATATCCTGAGATTCCTTTAATATCTAAAAAGAGATCAATCTGGTGAACATTCGCTGCGCTCACTCCATCCATCATTAAGCAGGAAGAGTAGACCTGTAAATAATACTCAGGGTGTGGTATTACCAGGGCCCTATATGAAGAAGTCCTTCTATAAGTTAGAGTAGCACATGATTCACCTCTACCCCATTAAACTTTGTCAATGGAATTGGTGCACTATAATACTGAGACCTATATTCTGCACTCTTTATCTTTATCTTTGCTCTACCTATTGTGCATGAGTTTGACTTGATTGTGTTTATGTAAGGTATATCTGATCTGATTGGATAGCATGCAAAACAAAGCCTTTCACTGTACCTCGGTACACGTGACAATAATAAACCTATACCTAACCTTAAAGTTTTCCCACCTGTTACTCCATTTGCCTTTTCTTCCTTTGCATCAAGAGCAAAATTGAAGATATTAATTTTAATCCCTTCATCCGAATCACTGATAAAGAGTATGAAATGCTGAAACTCAGCATGGACATGAACATATATTAAATTGTGGGATTATATTTACCACCTCCCAATCTACGGGAGCTGGAGAGCTTCTCATTTAGTGCCAAACCCGTTTTCAATCCTGACTATGGGTGCTCTCTGTACGGAGTTTATACATTCTCCCTGTGACTGCATGGGTTTTCTCCAGGTGCTCCCATTTACTCTCACACTCCAAAGATGTACAGGTTTGTAGGTTAATTGATTTTGGTAAAAATTGTAAATTGACCCTCGTTGTAGGATAGTGCTAGTGTACGGGGATCGTAGGTCAGCGCGGACTCGGCGGGCCGAAGGGCCTGTTTCCGTGGTATATCTTTTAGTTTTAGTTTAGTTGAGAGATAAAGCATGGAAACAGAGCCTTCAGCCCAAAGAGGCAGCACCAAACAGCAATCCCCGCACACTTAGGCTATCCAACACACATTTGGGACAATTTACAATTATACCAAGCCAATTAACCTACAAACCAGTACATCTTTGGAGTGTGGGAGGAAACCAGAGATCCCGGAGAAAACCCACACAGTTCATGGGGAGAACGCACAAATTCCATACAAACACCCGTAGTCGGGGTCAAACCCGGGCCTCTGGCACTAAGACAGCAACTCCATACCGCCCAAAACAATCTCTAAACTAAAAAATTTAAAACAAAATGTATTTGATACTTGGACTCCATGGTATCTTTCTACATCTTCTTCCATAAAGAGAGATGTAAAGCTTTTGATTATTTGACCCTCTGGTTTCTTCTTTGCCAATTTAATTGCCACTGCTTCAGTCCACAAGTGACTCATGTTAACTTTTCCAAACATTTCCATACATATATAGACATTTTTTACAATCTGTTTATCATTAGTCTCCTGTCATTTTTTTTACTTAACCTTGCCAAATTTTGCTAAATTCTAGTTTTTTTCCAACCCAAGACTTTCAGATTTTCTGGCCAATATTATAACCCTTTCACTTTGATTTAATACCATCTTCATCTTTTCTTAGGAGCAACAGCAGGACCATGTTTTCCACATCGTTGTCTTAGATTGCCTTCTGTCATTCAGTTAGCTACTTCAGGTTAACTGTGATATCTTTTAATATAGATTTCCATTCCACTATTGAACTTCCTTTGTTCTGATTTCAGACCCTTGTTGCAGATTTCTAGCAGACAACTCAATCATATGCAGCTTTACAATAGATCACAACTCCACGAGTTTTAAGATTGTTTTGAAGAAGGAGAAGGCTAGATCTTGTGGGAAAGTACTAAATTGGACTAAAAAGTAATTGCAGATGCTGGTTTACACCGAAAATGCTGGAGCAACTCAGTGGGTCAGGCAGCATCTCTGGAGAAAATGGATAGGTGTCAATTCAGGTCGGGACCTTTCTTCAGACAAAATTGGAGTAAAGCAAATTACAACGTTATTAGGCAGGAGCTCGGGAGGGCACACTGGGACCAGTTGTTATTGGGTAAGTCCATATCTGACACATGGGAGTTGGTTAAAAGAACAGCTGATCAAAATTCAGAATTGGCATGTTCCTGTGAGGAGTCGTGTTAAGGATGGCAAAGCAAGAGAACTTTGGATGACCAAAGAGGACGTACATTTGGTCAAAAATGGAAAAGGAAACGCATGCAAAGTGTAAGAGGATGAAATCAGACAGGGTCTTTGATGAATATAAAGAATGGAGGAAATAACACAAGCGGGTGATTTGATGGGCCAAAGGGGGCCATAAAATGGTTTTGGCAAATCAGATTAAAGAAAATCCCAAAGCTTTTTAAAGCTGCATTAAAAACAAGAGGGTGATCAAGGAGAAGGTAGGGCCACTCAAGGATAAAGGAGGAAATTTGTGTTTGGAGTATGTGGGCATGGTAGTAAACAAGTACTTTGCATCTGTTTTCACCAAGCGGAAGGACATGGAGGACAGTGAAATCAGTGTGAGGAATATTAATATGCAAGGGCATCTTGAGATTAAGGAGGAGTTGTGCTCTAGAAAAGCATTAAAGCGGATAAATCCCCAGAACCTGATGGGGTTTATCTCAGGTTATTGAGAGAGACAAGAAAGGACATTGCGGGAGCCTTGACAAAGATCTTTGCATCTTCTCTAACCACAGTCGAGGTCCAGAAAGACAAAAACTTGCTAATGTTGTTCCTTTATTTAAGCTGGAAAGTAGAGAATCCAGGGAATTATCAGTGGTAGGGAGAGGATTCTTCAGGATAGATTCCTATTTGGAAGAGAATGGGTTAATTAGGGCAGTCAGCATGGTTTTTGTACATGGCAGGTCATGTCATACTAACTTGATTGAGTTTTTCGAGGAGGTAACAAAGGTGATTGATGAGGGTAGGATGGTGGATGTTGCCTACATGAAGTTTGATAAGGCATTTGGTAAAGTCCCCCAGGTTAAACTGATCCAGAAGATTAAGATACACGGGGGTGAAGAGTGATTTAGCCGTATGAACTCAGAACTGGCTTATTGAGAGAAGACAGAGTGTGGTGGAAGGACAATATTCAGGCTGGGGGTCTGACCAGTGGAGTTCTGCAGAGATCTGTCCTCCTCTACATCGGTGAGACTAAACGCAGGCTCGCCGATCGTTTTACTCAACACCTTCGCTCAGTCCGCCTTAACCAACCTGATCTCCCAGTGGCACTTCAACTCTCCCTCCTACTCCCAGTACATATATATATATATATATATAAATAAATGACTTGGATGTAAATGTAGACGGATTAATTAGTAAGTTTGCAGATGGTACCAAGTTGCTGCCTCACCAAACGTCTGTCTGTCCTTCTGTCCTTTCTTCTTTTTGTAATTTTTGGTATGTGTTAAAAAGTATGTTTAATGTTCCTTGGTTTGTTTTATGTGGGGGGGGGGGGGGGGGATTTGGAGAAACTTTTTTTTCAATCTCTTACCTCGATGGAGATGCGATTTTTTTCCGTGTCGTATCTCCGTTCGCACTGCGGCCTAACATCGTGGAGTTGGCGGCCTTTCCTGGAGACCAACGGGTGCTCCAAGCCGCGGGAGTCTGTGGGCCTTTAACATCGCGGAGCTTGCGATCCCTTTGCCGTAGGTCAAAACTCCAACCGCGGGGTCTGTGGACTTTAACATCGTGAAGCCCGCAGTCTCTGGTAAGAAGAGGCCGACTCGGGAGCTCCATGCCGTGGAGAGAGTTTCAACTGCTCTGACGCGGGAGTTTCGATCACCCTGAGGGGGCTTTGACCATCGGCTGCGGGGGCTTTGATCGCCCCAACTGGAGATGGTTTGACTGCCCCGACCGCGGGAGAACAAAGAGGAAGAAGGTTGAACTTTATTGCCTTCCATCACAGTGAGAAATGTGGAATCCACCGTGATGGATGTTTATGTTAAATTTTATGTGGCTGTGTGTCTTGTTGCTTTTCACTTAGTATGGCTGTATGGTAACTCAAATTTCACTGAACCGTAACTGGTACATGTGACAATAAACTGACCTTGACCTTGAAGTTTGCTGGGGTTTGGGGACTGTCAGGAAGGCTGCCACAGAATACAGCGGGATATAGATCAACTACCGAAATGGGCAGAGAAATGGGCAGATTAAACTCCATCTGTCACAGATGGAGTTTAATCTGAGTTTTACACTTAGGGTAGTGACAAGCTGCCAGGTGGGTGGTGGAGGCAGATACAACACTGGCATTTAAGAAGCTTTTGGATAGGCATGTGGGTATACAGTAAATGGAAGGATATGGATTATGTGCAAACAGATAAGAGTTGTCCTTGGCAGCTCTATCAGCCCCGAGAGCACCTCAGGCGCGATGACCAACCTTTTCCTGGTTATCGAGAGGAAGTGCTGATTCTGCTGACATGATTTTTTCTTGACCTTGGTTATCCGCTCCTGCCAATTCTTGCTGCATGTCTCAGCCCCTCCCAACCAGATCCCCAGCACCTTCAGGTAGTCAGCCCTGATGGTGAAGGGGACGGAAGATCGATCAGGCCAGCTGCCAAAGAGCATGGCCTCTCTCTTCCTGCGGTTGACCCTGGCTCCCGATGCCAACGCAAACTAGTCGCAAACTAGTCGTAGGACTGACCGTGGATGCGAACAAAAGACAGTGACATCGTCCATGTACTGGGAGGTTTTGATATGAGTGCCGCCACTACCTGGCAATGTCACCCCTCTTATGCTCTCATCCTTCCTGATGGATTCAGCAAAGGGTTTTGTAGAGCACCTAAACAAGACAGGGGAGACTGAGCAACACTGCCTGACTCCAGACCTGATGGGGAAGCTTTCCATCTCCCATCTAATGACTTGAATTGCAATCCAGATATCAGTGTGGAGCAGTTGGATCCAGTTACCAATTCTCTCCCCAAAGCCCTTTTTGGAGAGCGCATCCATCATGCATGTGGACGATATCCTGTCAAAGGCCTTCTCCTGGTCCAAGTTGACCAGACAGGTGTCCACCTCTATCCTGCATGGAGGTGATGGTATCGCCGATCAGCACCAGGCTACATGACATTTTCCTGCCAGGTACAGTACATATTTGGTCCGGATGGATCACCCATCCTACAGCGGACTTGACCCGGTTGGCAATGGGCTTGGACAGGATCTTATAATCCACATTTAGCAGCGAGATGGGTCTGCTTTTGTCAATGTCATTAATGCCATCCTTCTCCCTTTCCTGCTTGTCGATAAGGGGGGTGATGATGATGTCCTTGTACATGGAGTCTGACATGCAGCCAAGCATGGCATTGTACACTTCCAGCAGGTCCAGACCCAACCAGTCCCACAGAGGGGTGTAAACTCCGCCGGTGAGCCATCGCTTCCGGGAGTTTTATTCGAGTCAAAGGTATGAATGGAGCCCATCAGCTCCTTCAGGTTCAGTGGTTGGTCCAGACTCTCCCACTTGCCTCTGTGGTAGAGGGCAGGAAGTTCTGGGAAACTGCTGTCTGTGGCCTTTCTGTCAGACAGTCGGGCATCATAGGATCTGCAGATCCCAATAGGTTTGTCCGTGAGGATGTTACCGAGCCATCCTCTTCCTTAAGGCTGTAGATCCCAGACCTACACATGTGAAGCTTTTGGAAGAAGTGTGAGCATGTCTCATCCTGCTCCATGGGGCGGACTCTGGAATAGATGTTCTTGGACGATTCTGAGGCAGAATGCATCGTGCCGGCTCCTCACCTCGGAGTTCCTCCCTCGCACCCACCCTTCTCGATTGCAGGAGGAGGAGTTGCTGCAAGTCTGCCTGGAGATGCCATGGTTGCCTCTGACCTTGTCTGTCCTTTGTTGAAAAGTTCTTCCAAACCAATACCTTTGACCACAGGTCCATCGGACAGTGGTCAACACGGAACATCCTGCAGGGACTGCAGGACAAGATCTCAATGGTTCCCTGAGCAGATGGCCCTGTTTATCTGGTGAAATGCCTCATCACCAGAACTCATCAACAAGCACCAAGACATCGCTCACCAGGCAGTGAGAGGGGCCCTCCCAATCAGTTCCTTTCTGCACCGTCAGAATCTTACTACCAATGCACGCTGCCTTTGGGACAGATGCTACGGAGAGGAGATGGTTGCCCACCTCTTTATGCAAAGAGGTTCTGGAGAATGATGCAAGGTTTGTGTCACGGTTCATCCTGAGCAGCTCTGTAATGGAGGACTCTCTGATTTACGGGTTATTCCCAGGAACACATTCGGAGACGGATATCAAGTAATGCTGGAAGATCAACAGGGAAAGACGTGCTTTGGTCTGACCGAAACGTGGTGACCTTCCAGCAGAGCGAGATGTTCATCAGGGAATGTTGCCGACTGGCCCACTCCAGGGTGCAGGAATACGTGCTGAGGGACGCACTGAAGCTCGGTGCAACCAACGCCAAGGTTCGGTGGGGGAGGACCGCAGTCTCGGGTCCTTATGCTGCTGGACAATGAGAGGCAGGGTCTAGTGGGACCCCAGGGGGCCACACCCATGGTTTAAGGACAGTTGCAAACGCTACTGATTATAACGTGAATGAATGTATCAACGCTGTGAATGTCTGGAGTTCTTGTTGTCTTTGCACAGTTCTTATTTTGTATATATTTTAAATTCTGAATAACGTATATTTTTCCAAAAAAACAGTAATCTTTGGGAATCATTGCACCACCACCGCTTGCTCCCAGTCCCCCTAATATCAGGTTATTAGATGAAATAAATTGTTTATAATTGTTATATTTTGTACTGAGACATTCTTAACATTTTTGGTTTGTATCTGTTACTCAATACCTCAATCACCTGTTAGTTGAGTTTTTCATTGAAAGAGAGCCAGTTTCACCTTTTCTTCACATGGTTCCATCATTGTGTCATCCCTCTTGTCCCACACACTGCCACTAGGAATAACAAGCGGCTTTCAGCTGTTCTCTTTGATCTGAGTAGCGCAGGTTTCACCATACACAGGAATGCAGAAGACTTTGATTAACTGCTGACAGGCGGACGCCAGGTGGACAAGAATTGTTGTTGATTGTCCACTCACTAGAAGTTTGTGCCTTCCATTCAACGTTTACACCAATAATAAACGATGTTAGAATAACCACAGGTATTTATTCACAAAATGCTGGAGTAACTCAGCAGGTCAGACAGCTTCTCAGGAGAGAAGGAATGGGTGACTTTTCGGGTCGAGACCCTTCTTCAGACTGAGAGAGAGAGAGACTGAAGAAGGGTCTCGACCCGAAACGTCACCCATTCCTTCTCTCCTGAGATGGTGCCTGACCTGCTGAATTACTCCAGCATTTTGTGAATAAATACCTTCGATTTGTACCAGCATCCGCAGTTATTTTCTTAGAATAACCACAACTCAGCAGATGTGGAACATCACCACAAGTGGACTTGAAATCACACTTCACAACATGTCACTTTTGGAGAAAAACTCTGGATTGCAAGTACACAGGGGCAGGGGAAGCTGATAAAGATTCAGCAATCTGAGATCTCCCACAATTATTTATTCCTAAAGGGGTTCAAATTTTATTTCAGTTAATTCAAGTTTCAGAAATTCCATATTCATCGAACATCGATCAGTAGAGCTGAAGAACAGGCCCTTTGCTACTATCATATCTACCTTCACCACCACCCCCGTCAGCACATTCCACACATTCACCATCCTGTGTAAACAAAAATGCCCTGCACATCTCCCTTAAACTTTGCTTTTCTCAGGATGGTGGCGCAGGGTATAGTTGCTGCAACACAGAGCCAGAGACCCAGGTTCGATCCTGACTGCGGGTGTTGTCCATGTGAAGTTTGCACATCTTCCCCGGGACTGCGTGGGTTTTCTCCCGTGCTTTCTGTTCTGTTCTTTCTGTTTCCTCCCGCACTCCAAAGACGTCCAGGTTTGTAGGTTAATTGGCCTCAATATAAATTTGTAAATTATCCCTAATGTGTCAGATAGTGTTATTGTACTGGGATTGCTGGTCAGTTTGGACACGGTGGGCTGAAGGGCCTGTTTCCATGCTGTAACTCCGCACTCTAAACTAAACTCTCACCTTAAAGTCACGCCCCCTAGTATTTGATATTTCCATCCTTGAAAAAAGGTTCTGACTATCTACCCTATCTATTCCCCACCTCATTTTATAGTCGATTTGTACTTTCATTTATAACCTTCATTAAACCCCATAAAACCGTGCTTGCTGTGTTAAACCTGGCCCCTACTGGCCTCCAAAGAACACAATTGGATCAGGCAATGAATGGAAATGTCAGGATCAATCATCAATTTTACTTTCCATTTCACACTGCAGTTCACCCATTAAAATCACAGTTGCGCAATTTCCAAGACGTTCTCCCCATTATATACGCGAGGGGAATGAGTACCAACTGAGATCTCAAAAGTGAAGAGACACACACCCGCCAACAAAGTGCATCAGCGACACAAAAGGTGTAAGAAGTGGCCCATCGAGTTTCTCGATTAGAGCAATGAGACAGGAAATGCTTGCAAATGCCACTGCTGATAAAAATAGATTTTCAATTACACAGAGCTGAGGAAGTCAGCACCATGCAATCTAATTTCTAGGCTCCTCTCTTCGATTGAAACTGAAGATTACAGTGATTTAACCGCTGGTCTTTCAACGCTAGCAACGTCTTAAAAAGCGCAGCATTGATGAAAGGGCAGATTACCTCTGTTTGTCGAATGTAATTGTGGTCTCAGTCCATCTCCAAATAAATACAAAAAAAGGCACAATGTGCTGGAGTGGGTCCAGCACTCAGTGGGTCAAACAGCATCTCTGGAGGACATACGATCAGGACTGTTTATCAGACTGATTGTAGTGGGGGAGGGGGAGAGAAAGCTGGAAGAGAGGTGGGGGTGGGACAAACCGAGGCAAGTGACAAGCGGATCAGCTGAGGGGGTTTTGATTGAGTAATGATTGGACAAAGCTCAGGGATGAAGAGACAAAAGACTGTGGCATCTCTGGCCTTTGTCCTTCTTTATGAGTGTGTTTGTGTGTGTACGGGAGAAAACCTTTGCAATGACTCAAAGTCAATTTATGGCTGTACTCCTTTATTTATTTCTCACCTTGGCCTTCTGTTTGCTACTGGAGTTGACATGGAAATACTTGCAGGAGAGAACTGGCACACGAAGAGGAATAAACTGCACAAATAGCAGACTGGAGAAGGAAAGGGACGAGAGAGAGGAGAGAGAGAGGGAGGGAGGGAGAGAGGGGAGAGAGGGGGAGAGAGAGAGAGAGAGAGAGAGAGAGAGAGAGAGAGAGAGAGAGAGAGAGAGAGAGAGAGAGAGAGAGAGAGAGAGAGAGAGAGCATTTAAAGGCCTTTGGTTCGCAAGAGAGATTTAAGAGGCTGTTGCCGGGACTTGAGTGCATGAACTATAGGGGGAGGTTGGACAGGCTAGGACTTTATTCCCTGGAGCTCAGGAGGCTGAGGAATGATCATATAGAGATGTATAAAATCATGAGAGGAGTAGATAGGGAGAGCTGTGTGCCTGAACAGGTTACTATATAAATGATGGGTAGGTGATGTTTTTGGTCAGGACCCTTCCACAGGCCGACCAGGATTCCTCTGGTCCCAACTCAAAATGTAACCTCTCCACATCCTCCAGAGATGCTGCCTGACCGGCTGAGTTACTCCAGCACTTTGCCTCTCTTTTTGGAAACCTGCATCTGCAGTTCCCTGTATATACTATATAAATCATACAGGCGATGTTGCAGTTTCCACATCATGTTTTTTGGGAAGCATTGCGAGAGAAACTGGATCACGTTGTCCTAATTCTCCCACCGGATCAGTCGCTTACTTACCTTCAATCCGTCAGCACCCTTCTCCCACACATCACAGCTGTTTTCACACCCCCACTCCCCTCTCATCCACCCACACTCCCTCAACTCCCACCCACCCATTCCCCACTCCCCACTCCCCACTCCCCATGCCTGTCCCGCTGAGTTACTCCAGCATTTTCTAACTATCTTGAACTCACTCCTGACCATCCATAAACCTCCGAACCACAAGCCCACAATGAATGTCTCTATCCCCACAATTAAGCATTTTCAGCTGATCCAGTCGTGAAGTATTTTTATGAGCAAACCACATCTCGGTGGTGAATTTGTATAAAGTTCTAATACAAAACAAGATTATTCAAACTTTGTGAGGTTCTATTTGATAACAATTCAACTAAGGTTAGAGGATTAAAGTGTAAAGGAGATGGGCGGGACAGGTTTATTACACAAAGGGTGTTGAGTGCCTGGACTGTCATGGCAGGAACGGTGGTGAAGGCAGATACCATTGTGGCATTCAAGAGGCTTTTGAAGAGGTATTCCTCATGTTCTTATTGTTCTTGGCATCAATGTCGACACAGACATAGAGGGCCAAAGGGCCTGTCCCTTTACTGGAATGTTCCATGTTCTCAGGTAATGTCATTTTAAAATAATTATTACCAAGAAGCCTTCTCTGCCTAATCTATTTCAAATGTACCTTTAAATATATATACACGGTAGCAGACACATCAGATATTTTACAATTAAATATAAAACTCATAAGTATGGAAAGGACATTTATAACATTGTTAGTTGCGAGGTATCAGGACATCTTCTGATGTGAGAATATCTCAAGGGTTTACCACATGAGTGGATATAGAACCTCCCCAAGTGGTGACTTTGGGAAGTAACCAGTGTCCTCGGGGAAGATTGGTTCATTTTCTAATTTCCTGTGACTATTATATTCTGGATGAATATCCTATGGTGCAAATTGAATAATTAATGGTATCAAGAAGTTACCTTCATCTCATTCAAGGCATCCCACATGGACATTTAGTTTAGTATAGTTTAGTTTAGCTTAGTTTAGCAATAAAGCACAAAACAGGCCCTTTGTAGTCCGTGCCGACCATGATCCCCATGCACTAGCACTATGCTACACACATTAGGGACAATTTACAATCTTCACCAAATCCAAATTAACCTACAAGCCTGTACGTCTTTGGAGTGTGGAAGGAAACCGGAGCATCCAGGGAAAGCCCACGCAGTCACGGGGAGAACGTACAAACTCCGTACAGACAGCTCCCATAGTTAGGATCGAACCCGGTTCTCTGGCGCTCTAAGGCAGCAACTCTGCCGCTGCGCCACCGTGCCTCCCTGAACATCTTCTTCAATCTTTCGGCTTCTGTTTACATCTTTTTGTGAAGACTTTCTAAAGATCTTGTTTTACCTCTAAGATGTTGCTGGCAGAGAGTTTATTTAAATTTAGCGTTGAATATTGATTTGGAAAGTTATTTCCATTACACGACACCAACACTGAGGTTTCTTGTAAAGTGACCAAGCAATATGATGCTGGGAACGTTACAAGGGGTACTAAAGAATTTGGGTCTGTCTTTAGAACTGCTTGACCTCTGGATAAACAGAAATTAGTCTCTCAGCCTCAGTTGCTTAATCAGAATGTGCCTTCATTGACAGCTCTTTCATAAAAGAAAGTAGCATTAGAGACACATCAATCACACAAACACAGGCTGAGATTAAAGTCATTCCAGAGGAATAATGAAATTGAATTAAATATTCAACATTTCTGACATTCCTTCATTTGTATTTATAATATAATGCTTTTTCTTTCTTAAATTATTCTTGACCACAGTTTATCTTCTCAATAACTTTAAAAATTCTATTAATCTTAATAACCCTTTCTAAGCACCATTTATGGTTTAATTTGGCAGCTCTTGTTAAGTCTTTTGTCTTCATTTTGTATTAAAATTATGTTAATTTTTATTTAATAAAAAAATTCCTCAGTGAATAAGATTCTGAACATAAAGTTGCATGTTCAGGATAGCGAGGATGTTCAGCAATATCTATAATTTATAGTGCCATAAGAATTTTCATCACTGCTGGTTCTGTAACATTTCCAGCACAACAACAGGTCTTTCAGCCCACAAGGCCTGTGCTAACCTTTAGTATGAGAGCAGTGAGCGATCTGCCTGACTCGCTCAGTTACTGCAGAACTTTGTGGTGATTTTATTTCTCGACCACAGGGTTATGAATCTTTGGAATTCTCTTCCTCAAAGGGAAGTTCAAGCAAAGTCTTTAAATATCTTCAAGGCGGAGGTAAATATATTCTTGATCAGCAATGGGGTAAAAGGTTAGCAACACAGAGGTGAGGTTACGGACCAGCCACAGTTGTATTTACACGGTGAAGCATACTTGACCATTTGAATGATTTACTTCTGCTCTGAATCCAAATTAATTGAATGGAATAAATTTGACTGTAGGTTTTCAATGCCCTCGCTTGTCCACTTTTTCACTGTTCTGACCACAGGCTTAGCAGATTTTAGTTTCTGCCTATAGGTTGGAATAAGGTGAACTAAACAATGATCAGAGAGTCCTGTAATCCCCACAATGTCATACCTACCAATCTCTAACTGAGCCTCAAGCTCCTCAACTTTACTTATACTTCGCGCATACATAGTACTTTTAATCCTTTGCTCATCCCAGCTTCCACATCGATTCCCAATACACTTGGCCATACTCTCCTATTGCTTCATGAGCTTTCTGTCCCGTTAATTCTGGAGTGTTTCTTAATTATTCCTATACTCTCTTTCCCTTTAACTCCATCCTTGTCTATCCCATTTGAACCCCCCCCCCACTGTTTAGTTTAAAACCACCTGTGTAGCAGTGGCAAGTTTGACTGCCAGATTTGACACTTTCGTCATGTGTACTGAGGTACAGTGAAAAGCTTTTGTTGCATGTTAACCAGTCAGTGGAAAGACAATGCGAGATTACAATCGAGATTACATCCACAGTGTACATATTCACGATAAAAGGAATAACGTGAATAACATTTAGTGGAAGGTAAAGTTCAGTACAGTCCGATCAAAGATAGTCCGAGGGTCTCCAAAGAGGTAGAGAGTAGCTTCAACTCTTGGAGCCGAGATTGTCTTCTCTCACTCAGTTCTGAGTTTGCAAGTCTCCTAGACAGTGAGTTCCTGTCACCTGGCATTTAACCCCCACCCCACTGCCATCAAACTGCTGTACCTTATAAGAATTAGCGAGGGGACTTCAAATACCTTCCATTGCCAATCAAGGTCCCAGCTCGGTTTGGAAACAGCTCCATCCAAGACCGCAAGAAATTGCAGCTTATTGTGGACACAGCCCAGACCATCACACAAACCAATCTCTCTTCTATTGACTCCATTTGTACCTCGCGCTGCCTCAGCAAGGCCAGCAGCATAATCATGGATGAATCGCACCCTGACCACTCCCTCTTCTCCCCTCTCCCATCAGGCAAGAGGTATCGAAGTGTGAAAACGCACACCTCCAGATTCAGGGACAGCTTCTTCCCAGCTGTTATCAGGTAACTGAATTATCCGACCACAACCAGAGAGCAGTGCTGAACTACTATCTACCTCTTTGGTCACGCTTTGACTATCCTTGATCGGACTTTGCTGGCTTTACCTGGCACTAAACGTTATTCCCTTATCGTGTATCTGTACACTGCAAATGGATCGATTGTAATCAAGTATCGTTTTTCTGCTGACTGGTTAGCATGCAACAAAAGCTTTTCACTGTACCTCGGTACACGTGACAATAAACTAAACTGAACTGAGCAAAGATCTAAAACTAATGTACTCAATTCTTGAACTCTGCTGGAACTCTTATTGGATGCTGCCTGACCTGCTGAGTTATTCCAGCTCTTTGTGTTCTTTACTCAAGATTCCAGCATCTGTAGTTCCTTCTGTCTCCACTTCCAGTGGTCTAGCCTAAGAAACCAAGAATATTATCCCTAGGAGCCTCATCTCGTCATGAAAATCTGCTGTCACACAACCCAAAATTGAAGAGCAAGGGCAAAACTTTAACTGTGTCAATGACTGAAATGTCAAGATTTTACAATGCAGAATGGACTGCGTGATATAACTTTGCCTTTGTCTAAAATGCACTGATGCATGTTACAGATCGCAGCTAATAAGTCGTATTCAGCAATAATTCCAGCAAAACATAAAATAATTATCATTAAAATCACAGCATGGAACCAACATTCAGGAAGAGAACCTCCATCAGACGTTAAGTGTCATCCTGAGACCTTCTATATAATCACCATCGGCCACTGAGAGAGGTTAAACATAGTGTTTAATATTGATTGCATCTACCACTGCCAATTCTCATTCCATGAGGTTTATATTGCTGGAATGCGCAACAGAAATAAAATGAGAATAGACTAAAATATCTTAACTGTATCAGAAACCTTCGGAGAAAGGAAGTCAATATCCACAAGCCTTGTATCGTTGGTACAGTCACAGCTTCCTCCACATACAGGCTTGGTACGTTCATATAACATGTGCTATGGAACCAGTGTGGGGTATTAGAATATCAGATACAGACCATTCCCAACTTCCATAAGAGTTGGATTCCAGAAGCCATTTCCAAAAGGCAAATTTTATGCAAAAAAGTTAGATTCACTGAAACCATATGTATATTTACTATTTCATTTTATTAAGTTGGTCATGTACTCTGCCATCATATTCTGTGCATTGCATGGATAGTATCCAGCAACAACGTGCAAAAAATATATAGATTTAATAGGTTCTATAGCAATAAAAATAAAACAGATCATGGATAAATTGGAAAGTAATTTAACATTAACAATTAACAATTAACATTAACATTAACTATATGTTTCATTTTTTTTTCCATTGGAACCTAATCAGATGTACAGCACTTTGGTCAACGTGGGTTGTTTTTAAATGTGCTATACAAATAAAATTGACTTGACTTGACTTGACATGCCTCAAGCCCTGCTGTTGGCTTGCTTGTTCAAAGCAATGCTGGTTGTGGCAGTGGTGGTAAATTTCTGGTTAATTAGTCAGATTGAATTGGTTGAAAGACACAGCGTGGAAACAGGCCCTTCAGCCCACCGAGTCCACGCCGACCATCGATCACCTGTTCACACTCATTCTATGTTATCCCACTTTCACATCCACTCCCTACAAACAAAGGGCAGTTTACAAAAGCCAATTAACCTACAAACCCAAATATCTTTGGAATGTGGGAGGAAATCGGAGAACCCGAAGGAAACCCAAGTAGTCCCGGGGAGAACTCCACACTGTGCAAACTCCACACTGACAGTGCCCTAGGTCAGGATTGAACCTGCGTCTCTGCTATTGTGAGGCAGAATGAAGAGCAGGATAAAGCAGGTGTGGCTGTCAAGGTTGAAGGTGCTTGAGGTTGTTCAACTTGTCTAGGCAGCAGAGGCAAAGATAGAAGAGAAAAGTTGGGGAACCTTTCTTTGCTGTGATTTTAACGATAATCATTTAAAATGTTGCTGGTATTGTTGCTGAATACCACTTTCTATTGTCTGAACAAGTCTCTGACTATTAAAATGTTAGAAAGAACTCAAATTTCCCTATCTCACCAAGAGCTCCACACATTCCACCCTTCTGTTACTGGCAATGATATCATTCAATTGGCCACAATGCAGTCAACGCAAATAACTGCTCTCTCAGATATCTCTGCATATTTCTGAAGATCTGTCCTGGATCCAGCATATTGGTGCAATCATGAAGAAAGTTCATCAATGCCTCGACTTCTTGAAAAGATTGATGAGGTTCGGTATGTCGACGAATAGTCCCTTGAACTTCTATAGGTATACAGTGAGAGCATGCTGACTGGTTGCATCGCGGTCTGGAGTCATCAAGGATTTCCTTCCATGAGATAGGGTCATGTTTGAGTCACCCCGATCTCACTGAGGACATTGGACTTTGTCAATGAACCGATGCGCTACAATGCTGAGAAATACATTCTGCAATCTGTATCTTCCCCTTTGCTCTACCTATTGTACTTGAGTTTGAACTGATTGTATCTATGTATGGTATATCTGATCTGTTGGATAGCATGGAAAACAAAGCTTGTCGCATGTATCTCAGTACATGCGACAATAATAAAACTAAACCTAAAGAAAAATGTTAGCACCAGTGACCAAGGGAAGCTGGCAAGTAATGATCTTGTGCCTCATCCTGATGCATCCTGTCAACCAACAGCACATTTAGCACTGGTGCATGCAACAAATATTCCATGAGAACATCGGGTTGGCCTTTGCGAAAGAGTCCAGGTGTTTCACAAACCAATTGCTAGTTTAAGCTTCGTCTCGCCAATGGGGAGAGGGTCACTTCTAGAGCACTGAATGGTGTAGGTGAGGTTGGAATGTTCTTGTCTCCCCATTACAGGAAGGATATGGAGGCTTTGGAAATGGCGCAGAGGAGATTTACCAGAGAGATGCCTGGATTAAAGGGTATTGGCTACCTGGAGAGGGTTGGACACACTTGGATGCCTTCGCTGGAATACATGAGGTTGAGAGGAGACATGATAGAAGTATATAAAGTTCTGAAAGACTGATAGGCTAGACATTCAGCACGTTTTTCCCAGGAACGAAACATAAAATATTAGAGTGCACAGCTTTAAGGTGAGAGGGACAAAGCTTTAAGGTGAGAGGGACAAAGTTTAAAGATGAAGTGGAGGGCTAGGTATTTGCACAGATGGTGGTGAGTGCCTGAAACTTGCTACCAGGGGTAATGTTGGACAGTGGCATCTCTTAAATGAATGGCATCTATCGACCTTTGCACAGGCACATGGATATACAGAGAATGGAGGGATATGGATCATCTGCAAGCAGATAACAGTAGGTTTTGGCATCATGTTTGGTACAGACATTGTGGGCCAAAGGGCCTTCTCCTGTACTGTGCTGTTCTATGGTCTATGTTCTATTATGCAATACCAAGATTGCACGCTGCCTGTATTACCTTAAAAATACACGATAAGGCGGCACGGTGGTGCAGCGGTAGAGTTACTGCCTTACAGCGAATGCAGCGCCGGAGACTCAGGTTCGATCCTGACTACGGGCGCCGTCTGTATGGAGTTTGTACGTTCTCCCCGTGACCTGCGTGGGTTTTCTCCGAGATCTTCGATTTCCTCCCACACTCCAAAGACGTGCAGGTTTGTAGGTTAATTGACTGGGTAAATGTAAAAATTGTCCTTGGTGTGTGTAGGATAGTGTTAATGTGCGGGGATCACTGGGCGGCGCGGACTCGGTGGGCCGAAAGGGCCTGTTTCCGCGCTGTAGAATCTAAATCTAAAATCTAAAAAGGCGCATCACACTCTTTGCGTCAGGGACTATCCAATTTAGCCTTCAAAAAGAGAAACTTTTAAAGACAGAAATCATTCTTCATACTGCTTGCTGTACAACAATTCATTGTAGAAAGCAAGGATTTCAATTCATTTATATCACCAGCCAACGAAAATATTGCGCCGGCAGTTGTGATCTAACCTCTGCCTTTTCTATATCTATTTTACATTGCATGCCAAACAACTGGCCACAGTCTTCGCCAACATCTTCCAGCCTCTCACCTCAGCAGTCAACTGTTTCCAATCTGCTTTAAGGAAACTTCCTGCATTCTAGTCCCCAAAAATGGTAAAGTGACGGGTCTCCATGACTACCAGCCTGTCGCTCAAACATTGACCATAATGAAATATTTTGAAAGATGAGCTATGGCCAACATCTGCGCCAGTCTCCACCCCATGCAATTTTTGGGGGTCAACGGAGGATACCATTTCTCCTGTACTACATTCAACACTGCATCATCTTGACAATAAGAAAGGCCACGTCATGATGCTATTCATTGGCACAGCGACACAGTGTAGAGCTGATGCCTCACAACGTCAGAAACATGGGTTAGATCCTGACCACAGGTGCTGTCTGTGTGGAGTTTGTACGTTCTGGGTGCTCCGGATTCCTCCCACATTCCAATGATGTACAGGATTGTGGGTTAATTGGCTTGGTAAATTGCCCCTAGATTGTGAAAGTGGGGTAACATGGAACTAGTGTGCAGGTAATCAATGGTTGGTGTGGACTTGGTGGACCAAGGGGCCTGTTTCCATACTGTATCTCTAAATTAAACTAAACTCAACTAAACATCACCTGATTGTAATCATGTATAATCTTTGCACACGCAACAAAAAAAGTTTTTCACTGTACCTGTATAGTCACATGTGACTATAAACTAAACTAAACATCAGGAAGACGAAAGTTGTTTTTTGACTTGGGGGCGAACACAATCCTGTCCTCATCGTCGGTGCTGGCTTGAAGAGCTAAATGGCCTCCTCCTGCACCTATTTTCTATGTTTTCTATGTTAACTGCTGTAGAATTGGATGACAGCTTCTTGTTCCTAGGCATCCTTATCACCAGCAGCCTAACCTGGTCCCTTCCCACTGATGCTGTGAAAACACATCAATGTATTTACTTTCTTGGGCTCTCCCTCGCCCACTACCTGGGCACCATCTCCCTTCATCTCCTCTACTCCAACCACCATCTTACAATGAACAGCAGTGCCCTAACGTTGCAAAATCTGTAATTTATCAATCTGTATTTTTGAACCAACAGTGACATATACACTAAGTCATGAGAAGTTGCATTCAGCTATCTATCATGATAATGCACCCACCCATTGTTGAAGCTCCAATAATGGTGGCCACACATATCAAAAGCATGTGGTGATACAATTTGAAAGGTTCTGTCCTGCACTAAACTGCTATCGTGGATCTGCTCCAGTCTGCGATATAACAGCAAGATACTCCCAATGTTGTAAAGTTGAAACAAAACACTGGAATCGTCCAAAGGGCAGGCAGAACTTTTTGCGAGAAAAACAAAGTAAATGTAGGGAATAATAAAATCAATGACTTTACAGAACTCCAATCTCCAAAGCGGGTCGCGAACACTGAGGCAGAAGTGTGCAGAAGTGTGAGCAAAGACAAAATGAAATTAAGAATTCAGTGAATGTGCATGGTATTTAGGAGGATTTCTGCAAGTATTGTATTAAAATGCATAGAAATGCTTCAGCATATGAATCATGTTAAGCACAGCAGCCACCGTTTGATCTAAAGCAACATTTTTATTATGCACAACAGAAGCAGATTCTGCTGTTTTGCAAGCCTGTGGAGATCACATTAACATTAACATGAGAACTGCAGTTTGGCTTTCAAACGCACTGCAAACTGGTTTAGTACGATAAGAAACCAAATCACCAAATTCACTCCAAATTTATATGCAGGGTTGCCAACTATCTCATTCCCAAATAAGGGACAAAAGGTGACGTCACCGCCCCGCACCCCATGTGACCTCACTCAGCCAGCGGCTACGTGCTCCCGCTCCACAAATGTCGGCCGCCCGGGCCGGGAGGCGGGTTGCTACGCAACCTCCGCTAGGTGGCAGCCGGGCTCCCGTGCCTACAGTGCCTGGGCCTACAGCGCCCTCCAGGCCTAATACGGGACAAGGGCGGTCCCGTATGGGACAAACCAATTTAGCCCAAAATACGGGATGTCCCGGCTAATATGGAACAGTTGGCAACCCTATTTACATGTTACACAACCAACTAAACATAAATATAATATTCAAATTATGATTATAATAAAACAAATTCATGGTAACTGCCTGATCGCTGTCAGTTTAGGTTCATCAGATCAATGTATTGTTTTACGTTTTACTAATGGTTTGAAATTATTTGGAATATTCTCATTCTGTTCAGCAACATTAGATGATTCATCCTATTTATTTAGGAACCTTTGCCACCAACAGAACCTTCAATCATCAATGGTCAATAATCCTTCTTATTTCCAGATAGAATCACTTAAAGGAATTGGGCGCCACATTGGTGCAGCTGGTAGAGCTGCTGCCTCACAGCACCAAAGACCAGGGTACGATCCTGACCTTGGGTGCTGTGCCTGTGTGGAGTTTGCACATTCTCCCTATGACCGCTTGGGTTTCCTCCAGCTGTTCCGTTTTTTCTCACATCCATAAGACATGCAGGTTTGTAGGGTAATTGGCTTCTGTAGATTTCCCCTGGTGCGCAGGGAGTGTATGAGAGAGTCGGATAACATAATACTAGTGTGAACAGGTGATCGATGGTCGACATGGAATTGGTGGGCTGAAGGGCCTCTTTCCACCCTGTATCTTTCAATCAATCTATCTTCATTAATCTACTCTGGATTGAGTTACTGGTGCAAATTCTAGCTCAGTTCTCTTTACAACATTAAAGAATTGTTACATTGAGGTGAGAAGTCTAATCGATGAAAAAGCCATTGATCCTTTCTTTCTCGTGAATCTGAACATATATTACAATCAGTCTGATGAAGGGTCACCTATCCATGTTCTCCTGATATGCTGCCTGACCTGCTGGGTTACACCAGCTCTTTGTGTCTTTTTTTGTAAACCTAAGTATCTGCTGTTTCTTGTATCTGTATCCCACTGGTTAGTTCATTTACGTTTTTAGGAATGGCAAAAATCTACCCGTTTTCCTTTTCCAATGAAGCGGCAATAAGTATTTAAATATCAGACAACACTGTTTTCAAAACAACAATGTGTTGTTTTCAGATAGGAATAGGAATACTTTACTGTCACATGTGACAAGGACAGTGAGATTCTTTGCTTGCATACCCAATGTATACAAATAGCAGCCACCTATGGCACTGACAAGGTTACAAAGCACGCCGCCTCCTCCTTTTGTCTTCCCTTCCCCACAGCAGTTCCCCCCACACCAGGCCCCCATTGTCCATTGTTTTTCTCCCCCCCCCCACCCCCTTGCACCATGCCAGATCCTCCGTTGTTTCCCCACCCCCCCCCCCTCACTCATGGAGGTCCTCCACGCTCTCATCGACCGTCGACCATGAGTCGACCTGTGCGGCATTGCCGCCGCCGCGAGGCTTCATCACCGCCGAGGGCCCATCGCCACGAGGTCTCACCACTGTCGCCGCCTCACCGCCGTCGAGGCCTCATCGCTGCTGACGCCCCTCTTCACGTGTCCGTCGGTCAGCGCCATCATCGGCCGCCGCACCGACCTCTCCACAACGCTGCCGAGTCCTCTCCTGAGGTCTGAGCCCCAACCGCTGTTTCCGTCGCCGCTCGGCCGACCTGGGCTCCTACCTGCGAGGCGAGATTCCTCCTACTGACCCACGAGGCCCCAGCCGAGCCCTAACCCGGGCTTCTCACAGAGCCTCAATAAAGGCCTCCGGCCACGTTCCCAGATAATTAGTAATGTACATTCTAAAAAATAAAAATACACACTTACAAAATGCTGCCAGTACCATTTTTCAATTTGATCTGAGGTCTGCAGACTCTTTCTGTTTTTCCATCAGCATTAAACTTTCCACTTGAAGAAAGATGTGATCCTTCCACGTAACTAAAAACCGTGGTGGATTGGTTCTTCATTTTGATTGATGGAAAATAAAGCATAGAAATTGGCTCTTCGGCCCACCGGGTCCATGCCAACCACTGATCGCCCATTCACACTAGTTATATGTCATCTCATTTTCGCGTCTATTCCCTACGCACTAGGCCTTTACAGAGGCCCACGACTCTCACGTTTTTGAGATGTGGGAGGAAACCAGAGCACCCGGAGAAAACCCACACGGCCACAGAGAAAGTGTGTAAACTCCACACAGACAGCACCCGAGGTCAGCATCGAACCCAGGTCTCTGGCGCTGTGAGGCAGCGGCCTTACCGGCTGTGCCACTGTGCCACCAACGTTTGTGGGAGAATTATATAGAAAATAATTATGACCCTTCCCTATACCACTGGCTTTACATCAAACCAATTCAACATATGCAAAACATCTAAAGATCTTTTTACAACACATGATAAACTGCTGAACAAGTAATACAACTTTGCATTCATTTATTGGCACTGATCTATTTTATTTTTTCATCAGCTAGTTGAAATTCCATGTCATAATGACATGGATTTTAATTACCAGAAATGTCAACGTTTCAAGTATTTCCCTCTGTAAATTCAAAACTCGTGGACTAGCATTAAACTGATCTCACGTAACAGGCCTTGGACAATGAGTTCAGACCCTCGAGGGTGTTTATCTGAGAATCAATCAGCAGTCACAGTTTGTGTATTGTGCTTGGTTAATGGGATGAAGTAGTCCAATTATTAAAGTAAACACCTTTAAAATCAATTGATTGCCAAAGTTCGCTGTCAGAGAGGATATTCAAGACGTTTACTAAATTAAGTTGACATTCTGGAACAACTAATTAGATCATTATCCAACTTTCCTCGCTGGACTCATTATGTTTATTTTATCGGGGCAAAAATTACCTTGTTTATCTTGACATGTTGATATGCTCCTAAGTAACATCAGATAACTATCATAAGAAAGTCAACATTGTTTGGCCTGCAGGGAAATAACTTTTTAACAATATTTTGGATTTATATACTGCCTTTAAGGTGGTAAAATGAATTTCAGGATGCTTCAGTGAAGTATTACCAAACAAAATTTGACATAAAACTGCACACTGAATTGCCATTTCAGTCCTGGGCTCTAAACACAAATCAAAAGTGTTATTTAAAGGGCAATGTATATTTTCATAGTCTTCCCAAGATCTAGGACCTGGGATTCAGGGAAAGGTAGGGTCAGCGACTGATGATTGGAGCCAAGGATCCTGCCAGTGAACAAGATAAGCTCGAAGGGCCGAATGGCCTACTCCTGCACCTATTGTCTATTGTCTATAATGATTTGGAGGAACAGAGTGGGGATTTCTGGAAGATTCAAGGCTTTGGAGGCGTTTATGGTGTGTGTAGGGGGTGAGAGGGTTGGTGGAGGATCCTGGAGAACAAGGCCTCTGTCAGAGGTTCTCTGGGTCAGGGTCATGGGTATCAGAGGGTGGGAGCAGGTTTCAGGGTATCAGAGGGTTGGGGCAAGGGGGAAATATTCTTCATGATGACAGAAGACCACCGGTTGTTGTTCTGTACAGGTGTCTCCAAAGTAATAAACTATAAGATTTATCTTACAGGGATTCCAATCTACCATTGTCGTATTAAAAACTAATTGTCCAGAGAATTCTCAACACGGGTAGCTCTTGGAACTACTTGGTCTAATTTCCCACGCATTGCTAAAGTATTGTCTCAGGAATGATATTAATCCATTTTAGTTTAGTTTAGAAATACAGCATGGAAACAGGCCCTTCGGCCCACTGAGCTCATGCTGACCATCGATCACCCGTTCCCACTAGTTCTATGTTATCCCATTTCCTCACCCACTCCTACATACCTGCCAATTAACCTGCAAACCCGCATGTCTTTGGGATGAGGGGAGAAACCAGCGCACTTGGTAGAAACCCATGGGAAGAACGTGCAAACTCCACATGTACAACCTGTGTTTCCACTTTGATGGAAATTACCTGAAATTCGGGAAATTTTGGTTGTCTTCTGCTAATTTTAGGGAAATAAAATAATTTCGGGAAATTTTGGCATCTGGCCCACAAAGGGGTCCAATCCGGCCCACAGGACGATTTGGGGAAAAAGTGACGCCATCTCCCCGCGGGTGCGCAGTGGGCCCGGTATCCGCCTGTGCGCAGTTGGGCAAGTCTGAACATCGTTCGCGTGAGAATGAGTGGTGAGGCATCGCCGCCGCCATGGCCCCATCGTCTCGAGGCTTCACCACTGTCGACGCCCCACTTCACGCCTCCGTGGTGACCAGCCAACCTTTTTACTTTTAATTGTTACAGAGTCAAATCATCCAATACCAAGCGATTTGGATCGTGCTGCGAAATGGATCGCTTTACAAAGCGTAAGACCGTGAATGAGAGTGATTTAACAGGGACTGGATCTGATGAAAGTTCCAATGACGATCATATGCATGATGGACCTCGTGGTGATACACGTTTAAGCAAGGATGGGGCACAGTCCGATGCACCAGAAGCAGCACCGTCGTGTTTGTCTGTCAACAAGAAAGCTAAGTATGAACACAAGTTTTCAGATCGTTGGGTTTATAATCCGCTTTTTTTCACAGTGGCTACAGACGAAGACAATGCTGGGAAGTTGGTACCGTTTTGTAGCATTTGTAAAGTGGACATCACTATGGGGGAAAAGTGCAATAATGAGACACAAAGAGTGCAAGACATCAGCAAGCTTCCAAAATGAGTGAGGATCTGGCTAAATCACAACCTGGAATCCAGACCTTCTTTCAGTCTTCTTCAAGTTCGGTTTCTGAAATGAAAATAAAGATGTGTAGGTTCTTGGTTGAAAACAATCTTCCAATATCTCTCTCAGAAGATCTGCTTGCACGGCTGAGGAGTTTATTTCCCTCTGGTGAAACTCTCAAGCATGTTACTTTACGTAAACAGAAAGCAACCAACACAATCATACAGGTGCTGGGCTCTCATTACATGAAAGAGGGAGTTGAGTAACTGAATGGTCACAAAGACGTACAGGTTTGTAGGTTAATTGACTGGGTAAATGTAAAAATTGTCCCTAGTGTGTGTAGGATAGTGTTAATGTGCGGGGGTCGCTGGGCGGTGCGGACTCGGTGGGCCGAAGGGCCTGTTTCCGTGCTGTATCTCTAAATCTAAAAAAAAATCTAAAAATGTTCAATAATCATCGATGAGACAACGGACAAGTCAACAACGAGTCAAATGGTGGTAATTGGGACATACTTTGATGCAGGAAGCTTCAAAATGAATACTGTATTTATTGATCTCATCGATTTGCCGACAATGCAGTTATTCAGTGTTTGCAGGAAAAACATGATCCATTGGAGAATGTCATTGGATTTTGTGCTGACACATGCAATGTTATGTTTCGAGTCCATCATTCAGTTTCTCAGCTGCTTCGTAAGCATCACCCCTGGATCATGCCAATCAAATGCTCTATTGTCATTTAATTCGTCCGTGTGCGTCTCATTCTTTGTTAAAGCGACCAAAGTCACTGGATGACTTGTGCAGGAACATTTACTCTAATCTCCGCATGTCAGAGAAACATAGAAACAGAAACATAGAAAAATAGGTGCAGGAGGAGGCCGTTCGTCCCTTCGAGCCAGCACCACCAGTCATTGTGATCATGGTTGATCGTCCCCAATTAATAACCCATCCCTGCCTTCTCCCCATATCCCTTGATTACACTAGCCCCTAGAGCTCTATATAACTCTCTCTTAAATCCATCCAGTGATTTGGCCTCCACTGCCCTCTGTGGCAGAGAATTCCACAAATTCACAATTCTCTAGGTAAAAAAGTTCCTTCTCACCTCAGTTTTAAATGGCATCCCCTTTATTCTAAGACTGTGGCCCCTGGTTCTGGACTTGCCCAACATTGGGAACCTTTTTTTCTGCATCTAGCTTGTCCAGTCCTTTTATAATTTTATATGGTTCTATAAGATCCCTTCTCATCTTTCTAAACTCCAGTGAATACAAGCCTAATCTTTTCAATCTTTCCTCATGTCAGTCCCGCAATCCCAGGGGTCAATCTCGTGAACCTACGCTGCACTACTTAAATTACAAGGATGTCCTTCCTCAAATTAGGAGACCAAAACTGTACACAATACTCCAGATGTGGTCTTACCAGGGCCCTATACAACTGCAGAAGAACCTCTTTACTCCTATACTGAAATCCTCTCGTTATGAAGGCCAACATGCCATTAGCTTTCTTCACTGCCTGCTGTACCTGCACGCCAACTTTCAGTGACTGATGTACAAGGACACCCATGTCTCGCTGCACCTCCCCTTACCTAACCTAACTCCATTGAGATAATAATCTGCCTCCTTGTTTCTGCCGCCAAAGTCGATAACCTCACATTTATCTATATTATACTGCATCTGTCACGCATCTGCCCACCCACTCAACCTGTCCTGGTCACCCTGCAACCTCCTAACATCCTCTTCACAGTTTACACTGCCACCCAGCTTTGTGTCATCCGCAAACATGCGCGTGTTGCTTCTAATTCCCTCTTCCAAATCATTAATATATATGGTAAATAGTTGCGGCCCCAACACCGAGCCTTGCGGCACTCCACTCGCCACTGCCTGCCATTCTGAAAAGGACCCGTTTAGTCCTACTCTTTGCTTCCTGTCTGCCAACCAATTTTCTATCCATGTCAATACCCTACCCCCAATACCATGTGCTCTAATTTTAGTCACCAATCTCCCGTGCGGGACCTTACCAAAGGCTTTCTGAAAGTCAAGATACACTACATCCACTGGCTCCATTTCATCCATTTTACTTGTCACATCCTCAAAAAATTCCAGAAGATTAGTCAAGCATGATTTCCCTTTCATAAATCCATGCTGACTTGAACTTATCCTTTTACTGCTATCCAAATGCACCGTTATTACCACTTTAATAATTGACCGAAGTCAGGCTAACTGGTCTGTAATTCCCTGTTTTCTCTCTCGTTCCTTTCTTGAAAAGTGGGATAACATTAGCTATCCTCCAATCTACAGGAACAGATCCTGAATTTATTGAACATTGGAAAATGATCATCAATGCGTCCACTATTTCTAGAGCCACCTCCCTGAGGACCCTGGGATGCAGACCATCAGGCCCAGGGGATTTATCATCCTTCAGTCCCATTAGTCTACCCAATACTATTTCTCGCTTAATGAAAATTTATTTCAATTCCTCTACCCCCCTAGATCCTCTGTCCTCCAGTACATCTGGGAGATTGTTTGTGTCTTCCTTAGTGAAGACAGATCCGAAGTACCTGTTCAACTCTTCTGCCATTTCCTTGTTACCCATAATAATTTCACCCGTGTCTGCCTTCAAGGCAAGGCACTTTGCTACTCTTTTTCTCTTAACATATCTAAAGAAGCTTTTACTGTCCTTCTTTATATTCTTGGCCAGCTTCCCCTCGTACTTCATCTTTTTAGCCCGTATTGCCGGTTTTGTTACCTTCTGTTGCACTATGAAAGTTTCCCAATCCTTTGGCTTCCGGCTACTCTTTGCTGTGTTATACATCTTTTCTTTTCGTTTTATTCCACCCCTAACTTCCCTTGTCAGCCACGGTTGCCTCCTACTCCCCTTAGAATCTTTCTTCCTTTTTGGAATGAAATGATCCTGTGTCTTCCGGATTATGCCCAGAAATTCCTGCCATTGCTGTTCCACCGTCAATCCTGCTAGGATCCCTTTCCAGTCTACCTTGGCCAGCTCCTCTCTCATGCCTTCATTGTCCCCTTTGTTCAACTGCAACACTGACCCTTCCGATTTAACCTTCTCCTTCTCAAATTGTAGATTAAAACTAATCATATTATGATCACTACCTCCAAGCAGTTCCTTTACTTCGAGTTCTCTTATCGAATCTGGTTCATTGGACAACACTAAATCCAGAATTGCCGTTTCTCTGGTAGGCTCCATTACAAGCTGCTCTAAGAATCCATCTCGGACTCTCTTTCTTGAGGTCCAGAACCAACCTGATTTTCCCAGTCTACCTGCATATTGAAATCCCCCATCACCACAGTGGCATTACCTTTGTTACATGCCAGTTTTAACTCCTGCTGCATCTTACACCCTACATCCGGGCTACTATTTGGGGGTCTGTAGATAACACCAATTAGTGTCTTCTTGCCTTTACAATTCCTCAACTCTATCCACAGTGACTCTACCTCGTCAGTCCCTATGTCACCCTTCACAAGGGACTGAATTTCATCCCTCACCAGCAGAGCTACCCCATCGCCTGTGCCCACCTGCCTGTCCTTTCTATAGAATGTATAACCCTGAATATTAAGTTCCCAGGCCAGATCCTCCTGCAGCCACGTCTCTGTAATCCCCACAATGTCATATCTACCAACCTCTAACTGAGCCTCAAGCTCATCTACTTTACTTCTTATACTTCGCGCATTCATATACAATACTTTCAATTCCTTACTCATCTCACCCTTCACATCGATCCCTATTACACTTGGCCATACTCTCCTATCCCTTTGTGAGCTTTTTTCCCCGTTAATTCTGGGGTCATTAACTATCCCTTTACTCGCTTTCCCTTTAACTCCATCCTTGACTATCCCATTTGACACCCCCCCTTATTTAGTTTAAAACCACCCGTGTAGCAGTGGCAAAACTGCCTGCCAGAGAAGTGTTGCGAGTCTGAAGAAGGGTCTCGACCCGAAACGTCACCCATTTCTTCTCTCCTGAGATGCTGCCTGACCTGCTGAGTTACTCCAGCATTTTGTGAATAAATGCCAGAGGTGTGATGCTTTCAGAGAATTCCAGGATTTCTTTGACATAAACAGTCATAATATCCTCAGGGCAGGACAAACCAGGTGGCTTTCAATGAAAATGTGCGTAGACCGCATACTAGAACAGTATGAAGCTCTAAAACTCTACTTCCAAGGAGTTGTAATTGAAGATCCTACACATACAAATGACTCAATCCTGAAGAGCCTGACCAATATGTTCACATTGGCATACCTTGAGTTTATGTCATATAACCTTGGCAGACTCACTTCATTCAATAAACTCTTCCAGAGAGAGGTTCCTCTTCTGCAAGTTCTCAAACATTAAGTTTCACAGTTGTTGGTGGGTCTTTCATCAGATTTTATGGAGCTGCCAGAATGTGTGACCCCTTAACACTCAATGTAAATGATGAAGAATATCACATACCACTATGTAAAGTGTACACTGGAGTAAAGGCCTTAAGCACAATTCAAAGTATTGGTGACAATGTTGGGGCAATCACCCAGACATTACATTGTTCCAGAATTACTGCAAGCAGTTTCTCATGGAATGTGTGAAGCAGATCCAGCACAGACTCAGCAATCTTCAGGAACTGGATTTCCTGAGATGTCTAGACCCAGCAGAAGCATACAATCTGACTATACCATCCTTGGCACCATTGTACCAAAAACTGCCATACCTGGAGGAAGTTGCATCAGTTCAAGACACTGAATGGAGGACACACTCCATGAACCCCACTTTGAATGGCAGTTTGTCAGTACAGGAATATTGGAGGGGAGTATTCACACAGAGAGATGCCTGTGGAAACCAAGTGCACCCAAATTTGAGCAAAATAATCAGTGTGTTGCTGTCATTTCCTTTCTCAAATGCTGCTGTTGAAAGGGTTTTCAGCCAACTCAAACTGATAAAGAATGAGCACAGGACAAATCTAAAACAAGAGAGCTTGCTTGGACTGTTGTTAACAAAACTAACATTTCAGAAGAAAGGACAATAGCAAGCTTGCACAGTTGGATCCTTGCAAGGACATGCTCAAACTACATGCCAGGATAATGCAGATAATGCAGAGGCAGCTGAACTTTGCAGGAAATTCATGGCTGAGTTCTGCAAGTAAATTCGTAAGTTATGAAATGTATTATATTTTCAATTTATCTTTCATACAATCCAAAGTTGATTTCCCTGTACATGTACTGTACAGTAACTGCATGTTGCATAAAGTGTCTGAACCAAAGACCAGTAAAGAGGTTGAAGTGAACATAGTCAATGGCCCTTGTTGTATTGAGTTCTTTGTGACACTGTATTCCAGGCACACACTGCACTGAACACACAATATGCGTACCATGCAGGCCAGGCTACATCGTATATGTGCACAGTGCATAATGCTCAATACTGTACGTGAGTAACAGAAGCAGGCAGATACAGTGTAGTTACATAGATCTGTTTTGCCTTGTTCTTCTTTGTGTTGTTAATATGTGCCCACGAAAGAAAAACACCAACAAATAGCACGCAGGATGCATTTTTGAAAATTTCAGGAAATACCATCAAGTTCCAGGAAATTTGGGATTCTATTTTAGGAAATTTGTTTTTGAGGTGTGGCAACACTGTGTACATCTCCCAAGGTCAGGATTGAACTCGGATCTCTGGCACTGTGAGGCAGCAGCTCCACCAGCTGCGCCACTGTGCCGCACCAATATTTTACATGGCAGCATTTTGCCTGGGAGTGTTGGCGCAGTTGTGCAACCCAGATTTATTATCTTCATTTAACTTTATCTATGTGGTTTTAATTAATTTTTGTACTGTAAGATCTTTGAACCCTTTAAATTATTTAAGTCTATTGAAATGTATTTGAATATCTCTGATTATCAGTGACATTTAAAAACATGGGAAGTCCTTTCACACCAGTGACTTGCAAATGGCTATCAACTGATCACTGCTGAGATCCAATCATGGTTTAGCAATGGCAACCAGTGCCTTACAATGTGATTGACCATGTCAGCTTGTGAAAAAGGATGTGTGCCCCAAGGACAAGTATGAGACATTATCAAACAAATAAATACTTCCTTAGAAACTTGAGGAGATTTGGTATGTCGACGAATAGAGCTAGATAGAGCTCTTAAGGATAGCGGAGTCAGGGGGTATGGGGAGAAGGCAGGAACGGGGTACTGATTGAGAATGATCAGCCATGATCACATTGAATGGCGGGGCTGGCTCGAAGGGCCAAATGGCCTCCTCCTGCACCTATTGTCTATTGTCTATTGAATACTGCCTTGAGCTTCTACAGGTGTCCGGTAGAAAGCATGTTGACTTGGTGCATCATGGCCTGGTACAGCAGCACCAGCATCCAGGAACGGAGATTACAAAATACAGTGGAAACTACACGGTCCATCATGGGTACTGTCCTCCCCACCTTCACAAGGATGGATAGGAGGCTCTGCCACAAAAAGATAGCCAGCATCATCAAGGACCCACACCAAACTGGCCACGCTTTCATTTTACTCCTGCCATCGGGAAGAAGGTATAGGAGTCTGAAAACGAGACCTCCAGACTCAACAGTCATCAAGCTCAGTGTACAGATACATGACAAAGGGAATAATCAGGATTATTCCCCTTTATCATGTAGCTGTACACTGTGGATGGCTCAATTGATGTCATATTTTGGCTAGATAGCATGCGACAAATCCTTCTCACTGCACCTCAGTACACGTGACAATAAACTAAACTAAGCTAAATCTTGAACACTACAAACTCTGTTTAAACTAGAAACTATGAATTGTCTTGGTTCCCCTAAGGTCTTTGGGTTTTTAATTTATTCAACATTGTATGTTTATTACGTTATCTATGAGTACTGCGCTTACAGACCTATTAAGTTTAGTTTAGTTTAGTTTAGAGATACAGCGTGGAAACAGGCCCTTCGGCCCACTGGGTACGTGCCGACCAGTGATCCCCGCTACACACACTAGGAACAATTTTTACATTTACCAAGCTAATTAACCTACATACCTGGACGTCTTTGGAGTGTGGGAGGAACTCGCAGAACTCGAGTGTGGGAAGATCTTGGAGAAAATCCACACAGGTCACAGGGTGAACGTACAAACTCCATACAGACAGCACCCGTAGTTGGGATCGAACCCGGGTCGATGGCGCTGCCGCTGTAAGGCAGCAACTCTACCGCTGCGACACCGTGCCGCTTAAGAAGTCCATTATTTTGTTTTCAGTACGTATGACAATTGAGCACTCTTGATTCTTGACTTAACTCTTAAATAGGACTTTTGAAAACTTGCAGCTGTATATATTACAGATCTAAAGATAAATCCATCAGCCAAAACCACAGGATTTGTCCTTCTCGTTTCTTTCTGCAAAACCGGTCCTGAAATGGGTTTTTTAAATTCCCATATTCAGTATCAGTGAATCTGCATCTGCTCTGTTTGTTTCCCACATATGCCTTTATTCAGCTTTGGGCTTTCCACAAGTCAGTGGCAGCCTGTTGATTCCATGTAATGAGAAGTTGTTCTTCAGGACATTGATTGTAGGATCACATCTTCAGACTGGTACGTTCTGACACCAGTGCACTCCCCCCCACCTCCCACCCCCCACCCCCCACCCCACTGACCTATTTCCAAATCCCAATCTCCCCAGCCCCAACACCACCACTCTGTTCTCCTCCAATACTGAGTAGAGCAAATTGAGTGTAACTGAGTATAAGGGTGACAAGTTATTCCCTTTATCACATATCTGTAGACTGTGGACGGCTCGATTGTAATCATGTATTGTCTTTCCACTGACTGGTTAGCACGCAACAAAAGCTTTTCACTGTGCCTCAGTCTAAACTAAACAAAAACAATGGCATTGCTGATGGGGCTGCCCCTCAAAGCTTCATCGACCTGAGTTCACTCCTAACCTCCGGGTGCTGTCTGCATGAAGTTTGAACATTTTCTCCGTGACCACATGGGTTTCCCCTGGTGCTCCAGTTTCCCACCACAGCCTAATGATGTGCAGCTTGATAAGTTAATTGCCCACTGTAAAGGTTAGGCAAGTGGTAGAATTTGAGCAGAGTTGATGGGAATGTGGAGAGAATAAAACGTGATTCGTGCAAATGGTTGCTAGCAGGTTGGTAAAGACACTGTGGGCTGTATTGTATGACTATGAATATAATGTAACCCATTGTTGACGTAGCATTGAAAATAATTTTAATCAGATTTTCAATTCAGCAACAGAACTATAATGATTTGTGTACAATTTCAACAAATTGAGTACAAAGCTGTAATTCTTCAGCAGCTCTAAGATTGGGCTTTGTTCAGTCAATCCCCACAATAGTAGGCTACTTCTTGAAATAGACCAGAAGTTTTATTGAAATATTAGGATACTGAAGTTATTTGTGGAAAAGTAGGTTTTGTGTCTGTGTAAGTTGGCCATTATTTGCAAGCCAGTGATGCTGAGAGGAAGCAGGGTTTGTTTCTGGAAGTAAATGAAACAAAATGCAATGTGTTTCCAGTACTTGGGGATCATTATCAACAAAACAAATTTGAAATAATCATGTGCATAATTCACATTTAACGACCCCAACATTGAATTATATCTTAGATACTTCTTGAATTGCACCTAGTTTCCCCAGTTATGAATGAATGAACCACATTGATGAATTAATTAAGAATTATTTCATCTTGCAATAATTTTTCCAGCGGCGAAATTTCAAAGAATGGAATCACTGAGAATGTATCACACAGCAGGAGATATTTTAATCCACTGTGTTTGTGTCAATTGAAAAAGATCCACTCGGCCTAAACCCACCTTCCAGTTCTCATTCCTTGGTCAAAAACGCAGTTAGTCACTTTTCAAAAGAGACAATGTTTCGGCCCCTGGTTGAAAAATAAACTGTTGAAAAATAAACTGTTCCCCCATCTCCTCTGCCATCCTTTAACCAATTACTTTAAATCTCTACAAAGTGCTGGAGTAACTCAACAGGCCAGGAAGCAAGTCTGGAGGACATGGGTAGTGACATTTTAGGTCGGGACTCTTCATGGCGCAAGAGATGTAACACGTGTCCCCATACCCCCTCTCCTCACCTCGCTCCCTCTTCCATCACCTCAGCAGCCCTTCAGGGTGACACACCTTCACATGCACCTCCTTATCTGCCACATTTGGTGCTCCTTTACAAGTATGGACTAGGTTATGGCGCGTCTGGAGGCTCGTTCTTTGTTGAAGAAGTTTATTGCGACAGCAATATTCGATCACAAAGTTTACATAACGAGATTACAGACAACCATTAAAACTAACTGTTCACTTCGATGGAGGCTCTCAACTGACTGCTTTGGGCGCCAAAACCACACGTGAGGACGCTGTCCAATCAGCGGTCTCATTCCCTGGACCAATCCCTACGGTCGCACCCACACGTGACCGTGCTGGCCAATCTGAGGGTTCGACGCCTAGGACCACTCTCTATGGTCGCTACATGACCCCCCCCCCCAGAACCCGAGGTACGGAACCTAGCAGGGAGCCGGATTTCGCGCCCAGAACGAGTAAGGAGAGGGGCAGCCGGAACCACAGGAGCGGGGGGTCCTGGACCGGGTGGAACTGCAGGAGCGGGGGGTCCTGGACCGGGTGGAACTGCAGGAGGACGGCCTCGCTGAGGCGGTTGGCCAACCAGGACAGGGCTGTCTGGATCCAAATGCGCAGGTTTAAGCCGGGACACCGAGACGAGCTCACTCCTGCCGCCCACGTCTAAGGTGAAGGTGACCGTCCCTTTACGCAAAACCCGGAACGGCCCTTCATAGACCCTCTGCAACGGGGAACAATGGGCATCTCCACGCAGAAATACAAACTCATAGTCCTTCAAGGCAGGTGGTTCATGCACCATGAGACACCCATGACGCGAAGTCGGAACCGGAGCCAGGGAACCCACGCGTGCCCGGAGTGATGCTAACACCGATGGAACTGAAGGCAGCTGACCAGAGGACTCCAGCAGCAAATCTCCGGGTACTCGAAGTGGCGAGCCATATACTAGTTCTGCGGACGACGCACCGAGATTCCGCTTAGGAGCGGTCCGGATGCCCAAAAGGACCCAGGGAAGTTGGTCTACCCAGTCTGGGCCCTCCAGCCTCGCACTGAGGGCCGCCTTGAGCTGTCGGTGGAACCTCTCCACGAGCCCATTAGCCTGAGGGTGGTACGCCGTGGTGTGTTGCAACCGGGAGCCGTACAGCTCCGCTAGCGTGGCCCAGAGGGTAGAGGTGAACTGTGGCCCCCTGTCGGTGGTGATAACAGACGGAACTCCGAAACGGGCCACCCCATGGAGGGCCAGGGTCCTGGCACAAGAGGCAGCGGAGGTATCTGACAATGGAAAGCCTCCGGCCACCGGGTGAACCGGTCCACTACCGTGAGCAGATGGGTGTAACCCCGGGAGGAAGGTAAAGGTCCGACTAAATCCACGTGAATATGGAAAAAGCGGACTGCCGGGACCGCAAACTCTTGTACTGGAGGCTGGACATGGCGTTGGACTTTAGTGGTCTGGCAGGGAACGCAGGAACGGGCCCAAGCAGCTACCTGCTTTCGCAGGCCATGCCACACAAACCGAGCGACTACTAAGGCAGAGGTGGAGCGGATGGACGGGTGCGCCAGCCCGTGAATAGCATCAAATACCCGGCGCTGAAGGGAGGGCAGCACCACCGGCCTAAGACGGGGAAGGTAAACATCACACCAGACTTTTGTGCCCTCCGGCCCGCAGGCCACCTGAGCCAACCTGAGCAGTCTACCGCCGAAATGGGGGAAACAGCAGGCCGAGACAGGGCGTCAGCAACAGCATTAAGCTTACCCGCGACATGACGGACATCGGTGGTAAACTCAGAGATGGCAGTCAGGTGCCGCTGCTGGTGGGCCGACCATGGGTCGGACAATTTGGAAAAAGCAAAAGTTAACGGTTTATGGTCCGTAAAGGCCACAAATGGGCGGCCTTCTAGGAAATACCGAAAGTGACGGACAGCTAAGTAGAGAGCCAGAAGCTCTCGGTCAAAGGCGCTATATTTCAGCTCAGCCGAACTCAGTTGCCGGCTGAAAAACGCCAAGGGCTGCCAAAGGCCACTGACCTGTTGTTCCAAAGGGTGGACCAGCATGGTGGCGTCTGCCAAAGCCGCCTTAGCATACCAACTCTACAGGTTTACCCGCGAGGCACTGGAAGAGCGGGCGCATGACCTGTGCTGCTGCCGGGACGAACCTATGGTAGAAATTCACCATGCCCACGAACTCTTGCAGACCCTTCACTGTGGTGGGCCGCGGGAATGCACGGATAGCCTCCACCTTCTCGGGCAAAGGGGTGGCGCCGGCAGGGGCGATTCTGTGCTGTTTAGGTTGGAGATACAACACGGAAAACAGGCCCTTCGGCCCACCAAGTCTACGCCAATTATCGATCACCCATTCACACTAGTTCTATATCATCCCACTTTCACATCCATTCCCAACACACTAAGGACAATTTACAATACAATACAATACAATATATCTTTATTGTCATTGTACAGGGGTACAACAAGACCAATTAACCTACAAACCCGCCCGTCTTTGGGGTGTAGGAGGAAACTGGAGCACCCGGAGGAAACCCACGCTCTCACAGGGAGAATGTGCAAAGGCCATACAGACAGCACCTGAGGTCAGAATCAAACCTGGGTCTCTGGTGCTGTGAGGCAGCAGCACCACCAGCTGTGCCGCCCTACATTTGCTTTAGTTTAGAGATACAGCACGAAACATGCCTTTTCGGCCCACCGGGTCCGCGCCGACCACTGATCCCCGCATATTTCCTATACCCACTAGGGACAATTTTTACATTTACCAAGCCAATTAACCTACATACCTGTACGTCTTTGGAGTGTGGGAGGAAACCGAAGATCTCGGAGAAAACACCTGCAGGTCACGGGGAGAACGTACAAACTCCGTACAGACAGCACCCGTAGTCGGGATCGAACTCGGATCTCCGGGGCTACATTCGCTGTAAGGCAGCAACTCTACCGCTGCGCCACCATGCCACCCTTTCTTTTATATGGTGGTGTTATATTGTATCTTGTAGCTAGTAGAAAGTAGCAGACAAATTACATTGTTTTTGGTTTCACTTGGTATACAGTTTCTGTGTTTCTAACATGTACGATCTGAATATGATTTGCATAGCAGTGTCGATCTGACTTTAACAGAGAGAAACATTTAGATCAGATCACACTTGCAACAATTGCATTGACTGTTTGCGGTCTATTTAAGCTCTAGGCCATGAAACAAATGATCCATGAGGTGCCTTCAGGAAGCAGATCATGAGGTTTGGCCTTTTGAATGTCCTGGTGATTTTCGGATAACCAGCTGCTATCATAGACCTTTGTCTATGTTAAATGATCAGGTACATATGAAACCAATATAATTATAAACAAATCAATGAAAGATTATTAAATAATGAAAATAATACATTTATTAATATCCACTATAGAAATTATTTAATGAATGATTAAAATTAAGAAGAATAGCCAACCATGTCATGCATTTTAGAAGGTCAAACAAGAGTAGATGTTGAGTTACGTAAACAAGAGTTAAAGCCCTACAAGAGTTCAAGCCCTGTGAACAGAGGGATACCTGGATATAAGGTTATAAATCCTTGAACATAGCAGCTAGGATGTGAAGAAGGGAAATCGGATGTCTTCCTTCAGCAGCTATGGTGGAGAGTATAAGAGAGGGGATGTAATGTTCCAACTCTGAAAAACATTGGTTTGCCACACAGGATTGCCATATTGTGTTCATTTCTGGTCGCCATCAGACGGATGAAGAGGATGCAGGATATCAGGATGTTGCCTGGATTGGAGTGTTTCACTTGTAAAGAGTGATTAGATAGGCTGATATTGTTTTTTCTGGAATGGAGGAGGCTGAGTGGGTGATAAGATTAAGAGGCCCATAAATAGTGGAAACAAGAAGAAGAATTTCCCATTATGAGGGTGTTGGAGATAAGATGGCATGAGTTTGGGCTGAGAGGTGGGAGGTTTAGGGTGGATCTGAGCAGGGATTTCTCCACACGTAGATTAGTTGGCATTTGGAATGTGCTCTCTGAGAAGTGGTGCAAGCAGATGCATTCACCACATTTAAGGAATATTTACGTATGTACTTGAATTGCCAATTGCCAAGGCTATGCACCTTTAATGCAGGTAATGTAGATGGTTGGCAAAGGCACTGTTTCTGGATTCTTCATTTTGCTATGACTAACTGTACTTACCTTTACGATCCAGTTTGACAATGCCATTCAGTGAATGGGGCCCCACAGTACACATGAACCAAAGGGGTGAAAACAACATGCAGGAGTGAGATCCACCCCTAATACTATTTTTGGATCATGTAAATTCGGCTATCGTTTGCACAGAAAGCTTGATGAGAAGGCTGGACATTCTCATGGAGAAAAGATTACGCTTCTCTTGAATACCATGAATGATGAGAAATGCTGCAATAGTCATCATATCACAAGTATGGAAATATCTAGTCTGGAGGAAGACAATTTTATACAAATATCTGACGTGTTTACACATGAGACTATGCCCGTTTCTCATCCAAATATACCTAAGAAAGAAGACATGAAACAATGGCCTTATTTGAAGGATGTCAAGATTCCTAAAATAAATTCTGGTATCGACCTACTTATTGGAACGAATGCTTTGAAGGCATTGGAACCCAAGGAGTTTGTCAGCAGTCAAGGGAATGGACCGTTTGCTGTGAGGACCCTACTCGGATGGGTTATCCATGGCTCCTTGAGAAGGAACAAAAAAGGCAGGAAAAGGAATAACGACCCTATTGCTGCTGTCAATCGAATATCTACTGTAAATCTGGAGGATTGTTGATCAAGCTATACAATCACGACTTCAATGAAAGAACCAGCAAGGAATCAGAAAAAATGTCCAGAGAAGAGGTAAAGTTCTTGAGTATTATGAATCACTCAGTAAAGACTATAGAAGGACACAATTGTCTAGACTTACCTTCCAAACAAGAAAGTGTTAGTCTGCCGAACAACTGTTGCATTGCAGAGCAAAGCATTCAGAATCTGAAACGCAAGTTTGGCAAGAATACGAAATTTCATGATGAATATACATCTTTCCTCACAGAGATGATTGATAATGGTTATGCTGAAAGGGTACCAGAAGACCAGCTGAATCGAAGTGATGGAGAACTTTGGTACATTCCTCATTGCGGGGTGTATCACTCAAAGAAAGGAACTTTAAGAGTGGTCTTCAACTGTGCTGCGGTTTTAAAGGGTAAATCTCTTAACTGTCAACTGCTGCAGGGTCCAGACCTAACAAACCCACTCATCGCAGTTCTCATCAGATTCAGACAAGAGCCGGTTGCTTTGATGGCGGATATCAAGGCAATGTTTCATCAGGTCAAGGTATCGGGAAAGCATGTCGACTGTCTGCGATTTCTGTGGTGGCCAGATGGTGATGCACAAGATCTCGTTGAATACCGAATGAAGGTACTTCTCTTTGGTGCAGCGTCATCATCGAGTTGTGCAAACGTTGCATTGAGGAAGACCGCCAAGGACAATAAAACTCACTTTCCAGAAGAAGTGACAAACACAGTAAAGAACAATTTCTATGTGGACGATTGTTTAAAATCCATGTCCACGGAACAGGAAGCAATCCAAATGGTAAAACATCTGACTTCCCTCTGCAATAAGGGAGGATTCATGCTATCAAAATGGATCAGTATTGGAAACCATTCCACTAGATAACAGAGCCTAGGAGACCCGGGAGTTGGATTTGGACAAAGACAATCTGCCTATGGAGAGAGCACTGGGATTGCACTGGTGCGTTGAAACAGTTCAGAATCTCGATTCAGGAGCGACCATGTACAAGACGGGGCATCCTATCTGTGATTGGTTCAGTTTACGACCCTTTGGGATTTCTTGCACCATTTACACTACCAGCCAAGTTAAGTTTGCAGGATCTCTGTAAGAAGAAACTTGGATGGGATGAGAGTATAACGCAAATCATCTCTCAGCAATGGACAGAGTGGTTAGCAGATCTCGGCAAGATCTCGGAGTTCAGAGTGGACTGGTGTATGAAGCCTGCAAACTTTGGTCAAATCAAATATGCACAACTGCATCACTTTTCTGACGCAAGTGAAAGTGGTTATGGTACTGTTTCATAGCTAAGACTGGAAAATGAAAACAATGACGTACATGTTGCATTCTTAATGGGAAAGGCCAGAGTGGCACCATTGAAGCACATAACAATTCCCAGAATGGAGCTTGCAGCCGCAGTCTTAGCTGTCAGAATTGACATAATGCTGCAAAAAGAACTGCAGTTCTTCTGACTGGAATGTCATTGTCAATACTGTGCACATCCTGGCAGTTGCTGATGAAGATGTAGAATTCTAGGTCATTCATATCCTTTATCCCATTCATTGCCTTGGCTGCCCACGGGTGCAGAGCCGGTCAAGACCAGACTCGGCCTACGTCCACAGCAAACTAGGATGAGCCTAGTGGCCAAAGTGACCGCCGAGAACAAGGGGCAAGTTCAGGCCCCGCGGTCGAGCTAGGAGGGCCGTTGAAGAGCCGTCACCCATGTGAGTGTCGGAGGTCAGTCGAGGTCGGGCTGCGTGTGTCCTGGAGGTCGGTCGAGGACACCCCGCGAAAACAAAGAGGGACCCGGCGTGGGGATGGGGGGTGCAACAGAGAGGACAAAGTGGGGGTGGGGGTGGCAAGAACAAAGAGGGACCTCTGAGACTTTAATGAATATTTTGTAACTTAGTCAGCGTCCCATACGAGGCGACTCTTTGCATAGCTTGTGCTATATAGGTGTGCAAAACAAAGAATTTCACTGTACCAAGTACACGTGACAATAAAGTAGTATCATCATGATCTTCATCACTCCCAATGGCCATGCAAACCTTTGTTGCTCTATTCAGATCGGGAGGACAGAAATTGGATGTTCCATACCAACTTTGAATCTCTCTGCCGTTTGAATCCTTGCCAGGTGAATTATGCACCAAATAATCTGCTCACTGATCTATTTGTAGAAATGGAGTCTAGTTTATTCAATGAATTCTCCAGCAACACCAGAAATCACAAATCACTTTGTTTCCTTCATTCCACTGTAGCTGTGTTCCCAGTGAGGGGCTTTGGGATTGTGGAGCTCCTTTCAAGTAAGCTTCTGAAGGGCCCTTGAATCAAACAGCTGCTCCCACTCAGGCTAGCTGCATCCTTGGAGAGCAAAGAGCTTCACACAAATATGGAAAATTGGCCGGGATTAGGGATGTATCCTAGTGGTGAGCAGAAATTGCACTGCAGCAGAAACAGATGTGTTCCAGCTTTGCAGATGTGGAAAACAGAGACCATGTGTTAAAATAGTTTGACAGTGTTATGAACAAACAGATCCTCAGGCTAATCCTAACCTACTCATGTTCTACACCGCAGCATGGATGAGGGGCAGTGACATCCTGAAGAATGAAGCAGAGAAAGTAACCAGAAAGAGATCAGTACCGGCTGATCATTGACTCTCTCCTGACCGGTGAAAAGTCATACTTCATTGACACACATCCTTCAGGATGGACTCTGATCTTCTAAATGTTCACTGCATTTGAGGTTAACTTAAAATTACATTTTATTCATTTAAAAATCATTTGTAAACAAACTATGCCACAGTCCGTTGAACAACGACTCAGTTTTCTCCCTGTCCTTGTTCCCTCATTTGAGTCAAAAAGAGTCAAAGGACCAATGGCTCAGGGTCCATCGATCTTCAGTTAAATAAGGTATAATTACGCTAAAAATCTGAATCATGGCTGACAGCTGGCCGCTGAAGAATTTGTGGAACATCTCGTGACACGATCATTCGGAAGCTCGAAGATGAATCCTGTGCCTTAATCCAAGGTATGAGGCATCCGAGTTTCATCATGAACATTTTTTTTAAAAAACAAGTTACTACTGTTTGTATTAGCAATTGTTTTATTTAGTTTAGGTTAAAGATACAGCGTAGAAACAGGCCCTTCGGCCCATAGAGTCACATCGACCACCCGTTCACACTAGTTCAGAGCTTAGGGTTTAAAGATATAGCATACAGTGCATTCAGAAAGTATTCAGACCCCTTCACTTTTTCCACATTTTGCTACGTTAGCCTTATTTTTAAATGGATTAATTTTTTTAAATCATCAATCTACACACAATACCCCATAATAAAAAAGTAAAAAAGTGAAACAGGTGTTTAGAAATGTTTGCAAAGTAATTAAAAAGAAATAACTGAAATATCACATTTCCATAAGTATTCAGACCCTTTACTCAGTACTTTGTTGAGGCACCTTTGGCAGCGATTACAGCCTCAGGTCTTCTTGGGTATGACGCTACAAGTTTGGCACACCTGTATTTGGGTAATTTCTCCCATTCTTCTCTGCAGATCCTCTCAAGCTCTGTCAGGTTGGGCTGGGCCACTCAAGGACATTCACAGGCTTGTCACGACGCCAATCCTGCGTTGTCTTGGCTGCCTGCTTAGGGACGTTGTCCTGTTGGAAGGTGAACCTTCGGAGTAGCTTCCGTCTGGCCACTCTACCATAAAGGCCTGATTGGTGGAGTGCTGCAGATATAGTTGTCCTTCTGGAAGGTTCTCCCATCTTCACAGAGGAACTCTGGAGCTCTGTCAGAGTGACCATCGGGTTCTTGGTTACCTCCTGACCAAAGCCCTTCTCCCCCGATTGCTCAGTTTGGTCGGGCGGCCAGCTCTATAAAGAGTCCTGGTGGTTCCAAAGTTCTTCCATTTAAGAATGACGGAGGCCACTGTGCTCTTCAGGACCTGCAATGCTGCAGAAATTGTTTTATACCCTTCCCCAGATCTGTGTCTCGACACAATCCTGTCTCGAAGGTCTACAGACGATTCCTTCGTCTTCGTGGCTTGGATTTTGTTCTGACATGCACTGTCCACTGTGGGACCTTATATAGACAGGTATGTGCCTTTCCAATTCATGTCCAATCAATTTAATTTACCACTGGTGGACTCCAATCAAGTTGTAGAAACATCTCAAGGACAATCAATGGAAACAGGATGAACCTAAGCTCAATTCTGGGTGTCATAGCAAAGAGTCTGAATACGTATGTAAATGTGATATTTCAGTTATTGTATCTCTAAAAGAAATCAACCCATACTAATCAAGAATCTATCTATCTCTGCCTTAAATATATCCACTGGTTTTGCCTCCACAGCTTTCTGTAGCATTCCACAGGCCGCTAGTCACTGGCAGCCAACCAGAAAAAGACCCCTTTCTTGCCACACTTTGCCTTCTGCCATCCAGCCAAAATGCTATCTGTGCTGGTATCTGCCCTTTGATACCATGGGCTCTCATCATCCTTAGCAACGTCCCATGTGGCACATTATCAAAGGCTTTCTGAAAATCTAGGTAAACAACATCTACTGACTCCTCTTTGTCTATCCTGCAAATTTGTCAGGCAAGACCTCCCCTTCACAAAGCCATGCCTATTTTATTGGGAACTTCCAAGTACTCCGTAACCTCGTCCTTTATAATGGACTCAAAATGGAGTCCATGCAAACCCGCACGTCTTTGGGATGTGGAGGAAACCAGAGCACCCAGTGGAAACCAGAGAACGTGCAAACTCCTCACAAACAGTACACAAGGTCAGGATCGAATCCAGGTCTCTAGCATTGTGAGGCAGCAGCTCAACCAGCTGTGCCACCCTAATGTATTAAATTGCCCATTAAGATAATTATTTTAAATTCTACAAAATGCAATTCAAGGATTTGTCCAGCCTTTGTGTTTATTGGGATTGTATAACTGCAGCAAGTAAGGATTTCATTGTTCCTGTACCGGTACATATGACAATTAAACATTCTTGACTCGAATCTTGGCTGTAACATGTTGCAAGTCTACAATTGTGACTCAGGAAAGAAGCGTCAATCAAAGTTCTGTTTGAAATTTTGGCATCAATCCTGACAAATTTTCACTTCATGCAAATGGATATCATAATACTCCGAATAAAATTGATGGTTATGTGGCGGCTCCCAAGGGTCGGGCCATACTACTACCGACCCCTCGGCACGGGAATGGACCAGTCCCGGGAGGCGGTCCTGGACTCAGGGATAAAAGGACAAGGTTTGGGCGCCAAGCCATTCCGGCAGACTAGACCCGTCTGAGACCCACGAACCAATAAATATACCTTCCCAAAATACCTGGCTCCTTGCCTTTATCAACACGCTACATTGGTGACCTCGACGGTCCATTCATTAGGATGGACAGAAAAACAGAATTCGACCGCCCGTCCGGCTCGCAGGCCGACCAGGCCCCAGCTGTCGACGCGGTAGGCATCAAGCTCCCGACCTTCTGGACCACCCGGGCTCGCATTTGGTTTTACCAAGCGGAGGCCCAGTTCCAGCTGCAGGGCATCACGGTGGATAACACCCGGTTTTTCCACCTGGTGGGAGCCCTTGACCAGGACGCGGCCGAAGAGGTAACGGAGTTCCTCCAGGACCCACCGGCCGACGGTAAATATAAAGCCCTTAAGGAGCTGCTGCTCCAAACCTACGGGCTAACCCGAATGGAGCGGGCCGAAAGGCTCCTCCACATGCCAGGCCTCGGTGACCGGCGCCCATCTAGCCTCCTGAAGGAGATGGTCGCGTTACTCGACGGGCACAGACCGTGCCTGATGTTCGAGTATACGTACCTGCACCTGCTGCCGGCCGACATTCGCCTGCAGCTCACCGACGTCTCCTGGGAAGACACCCGGGCCCTCGGCAGGCGCGCGGACGCGCTGTGGGCGGCGCGCCATGATGACGTCAGTGCGCTAAACGTCACTCGAGAAGCGCCCGATTTTCTCCGGTCGGGCGGGGGAGCTGTGGAAGGAGTGACAGCTACGTCCCGGAGGCCTGCGAGATCGCCCCCGGTGGCCATTGCGGGTCGTGCACCTGCAGTCCCACATCAGCAGGCTCCAGCCAGCACCAGCAAGAGGTACTGGTGTTATTACCACCAGCGCTGGGGTGCGGCAGCCCGACAATGCCGCCAGCCGTGCACATTTCCGGGAAACGCCGGGGCCGGCTACCAATAGTCCCTGCGGTGGCCGGCCAGATTCACCGCCTCTTCGCCTGGGATCGGCGGTCCGGGAGCCGCTTCCTCGTGGATACCGGGGCGGAGCTGAGCGTCCTGCCCCCTTCGCCGCTGGACATTCGTTCTGGGAAGCGGGGGCCCATCCTCACCGCGGCAAATGGGAGCATTATCCAGACGTATGGCGTCCGCACGGTCCACATCGTTTTCGGCGCCAGTCATTTTACATGGCTGTTTACAATCGCCGACGTCTCCCAGCCGTTGCTCGGGGCCGACTTTCTGCGGGCTCATTCTCTCCTCGTGGACGTCAGGCAGCAGCGCTTGGTCCACTCCGCCACGATGGAGCCCATCGCGTTGCGGCTGAACGACCCCGTTATACGCCCGCTGTCGTCCGTGGACTCCCATTTCGCTCGGGTGCTGGCGGACTTTCCGGATATTATGGCCCCGCAATTCCGGTCATCGACCCCCAAGCATGGGGTGTACCATTACATCACGACTACCGGCCCACCCCTCCACGCACGAGCACGCCGACTCCCGCCTGAGAAACTACGCCTGGCACGACAGGAGTTCCGTATGATGGAGTCCTTGGGGATCGTCCGCCCTTCCAACAGCCCATGGGCATCTCCACTCCACATGGTCCCCAAGGCAAACGGGGGCTGGAGGCCTTGCGGGGATTATCGGCGGCTGAACGTCGCTACCGCCGAGGACCGATACCCCGTGCCCCACATCCAGGACTTCAATGCCCATTTGGCTGGGGCCACGATATTTTCAAAGGTGGATCTGGTGCGAGGTTACAACCAGATCCCGGTCCACCCGGAGGATGTACCCAAGACGGCAATCATCACGCCGTTCGGACTCTACGAGTTCGTACGGATGCCGTTCGGCCTCAAGAACGCCGCCCAGTCATTCCAACGATTAATGAACGGCGTTTGTCGCGGGTTGGATTTCCTGTTCGTCTACCTCGACGACATCTTGGTAGCCAGCCGCTCGCGGCAGGAGCACTGTGCTCACCTCCGGCAGCTTTTCCAGCGGCTCAGCGAACACGGGTTGGCCATAAACCTCGCCAAGTGCCGCTTTGGCGTGGCCACAATCGACTTTCTCGGCCACCGTGTGTCCTCGCAAGGAGCGGTTCCCCTGCCGGACAAAGTAGACGCCATCCGCCGGTTTCCCCGTCCGTCCTCGGTGCGTGGCCTGCAGGAGTTCGTCGGCATGGTGGCATTTTATCACCGGTTCCTGCCATCCGCGGCCCACATCATGCGGCCGCTATACGAGCTGCTGGCGGGCAAGCGTAAGACCGTCGTGTGGACCGACGAGGCCGTAACAGCCTTTGACGGCGCGAAGGAGGCCCTGGCTCTGGCTGTGCTGCTTGTTCACCCACGGGAGGATGCCCCGACAGCCCTTACAGTGGACGCCTCAGAGTTGGCGGTTGGTGGCGTACTGGAGCAACTCACGGACGGGGGTTGGCGCCCCCTGGCCTTCTTCAGCCGGCACCTCGACAACGCCCAGAAGAAGTACAGCGCTTTCGACCGCGAGCTCCTCGCCCTGTACCTGGCAGTTCGTCACTTCCGCTATTTTCTGGAGGGCCGCCCGTTCACCGCTTACACGGACCACAAGCCGCTCACTTTCGCCCTGGCAAAGGTCTCCGACCCATGGTCCGCCCGACAGCAGCGCCAGTTGGCCTACATATCCGAATTTACCACCTCCATCCGCTTTATCGAGGGGAAGGAAAACCGGGTGGCCGACGCATTGTCTCGCCCCGCCATCAATGCCGTGTTAGAAGTGGCACCCGGCATTGATTATTCTGCCCTGGCGGAGGCCCAACTAACGGACGGGGAGATGCCCGCCTACCGGACTGCCATCTCTGGCCTCCGCCTTGAGGATGTTCCCCTCGGCCCCGGAGCGACGACGATACTGTGCGATGTGTCGGCAGGTCAGCCGCGCCCCATCGTCCCGGCCGCGTGGCGCAGGAGGGTGTTCGACGTGGTCCACGGGCTGGCTCACCCATCCATCCGGGCAACGATCTCCTTGGTAGCTGCGCGGTTCATGTGGCATGGTCTGCGCAAGCAGGTTGGCCAATGGGCCCGCACCTGCATTCCGTGCCAGACGTCGAAAATTCAACGCCACGTCCGGGCGCCACTCCAAGGGATCGGTCTACCCTGCCGCCGTTTCGACCACCTGCACGTGGACATTGTGGGCCCGCTCCCGCCGTCCCGGGGCATCACCCACCTCTTCACGGTGGTGGACCGCTTCACGCGGTGGCCGGAGGCCATACCACTGGCTGATACATCTACAGCCACATGCGCTCGTGCGTTGGCCGCGCACTGGATTGCTCGCTTTGGTGTGCCGGTGGTCATCTCATCGGACCGGGGGCCACAGTTCACCTCCGAGCTGTGGTCGGCCATGGCCCACCTGTTGGGCGTGCGGCTGCACCACACCACGGCCTATCACCCGCAGGCAAACGGCTTGGTGGAGAGGTTCCACCGGCAGCTGAAGGCAGCGCTGAAGGCGCGACTCGCCGGCCCCGACTGGATGGACGAGCTACCATGGGTTTTGCTGGGCATCCGGACTGCCCCCAAGGAAGACCTGGCTTCATCCTCAGCGGAGCTCGTCTACGGGTCTCCGCTCACGGTGCCCGGGGAGTTCGTGCCCTCGTTGCCGGGGCGAGAGGAACCGCCCTCATCCACCCTACATCGCCTCCGAGAGCGAGTTGGCAAGCTCGCACCCGTGCCGACGTCCCGCCATGGGACATTCCGCCCTTACGTGCCATCGGCCCTCCAGGACTGCGCCTTTGTGTTCCTGCGCCGTGACGCCCACCAGGCGCCACTCCAGAGGCCGTATGAAGGCCCGTACCGGGTGCTGGAGCACGGGCAGACAACCTTTGTTTTGGACATGGGGGGCCGGCCGGAGGCCGTGTCAATTGACCGCCTGAAGCCGGCCCACTTAGACATCGACCAACCGGTACGGGTGGCCCAGCCTCGGCCACGAGGTCGCCCCCCTTTGCGGGTCCCACCGCCTGTCTCTCCAACTGTGCCTCCGCCGGCCCCTCTGTCAACCGATTACCGTACGCGGTCCGGTCGGGTTGTGCGACCACCAGTGCGTTTCGTGCCTCCGGATCTGGGGGGGGGTACTGTGGCGGCTCCCAAGGGTCGGGCCATACTACTACCGACCCCTCGGCACGGGAATGGACCAGTCCCGGGAGGCGGTCCTGGACTCAGGGATAAAAGGACAAGGTTTGGGCGCCAAGCCATTCCGGCAGACTAGACCCGTCTGAGACCCACGAACCAATAAATATACCTTCCCAAAATACCTGGCTCCTTGCCTTTATCAACACGCTACAGTTACGTAATTATCAGTGTTACCATCAACTACTTTTTCAATTACTTTTTACATTGAATTGAAGTCCCATTCAAGTCTCAATCCCAAAGTTTTCATTTTGCGATCATTCTTGTGCAATCTGTCTTTGGACTTTAGACTTTAGAGATACAGCACGACAACAGGCCGTTTGGCCCACTGAGTCCACACGCTGACCAGCAATCACCCATACACCAGTTCTGTCCTGTACACTGGGACAATTTACAGCAACCAATTAACCTATAAACCTGCACGTCTTTGGATTGTGGTAGGAAACCGGATAAAACCCACACAGGTCACAAGGAGAGTATAGAAGCAAAGAGGTCCTTCTGCAGTTGTATAGGGCCCTAGTGAGACCGCACCTGGAGTACTGTGTGCAACTTTGGTCTCCAAATTTGAGGAAGGATATTCTTGCTATTGAGGGCGTGCAGCGTAGGTTTACTAGGTTAATTCCCGGAATGGCGGGACTGTCATATGTTGAAAGACTGGAGCGGCTAGGCTTGTTTACACTGGAATTTAGAAGAATGAGAGGGGATCTTATCGAAACAAATAATATTATTAAGGGGTTGGACACATTAGAGGCATTAAATATGTTCCCAATGTTGGGGGAGTCCAGAACCAGGGGCCACAGTTTAAGAATAAGGGGTAGGCCATTTAGAACGGAGATGAGGAAAAACTTTTTCAGTCAGAGAGTTGTAAATCTGTGGAATTCACTGCCTCAGAAGGCAGTGGAGGCCAAGTCTCTGAATGCATTCAAGGGAGAGCTAGATAGAGCTCTTAAGGATAGCGGAGTCAGGGGGTATGGGGAGAAGGCAGGAACGGGGTACTGATTGAGAATGATCAGTCATGATCACATTGAATGGTGGTGCTGGCTCGAAGGGCCCAATGGCCTACTCCTGCACCTATTGTCTATTGTCTATTAAGAACATACAAACTCCGTGCAGACAGCACCTGATCGAACCCGGGTCTCTGGAGCTGTAAGGCAGCAGCTCTTGGAATCTTGGAATCATCCTTGATCAAACCCTCTCCTTCGACAAACACATCAAACACATCACAAAGACAGCCTTCTTCCACCTCAAAAACATTGCCCGTCTCCATCCATCCCTCTCCTCCACAGCTGCAGAAACCCTCATCCACGCCTTCATCACCTCCCGTCTGGACTACTGCAACAGCCTCCTCTATGGCGCACCCTCAAAAATCATCAATAAACTTCAATACATTCAAAACTCCGCTGCCCGTCTACTCACACACACCTCGATCCGTGACCATATCACCCCCGTCCTTTATAAACTCCACTGGCTCCCCATCCCCCAGAGAATCCAGTACAAAATCCTCCTCATAACCTACAAAGCCCTCCATAACCTGGCCCCATCCTACCTGACCGACCTCCTCCACAGGCACACTCCCACCTGCACCCTCCGCTCTGCCGCTGCCAATCTCCTATCCCCCCACATCCGGACTAAACTCAGATCCTGGGGGGACAGGGCTTTCTCCATCGCTGCTCCCACCCTATGGAACTCACTACCCCAAACCGTTAGAGACTCCCCCACACTCACCACATTCAAAACATTGCTGAAGTCTCACCTGTTCAGTACTGCCTTCAACCACTGAAGATCACCTCACCTTCTGTCTCCTTTCTCTGTTCATTTATTTATTTACTTATTTATCTATTTATTCATTTCCCCTATGTTCTCAAAATCTCTGTAAAGCGTCTTTGAGTATATGAAAAGCGCTATATAAATAAAATGTATTATTATTATTATTACCACTGCACCACCGTGCCACCCCTATGGCCTCTATCGCAGGTCCCGTGTGTTAGATGAGATATTAAAAGGGGGTGGGGGTAGGAGGAGGGTGTTCCACCTACCATCTTGGGTGCATGCAAAAGCAATGCCATGAATTTACTCCAAAAACAGGAAGAGAATTTGTCCCGAAGTTGTGATCGAAATGTAATCCTTTGAAGAATTAAACTGAACAGATTCTCTCACGATCGTCACATTCCTGAATCTTTTCTTCTTTAATACTGAAATACACTTTGCATTAATGAAATGCACTCAAGTCTCATAACCGGTCCCTTGGTAACCCGTGGGAATAGGTGAGATTTAGGGGGTAAATCCTATTGTTCATAAGCAAAGCAAAAGTTAATTTCTGGAATGTATGCATTGGTTATTTATTCATGCATATTGTCATGAAATATATTTCACAATCATCAGTGTTTAATGAGTAACTACAAATACGTTAATTGGAAGCAACGACGAAGCAATGATTACTCAGAGATTTTATTTAAACCTTCAGCTGCAACGTCAAGTAGAATTGGATGAAGATAATGTTGGGTTACAACTACAGCTGAGCTCAGAGCTACGCAATTCAACACAATCATTCTCTCAACACAGCTGCAGGTCAGCAAAGCTGTGACGGATCCAAGAAGGGCAAAGACGGGGAGATCGCCGGGTCGACAATGACGCCACTGACACTCGCAGTAGGGTGAACTCATGTGATATGGTTTATTAATAGTGAAGGATAATCGTGATGAGAAGGTACAGCGCAGAAACAGGCCCCTCGGCCCACCAGGAATCCCCGCGCACCCATAGTCAGGATCGAACCCGGGTCCCTGGCACTGTAAGGCAGCAACTCTACCGCTGTGCCACCGTGCCACCCTGAGCCAACAGTGTTGAGAGCTCATGTAGTAAGATTGACAGTAATAGTATCTGGTATGTGATCCTAAATATATTTTTCTCCTTGTAAGATGATTTTGTGATATCAGCCACAAGCAGAAATATGGAGCATCTCCTTTCAAGTTATGTATCCTGGCTGTGTTGTGGAACAGCTTGGAGACACCCCAACAATGTCAGCCAGACCTTAATGCAATTTTCAGTTTGCTTTAAGGCGTAGACACTTTTGTTTCTTCCATGAGCATAATGAGATCTAATTCTCGCTCCAAATAACCAACAATAATGGATGACTCACATGGTTGTGACAAAATCTGAAAGCGCAGGATCATTCACTCCTTGCATGCTGATTTATAATAGCTGCTAAATAGATTGGATCACCTGAATCTAAAGCTGTCCATATTCCTAACAGCACTGAATAATATATAAATAATGCTGCTAAATGATTAGGCCCATGCAATGTACAATGCACGGAGACATAAAGGAATCACAAAATGCTGGAGTAACTCAGCAGGTCAGGCAGCATCTAGGAGAAAGGGAATGGGTGACGTTTCTGGTCGAGACCCTTCCTCAGACTGAAGGATAGCATTATAAAACATAGAACAGTACAGCACTGGAGTTTAGAAGGATGAGCCTGGAGTTTAGAAGGATGAGAGGGGATTTTGTAGAGACATATAAAATTATAAAAGGACTGGACAAGCTAAATGCAGGAAAAATGTCCACAATGTTGGGGGAGTCCAGAACCAGGGGCCACAGTCTTAGAATAAAGGGGAGGCCATTTAAAACTGTGAGAAGGAACTTTTTCACCCAGAGAGTTGTGAATTTGTGGAATTCTCTGCCACAGAGGGCAGTAGAGGCCAAATCACTGGATGGATTTAAAAGAGAATTAGATAGAGCTCTAGGGGCTAGTGGAATGAAAGGATATGGGGAGAAGGCAGGCACGGGTTACTGATTGTGGATGATTAGCCATGATCACAATGGATGGTGGTGTGTACAGGCTCGAAGGGCCAAATGGCCTCCTCCTGTACCTATTTTCTATGTTTCTATGAACACTGACCCTTCGGCCACAATGTCTGTGCCAAACATGATGCCATGACCACCTCCTATTTACCTGCACATAACAGTGCTCTAATCGCAACTTGTAAATAGGGTTGCCAACTGTCCTGTATTAGCCGGGACATCCCATATGTTGGGCTAAATTGGTTTGGCCCGTATGGGACTGCCCTTGTCCTGTGTTAGGCCTGGGGGGCGCTGTGGACACTGTACGAAAAAAACTGAAGATGCTGGTTAAAATCGAAGGTAGACACAAAATGCTGGAGTAACTCAGCAGGACGGGCAGCATCTAGGGAGAGAAGAATGGGCGACGTTTCGGGTCGAGACCCTTCTTCGGACTGAAGATTTTTTAAAAACTAAAATACTTTATTTCTGAGTGTTGTTTTGCACAAGCCAACCTTACCGTTCCCTCCCTACCCTCTCCCCAGCCCCACAACAGTCCCGACCAAAGATACTGGGACAATTTACAGCAACCAATTAACCTATAAACCTGCACGTCTTTGGACTGTGGTAGGAAACCGATAATTTGGTTGTTCATTGATATCATGTGAATAAACAGTAAACTGGATTGGTCCAGGAACGCTGAGACGCTGTGTAAGAAGGGACAGAGCCGTCTGTACTTTCTGAGGAGGCTCTGCTCTTTCAACGTCTGCAGGAAGATGCTGCACATGTTCTATCAATCGGTGGGCCCAGTGCCATCTTCTTCAGTGTCGTGTATTGGGGTAGCAAGGCGTAGATCGCGGACACCAACAAAATTAATAAGCTTATCAGGAAGGTTGGCTCCGACCTGGGGGCGGAGTTGCATTCATTGGAGGTGGTCTTGGAGGGGAGGATGCTCCTCTAGCTGCAGAACATCTTGGACAATACAGCTCACCCCCTCCATGACAGACTGGTCAACCTGAGGAGCACCTTCAGCAACAGACTGGTTCCACCAAGAAGCTGCACAGAACACCACAGTAGATCATTTTTCCCTGTGGCTATCAAACTGTACAACTCCTTCCCCTTCTGTCGTGGGGTAGACTGATTCCCCTCCCCCCCACCCCCCCCCCCCCCCCCTCTCCCCAATCTTTGCAGATCCCCAATCCTGGACTTTCCACTCGTCACTTTAATTTCATGTTTCAGGTATCTTGTTGTGATTTATGAGTGTTGGCAAACCAATGTTCCTCCTGGGGTAAATAAAGTTCTATTGTACCATATCGTGCCGCATCGTAATAAATATTAGGTTTAAGTTTAGTTCATTTTTATATTCCCAAAACATAATCATGCTTTTGGATTGAATGGAGGCAATATGATGAAAATCAATGATTTTTCATGAATATTACTACACTATCTAAGTTATTGGATCAACATAAAACAGCGAGGATTCAAGAACTGCTTTGGGAAGATTGACTTAAGTCAGAAACCAACAGGCAGAAAGTGGAATTCAGTAAAAACCCGAAGAATCTTAGTGAAGGATGAGTTCAAATACTCTGTAAAGAATTGATGTTGTTGTACAAATTATTAGTTGTAGTGGGATTGTGCCAGTAACTCGTTGTGAAAAAGTCTCAAGATGATGAAATTAGGAACAATGGCTGCAAAGAAGCTACGTGCAGCCACAGTAAAATTTGTGACATTTAATGAGCAAGGTGAGTCAGTAATCAAATGCTTTAGAAAAGAAAGGAGCATTGTAGAAAACAAATGAACATTTCAATCAACCAAAAAAAAGATGTGTCATAAAGTAAATAATTATAATGGTCATATAATGCCTTACCATTGTTAATATATGTGCGTTTGTTAAATTCTTGTGTTAATTAAATTTATTGTATGTAGGAAACAAAGCTATTATCTTATAAATAATCCTGCTAAATGTTCAGGCCCACGTAATGTAGAAAGTATGGAGACACAAAGGATAACATTATAAAACAGAACAATATAGCACAGGAACAGGCCCTTTGTCCCACAATGTCTGTGCCGAACATGGTGCCAAGACCACCTTCTGTCTACCTTCAAATAATCTACAGTGTGTCCCTCCATTTTCTGCATACGCATATGCACTATCTTATCTGCCTCAATCACCACCCTCGTCAGTGTGTTCCACCACCCCTAGTGTAAACAACTTGTCCTGCATATTTCTCTTAATCTTTGCCCCTCTCACCTGAAAACTATGCCCCCCAGTATTTAATATTTCCATCATGGGAAAAAAGTTCTGACTGTCTACCGCATCAATGCCTTTCATAATTTTACATACTTCTTTCGGGTCTCTTCACAACATCCGGCAACCCAAGAGAAAACAACCCAAGTCTGCCCAACCTCTCCCTGCAGCTAATATCCCCTAATCCAGGCATCAGCCAGTAAACCTCCTCTGCAACCTTTCACATAGCTACATCCCACTTATAATGGGGTGACCAGAGCTGCACGCAATACTCCAAATGTGGCCTGACCAAAGGCCTATAAAACTGCATCATGATTTCCTGACTCTTTTTACTCAATACAGGTACTCCTCAACTTTACGTTCCAATAAACCCATCATAAACCGGAAATATCATGTCGAAATGCATTTAGTACACGTGGTCACGTGGCCGGACGCCAGCTGCGGCTCGCCGTGGCTCGCTGCCGTTGCTCAGCTTTTGCACCAATGTAAAGTCGAAATATCATAAGTCGAAGCATCGTAAGTCGGGGAGCCTCTGTACTCCAACCTATGAAAGAAAGCATACATAGAAACATAGAAACATAGAAAACAGGTGCAGGAGGAGGCTATTCGGCCCTTCGAGTCAGCACCGCCATTCATTGTGATCATGGCTGATCATGTACAATCAGTAACCTGTGCCTGCCTTCTCCCCATATCCCTTGATTCCACTAGCCCCTAGAGCTCTATCTAATGTCAACTGAAGTCATTTTGTTCTGAAATATCAACTTAGTTGTTGACTTTTCATGTCTAGCTATCAAAATACATCAAGTGGAATGCAATAGGAAACGTTTTAATGGGCCCCTGGAGCTCTCTATAACTCTTTTAAATTCATCCAGTGAATTGGCTTCCACTGCCTTCTGTGGCAGAGAATTCCACAAATTCACAACTCTCTGGGTGAAAAAGTTTCTTCTCACCTCCGTTTTAAATGGCCTCCCCTTTATTCTTGGACTGTGTCCCCTGGTTCTGGACTCGCCCAACATTGCGGACATTTTTCCTGCATCTAGATTGTCTAGTCCTTTTATGATTTTATACGGCACGATGGCGGCACGGTGGCGCAGCGGTAGAGTTGCTGCCTTCCAGCGAATGCAGCGCCGGAGACTCAGGTTCAATCCTGACTACGGGCGCCGTCTGTAAGGAGTTTATACGTTCTCCCCGGGACCTGCGTGGGTTTTCTCCGAGATCTTCGGTTTCCTCCCACACTCCAAAGACGTACAGGTATGTAGGTTAATTGGCTGGGCAAATGTAAAAATTATCCCTAGTGGGTGTAGGATAGTGTTAGTGTGCGGGGATCACTGGGCAGCGCGGACCCGGTGGGCCGAAGGGCCTGTTTCTGCGCTGTATCTCTAAATCTAAATCTAAAAGAAATACGTCTCTATAAGACCCCCTCTCATCCTTCTAAACTCCAGTGAATACAAGCCTAGTCTTTCGAATCTTTTCTCATATGACAGTCCTTCCATCCCAGGGATTAACCTCGTGAACCTACGCTGCACTGCCTCAAATAGCAAGGACGTCCTTCCTCAAATTAGATCAAAACTGCACACAATACTCCAGATGTGGTCTCACCAAGGCCCTATACAACTGCCGAAGGACTTTGCTCCTGTACTAAAATCCTCTCATTGTGAAGGCCAACATGCCATGAGCTTTCTTCACTGCCTGCTGTATCTGCACGCTTACTTTCAGTGACTGATGTACAAGGACACCAAGGATTCATTGCACTTCCCCTTTACCTAATCTGACACCATTGAGATAATAATCTGCCTCCTTATTTTTGCCGCCAAAGTGGATAACCTCACATTTATCAACATTATACTGCATCTGCCATGCATCTGCCCACTCACTCAGCCTGTCCAGGTCACCCTGCAACCTCCTAACATCCTCTTCGCAGTTCACACTGCCACCCAGCTTTGTGTCATTAGCAAACTTGCTAGTGCTACTTCTAATTCCATCATCCAAATATATAAAGTGGCAACACAAGTAGATAGTTTGGTAAAGAAGGCATATTATATTGTAATATGCCTTCTTTACCAATCTATCTACTTGTGTTGCCACTTTCAGGATGTTATGCCATTAACTGTATAATGTCCCCTTACATTTGACCTCCCAAAGTGCAGCACCACATACTTGCTCGGATTAAACTCCATCTGTCATTTCTCCGCCCATTTCTGTAGCTGATTTTTATCTCACTGTGAGGGTGGGGGGGGGTTTGGGGGGGGAAAATCTTTCTTCTTTTTTTTAGGTCTCTTCCGCAGGGCCTTCCATCACCCGGCGCGGCTCGGCCGCGGGACTGAACAGCGCCCGGTGCGGCTCGGCCGCGGGACACCATTCTGCTTTAGTTAAACATTTTGTTCAAGATGGCCGCGCCGTTGTGTTTGGCTGCCTGCCACTGTATGTTGTTTCTTTTTTTTTTTCCTAATCAGATGTGCAGCACTTTGATCAACGTGGGTTGTTTTTAAATGTGCTATACAAATAAAATTGACTTGACTTGACTTGACCTTGGCAGCTTTCCTCATAGTCCACAACCCCAGCAATCTTGGTGTCATCTGTAAACATACTAACCAACACGTCTATGTTCTCGTCCAAGACACATTGCATATTTTGTTACATATTTTGTGTTAATATTCAGCATAATGTCGGCCACATTTCAGTTTTGGACATTGAAATACCATGTGTGCTATGAAACGCCTCTCTCCTGTGGCACTGGACCAAGCTTGCATGGGGCTCCCACACTGCACCTCTTCAGCACCTGATCTGGTGCAGAAGTGAATTCTTATCTCCAAGCTGCGCAATTCAACCCCGATTGGTTCAGTAGTATCTCCTGATCAAGGATGGTATGAGCACGGGCCCCAATGCATGAAGCAGCTGTAACTTAAAGTCATTCAGGCAGACACCTCAATCCACAGCAGACAACTGCTTTAGACTTTAAAGATACAATGTGAAAACAGGCCCTTTGGCTCACCGAGACTGCACCGGCCAGCAATCATCCCGTACACCAGCACTCTCCTACGCACAAGGGACAATTTACAATTTACAAAAGCCAATCTAGCTGTAAACTTGTACGACTTTGGAGTGTGGGAGAAAACCGGAGAACCTGGAGAAAACCCACGCCGGTCACGGGTAGATTGTACAAACTCCAAACAAACAGCACCCGTAGTCAGGATTGAACCCGAGTCTTTTGTGCTGTAAGGTAGCAACTCTAGCATTGTTCCACCATGCCGACTGCTGCTTGAGCTGGATATTAAGATATTGAATGCTTCAAGCTAGGAGGTAGGCCTTGCGAGAGGAATCAGTGGAGGGGACGGGTTGGAGGAGAAGGAGGACTAGTGTTGGAAGCTCGAAAGTTAGTGCCATTTTAAAACACAGCTGTGGATTTTCGAGTTATTTTATCATCCTTGACCAATTAAATACAGGAATTTGCAAGATGCAATTTCATCTGTGGCGTCCGACAGAAAGGGCTTTGAAATCATTGAAAGTCAGCTGAAGTCGGAAATACAAGGCTCTGTCATTCTGACTTACTAACAGCTGCAATGAAAGCAAACTTTCCATTTGTCTTCCCAACTGATTACTGCAGTTTCTCATTGACTTCCTTTAATTTGTGTACAGGGACTTCCAAGTTAATCCAACTACCAATATTTTTGATCTTGATCCATTTAAAAAACACTTCATATTTCTATTTTTTGACCGAACTGGTTGCCCTTAGTTTCCCACGTTGTATCCAGCAGCCATATCTTCACCCTTTCCCTTACCTTGTTTGAAACTCTGGCACCTGCCCATCTTTATCTATATACTAAAACTCTTGTTTGTTGTTTGATTGCTCCTGAACTACAGCCAAGACGGTACAGGATAGCGCGACAATTTCAGGCCCACCTCACTCACCGTCGCCCCTTTGATGCCAATGGAAGAAGTTTCATAGAAATCGGTGTTATATTTTTCAAGTTATTCACATTTTAACATTTAAATTTTTCTCCTAGGGAGGGAGGGAGGGAGGGAGGTGGGGTGGAGGAATGGAGGAGGGGAGGAGGGAGGATGAGGGGGAGTTGAGGGGGATGGGGTGAGGAGGGAGGGGAAGGGGAGGAAAAGGGGGGAGGGGGTAGAGGGGAGGGGGAGGGGGGAGGGAGGGAAAGAGGGGAGGGGGGAGGGAGGGAGAGGAGGGGGGAGAGGGGAGGGGAAAGGAGGGAGGGAGCGAGAGGGAGGAGAGAGTAGGGGGAGGGGAGGGGGAGGGGGAGGAGGGGTAGGAGGGAGGGGGTGGGGAGGGAGGGGGAGAGGGGAGGGGAAAGGAGGGAGGGTGGGAGAGGGGAGGGGAGAGTGGGGGGGAGGGGAGGGGGAGAGGGGAGGGGGAGGGGGAGTGGGGGAGGAGAGGGTTCTGCACCAATGCAGGAGAGGTTTGGACCCAACGGATCCACTTGGTCTAGTATCAAAGAAAATTATATGATCCTTTCATCCAAATCATTGAAATAGAATATGAACAGCTAGTGTGCCTACACCCCATAAATTATCACCGCCTAGCCCAATTATTCCCACTCTGTTTTCTCTATTTGAACTAATCCTCCATTCACATCAGTATATTACCATCACTATCATATATACTTATCTAAAGACTCTGTATGACCGCACGGCTGATTGAAGACAAAGGTTTCCCTTCTTATGTATTAATGGAATCAAATGACATGGGGTTAGTACAGGAAAGTGAAGGGTTAGTGAGGAGTGGCACAGTGGTACAGCAGTAGAGTTGTTGCCTTACAGTGCCAGAGACCCAGGTTTGATCCTGACTAGGGGTGCTGCCTGTACGGAGTTTGTCCGTTCCCATTTATTATATTGTTTACAGTGTACTAAGTTTACATATTCTGTGGAGCTGCTGCAAGTAAGAGTTTCATTGTTCTATCTGGGACATTTGACAACAAAACACTCTTGACTCATGACTCTCTCTTGAGCACGTCGGTTTTCTCCAGGTGCTCCAGTTTCTTCTCACACTCCAAAGACGTACAGGTTTGCAAGTTCATTGGCTTCGGCAAAACTGTAAATTGTCCCTAGTGTGTAGGATAGTACTAGTGTATGGGGCATTGACCTCCAACTTTAGATAGTTCCTCTGTCCCTCTTCCCCTCCCTCTTCCCAGTTCTCCCTCTAGCTTCCTGTCTCCACCTTTATCCTTCCTTTGTCCCGCCCCCCTGACATCAGCCTGAAGAAGGGTCTCGACCCGAAACGTCACCCATTCCTTCTCTTCTGAGCTACTGCCTGACCTGCTGAGTTACTCCAGCATTTTGTGAATAAATACCTTCGATTTGTACCAGCATCTGCAGTTATTTTCTTACACTAGTGTAGGGGGCGATCGCCGGTCGGCATGGACTCGGTGGGCTGAAGGGCCTGTTTCTGCGGTGTACCCTTAAATTCTAGAAAAAGTGGGGCTGGATTTCAATATCAATGCCAATCTCAATGACCAGCAGAGCTGGAGCAAGGGATGAAATGGCTTTCACCTGCTTTGGTTGCTTTTGTTCTGCTCCTGCACAAAACTCATTGATCATAATCTCTATACTCAATACTGAGTGTATTTCCTAACCACCAATCCTAATTCTCTGACTAGAAATGCAGGTAACATTCCTGCTATTGCCATTTCATGTTCCGTCCAGAAACATCTTTGGTTCCTCACTGGAGTTTATTTTTAACACTTTATAGGAATGGCAATAAAAATGGGTTAGATCTGTGGTATGTGGATAAGATTAAAATAGTATCACAACAGTTGTGACAGAAGTAATGATGTGGTTTTACTTTCTGCATATTATCTGAAACCAAGTTTTGAAGTCACGATGAATAGTTATGGTCAGAGTTTTGTCAAAAAGATAAATGCAAAATGCCTTAACTGATGTTTTAACGATGTATCTGTTTAATTGATGAACAACAGTGTAATTTGTGTCATTCTCCGATTCGCTAAAAGATGAAAAATTACTTCCCAAACATATATTTATGAGTTTGCGTTTCTTTAAAGATTGCGGGCATAAATGATCTGTACACATGGATCAATGACACACTTTGACAATTGCATTATCATTATCGTAATCATTATAATTACTTCTCTGGTTTCAGGCTGTCAAAACTGCAACTAATAGAATAATGCAGGACTTAGTGAGTCATTTCCAGATGATTATCTCAGCAATTATAGTTTAAGCTTTGATCATGAGAAAAGCATGTTCTATGTGAGTGGGGGTGGGCACAGAAGTGGCATTGAAGGCATTCATGAGAAGTGGACTGTGAAGGCATGAATAGGCGGGGAGGCTTTATTATACTGTCATTCTCAAAGCTCCATGGACGATGATAACTATATTTAAGCGGTCATTGATGTAGAGTTACTCCACATGGTTCAAACCTTTCTTTTACAGTTTTGGCAAGATCAATAGCGACTTGCGTATATCTCTCATGAACCATCAGCCTTCAACAATAGCTTATTGCAGCAGAGGTTATGAGATGTCATGAAATAAGTATATGTATTCCAAAAGAAGATTACAAACTTTTCAGCTTTTTTGGGGGATTAAAATTTAAGAACTAATTTCTGAGGCCAATACGCAGAACCATACACAAAGTGCTGAAGTAACTCAGCAGGCCAGACAGCGTTTCTGGACAGCATGGATAGGTGATGTTTCGAGTCTGACCCAAAATGTCACATATCCATTCTCTCCAGAGATGCTACTGAAAACTGCCAAGTTACTTGAGCACTTTGCTTCTTTTTTTGTCAACCAGTAACTGTAGTTCCTTGTATCCACGATGCATAAAACCATTCAGGCATCAATGGAACAATACAAAGAAAACAATGAAAGAATTCAGAGGTTAAAACTCTTTGTCTAAAGGTTCAACCAGGTTCTACATTTTTTGAGCATCATGTGACTGCAAAACCATCTTTTCTTGGAATGAGATGCTCCAATGGCCCTTTAGGGGTCATAATACACTATTTTAGGAATACTGGACTAATCCCTGCATGAATGCATCAAACGTCATGCACGTGAGGGCTTCATTCCCACTACAACACTCCTTTGGGGTTTTTTTTAGTTTAATGATACAACGCTTTCCGCTTCGGTGGAACTTCGGCCCGCCGAGTCTGTGCCGATCAGTGCATACTATCCTACACACACTAGGGACAATTTACAATTTTACCAATGTACGAACTCCGTACAGACAGCAAGCATGGTCAGGATCGAACCCGGATCTCTGGCGCTGTAAGGCAGCAACTCTACCGCTGCGCCACCACGCCCGGGTGTTACAGGGAAATTAAGCAGTGCTGGAAACAACCATATTGAGGCACTCCAGGGTAATCCAGGCCTTCCTCTTCTAGCGTTTGAGACAGCAGAAATTAAGTAACGCCCTCCAGGCGCTGTAGCCAGTGCAATGTGCAGTTGTCGAGGGCCGTGAGGTCTACCCCTCCACCAGGGGAAAGGACAGTGCAGTCGAAAATGCCGTGCTGCGCTGTTTGCTGGTCTGCTCCACACACGCAGGCTGCTGACGGACGCAACCCCCAACGATGCATGCTGGCATTAAACCGGCCGACCCCTGTGCGGAGCCGGTTCAGGGCGACCCACTCTTTGCGGGGCGTGTCCGAGCCGGGTGGGGCTGTGGTGTTCGGTGCGACAGTGAATTGAGGAGGTGGCGATGTCTGTTACCAGCTGGTTCTCCATGCTCCTAATATGTTGAAACCGGAACCATAGAGGGTCGCTGCATGACGAGAGAAAGGGTGACGAGATGACAGGCGTTGAGGTTCCAGTTGCTGTGAATCCTGGGCGAGGTGGTGTAAAGGATGTTTGGTGTCCGATGGGGCCTTGCACACCAGCCTATGAGTGAAGAACTCTCTGCGAAGCTTGGCGGGTGCAATACCTGCGAGCACCGGCAGGAGCTCCGTCGGAGTAGGGCGTAGGCAGCCAGAGATGATCCCATGGTGTCGTTGAGGGTGGCGTCTAGCTTGCTAGTATGAGCGCTGCGGCACCATGCTGGGGCGGCGTACTCAGCGGCGCTGTACACGAGTGCAAGAGCACTGGTTCGGAGAGTAGATGTCCTGGCGCCCCATGACGATCCGGCCAAGCAACGCAGGAGGTTGTTCCGTGCCGAGACTTTAGCACGGAGAGCTTCAAGGTGTTGCTTGTAGGTCAGCTGCCGATCTAGTTTCACCCCGAGGTATGTAGGAAATGGGTTGTAGGGTAGGGGTGACCCATTGAGGGTGACGGTTAGCTGGCGTTGAGCTTCCTTGATGTTCAGGTGAAAGGCCGTTGTGGTGGCTTTTGCCACACTCAGTTTTAGTCTCCAGGTCTTAAGGTAGCCCGCGACAAGTTCCATATCCGCCGAGAGCACATCCTCAACATTTGACCAGGTCTTGTCCGAGTGCAGTAGGGCCAAGTCATCTGCCAAGTCAACCATGCCTTACTACTGTTCATCACTGAATAGGGATCCTGTAATGTAAGTCTCTCAATTACCATTGACAGTTCAAGCCTCCGCTACCCCAATATAGAATTACCCCCCCACCTTTAATTCTGATTTATCCAAATCCCAAACATGAACTCTTAAATCAATTTCCCCCAAGGTTCCCCACCATGTTATGCTCCACGCCTTCCCACAATACCAAATATTCTTCCAGAAATGCAAGCTGCTGATCTTCTCATGCCTTGACCCCCTCAACCTGCTCTGCACCCCACTTACTGATCTTCTCAGAACATGTGACTGGTTCAATGGTCTGGAGCCCCCAATAGGAAATCTGATTCTCAACTCCGCACAGCGACTTACCAACTTCCCAAGCCGCAGGTCCCGATTCTTCCAGTTGGTCGCCCCTCCATACAGAAGGTCCTTCCTATTTTCTCACATGAAGGGCAGCACAGTGGTGCAGCTGGTAGAGTTGCTGCTCCCCAGTGCTAGATGACCAGGTTCGATCCTGACCTCAGGTGCAGTCTGCGTGGAGTTTACACGTTCTCCCTGTGACCACGTGGTAGAACGTGCAAATACCAAAGGCAGGCAGGTTTGTGAGTTAATTGGACTCTGTTAATTGCCCCAAGTTCGTAGGGAGTGGATGCGGAAGTGGGATCATATAGAACTGGTGTGAACGGGTGATCAACAGCCGGCATGGAGTCGATGGGCCGAAGTGCCTGTTTCCAAGCTTTATCTCTGAACTAAACCTACGCAGGCTTCAGTCCCAGGTGACACATTTTCAATTATATATGTATACAATGAGGTAAAGGTGATCTGCCACATATATCTCCTCGATAGCCTTGGTTAGCAAAGTTCCGGCAAATGTTGTCTTTGTACAACTGTTTTGACTCGCAGCTAAGGGCATGGGAGGAAATAGTGTGGGAGAAGAGTGGGCGAGAGGGTTTGCAATATTGACCAAGTCCAGCTGTGATGTGCATGGTGCAGGGGTGAGAATGGGATGCATTCATCTTCATCTGGCACATCCTTGGTGATCTCTACTCTGAGACAACATAGTCTGTGGCATCGGGGATGATGTCAGGTTCGGCCGTGTCCATACCAACACTCGCAGTAGGGTGAACTCACACGATATGTTTTATTTACATTAACAAGAAACTCCCGGACTGTCTTGAGAGACTGTCCCTTGTCCTCCCTCGAGGAGGTGTGCTGACCTTAGGCTTCTCCCTGCAGTTCACCCTTGCCTCAAGAAAAGGCCTTAGGGTTATCCTGGCAGCTCAGCTCTGTGCTTGAAGAGGCGACGCTGGCAGTCTCTGGCTTATCCTGGTGGCTCAGCCTTTGTCTTCATGTGTGAGTGCAGTCCTTCGTTATTTGTGGGCAGGAAGAGGCACTGGCATCCCCGGCCACTCAGTCTTAACCTCAGTCGAGGCGCAAGCTGTCTAGGACTTCTTCCCGGCAGCTCGGTCTTGACCACATGATGGCGCTGGTGGTCCCAGGTTTGTCCCAGTGGCTCAGTCTTCCCCAAACCTGCTGCAGAGGAATACAGCTTGCAGGGAGACGGCCCACTTTCTCTCCCTTCCTCTCTCGCTTCTGCTTCTCCTTCCTCTCTCGCTTCTCCTTCCTCTTTCCCTCCTGCTTCCTCTCCATTCTACCCTCTGGCTGGAATGCCAGGGTTTAATATGAGTAGGCTGACGAGGTTCAGGTGGGCCAATCCAATGTCAGCTAATTGCACCCAGCAGTTACCTACCAATGATGCTGGGGATTGGCCTCGTCGGGCCTGTCTGCCGGTGATAGGGACCAGAGCGACATCAGAGGGAGGGGGTGCTGTCACGGGTCCAAAACAAGTTCCATGAGCACCTCTGCACTAAACAACTATGATCTTCAACAAACTTTATCTTGGTTACATTATGGACTTTGGTTTTGCACAATTACGGTCTGGTTAGTTGGTATTACTGATTATTAATTCATTGTATCACTGATTATTAATTTGTGTGTTATTGCATTAATTAATGGGCTTGTTCTTCTTATCGAGTCCACATCACAAGCTTAGAAGTTGTTCAGCCAGAGCTGAACACACTTCTCGGCATCGGCATACAATGGCGTCCTGCGCTTCTTGTGCTTGGTGGAGGAACGATTGGTGAAACAGGGCCGCAACGTGACCACTCTTTCCTTGACCAATGGACTTGTTCAACTGCAGCAAGTAAGAATTTCCTTGTATGCCGGTACATATGACATTTAAACACCTCCAAGGACCTCCAAGGACAGCAGTTCCCCACTTTGTTCTGGTGACCAGTCGGGCTCTCATCCTCCAGATTAGCCCTTCTGTTCAGACCAGGCTTTCCCTTGCCTCCAGTCACCATCCAGCCATCCCCAGGCACTTGCCTGGAGAGACTGCCAGCAGCGGGTCAGACACATTCAGGTCTTTCCAGCTCCGGGCATGCTATGTGCCAGCACAACACCTGCCGGTATCTTTGCTGAACAGACACTAAACCAGCTGGCCAGAAAATGTGTAGAAAGGAACTGCAGATGCTGGTATATACCGAAGATAGACAAAAAACGCTGGAGTGACTCGCCAGCTCAGACTATATGAAGTCAGAGGGCTGGGGTTTCTTTTATTTAAAATGTAAACTTTATTCAGAATGTAAAAAATATACAAAACAAAAACTGTGCAAAAATACTTCATACATCCAATGTAGGAAAATAATTGCAGATGCTGGTACAAATCAAAGGTATCACAAAGTGCTGGAGTAACTCAGCAGGTCAGGTAGCATCTAGGAGAGAGGGAATGGGTGACGTTTCGGGTCGAGACCCTTCTTCAGACTGATGTCAGGGGGGCGGGACAAAGAAAGGATATAGGTGGAGACAGGAAGACAGTGGGAGAACTGGGAAGGGGGAGGGGGGGAGAGAGGGACAGAGGAACTATCTAAAGTTGGAGAAGTCAATGTTCATACCACTCAATCCGCCTTAACCAACCTGATCTCCCAGTGGCTGAGCACTTCAACTCCCCCTCCCACTCCCAGTCTGACCTTTCTGTCATGGGCCTCCTCCAGTGCCATAGTGAGGCCCAGCGCAAATTGGAGGAACAGCACCTCATATTTCGCTTGGGCAGCTTGCAGCCCAGCGGTATGAACATTGACTTCTCCAACTTTAGATAGTTCCTCTGTCCCTCTCTCCCCCCCCCCCCCCCCCCTCTCCCCCTTCCCAGTTCTCCCACTGTCTTCCTGTCTCCACCTATATCCTTTCATTGTCCCGCCCCCCTAACATCAGTCTGAAGAAGGGTCTCGACCCAAAACGTCACCCATTCCCTCTCTCCTAGAAGCTGCCTGACCTGCTGAGTTACTCCAGCATTTTGTGATACATTCAATGGCGTTCACACTATCTTTAAACAAAACACCCTTGTCACTCATGTGGCCCCCAGGGGTGTTTTTTTTTGTTGAGATACAGCGCGGAAACAGGTCCTTTCAGCCCACCGGGTCCGTGCCAACCAGCGATCCCCGCACATTAACACTATCCTATACCCACTAGGGACAATGTTTTTTTAACATTTACCAAGCTAATTAAATGTACGTCTTTCGAGTGTGGGAAGATCTCGGAGAAAACCCACACAGGTCACGGGGAGAACGTACAAACTCCGTACAGACAGCACCCGTAGTCGGGATCGAACCCGGGTCTCCAGCGCTGCAATCGCTGTAAGGCAGCAACTCTACCACTGCACCACCATGATATCTCTTCCCCTGATCGACTGGTGTCCCCACCAGTCTCTGCCTTTTGAAGTCAGTTCCTCATGTGTTAAACAATCCAGCCCAACGTTTACAAAAAACTAACTCCCAATTTCGGCATTGCTACCACTTGGAATTATTTTCAAACTCATGGCGATAGCACCTCCATCTGTGGAGATTTAGAACAACCACTACCTATGGTTAATATTTGATCGTTCTTCTTGTGAAATATTTATCGGATTTATGATGATTTGGAATGGATAATTCCAATGTAATATATTGGGAAACTGTCCAACAAATAAATTCAATACATAATCTATGATTCATGTTCATGTGGAGAAAACTCAGTAAAATTGTACTTCATAAGAACACATGAAATTAGGGCCCCTTACTGAAACGTCACCTATCCATGTTCGGCAGAGATGTTGCCTGGCCTGCAAAAAAATTTCAACGCTTTGTGTATTTTTGTGCAAGAAAATAAGAGCAGGAGTAGGCCATCAGGGCCCTCAAGCCTGCCCTACCATTCAATATGGTTTTGGCTGATCTGACGCTGGGTTCAAATCCTCTTCTGAGCCCTCAATTTCCTTTCTTTTTTTCAAACATTTATCTGCTCCTCTATAAATGCCGCCAGTGTTCTATCCTACACAACCTTCCAGGGTAGAGAATGTTCAAAGATTCATTCTCGAGGAGAATAAATTCCTGTACATCTCAATTGTAATTAATACTTTTGTGTGATGGTATATTCTGAACGGTTAAAAACTAGATTTTTTATTTGTTTGAATTTTAATTTTAATTTTTTACACATGTTGAGTGCATACCTTTTAGTTATTAGATTATTAAATGAGAGGTTGATTGGTAACAAAATCAAAACAGAAAAGGGATTTATTGATGAAAAAAGATTTGGTAAATATAGCTTCATTGTAATTGAAAATAGACACAAAATGCTGTAGTAAATCAGCAGGACAGGCAGCATTTCTGGCAAGAAGTAATGGATGATGTCTTGGGTCGAGACCCTTCTTCAGATTGAGAATAAGGGGAGAGGAAGACTAGAGATATGGAAGGGTAAGGTGTGAATCAGAGGGCAGGAGGAACCCATTCCATCCCTCCAGAGTTGCTGCCTGTCCCATTGTGTTATAAAAAAAGCACTGGTTTCAAATGATGAAAGAAGACACAAGGAAATGCAGATGCTGTTTTTAAAAAAGACACAAAATGCTGGAATAACTCAGCAAATCAAGCAACATTTATGGAGGACATGGATAGGCAACGTTTCACCTTGGGATCCTTCCTCAGACTAAGTACTGACCTGAAATGTTGCCTATGCATATCCTCCACAGATGCTGCCTCATCTGTTAAGTTACTCCAGCACTTTGTGTTTTGCTCAAGATTCTCGCATCTGCAGTTCCTTATTTCTCCACCCTTTCATTTCACCTTGGGACCTTGTGTGTTTTAATGAGAGCACCCATCATTCTTTCAATCCCACAGCATATATATCTAACGTTTCTAATAATTCATGATAGAACAACTCTTTCTTCCCTGGAAAGGACACAAACTGCTGGAGTAACTCAGCGGGTCTGGCAGCATCTCCGGAGAACATGGACAGGTGATGCAAAGGAAGGAGGTTTTTAAATGACAGATGGATGTACAAGGGCCAGAGATGAAAAGACAAAAAGTGTGAGATAAAGAGATAAAAATAGAAGAGGCCTGAACTGTGAAGCCAGAGGAGGGATAATAGGTAGAAGCAGAAAGGGAGAAAATGGTGTGCATCCAGGTGGGGCACAGGGAAGGGAGGTTATGGTTCCTAATGGAACAAGGATAGAGTTTCCTTGGTCCTTACCTATTATCCCACCAGCCTCTGCATCAAACACATAATTTTCTGACATTTCCAACATGTTTCCACCACAGGTCGCATCTTCCCATCACCAACCCTTTCCGCCTGCAGAGACAACTCCCTCTGCAACTCCTTGGTTCACTCATCCCTTCCCACCCAAACTGCCCCCTTCCAAGGTGCTGAGCCTGTGACTACAGAAGATGTATCTCCTGTCCCTAAACCTCCTCCCTCACCTCCATCCAGGGACCCCAGCAGTCCTTCCAAGTGAGACAGAGGTCCATTTGTTGCTAGTGTCTACCTTTCACCAAAGATAGACACAAAAAGCTGGAGTAACTCAGCGGGGCAGGCCGCATCTCTGGAGAGAAGGAATGTGTGACGTTTCGGGTTGAGACCCTTCTTCAAACTGAAGAACATGAGTCATGAAGCCCATTGGCATTTGTGCCTATCCATTGCGTTTGCTGAAATGCAGATGTCTCGATCGTGTTTCTGAAAACGGTGTGAGGAGGAAGAACTGTTTGAGAGCACTACAACCATCTCCTGGTTTGTCGTTCAAAAACACAAAGGAGAAAATGGAAAAGTAAAGGCCATACGAAGCAAGGAGTTTATGCCAAGTAAAACATTTACATGGCTTTTTTTCCTGTAAATGGACCAAAATGTTGAAATAAATGTTTGAGCAATAAATTGAGATAGGGTTAGGATTGTAAAAGAAGGTTAGATTCAGTGAATTAATGAGTTGGGGTCAGAGATTTGTATAATGAGGAACAATTGAACACAAAGAACGAGCAAGAAATCAACTGACAGAGATTGCATACAAACAATTAAGCAAATTTGGGGAGATATTCAGCAATTATATTAATATTTTGAAACAAGGAAAAACTGCTATTGTTTAGGTTTAGGTTTATTATTGTCAAATGTAGAGGTACAGTGAAAAGCTGTTATTTGTATGCTATCCGAGCGGATCAAATAAAACGACACTTAAACACAATCAAGTCAAACTTAAGTACAATAGGCAGCAAAAGGGGGGAGATAGAGAGTGCAGATTATAGTTCTCAGCATGTAACGGGGCATGCCTAAACGGCTTGCCCCCCCCCATATCAAAAATCTTCTAACCCACCACCCTATCTCCAGGTCCCTCAGGTCGGCCGATTTGGGGCTACTCACTATCCCGCGGTCTAGGCTTAAGCTCAGGGGTGACCGCGCTTTTGCGGTTGCAGCTCCTAGGCTGTGGAACAGCATCTCACTCCCCATCAGAACTGCCCCCTCCATCGACTCCTTTAAGTCCAGGCTCAAAACCTATTTCTACTCCCTAGCGTTTGAGGCCCTCTGAGGGGGCGCTGTGAACTGTTTATGTATGTGCTGTTATGTTTGTGTGCCATTGTATGTTCGTTTCTTAGTACCTGAACTGATGTACATCACTTTGGTCAACGTGGGTTGTTTTTAAATGTGCTAAACAAATAAAATTGACTTGACTTGACATGTAAATCGCAGAATTTCTCTATTTATATTCATTGTTTTGGGTAGATCTCCTCATATAATAATTAATTAAAATGCCCTAAAATGGGTCATCATTATATGTCCCCATTTTGCTTCAATTGATCTGTGTATTACACATGTGCGAGAAGGAACTGCAGATGCTGGTTGAAGCCAAAGATAGACACAGTCACAATCGCAATCACAATAACACTTTCTTAGTCAAGTATGTTTTGCAACATACGAGGAACTTCATTTGCCATACAGTCATAACAATAAAAAGCAACAGGACACACTAAATACATGTTAACATGAACATCCACCACAGTGACTCCTCCACATTCCTCACTGTGATAGAAGGCAAGAAAACGTTCAATCTCTTCTTTCTTTGTCCTCCAGCGGTCGGGGGCGTCTAACCTTCCGTTGACGGGACGATCTTGACTCCCGTAGCCGGCAGCGGGCCTGCATCGGGTGGGGAGGATCTCAGCTCCCCCACGCCGGCGATCTATCCCGGGTTGGCACCAGTTGAACCTCGTGCAGCTTTTGGAGCTCCCGACCAGTTTCAACCCAAGACTGCGAGCTCCTGATGTTAAAGTCCGCAGGCTACATTGGAGCGTCGATCCCAGGCAAGGGATCACAGGCTCAGATGATGTCCACGCCCCTGTGGGGGCTCAAAGTCAGTCCCAGGTAAGGCCTCCAGCTGGAATAACACAGCGGGACAGGCAGCATCTCTGGAGAGAAGGAACGGGTGATGCTTCGGGTCGTGACCCTTCTTCAGACTCATATATTCCATATATTCTGACTACTTGGCAAAGACTGTTGTTGCTGTCATTCCTACACATCACAAATATCCATTGCAAATTGGCAAAGTCTACTCTTGCGTTACAAAGAATGCTGTCAGTCCTCATTTACAAAACAATCACCGCAATATATATTAGAAATTGAATTGCCAATGTTCCAAGTCACATTTACAAACCACGCATGCTTTGGTTATTTCAGTTTTCTTGAATTTTTAATTCAAGTGCTTTGTTCCTCAGACAAGAAAATATGCTGGAAGATGAGTCACTCCAACATACAATATAAAAGCTATGGTACTGTTTTATGAGACACGCAATCTCAGTTATGAGTCCATTGTGGACAGGTCAGCAGGTTGATTTTTATGGTTAAGTGACATTTCAAAGATTTGGCAATTATTAAAGGAAGACAATTCCCTGGGGCTGTCTAATATAAAGCCGACACTACAACTCCCTTTGTACCTCCTTCTTCAAACAATTCCTTTCATTAATATCTTTTCTGGAGGGACACTCATTACCACAGGATTTCAGTGGCTCAATTCCATCGGACTTTGAGAATGCCTCATGGATGAAATCCTCACATCTTTTTCTAATGCATTGAAGATGTTTGCCATTTTCATCTGGCCCACTACCAGCAATTGGTTTAGCTCGGCTTCAATAAAATAGCTATACGAAGGATGAATGGTGCTTTGATCAAAGATCTTAAAATATGCAAAGACTTGTGCATTGACCATTTACATTGTCGTCTTTGAAATGATAGCATGACTAGAATTGGTCTTAACACGCCCACAATCTGGAACTGAAAGCAATTTAGCAAGTGGATGTTGATGATGGACATGTTCAAACTATAGTTTAATGACCTTCTTGACTCAATAGCGCATTGATAACGTCTAAATGTAGGCAAAATTCAAACCCGTGGATGATTGTCAGAACACGTGTTCATGTGAACCACACCACTGCATTCAACAATCAAAGGAGGGAGGGATCCTTTTAAATCACAAATTATTTTCAATAGATATCCAGTTGTACGTTCAGAAAGTCTGGGGCAACAGTGCTATGTTTAAAACCATAAAGTATGTGCACCAAATAAATAAATATATACCAACAATGAAGATAGCAGAGAGGCAAATTAAATGTAAAAAATGTGTGCGTTGAGAGTCAGAAATAATAGGCCGATCTGCTGAAAAGTCTACAGGTTGAATTGTATCTGCTGTTTTTTTTGCACGACTGAGCAGCAGGTTTGGATTCTCAAAAGCAGGCACAGCCTTCTGTTCCAGGTAACCGTGCAGCTGGACTGCTCATAACATCCAGTGAGGAAGCACAGACTTCCTCAGAATTCCCAACTGCTGCTGAATCTGAACAAGTACACAGGACTCACTGAAACGAATGGGAAGTAACAGTTGCCAGAAGGCCACTGGAGTTTGCTTTGTTCGGTGAGCATTTTTTAATCACATCAATCCATTTCTGATCCCAAAGTGCTGAAGTAACTCAAGGAGTCAGGCAGCATCTGTAGAGGGAAATGGACAGGCAACATTCGTGTTGGTACCTTTCTTCACTGAAGGATTCTGACCCTGAAATGTCGTCTGTCCTCAGTCTGAAGAAAGGTCTCGAGCCGAAATGTCACCTATTCCTTTTCTCCAGAGATGCTGACTGACCTGGTGAGTTACCCCAATCTCGTTGTACCCCTGGGTACAATGACAATAAAGATATATTGTATTGTATTGTGTCAATCCCCTCATAGATGCTGCCTCACCCCTTGAGTTCCTCCAGCACTTTGTTTTTGTCTCAAGAGTCCATCATCTGTAGTGCCTTGTGTCTCCATGTCTGATTTACGAGATGCGATAGAGGTCTGCAGCAATCTGTTCATAAACACCTCTCCACGTTTCAAACTGTGTTCCATTCACACTCCACAATTCTGAGATTCAGGGCCGAGATATCCAATACAAATATGTTCACTCAGAACAATCTTTAAGTCCAAAAAATCCTACATGCCACATCCGTCGTATCCAAGTATATACCTTGCACTCGATTTCTTAGTGTGCTGCAAGTATTTCTTGAAGTACACTATGCACCAGAATACTGGCAAAAACCTGCAGCAGCATTCCAAGCTTGCATGCATTAAAAGTACCAAGAGAGTTGCCTACAAAATGAACCGTGCAGATGAAAATCATATTAATACAGATGAAACTATTTGAAAATGTTTCTGGGAAAAATAAAATCAGCCATGAATAGCTGTGACCTCCACAGGGCAGGATTTTGTGTAGCTTAACACTGTTTCTCTGGCGTTCATCTTTCCCAAATGAAATCAAAATTAACAAGGCAATCCACCCATCGCCCTGGCACCTGTATCCACCTATCACTCGCCAGGCTTTGCCCCCTCCATACACCTCCCTTTTCCCACTTTTTCTCCTCCCATTCCAGATGCCTGAAGAGTCCCAGCCCGAAATGTCACCTGTCCACTCCCATTCACAGATGCTTCCTGACCAGCTAAGTTCCACCAGTGATTTGTTTTTTTCTCAATATTCCAGCATCTGCAGTCTTTTGTGTCTCCAACACAACCACCTTTATCCTGCAGGTGCTGCAGGTAAAGACCACCTCTTGTATGTTTCAGTGAAGGAGTTGATGATGGCCTGTTACTTGATCTCTGAACACGTACAACCACAATAGTCACCTGCAGAGAACAACTCAGTCATTGTTGGAGGTTACCAGAGTCCTGGAACAAATTCACAAGTTCACAAGTTTTAGGAGTAGAATTAGGCCATTCGGCCCATCGAGTCTACGCTGCCATTCAATCATGGCTGATCTCTGCCTCCTAATCTCATTTTCCTGCCTCCTCCCCATAACCCTTGACACCCGTTCTAATGAAGAATTTACAGAGGCTAATTAACCTATAAACTTGCATGTTTTGGGGATGTGGGAGGAAATCCGAGCGCCCGAACAAATTCCATTCAGTCACAGGGAGAACGTGCAAACTCCATACAAATAACATCCGAGGTCAGGATTGAACCCGGGTTTCTCACGCTGTAAGACAGCTGCTCTACCAGCCTGGTGTCACTTCTGCACACATGTCAATGTAATAACAAGAAAGCAAGAGGAGGCATCTGCTGACTTCGAGAGAAGGCTCAGTCATCCGCAGAAGTAGTGCTGCAACATTCCAGGGTCCGTGCGTCTGAACAAGGTTCAGTAAATGACCTGTGCTGGATCAACAAAGCTGTGCCAATCTCAAACACGGTGTAAAGTTTTGACCATTCTTTTCCATCAAGCAAGCACAGTGTAGAGCTCTCTCTAAATTGTTTTATCGAAACAGGTAAAGAAAGAAACATACTTTGTTCAAAACTGTGTAAAGTTCCCTTGAGGCCACAGAGTAAAGTTCTAGTGCACTCCCTGCACTCTCGGGACAACTTAGAGGGAAATTAACCTATAACCCCCCACCCCCCCAAGTCTTTGGGATGTTGGCGGGAACCAGAGCACTCAGGAGAAACCCACCACGGGGAGAATGTACAAACTCCACACTTTCCTTTTTCTTTCCTTTATATGCGTTCGATACAGATGGAGTCTCTGGATGGGTTCTGAAACCATGCGTCTATCAATTGGCGACAGTCTTCGCCGACATCTACTAACTCACATACTGTACTTGTACTGCCCCTTTGTGCTTCAAAGAAACACCATCATTCCAGTCTCCGAGAAAAGTAAAGTGGCCTGTCTCAATGACGATCGCCCAGTAGCTCTAACATCAACCATAACCAAGTGCTTTGAAAGATTGGACATCTGCATTAGTCTTCCAGACAATCTAGACCCCTTGCATTTGCACAGAGGAAAAATCGATCAACCATGGACACCATCCTTCTTGAAATACATTCTCCTCCAAATCACATTGACAACATGAACACCTATGTCCAGATGCTATTCATTGATTGCAGTTCAGCCTTCAACACCTAAATACCGAATAAGGCCATTTCTAAACTCTTTGTCCTTGACCTTGGGATCTCCGTCTGCAATTGGCTCCTGGACTTGGTGATCCGGCAGAGCTCAGTCAGTTGGAAAGACATATAGTACTGGAGTAACTCAGTGGGTTAGGCAGCATATCTGGAGAATATGGATAGGTGACAATTTGGGTCAAACCCCTTCTTCAATCAATGCCAGCCACACTAGTTCTGAAGAAGGGATTTTAACCCGAAATGTCACCTATCCGTTTTCTCCAGAGATGCTGCCTGTCCGGATCCATCTGGGTGTATATGACAATAAACTAACCTGTATCTGGCCTAAAATCACTCACATTGTAAATTACTTGCTTCATTTCCTCACATAGTAAGGCTCTCAGGGACATCAGAAGAAGTCAAGATCTACCTCACAAAGTAGCTCAAGGCACCCCCAGTCTTCACGTATAAGGTCACATGTTTCCATTCAGCTCCTCATCCTCAGAATTAATGGGCATTAAAACAGGTTGTATAATCACCGGCTGCTGACCTTACATCCAATTACTAATTCTCCAAGCATGAAGCAACAAGAATGATCCCAGGAATGAGTAGGTTAACCTATGATGAGCGTTTGTCGGCACTGGGCCTGTATTCGCTAGAGTTTAGAAAAATGAGGGGGGACCTCATTGAAATTTTCAGAATAGTGAATGGCTTGGATAGAGTGGATGTGGGGAGCATGTTTCCACTAGTGGGAGAGTCTAGGACTAGAGGTAATTGCCTCAGAAGTAAAGCACATTCTTTTAGGAAGGAGATGAGGAGAAATATCTTTAGCCAGAAGGTGGTGAATCTGTGGAATTCTGCCACAGAAGGCTGTAGAGGCCGTCATTGGATATTTTTAAGGCAGAGATAGATAGATTTTTGATTAGTACAGGTGTCAGTGGTGATGGGGAGAAGGCAGAAGAATGGGGTTAGGAGGGAGAGATAGATCAATCATGACTGAATGGCAGAGTATTGATGGGCCGAATGGCATAATTCTACTCCTATCACTTATGACCATATGAACTTATGAAGTGCCAACTCCAAATATTTTCCATTTTTCATAATAGACTATTTAATGTGTCTGCTCACCTCCCCCTCACCCACACCTGCCACCACCATTTATCTAACAGAAAGTCTCCCCTCACTTTATAACAAGCTCTCTGCTCCCTTAATCCTCCGGGTGAGAGACAGCTTGACGAAATCAAATAAGGATTGAGGCAGAAAATGTATGGCCTTCTCAAAGGCTGTGCACTGAATCAAATCCCTGAATGAGGAAAAGCAGAGCTCATCGGGAGTATCACGGCAGGATCATCGGTGTATTATTTGAACGATACATAACAGACAATAAATAATTCAATAGGTTACTGTGGTCACTCAAAACGCTCTGGTCTTGGGGGAAAGGGGAGTCAGTCTCAGTCTACCACACAACAGAAGAAGGAGGAGTTATACAGAGGATGAGGAGCAGAGTTATACAGTCTGATAGCCACAGGGAAAAAGGATCTGCTGTGGCGTTCGGTGCTGCATCTTGGTGGAACCAGTCTGTTGCTGAAGATGCTCTTCAGATTGACCAGTGTGTCATAGAAACATAGAAGCATAGGAAAAAGGTGCAGGAGGAGGCCATTTGGCCCTTCGAGCCAGCACCGCCATTCATTGTGATCATGGCTGATCATCTACAAGCAGTAACCTGTGCCTGCCCTCCCCGTATCCTTTGATTCCACTAACCCCTAGAGCTCTATCTAACTCTCTTTTAAATTAATCCAGTGAATTGGCTTCTACTGCCTTCTGTGGCAGAGAATTCACAACTCTCTGGGTGAAAAAGTATCTTCTCACCTCAGTTTTAAATGGCCTCCCTATTATTCTTAGACTGTGGCTCCTGGTTCTGGACTCGCCCAACATTGGGAACATATTTCCTGCATCTAACTTGTCTAGTCCTTTTATAATTTTATACGTCTCTATAAGATCCCTTCTCATCCTTCTAAACTCCAGTGAATACAAGCCCAGTCTTTCCAATCTTTCCAAATATGACAGTCCCTCCATCCCAGGGATTAACCTTGAGAACCTACGCTACTCTAACTCAATAGCAAGGATGCCTTCCTCAAATTAAGAGACCAAAACTGCACACAATACTCCAAATGTGGTCTCACCAGGGCCCTGTACAACTGCAGAAGGACTTCTTTGCTCCTCTACTCAAATCCTCTCATTATGAAGGCCAACATGCCATTAGCTTTCTTCACTGCCTGCTGTACCTGCATGCTTACTTTCAGTGACTGGTGTACAAGGACACCAAGGTTTCGTTGCACTTCCCTTTTACCTAATCTGACGCCATTGAGATAATAATCTGCCTCCTTATTTTTTGCCAAAGTGGATAACCTCACATTTATCTACATTATACTGCATCTGCCATGCATCTGCCCACAGTCATCCTGCAACCTCCTAACATCCTCTTCGCACTTCACACTGCCACCCAGCTTTGTGTCATCCACAAACGTGCTAGTGTTACTTCTAATTCCATCATCCAAATCATTAATATATATTGTAAATAGTTGCGGCCCCAGCACCGAGCCTTGCGGCACTCCACTCACCACTGCCTGCCATTCTGAAAAGGAACCGTTGCTTCCTACTCTTTGCTTCCTGTCTGCCAACCAGTTCTCTATCCATGTGAATACCCTACCCCCAATACCATGTGCTCTAATTTTACTCACCAACCTCCCGTGTGGTACCTTATCAAAGGCTTTCTGAAAGTCTAGATACACTACATCCACTGGCTCCCCTTCATCCATTTTACCTGTCACATCCTCAAAAAATTCCAGATTAGTCAAGCAGGATTTCCCCTTCATAAATCTATGTTGACTTGGACCAATCTTGTTACCTCTATCCAAATGCGCCGTTATTACCTCTTTAATAATTGACTCCAGCATCTTCCCCACCACCGATGTCAGGCTAACTGGTTTATAATTCCCCATTTTCTCTCTCGCTCCTTTCTTGAAAAGTGGGATAACATTAGCTACCCTCCAATCAACAGGAACTGATCCTGAATCTATTGAACATTCGAAAATGATCACCAATGCGTCCACGATTTCTTGAGTCACCTCCTTGAGTACCCTGGGATGCAGATCATCAGGCCCTGGGGATTTATCAGCCTTCAGTCCCATCAGTCGACCCAATACTATTTCTTGCCTAATGCAAATTTCTTTCAGTTCCTCTGTCTCCCTTGATCCTCTGTCCACTAGTACTGCTGGGAGATTGTTTGTGTCTTCCTTAGTGAAGACAGATCCGAAATACCTGTTCAACTCTTCCGCCATTTCCTTGTTACCCATAATAATTTCACCTGTTTCAGCCTTCAAAGGACCCACATTTGTCTTTACTAATCTTTTCTCTCAACATATCTAAAGAAGCTTTTACTGTCCTTCTTTATATTCTTGGCCAGCTTCGCTTCGTACCTCATCTTTTCAGCCCTTATTGCCCTTTTTGCTATCTTCTGTTGTCCTTTGAAAGTTGCCCAATCCTCTGGCTTCCCGCTACTTTTTGCTGTGTTATACATCTTTTCTTTTAGTTTTATTCCATCTCTAACTTCCCTTGTCAGCCACAGTTGCCTCTTACTCCCCTTAGAATCTTTCTTCCTCTTTGGAATGAAATGATCCTGCATCTTCTGGATTATGCCCAGAAATTCCTGCCATTGCTGTTCCACCGTCATTCCTGCTAGGATCCCTTTCCATTCGACTTTGGGCAGCTCCAGTGAAAGGTCCCAGGCCCCGCGATCCAGGGCGGGCGAAGACGCTGCCGCTGCCACTGCTGCTGCACGTCGGGGCGGTCATGGCTCCCGAACATTGAAGCCCCCGCCACGCAGAGAAAAATCCCGCGGCCTATTTCAGGCCACGCCAAACGGTGAATTGTCCGCGGCGGGCCGACCCAAGCCCCGCGATCCGGGGCGGGCGATCACGCTGCCGTTGCCGCTGCCGGAGCTCCCGATGTCGGCATCCACGCTGCCCGAGCCGAAGGCGAGTCGCAGCCGCTCCTGCAGCCTCCGAAGCCAGCCGGCCGCGCAGATGGTGAGTCCGGTCCGCGGGCTCTGCGAACTAGAGCCCTGGAGGCCGCCAGCTCCAGGAGTTTGGCCGATGGTAGGCCGCAGCAGGAACGGAGACACGACCCAGAAAACAAAGGTCGGGTCTCCGTTCGGAAGGGACAAATTTACAATTTTACAGTTTCCCCCACACACACACACATAGTACACAACCACAAAAAAACACGACATCACATCTACAATTAAGACAAAAAAAACAACAAAAACACAAAGACAAACGGACCGCAGGTAAGCCGCAGCTGCTAGGGCAGCGCCGCCATTTTGCAATTGTACTCCTTGGTAAACTGCACATCCACATCCTTGATGGAGACGAGGGACAGGGGTGTTCCCCTCCTCCTAAAGTCCACCACTAACTCCTTGGTCTTGTGGGTGTTGAGCTGCAAGTGATTCAGCCCACACCACTCAACAAAGTCGTTGACTACACCTCAGTATTCAGCTTCCCTCCCTTCACTGATGCAGCCCACAATTGCAGCGTCATCCGAAAATTTCTGCAGGTGGCAGGAGTCCGAGTTGTATTTGATGTCCGAGGTGTAGATGGTGAGCAGGAAGGGAGAGAGGACCGTCCCCTGTGGGGCCTGTGTTGCTCACTACCATGTCTGAGACACAGTTCTGTAGCCTGACGTACTGTGGTCGTCCAGACAGGTAGTTGGTGATCCAGGACACCAATGGAGCATCCACCCGCATCTTTGTCAGTTTGCTCCCAAGTAGTGCAGGCCGGATGGTGTTAAAAGCATGAAGTAGTAAAACAACATGACTCTCACAGTGCTTCCCGGCTTATCCAGGTGAGCATTGGAGCAGGTGGATGATTACGTCCTCTCCCCCACCTTTGTTTGGTAAGCGCACTGCATGGGGTCCAGGTAGGGTTTAACCAGGGGTCACAGGTGAGTGAACACCAGCCTCTCCAGGGACCTCATGATATGTAAGGCCATCGCTGTGGTCATTGGAGGAGCTGGGACATGTCCCAGGAACCAGGCAAGATACATTCTCCACTGGCATGAACAAAGGTTTCTGGTTGAATCTGAAAAGTGCTGTGAATCCAGTGAGTTTTCTTGAATCCCAGTTAATTGCTTCTCCCACAGCAAGTACAGTGATCCTTTGCGTCAACTATCTTCAGGTATCATTTCAAAGCAGCCTGCAAACAAACATCACCAAGTACTACAAGCCTCTCCTGTGCAGGTTGGACAAGCATGATCTTTCCAGAGGGATGGGAAACTGCCCAAAACTGGTTGTTATCACATTTCAGTACATGGTGAATATTGGGTAGCAGCAAAATAAACAGCACTATGCACTGTAATTTCCCAGTTACTTTGTGTTAAATGCCTGTGGGGATTCTCTGAAATCATCTGGTGAACACACCACCAAGTCAGAGAAAGATACAGCACAGCAACAGGCTCTTCCATCCACTAAATCCAATCATCAAGCATCCACCTTTCACTAATCCTAGCCTAACCCATGTTATTTTCTCCACAATCCTAAATTCTAACACTCATCGACACACTGGGGACAATTGACTGTGGCAAATAACCTACCAACTCGTGCATCTTTGAGACTTTACTTCACTTTAGACTTGACATACAGTGTGGAAACAGGCCCTTCAGCCCACCAAGTTCAAACCAACCAACAAGTACACTGGGACTGTCCTACACACGAGGGACAATTTAGAATTTTACCAAAGCCAATTAACCTACAAACCTGTACATCTTTGGAGTGTGGGAGGAAACGGGAGCACCCGGAGATAACCCACATGGTCACAGGGAGAATATACAAACTCCGTACAGACAGCACCCATAGTTAGGATCGAATTGGAGTCTCTGGCGCTGTAAGGCAGCAACTCTATCGCTGTGCCACAGTGCCGCCTTGCACTGGGGGGAAACTGGAGCATCCAGAGGAAACTCACATGGTCGCATTTGCACTCTGTCACTAGGCCACCCTTGAAGTTTAGCAGCCAACAAATACAGAATACTAGTGCCAAACAACACATACATGCAGAGGAGTTAGCTCAAAATACAAGTCAAACTTCTATCAAGCGGTCAAAGCAGAGACTGAATCAAACAGTAAATGGCTAAGGAATTCCCAATATCCCAATAAGAGCAAAGAGGTCCTTCTGCAGTTGTACAGGGCCCTAGTGAGACCGCACCTGGAGTACTGTGTGCAGTTTTGGTCTCCAAATTTGAGGAAGGATATTCTTGCTATTGAGGGCGTGCAGCGTAGGTTTACTAGGTTAATTCCCGGAATGGCGGGACTATCATACGTTGAAAGACTGGAGCGACTAGGCTTGTATACACTGGAATTTAGAAGGATGAGAGGAGATCTTATCGAAACATATAAGATTATTATGGGGTTGGACACGTTAGAGGCAGGAAACATGTTCCCAATGTTGGGGGAGTCCAGAACAAGGGGCCACAGTTTAAGAATAAGGGGTAGGCCATTTAGAACTGAGATGAGGAAAAACGTTTTCAGTCAGAGAGTTGTGAATCTGTGGAATTCTCTGCCTCAGAAGGCAGTGGAGGCCAATTCTCTGAATGCATTCAAGAGAGAGCTGGATAGAGCTCTTAAGGATAGCGGAGTCAGGGGGTATGGGGAGGAGGCAGGAACGGGGTACTGATTGAGAATGATCAGCCATGATCACATTGAATGGCGGTGCTGGCTCGAAGGGCCGAATGGCCTCCTCCTGCACCTATTGTCTATTGTAATATCGGTCACGTTGACTAAACCCAGGTTATGTGGCAATCTCAGCAAATTTCCTCACCTTTGCAAGGGCGTAGTCAGCTGCTGTATTCATTCCATCTTCAGCAACAAGGGTTTCTGGTTAAATCCAAAATGATCTGTAAATGTTCTAACTTCTCTTCAATCCCAATTAATGCAATGACATTTCAACCTCTCTCTCTCCATCTTGCTCATTTCTTTTTTTTTAAATAAATAGATTAATATTAATTCTGGAATTAGTAACTAGCAAGGAAGTCAGGACTATTTAGTGAGTCGATATAACTGATATTTGGTTGATTTTCAGACCTATATTAAGTTGTTCCCCTCTTTCTTGTCTGCTTCATGTACATAAGACTAAAATCATGGATGCCGCTAGTTACATGGTGGAATCACAAAGTTGCCACAATTTCATCCAATTAGTTTCTTGGCCAAAGACCTGCTCAGGGTGGCAAGGTGGCGCAGCGGTAGAGTGGCTGCCTTACAGCACGTGAGGTGCCAGAGACCCAGGTTTGATCCCGACTAAGGGTGCTCTCTGTACGGAGTTCTCCCCGTGACTGTGTGGGTTTTCTCAAAGATCTTCGGTTTCCTCCCACCCTCCAAAGAAGTACAGGTTTGTAGGTAAATTGGCTTGGTCTAAGTGTAAATTGTCCCTAGTGTGTGTAGGGTTGTGTTAATGTGCGGGGATCGCTGGTTGGTGTGGACCCGTTGGGCCAAAGGGCCTGTTTCTGCGCTGTATATCTAAACTAAACTCCTGTCACTGTCTAACCAAGAGCACATCCAGATCCAATAATCAATTCTGACTGATTACACCCCTTCCCGTGGGGAGTAAGTGCAGGTTTTGTAAATGGCTGAAATTGTGGGACACTAAAGCTATCACAGGGGGGGATTTTACTACATAAGTAACACCTCTCCCCACTCAAACAGCCCTTTCCATGAGTAGGAGTTTAAACCTGCCGCTAGGCAATATCATAAAGAAGCCTAGATCAATGACACTAAACAGATTATGGATTCCTAGTATTAAAAGAATCAAAGAATATGGGGTTAAAGAATATGGGGTTAACATAGGAAGTGGAACTGAGGTAAAATATAAGTCGCAATATTTACTGGATGGTGCAGCGAACACAGGGGGGCTAAATTACCTTCTCCAGCCACCTTTTCTTATGCCATGATCAAGCACAGAATTTAAACCTGCCTCACTGATTAACAACTGCACCAATGATGACCAACATTTATTATGAACTCTCAGTGAAGCAAGGGGCAAACATAAGATGAAAAAATGAAATGTGCAGCATTTATAAGATCAGTTAATGAGAGGAATATATAGATATAAGATACAGTGCCCTCCTTAATGTTTGGGATAAAGACCCATCATTTATTAATTTGCCTCTGTACTCCACAATTTGAGATTTGTAGTAGAAAAAAATCACATGTGGTTAAAGTGCACATTGTCAGATTTTAATAAAGGCCATTTTTATACATTTTGGTTTCACCATGTAGAAATTACAGCTATGTTTATACATAGTCCCACCATTTCAGAGCACCATAATGTTTGGGACACAGCAATGTCATGTAAATGAAAGTAGTCATGTTTAGTATTTTGTTGCATATCCTTTGCATGCAATGACTGCTTGAAATCTGTGATTCATGGACATCACCAGTTGCTGGGTGTCTTCACTGATGATGCTCTGCCAGGCCTGTATTGCAGTCATCTTTAGCTTTTGCTTGTTTTGGGGGCTCGTCAGCATATAACAGGCATGCTCAATTGGGTTCAGATTGGGTGATTGACTTGGCCACTCAAGAATTGACCATTTTTTAGCTTTGAAAAACTCCTTTGTTGCTTTAGCAGTTTGTTTGGGATCATTGTCTTGCTGTAGAATGAACCGCCGGCCAATGTTTTGAGGCATTTGTTTGAACTTGAATAGATAGGATGTGTCTATACACTTCAGAATTCATCATGTTACTAACATCAGCAGTTAACCATATAACCATATAACCATATAACTACAGCACGGAAACAGGCCCGTTCGGCCCTTCCAGTCCACGCCGACCACTCTCCCTGACCTAGTCTCATCTACCTGCACTCAGACCATAACCCTCTAATCCCCTCTTATCCATATACCTATCCAATTTACTCTTAAATAATAAAATCGAGCCAGCCTCCACCACTTCCACCGGAAGCCCATTCCATACAGCCACCACCCTCTGAGTAAAGAAGTTACCCCTCATGTTACCCCTAAACTTTTGTCCCTCAATTCTGAAGCTATGTCCCCTTGTTGGAATCTTCCCCACTCTCAAAGGGAAAAGCCTACCCACGTCAACTCTGTCCGTCCCTCTCAAAATTTAAAAAACCTCTATCAAGTCCCCCCTCAACCTTCTACGCTCCAAAGAATAAAGACCCAACCTGTCCAACCTCTCTCTGTAGCTTAAGTGCTGAAACCCAGGCAACATTCTAGTAAATCTCCTCTGTACCCTCTCCATTTTGTCGACATCTTTCCTATAATTTGGCGACCAGAACTGCACACCATACTCCAGATTCAGCCTCACCAATGCCCTGTACAATTTTAACATTACATCCCAACTTCTATACTCGATGCTCTGATTTATAAAGGCAAGCATACCAAATGCCTTCTTCACCACCCTATCCACATGAGATTCCACCTTCAGGGAACAATGCAGTTATTCCCAGATCCCTCTGTTCCACTGAATTCCTCAATTCCCTACCATTTACCCTGTACGTCCTATTTTGATTTGTCCTACCAAAATGCAGCACCTCACACTTATCAGCATTAAACTCCATCTGCCATCTTTCAGCCCACCCTTCCAAAAGGCCCAAGTCTCTCTGTAGACTTTGAAACTCTACTTCATTACTAACTACACCACCTATCTTAGTATCATCTGCATATTTACTAATCCAATTTGCCACACCATCATCCAGATCATTAATGTAAATGACAAACAACAGTGGACCCAACACAGATCCCTGGGGCACTCCACTAGACACTGGCCTCCAACCTGACATAGAATTGTCAACCATTACCCTCTGGTATCTCCCATTCAGCCATTGTTGAATCCATCTTGCAACCTCACTATTAATACCCAACGATTTAACCTTCTTAATCAACCTTCCATGTGGAACCTTGTCAAATGCCTTACCGAAGTCCATATAGACAACATCCACAGCCTTGCCGTTATCAATTTCCCTGGTAACCTCTTCAAAAAATTCAAGAAGATTAGTCAAACATAACCTTCCAGGCACAAATCCATGTTGACTGTTTCTAATCAGGCCTTGTTTGTCCAAATAATTATATATATTGTCCCTAAGTATCTTTTCCATTAATGTTCCCACAACAGACGTCAAACTAATAGGTCTATAATTGCTAGGTTTACTTTTAGAACCTTTTTTAAACAAAGGCACAACATGCGCAATGCGCCAATCTTCCGGCACCATCCCCGTTTCTAATGACGTTTGAAATATTTCCGTCATAGCCCCTGCTATTTCTGCACTAACTTCCCTCAATGTCCTAGGGAATATCCTATCAGGACCTGGAGACTTATCCACTTTTATATTTTTCAAAAGTGTCCGTACCTCCTCTTCTTTAATCCTCATAATTTCCATCACTACTCTACTTGTTTCGCTTACCTCACATAATTCAATATCCTTCTCCTCGGTGAATACCGAAGAAAAGAAATTGTTTAATATCTCCCCCATTTCTTCCGGCTCAGCACATAGCTGTCCACTCTGACTCTCTAATGGACCAATTTTATCCCTCACTATCCTTTTGCTATTGACATATTTGTAGAACCCCTTGGGGTTTACTTTTACATTACTTGCCAAAGCAGCCTCATATCTTTTTTTCGCTTTTCTAATTTCCTTCTTAAGATTCCTTTTACATTCTTTATATTCCTCAAGAACCTTATTTACTCCCTGCCGCTTATATTTATTGTATATCTCCCTCTTTTTCCGAACCAAGTGTCCAATTTCCCAGGAAAACCACGGCTCTTTCAAATTATTATTCTTTCCTTTCCACCGAACAGGGACATAAAGACTCTGTACTCTCAAAATTTCACCTTTAAATATCCTCCATTTCTCTATTATATCCTTTTCATAAAACAAAAAGTTCCATTTCACTCCTTTTAAATCCTTTCTCATCTCCTCAAAATTAGCCTTTCTCCAATCCAAAATCTCAACCCTTGGTCCAGATTTGACCTTCTCCATAATGATATTGAAACTAATGGCATTGTGATCACTAGACCCAAAGTGCTCCTCAACACATACCTCCGTCACCTGACCCGTCTCATTTCCTAACAGGAGGTCCAACACTGCCCCTTCTCTGGTAGGCACCTCTACGTATTGCTGCAAAAAAACTATCCTGCACACATTTTACAAACTCCAAACCATCCAGCACTTTAACAGAATGTGATTCCCAGTCTATATACGGAAAATTGAAATCACCCACAATCACTACTCTGTGCTTACTACTAATATCTGCTATCTCCTTACATATTTGCTCTTCCAATTCTCGTTCCCTATTTGGCGGTCTATAATACACCCCTATAAGTGTTGCTAAACCTTTCTCATTTCTGAGTTCCACCCAAACAGCCTCCCTAATCGAGCCTTCTAGTCTGTCCTGCCAAAGCACTGCTGTGATATCCTCCCTGACAAGCAATGCCACACCCCCACCTCTTGCCCCTCCGATTCTATCACATCTGAAACAATGAAATCCTGGAATATTTAATTGCCAATCGCAACCCTCCTGCAACCATGTTTCACTAATCGCCACAACATCATACTTCCAGATGTCAATCCAGGCTCTAAGCTCATCCACCTTTCTTACAATGCTCCTAGCATTAAAATATACACATTTAAGGGACCCATCATTTCTTATTCTCAGTTTATTTCTTTTCCCTTCTTTCTCTCCTACATATTGGGTCTGAGTGTTTCCCTTTTCTGCCTCCTGCCTCACACACTGCCTATTAGCTATCTGTGTTTGAGTCCCTCCCCCCAACCGTTGTATCATCAATGAAGATAAGTGAGCCAGTACCTTCAGCAGCCATACATGCCCAGGCCATAACACCCCCACCACCGTGTTTCACAGATGAGGTGGTATGTTTTGGATCTTGGGCAGCTCCTTCTTTCCTCCATACTTTGCTCCTGCCATCACTCTGATACAAGTTAATCTTTGTCTCATCTGTCCAGATGACCTTTTTCCAGAATTTCCAGAAATTCTTCCAGAATTGGCAAGATCATCTCTGACCCCTCTCTTTTAAGTACTTCTTGGCAAACTGTAACCTGGCCATCCTATTTTTGCGGCTAACCAGTAGCGCAGCGGTAGAGTTGCTGCTTTACAGCGAATGCAGCGCCGGAGACTCAGGTTCGATCCTGACTACGGGTGCTGCACTGTAAGGAGTTTGTACGTTCTCCCCGTGACCTGCGTGGGTTTTCTCCGAGATCTTCGGTTTCCTCCCACACTCCAAAGACGTACAGGTATGTAGGTTAATTGGCTGGGTAAAAATGTAAAAATCGTCCCTAGTGGGTGTAGGATAGTGTTAATGTACGGGGATCGCTGGGCGGCACGGACTTGGTGGGCCGAAAAGGCCTGTTTCCGGCTGTGTATATATATGATATGATATGATGATATGATAATTTTGGTCCTCATGTTGATAAACAGCAATAAGTTTCCAAAGGTGATGGAAAGACTGGAGGAAAGACTAGGTACTGAGAGCTCTCGTATATCTGCATATACAGAGGATGTACTTCAGGCGGCAACTGAAGAAACACAATCTGCCACAGGCAATGATGGTCCAATTCTATACTACTATCATTGAGTCCGTCCTCACCTTCTCCATCATGGTCTGGTTTGGCTCAGCCACCAAGCACGACATCCGGAGGCTGCAACGGATCATTCGCACAGCTGAGAAGATTGTTGGCTGCAACCTTCCCCCCATTGACGAACTGTACACTCTAAGGGCCAGGAAACGAGCGGGCAAGATCATCTCTGACCCTTCTCACCCTGGCCACAACCTCTTCGAAGCACTTCCTTCTGGTAGGCGACTCCAGACTGTCAAAGCAGCCACAGCCAGACATAAAAACAGCTTTTTTTCCACGAGTGATAGTTCTACTTAATAACCAAAGTCTGTAGTCCCTTTTTGGCTCTGGTTTATTTTCACCCACATGTTTAGTCCGTAATGGTGTATCCTTATTGTTTTGATGTGTTTATGCTTTATGTTCAAGATTCAAGATTCAAGATAGCTTTATTGTCATCCAAATTGGACGAAATTCAGTCACCCACAGTCCAACAACAAAAGCATCAAAATAGGCATTAAAATTACACAACCCCCAAAACACACAAAAGAAACATCCATCAAGAAAACATCCATCACAGTGAGTCTCCTCCAGTCCTCTCCTCACTGTGATGGAAGGCCACAATGTCTTTTCCCTTCTCCTGCTGTCCTCTCCCACGGTCAGGTTGTTGTGGTTGCATGCCGCGCCGGACGGTCCGCAGCGGGCCGAGCCTAAGGCGAGTCGCAGCCGCTCCAGCAGCTTCCGAAGACGGCCGGCTCCGCCGATGATAAGTCCGATCCGGGGCGGGCGAACACGCTGCTGCTGCCGCTGTTGCTGCACGTCGGGGCGGTCGTGGCTCCCGACATTGAAGCCCCCGCCCAGCAGAGAAATATCCCGCGGCCTATCTTAGGCCACGCCGGACGGTGAAATGTCCGCGACCCAAGCCCCGCGATCCGGGGCGGGCGAACACGCTGCCGCTGCCGGAGCTCCCGATGTCGGCATCCACGCGGCCCGAGCCTAAGGCGAGTCGCAGCCTCTCCCGCAGCCTCCGAAGACGGCCGGCTCCAGTGATGGTAAGTCTGGTCCGCGGGCTCTGCGAACCGGAGCCCTGGAGGCCGCCAGCTCCAGGAGTTGGGCCGATGGTAGGCTGCAGCAGGAACGGAGACACGGCCCAGAAAACAAAGGTCGGGTCTCCGTTCGGAAGGGACACATATTTACAATTTTACAGTTCCGCCCCTCCCCCCCACATACACACATAGTACACAAACACAAAAACACGACATCACAACTACAATTAAGACAAAAAAAACAACAAAAACACAAAGACAAATGGACCGCAGGTAAGCCGCAGCTGCTATGGCAGCGCCGCCATAATTGTTAACTATATGTTTGTGTTGTCATTTGTGAGCGGAGCACCAAGGCACATTCCTTGTATATGCATACTTGACCAATAAACTTATTCATTAATTCATTCATTAAGGAGGCAATTAAACACACCTGAGCAATTACAAACACCCGTGAAGCCATGTGTCCCAAACATTATGGTGCCCTGAAATGGGGGGACTCTGTATAAACACAGCTGTAATTTCTACATGGTGAAACCAAAATGTATAAAAAAGGCCTTTATTAAAATCTGACAATGTGCACTATAACCACATGTGATTTTTTTCTATTACAAATCTCAAAGTGTGGAGTACAGAGGCAAATAAATAAATGATGCGTCTTTGTCCCAAACATTATGGAGGGCACTATATGTAGCAATGCTGTGTAAGATCATGAGGGGAATAGATAGGGTAAATGCACAGAGTCTTTTATCCAGAGTAGGGGGGAAGCAAGAACCAGCGGATGTAGATTTAAGGTGAGAGGAGAAAGATTTAATGGAAACCTGAGGGGCGACAGTTTCACACAGAGGGTGGTGGGTATATGGAACGAGATGCCAGAGGAGGTAGTTGAGGCATTGACTATCGCAGCACTTAAGAAGCAATTAGACAGCTATGGGCCAAAAATGGGCAAGGATGTAACTAGTAGAGTGGAGAGGATGTAACTAGTAGAGTGGATAAGGGAGAACCAGTCGATGTGTTATATCTGGACTTTCAGAAGGCCTTCGACAAGGTCCCACATAGGAGATTGGGGTACAAACTTAAAGCACACGGTATTGGGGGTTTAGTGTTGAGGTGGATAGAGAATTGGTTGGCGGACAGGAAGCAAAGAGTAGGAATAAATGGGTCCTTTTCGGAATGGCAGGCAGTGACTAGTGGGGTACCGCAAGGCTCAGTGCTGAGACCCCAGTTATTTACAATATATATTAATGATTTGGACGAGGGAATTGAATGCAATATCTCTAAGTTTGCGGATGACACGAAGCTGGGTGGCAGTGTTAGCTGCGAGGAGGATGCTAGGAGGCTGCAGAGTGACTTGGATAGATTAGCAGAGTGGGCAAATGCATGGCAGATGCAATATAATGTGGATAAATGTGAGGTTATCCACTTTGGCGGCAAGAACAGGAAAGCAGAGTATTACCTGAATGGTGGCCAATTAGGAAAAGGGGAGATGCAACGTGACCTGGGTGTCATGGTGCACCAGTCATTGAAAGCAAGCGTGCAGGTGCAGCAGGCAGTGAAGAAAGCGAATGGTATGTTGGCATTCATAGCAAGAGGATTTGAGTATAGGAGCATGGAGGTTCTGCTGCAGTTGTACAGGGCCTTGGTGAGACCGCACCTGGAGTATTGTGTACAGTTTTGGTCTCCTAATCTGAGGAAAGACATTCTAGCCTTAGAGGGAGTACAGAGAAGGTTCACCAGATTGATCCCTGGAATGGCAGGACTTTCATATGAAGACTGGATAGACTAGGCTTATACTCGCTGGAATTTAGAAGACTGAGGGGGGATCTTATTGAAACATATAAAACTCTTAATGGGTTGGAGAGGCTAGATGCGGGAAGATTGTTCCCGATGTTGGGGAAGTCCAGAACCAGGGGTCACAGCTTAAGGATAAGGGGGAAGTCTTTTAGGACCGAGATGAGAAAACATTTCTTCACACAGAGTGGTGAGTCTGTGGAATTCTCTGCCACAGAAGGTAGTTGAGGCCAGTTCATTGGCTATATTTAAGAGGGAGTTAGATGTGGCCCTTGTGGCTAAAGGGATCAGGGGGTATGGAGAGAAGGCAGGTACAGGTTACTGAGCTGGATGATCAGCCATGATCATATTGAATGGCGGTGCAGGCTCGAAGGGCCGAATGGCCTACTCCTGCACCTATTTTCTATGTTTCTATGTGGGACTAGTGTAGATGGGGCATGTGTAGGATGGAACTGCAGATGCTGGTGTAAACCAAAGATAGACACAAAAAGCCGGAGTAACTCAGCGGGACAGGCAGCATCTCTGGAGAGAATGAATGGGTGACGTTTTGGGTGGAGACCATGTTGGTCGGCGTGGGCAAGTTGGGCCAATGGGCCTGTTTCCATACTTTAAGACTCTAGAGTATGGAACACTTGAATTACCTGAATGCACATTGTTTGTGCTCCTTGTTTCTCACGTTTTCTCTGCAATGGACTTTAGTGAAGGTGAGGGGTTGGCAACAGACTTCACGAAGTACATATATGGCAGATTGTGAAACAGGCCAATGGCAAAGAGACTGCAGCTCCACACCACGTGCCTCGCCCTCTCAGCGGGCCGCGGCCGCACAGCATTCTGGGCAGTGTAGTCCCGAGCCTCTCCGACGGCCCCCAGAACTGTATTTATTCACAAAATGCTGGAGTATCTCAGGAGAGAAGGAATGGGCGACGTTTCGAGTCGAGACCCTTCTTCAAGTAGACTGAATAGTCTACACCTCCCATGATGCAGGGCGGCGGGCAGGTCAGGGCCGCACCGGAGGAGCAACCTGGGTAGTGTAGTCCTCTTGTCCCCGCTCGCCTTCTGGTTTGCGGTGTTGTGACTACACATCCCATGATACAGGGCGGCGGGCCGGAGGTCAGGGCCGCGCCGTGCGGAGCATCCTGGGAGATGTCGTCCTCCATTCCCCGCCCGCCTTCTGGTTTGCGGTGTGGTGACTACACCTCCCATGATGCAGGGCGGCGGGCCGGAGGTCGGGGCCGCGCCGTGCGGAGCATCCTGGGAGAAGTGGTGACTACACCTCCCATGATGCAGGGCGTTGGGCCGGTGCGTGCGCAGTTTGGATCGTGGAGGTGACCGTGCGGCCTGGTCTTGCTGCTTCTGCACCTCGGCCTCCGTCCCGACTCACGAGCGAAGAATGGCCGCGAAAATTCTAGAGACGATCGGGAAGGTGGGGCTGGGACTGGCCATCGCTGGAGGCATCGTCAACTCGGCGCTTTACAACGGTGAGCGGCTCCCGGACGTGTGGCGGTCTGTGACTGTGTGGCCCTGGGTTCTGCTAGTACAGGTGGGACTGAGCGAGGCTGGAGTGCTCTGCGGGCGCCACAGCTCTGGGACCGATGGCCGGGTCCGGGTCGCTGCTGGCGACATTGACCTCCTCCTGCTGCGGCCAAGTAGTGACTTTGCCCCGCGTCCTTAGGCTCTGCGGGCTGCACACCTTTACTGTACTCCAGCTCAGTCAGGCAGATGAGTCCTGGCCCCACGCTGCTCCCTATGCCATGTACCGTCCCTGACATTGCATAACCTGCTGTGTGGGAGTCTCAGCGAGCAAGGCAACATCTGCGGGGGGAATGAATAATCAACGTTATGTGTCGAGACCCTTTTTCAGACTGATTGTAAGAGGGGGGACCTGGAAAAGAAAGTTGGTGGGACAAAGCCTGGCAAATGACAGGTGGACACAGGTGTTTCTGCAGGTCGACCCCAAAGTTGAAAACCTGTTCTTTCATGTGTAAACATTGAAAATAGGCGCAGTAGTAGGCGATTCGGCCCTTCCAGCCAGCACCGCCATTCAATGTGATCATGGCTGATCACATGGCCGTTCCTGCTTTTACCCTATATCCCTTGATTCCCAGATTTGTGTCATCTGCAAACTTGGAGATGTCACATTTAATTCCTCGTCTAAATCATTAATATAGATGGTAAATAACTGGGGTCCCAACACCAAGCCTTGCGGCACCCCACAAGTCACTGCCTGCCATTCTGAAAAGGACCCGTTAATTCCTACTCTTTGCTTCCTGTCTGCCAACTAGTTCTCTATCCATGTCAATACCCTACCCCCACTACCATGTGCTCTAATTTTGCACACTTATCTCTTGTGTGGGACCTTGTCAAAGGTTTTTTGAAAGTCCAGATACACCACATCCATTGGCTCTCCCTTATCCATTCTACTTGTTTTCCTTAATTTCCTAATTGGATCGCAGTGGAACTGTCGAATGTTTTAGTTTTCCAATTTGGTGATTATTGGTTGCACAGTGTTAATGATTAGCATAAAGCATTTTGTGGTTACTCCTAGGGCATAGAAACATAGAAAATAGGTGCAGGAGGAGACCATTTGGCCCTTTGAGCCAGCACCACCATTCATTGTGATCGTGGCTGATCATCCACTATCAGTAACCTGTGCCTGCCTTCTCCCCATATCCCCTGATTCCACTAGCCCCTAGAGCTCTATCTAATGTCAACTGAAGTCATTTTGTTCTGAAATATCAACTTAGTTGTTGACTTTTCATATCTAGCTATCAATATACATCAAGTGGAATGCAGTAGGAAAAGTTTTAATGGGCAAATAAAGTGTAGAACTCATATTTTCCTTGTACTATTGTGGCAGCGGAAGTGTTATGTTTTGTGAGTAGTCTGCGCTAGCACTTTGATAGTTACAAATGGGCTAGTAAGGGAATTGAATACATGGTGTGCCAGTGCTCTTGGGACAATTGAAAATGTCACTCTAATCTTCCAGCTGAAAAAAGTGTTGCTGCAGGTTCCAGTATTCATTGCACACTTGGTTTCCCTTGAGTTATTTTTTATGAATGCTGAAACTTGGAATGGTGGAGACTTGAGGCAATGAAGGATTACCCATTCAGCGCCTCTGGTTGAACATCAGAGGAATAACAAGAGTAAATGGCAACATGACCCGATGCAGTGATTCACTAAGAACTTTGCCAATCCAAACCTAATTTTCACTGACTTCTCATACAATCAACTTTCGTAGTCCCAGTATCTATTTTATTTCCAGTATCGTGAATGAATTTAAAACTAAATGAGGGTAGAATATAACCTCGTCCAGATATAACCAGCCGTTATTCTTGAACTGTACTCCCGAGTATCTGCTCGGTCGTCATTATATACTCATCTAGTTCCATCTTTAATAGTTTATGGATTCGTCAAGAACGATTTTCTTTTAGTACAACGCTTGACTGTATTATCTTTTCAATAGACATAATGGCATGCAGATGCAGGAATCTTGAGCGGTCCCAAGCCGAAGCATCGTCGTGTCTATTTCCCTCCACAGACACTGTCTGGCTTGCTGAGTTCTCCCAGCTTATAATTTTTCAATATGCTCTTATGATTTCTTTAATGTATAATTCAGCCTTGAAATTATTAATAGTGTGGAGGTCTTGGGGCCACCTACTCCTGTCGGTTGCATATTCATCCACTGTCATTCATGATTAAATGTAGCAGGATTACAAATCTTTCATCTAAACTGTTGGATGTCGACATTTTCTAGATGGCTATAATTTTTGATATTCAGATAGTCTTGTGTTCTAACTGCACCAATTTTGTACCTCACCTTTTGATGCGTCTGATCCAGCTTCCAGCCTGCTCTGACATATTCCTTATGTAAGTAGAGCTGGTCATTTTGCCTGACAAAGTTGAAAGACAGGGATTTGTCAAACCCTGAGAGTGTAGTTTACGATGGAATCCAACTCTGCTTGCGCCTTCTAGATGCACAAATCTAGCTTCCCTTTAATCTCAATGCACCAGACTGAATAGACTAGCCTACAGTATTTTGGATAAACTGGTGTCATCTTGAACAATTCTACATCCAATGGCTGGAATTAATCTCTCAATCTGAAGACGATTTGCTGTCTGATTGGTTAGTCCATTCAATACTGAAATTTGTATCATTCTGAACACATCTCAAGACACTGCATGGGGGCTGTATCAGGGATAGTTGCACACCATCCACATAGAGGTTGGAGAATTCATGAAAATACTGTGAAGGGAGCATTCAACGGGATGGTGGGTTTCTTCCCAATGTACAATGTTTCAAGGTTAATACCCAGCTCTTGATCTGCAGTTGAACTTGTTGGATCAATGGAAGATTTTGAATAGTATTTTTCCTTTCTATGAGGACAAACCAAAATGTTTTTTGTTTTTTTTCTCTTTTGTTTCCGTATCAATTAGTTCCTAATCTTGGACGACGCATATTTGTAGGCTGGTTTATCAGCTGAGCATTTACCCTAACTTCCATACAAATTTCTAAGAACTGACCACACCTGAGGTCTGCCTTCTAATTATGGCTTAAAGGGATTGGAAAGAAAAGGGTAAAATTGACTGACTTGAGAAAATTAGAGGAAAGTTTGCTTTCCGTAAAGATTTATTTCCCTAAATCCTGTCCACAAAGTACTACTTAGAATAATTTTACTATAAACCTGGTGTCGGGTCTGGGAATTCTACTGGCAGTTTTCAGCTTTTTGTTTTCCATTGGGAAGTCTGGAGAGAGGGTGCAGTTCATCATTTTTTGTCTGCCTGCTTCTTTTAAAGGAAAGGATAACCTGGCGGGGTATTCAATATTGTAGGAGAATACTCAGTAACCAATGTTATGATTTGTTCGATGTACAGCATTGCTTTGGTACGTATATTAAAAAGGATTTAATTGCCTCATATAATGTCACTTCAGATGTACCAACATTTGATTTTCAAAAATTGTGGCATTTTATTTCCCAGTTGATGCTGGACACAGAGCAGTGATATTTGATCGATTCCGTGGTGTTCAAACTATTATCAGCGGTGAAGGCACACATTTCCTTATTCCATGGGTGCAAAGACCAATCATTTATGACTGCCGATCGCAACCACGAAATGTTCCAGTTGTCACTGGTAGTAAAGGTGAGTATAGCCATTATGCTTTTATTTTGTTTGATTAAAATGTACTTTTGAGGATAAGTAGATCCCCCTCCCACTCCCCCACCCTCCATCCCCTTCCCTCCACCTCCCGTCTCCCTCCCCCAATTCCCCTCCCCCCCCCCCCCACTCCATCCCCCATGCTCCTTCCTCCATCCCTCCCTCCCTAGGAGATAGATTTAAACCGTAAAATGTGAGTAACTAAAAATATAACACCGATTTCAATGCAACTTCTTCCATTAGCACCAAAAGGACGACGGTGAGTACGGTGGGCTTAAAATTGTTGCGTTATCGTGTACCGTTTTGGCTGTAGTTCAGGAACAAACAAACGAGAGTTTTAGTATATAGATATATCGATATAGGTATTTGTCAAAATGGGCGATTCTACCCCTCCATGTTGAAAATTATGGTGCTGGCAGCAAAGTATAAGATTTTATACTTCACGGTTAGGAATGTTGCAGAAGTTGACGTGGTGTGAAAAGTAAAGAGGCTAAAACACAACAATCTTAAGTTACCTAACTTTTTCTAATTACAGATTTGCAGAATATAAATATTACGTTGCGTATTCTCTTCAGACCAATGTCTGATCAGCTGCACAAGATTTACACTACCATCGGTGAAGATTATGATGAGAGAGTCCTGCCATCCATCACAACAGAAGTCCTGAAGTCTGTTGTTGTGAGTGTCTCGCTGTCTTTGGGTGATGAGGATTATGGATAAATACATCTAGAATTAAAAATGCTTGTACCTTTGCTGCACATAACAAAATTTGGCATTCTACAGTCCGATACAGTCCACCCTGCAAAAGCTGTGTTTTAGCTGTTCTTACTTCAGTACCAGAACCTTTTTCCCCTTAAGTTGGGATAAGCTAGAAATGCACTTACTTGCTTTTGTGGTTGGTTTTTGCACTTTGTCTATCAATCTCTATTTCAACAGAAAAGGTGAAGCTGAGGATCGGTTGTAGATTCTGTCCCGAGGTTAGTGCTAGTAACACCAAGCAATGAACAATTAGACTACTTTGTAGGGCTAGGAGGTCAGGCCATTCCTTGGCTGAAATGTGTCATGGATGATGGAAGAATTTTCATGTGCACTCAAAATAAGCTGAGAAGAGAGAAATTTGGGAAAAAATTGCGCATCGTGAATATCTGGAATAAGTTGCCAGACATGTTGGAAGCTGGTACAATTACAATGTTTAATCAACATTTGCATAGGATAGGCAATGAGTGCTATAGGCCTAATAGGCGCATGGTTCTATTGTAGATAGACATCACATTCAGTGAAAAATTGGTGGGCCGATCTGTATAATAATAATAATAATATATTTATTTTATATAGCGCCTTAACACATGCACAAAGCGCTTTACAAATACAATTAACATAGAAACAAACAGACAAACTATCCTGACGGAAAAGCGGCGAATAATCAACGCCAGCGTCCTCTCACGTCAGGGTCCGGCAGTAGACATTAAAGAACACAAGACACACAGATACAATTTTTTACACAAAACAGCCATCACAGTGATTGCTCTAGGCATACCCTCACTGTGATGGAAGGCAAAGTCTTATCTCCTCCTCGTTCTTCTCCCGTGGCGCCACGAGGCGATCGAGGCTCCCAACCCCTTGAAGCCCCCACCGGGCGATGGAAAGTCCCAGGGTCGAGCCGAGCAGGCCGATGAAAGTCCTGAGCCCCCACCGGGCGATGGAAAATGCCGCGGCCGAGCCACGCAGGGCGATGAGAGTCCTGAGCCCCCACCGGGCGATGTAAAGTGCTGCGCTGTCTCTGTGCTGTACGTTTCTATAAGTCTCTGATATTTGCTATGTGATAAATAACACATAGTTTCACTAACTCTTTCAAGTGGCTGGTGAGTTCTGTGAACTCGAATTTTTGGGTTGGGTGAGTTTTAAAATTGTGCTTTATTGATTTCAAGCAATCCTGACGGTATCTCCTGGAAAATTTGTATCTACCTTTGACTTTCATCTCTAAATTGTTCATTGCTTAAAATACAAAGATTCCATCAGTGAATTGGATATTTAGATTTTTAGATTTAGAGATACAGTGCGGAAACAGGCCCTTCGGCCCACCGAGTCCGCGCCGCCCAGCGATCCCCGCACATTAACACTATCTTACACCCACTAGGGATAATTTACACATTTACCTAGTCAATTAACCTACAAACCTGCACGTCTTTGGAGTGTGGGTGGAAACCGAAGATCTCGGAGAAAACCCACGCAGGTCACGGGGAGAACGTACAAACTCCGTACAGACGGCGCCCGTAGTCAGGATCGAACCTGAGTCTCCGGCGCTGCATTCGCTGTAAGGCAGCAACTCTACCACTGCGCCACCGTGCCGCGATGTGTTCAATGGTGTTTTACAGTTCAATGGTGTTTTATTGTCACATGTACCTACAGTGTCCTCCATAATGTTTGGGACAAAGACCCATCATTTATTTATTTGCCTCTGTACTCCACAATTTGAGATTTTGTAATAGAAAAAAAATCACATGTGGTTAAAGTGTACATTGTCAGATTTTAATAAAGGCCATTTTTATACATTTTGGTTTCACCATATAGAAATTACAGCGGTGTTTATACATAGTCCTCCCATTTCAGGGCACCATAATGTTTGGGACACAGCAATGTCATGTAAATGAAAGTAGTCTTGTTTAGTATTTTGTTGCATATCCTTTGCATGCAATGGCTGCTTTAAGTCTGCAATTCATGGACATCACCAGTTGCCCGGCCATCCTATTTTTGCACCTAACCAGTGGTTTGCATCTTGCAGTGTAGCCTCTGTATTTCTGTTCATGAAGTCTTCTGAGGGCAGTGGTCATTAACAAATCCACACCTGACTCCTGAAGAGTGTTTCTGATCTGTCGGACAGGTGTTTGGGGATTTTTCTTTATTATAGAGAGAATTCTTCTGTCATCAGCTGTGGAGGTCTTCCTTGGCCTGCCAGTCCCTCGGTGATTAGTAAGCTCACCAGTGCTTTCTTCTTTTCTTAATGATGTTCCAAACAGTTGATTTTGGTAAACCTAAGGTTTGGCTGAAGGCTCTGACAATTTTATTCTTGTTTCTCACTCATAATGGCATCTTTGACTTTCATTGACATACTTTTGGTCCTCATGTTGATAAACAGCAATAAAAGTTCCCAAAGGAGATGGAAAGACTGGAGGAAAGACGAGGTGCTGAGAGCTCTCTTATACCTGCATTAAGGAGGCAATTAAACACACCTGAACAATTACAAACGCCTGTGAAGCCATGTGTCCCAAACATTATGGTGCCTTGAAATGGGGGATTATGTATAAACACAGCTGAAATTTCTACAGGGTGAAACCAAAATGTGTAAAAATGGCCTTTATTAAAATCTGACAATGCACTTTAACCACATGTGATTTTTTTCTATTACAAATCTCAAATTGTGGAGTACAGAGGCAAATAAATAAACAATGGGTCTTTGTCCCAAACATTATGGAGGGCACTGTAGGTACATGTGAAATACATTTGAATAGTTCAGTAAAATCTTTCTATACATCAACATAATCGTACTTGAAGTACAAGAGTGAAAATAGTATCACACTGAGGTAGTACACGAGTTGCCGTGTTTCTGGGTGCCATCATGTATCCTTCAAGTTTCAAAGTAATTAAATTGTAGAGTCTTAACCTGGTCTAATGGCCCGTTGTACTGGCAGAGATTCTGGATTAGAGTTGCAAGGGCTGGGCTAGCCAGACTGACGTCGGTGTCACCCACCACTGGGCCACTGCCGTGTGCTGCTGCAAGCCACGTCCAATGCTCACCCGTCTGATGTTTGTGGGGCCTCCAGCAGCGCCTCATCCAATCGATCCCCGGCTGCTGCTGCTGAGCCCCCAGTGGCGTAGTCCATGGACGCATCTACCCATGAACTCAGCCCCCCGCGCACACCCCCTCACCACAATTATCTGCCGCCACAGCCCGGCCGGCCTCCGTGCTGCGGGGCGCCTACCACGGCTAATTTCTGAACCCCCCAGAATGCCTCTGAGGACACGGGATATAAACCTCCAGCCCACTCACCAGCACAATTTCTCTTCTCTGTCCGCACCACCTTGAAGACACATTCTTCATTTACAGTTCCACTGCATGCATGCAATCCATTTTGCCGTGGCAAAAAAGAGGCCTGATCTAAATTCTGCACAACAACGTTGGATTGTATACATATGCGGGCAGGTTCTGGAGGTGGAGGAATGATTGTTAATCACCTGAACGCGTTTTCATGCACAAAAATAAGCCATTGAGCACAGCCAGACCATTCTATTGATTATGCTCTTGTCATACTAAATCTGATAGGTTTAAGCACCTACACGTGTCTGTGTCATGAATCTGTTGCTTTTTTCCACTTGCTGGCTTGAGTTGTGACAGTTTGAAGGAATTATTTCCATGTATTCCTATAAATGTGCCTTATGTTCATTGGTTTAATATAATTTATGGTGATTTCTACTTGGTGATTATAATTTAAACCAATATAAAATTGTGCACTTTACAGGCCCGATTTGATGCAAGCGAGTTAATCACACAGAGAGAGCTGGTATCCAGACAGGTCAGCGAGGATTTAACAGAGAGAGCTGCTACTTTTGGACTCGTCCTGGATGACGTATCATTGGTAACATTCCATAGACTCTTACGCAAGTCAGAATTGCCTAGAGCAGTGCTGTATGCATGTAGATTTTTCTGTAGAACGGAGTGGTTCTGTGCATAATCCATATCCCTCCATGCCCTGCTGACATGTGCTCATCCAAATACCACTATTGTATCTGCCCACAGCACCACCCCTGTCAGTGCGTTCTTGGCAATCTGTATTTAAAAATATCAAATATCAGAGATTAACAGCCCCACACATCTCTTGAACTTTGCCTTCGCCTCTTTAGTACTCTCTCTAGTATTTGATATTTCCATTGTGGGGAAAATGGTTCTGACTGTCTTCCCTATCTAGGCCTCTCGTAATTTTATATACTTTTATCAGATCTCCCCTCGACCTCCAGCATTTCAGAAAAAACGATCCAAGTCTGTCCAACTTCTCTTGTAGCTAATGCACCCTAATCCGGACATCGTTGTAATTTACCACTCTATGTACTTACGCTGCCACTTTCAAGGAATTATGGACTTAGACCCCAAGATCCCCTTCTTCATCAGTGCTGTTTAAATTGAAATGTTAAGTAGATGCTAGTTAAATGTTATTTAAGCCTAATTGTTGTTGCTATACCCCCTCCCTATGTGACCCCGAGGGTGGAAAGAATTTCTCTCCTATGTCTTTTGCGCTTTCTCTCCCTCAAATTCTTACGTTCAGAGCTGATCTGCTTGAAAGCCCAAATTTGAGGCTGCTGGGTTTAATAGATTCTACATGCTACCCTAAAATTCTCTTGTATGCCATGTCAAATATGCTTTGTCAAGCTACTACTTGGCACTGAGACCGTGAGCTCAAAGGCTCTGCAAGAATTTCTCAATTAGAAATGCAGAATGCAAATGCACAGGGCAGATCCCACCTCCCTCATTGTTGGTCAACTCCACAAATTGCAGCAGTTATGCAATCTGATAATGATACGGTAACCTCCCTGACTTTTTATAATAGATTTACTATGAGTTTGATCATCCATTTTATATTTCTGATCTTTGTGTATGCGTGTACCCTCTTTGTTTTCTTCAGACTCATTTGACCTTTGGCAAAGAGTTCACAGAGGCTGTGGAGCTCAAACAAGTTGCACAACAGGAAGCTGAGAGGGCCAGATTTGTTGTAGAGAAGGTAAGTGCTGGTTTGCTGCACTGGACCATGTAGTTGCAAAGCAAACAAGAAAACAATCATTTATGAAACTGGTAAAACATTTTACGCTTGTTATACAAATTGGTCCCCTCTAATCTGATTCATTCTAACCATTTATAGTACCTCACTTGCAGTTAATTGTCCAATTAGGAAAAAAACTTGTATTAAAGGTTATTGGAATCTCTTGTAATGTACTGAAATTAGTTAATTTTAGCTAATGGAATTGGCTACCACACGGAGCAGTTGAATTGATATAGATACTTTTTGGGGGTGTTAGATACATTTGTGAGGGAGAAAGGAGTAGAGCATGCTGATATTAGAAAATAAGAGCAGGTGGGTGGAGGCTGGTAGAATAAAAACACTGGTTTTTACAGAGTGCTCAGGGAAGTTTTGGTCTCCTAATTTGAGGAAGGACGTCCTTGCTATTGAGGCAGTGCAGCGTAGGTTCATGAGGTTAATCCCTGGGATGGAGGGACTGTCATATGAGGAAAGATTGGAAAAACTAGTCTTGTATTCACTGGAGTTTAGAAGGATGAGAGGGGATCTTATAGAGACGTATAAAATCATAAAAGGACTTGACAAGCTAGATGCAGGAGAAATGTTCCCTGGTTCCAGAACCAGGGGACACAGTCTAAGAATAAAGGGGAGGCCATTTAAAACTGAGGTGAGAAGAAACCTTTTCACCCAGAGAGTTGTGAATTTGTGGAATTCTCTGCCACAGAAGGCAGTGGAGGCCAATTCACTAGATGAATTTAAAAGAGAGATAGAGCTCTAGGGGCTAGTGGAATCAGGGGATATGGGGAGAAGGCAGGCACAAGTTACTGATTGTAGATGATCAACCATGATCACAATGAATGGCGGTGCTGGCTCGAAGGGCCAAATGGCCTCCTCCTACACCTATTTTCTATGTAATGGGGGTATGGATTATGTGCAGGCAGATAAGAGTTGGTCTTGGCATGTTCTGCAAAGACATTGTGGGCTGAAGGATCTGTTCTGGTGCTGTATTAGGTTCTGAAATATTTTCATGCTGTTAACTCATTTGAATGTTGTTTTGTTGGACAGGCTGAGCAACAGAAGAAAGCAGCGGTTATTACTGCAGAAGGGGATTCTAAAGCTGCAGAACTAATCGCTGAGTCAATGGCAAAAGTTGGAGATGGTTTGATTGAACTAAGGAAACTGGAAGCTGCAGAGGATATCGCTTACCAGCTCTCTAGGTCCCGCAATGTAACCTATTTACCATCTGGTCAATCAACATTACTTCAGCTGCCCCAACATTAACAACGGCCTTTGTCATGATGCAATGTATGTCTGAAATAAGTAAATCTCTTTTTATTTGTATGTCCTTTCTCACAATGCAATCTTTGGTACCAAAAATTGCATTGGTAGACCAGGAATGGCAAGAATTAGATTAGGAAAAGTAGATCAATAGTTGGTTTGAATATGTAATGTTTTCAGCATACTGCTGTGGTGTAGTTTAATCCCGCTCTGCCGCAGTGATTGCCTGATTTATGAAGATATACAAATAACCACGGTCCAAAGTTATGACATCACTTTTTTTTTAGAAATCTCGTTAAAGTTATTCCAACAAAATAATGTGGAACAATGTCTGTAAAAGTTACAGTAGAGGACTAAATGATAAGCATTTTGTGTTTAAAACATGATGTAAATTACTAATCTGGATTTAAATCAGTGAAAGCATGAAGGTACTGCAATGATTATTTCTATAATTTAAAAAACTACAGAGTGCTATAGAACTTCAGAATCCATTCTGTGCTTTGCAGAGCCCATGTGTATTTAATGACTGTCGTAATGGGTGCACAGGGAATTTGTTTTTTTAATTCAATAAATATACTGAAGTTACCAAATTTTGTCTTTGTCATTTAGGGTAACATATTGCTATTAGGAATTGCTCTGAATTGTTGCAAAAGTGCAGTGCCACACTGCGGTGAGATGAATTTAATTGATTTATTCACTGCTGCCTGATTTTGGGGGAGGTGTTGGTGGGGAAGGGGGTCAAGCAGATGAACACCAATTTTTCTTGGATGGTAAGGAGCCAGACCACTATCTCAAGGATGCTTTGTGCTAGTAGCTGATTCAGAATAACATCTGCCATTTATTGTGCAAGGGATTGTGTAGGAAATAGGAACAGCAGGAGGCCATTCCGCTCTTCTCAAGGTGATGGCTAGCCAACACTTTCCTGGCTTATCTGCATTTACCTTAATTGCTCTAATCTCCAGACATTTATGGATCTGTGTTTTTAATGCAATCTGTGACTGAGCCAGCACAGCCCTCTGGAGTCTGGAATTCCCAAGATTTGAATGTGTAATGTTTTCAGCATACTGCAGTTGGCGTAGTTTACACCCGCTCTGCCGCAGTGATTGCCTGACTTAAAAAGATATACAAATAACCACGGTCCACCATGGTTATTTGTACCACTGTGCCACCCTAAGACACGGGCAGATGCGCCACCAGCAGTGGTAGCCTTGCCAACAGTCTATCCTTTATTTTTGTTATTTTTAGTATGTGTTAAAAGTATGTTTTAGTGTTCCTTGGTTTGTTTTATGTGGAGGGGGTGGGGTTTGGAGGGAAACTTTTTTTTTCAATCTCTTACCTCGACGGAGATGCGTTTTTTTGTTTTTTTCCCCATATCGTATCTCCGTCCCCACTGTGGCCTAACATCGTGGAGTTGGCGGCCTTTCCTGGAGACCGAAGGGCACTCCAAGCCATAGGAGTCTGCGGGACTTTAACATCGCGGAGCTTGCGATCCCTTTGCCAGGGATCAAAGCTCCAACCGCGGGGCCTGTGGACTTTAACATCGTGAAGCCCGCGGTCTCTGGTAAAAAGAGGCCGACTCGGGAGCTCCATGCCGTGGAGAGAGTTTCAACTGCCCTGTCGCGGGAGTTTCGATCACCCTGAGGGGGGCTTCGATCATCGGCTGCGGGGGCTGTGATCGCCCCGACTGCGGATGGTTTGACTGCCCCGACCGCGGGAGAACAAAGAGGAAGAAGATTGAACTTTATTGCCTTCCATCACAGTGAGGAATGTGGAATCCACTGTGATGGATGTTTATGTTAACTTTTATGTGACTTGTTGCTTTTCACTTAGTATGGCTGTATGGTAACTCAAATTTCACTGAACCTTAACTGGTACATGTGACAATAAACTGACCTTGACCTTCTGAGTGCACACAATTCCCTCTATTCAGTTTTAAGTTACCACTATTTTGAAATAGTTCTCTACTCAGTCAGGAAAAACATCTATCCTGTTGATTCCTTTTAACAGTTCTGCACACATTAATGCCACAACCAAGAAAGCACACCAATGCATCACCTTCCTCAGAAGACAAAGGAAATTTGACATGTCTCTAATGACATACTAACGTACAGAGATGTACCATAGAAAGCATCTGATCGGGATGCATCACAGCTTGGTTTGGCAACTGCTCCACACAAGACTGCAAGAAATTGCACAGTGCTGTCAATGCACCGCAGTCTATCACACTAATCTACCACCACCCCCTATCGCTCGATCTGAGGAAAGCAGTCAGCATAATCAAGCACCACTCATTCCCAGTCATTCTCCCTCTCTTCTTGGACTGAAGATATAAAATCATTTTCCCTGCTGTTATCAGATTCTTGAATTGATCTCTCATAAGCTAAGGATGTATTCCTGATTTCTCCATCTACCTTTTGCACTTTTTGTATCTGTACTTTCCCTGTAATGCTTTATTCTGCACTCTGTATCCTTTGTTTTAGCGCTTCCTATTGTACCTGTCTATGGTTTGATTGTACTTGTGCATGGCAAATTCACCTGGATACCACACACAATGTTTTTGCACTCTACCTTGGTACTCATGAGCATAATGTGAATGTGAAAGATACATCCTCTGGATGCGCTGGGACGCATCCTCTGTGATGTGACCTGGGGTCATGGGGTGTTTCGGGTATCACAACATCAGCCACCCTCGCCCAGGCGACCCAGCTGGGGTTGATCAGGCCCCGACTTACGTCCCAGCAGCAACCGCCCACGGATCAGCCCTCTTAATAACTACTCTGCAAGGGTTGGGAGACTGGTGCGTGGATGGACTGGGCTCTGGGGTGAGTCCTGGCCGGGCTCCTCCTGCGTCTCACCAGGTTCAAGGCCTGTGCGCTGCACCTCCTTCTCCGAGCATTTCATTCTTGCCTGATGGCATAAGGCCTTTCCGTAGCTTATTTGGTTTCTTTCTCATGAAAGACACAGACTGGGGTACCAACCCATCCTGTCCCGGGTGCCGTCTTTCCGTGCCGTCAACTGTCTCTCCAGTGGTCACCAAACTATTCTAATAAATCAATTATCAAGGAGGTTGGCTCTCATTCTTGAACACAAAAGCTAGTCACCCCATCTCTCCACTTACGACAATCCAAGAAGGGTCCCGACCCGAAAGTCCACCTGTCCTTTCTCTCCAGAGATGCTGCCTGACCAGCTGAGTTACTCCAGCACTTTTGTGTCTTTCTTTGAGTATAGGAGCAAAGAGGTCCTTCTACAGTTGTACCGGGCCCTGGTGAGACCGCACCTGGAGTACTGTGTGCAGTTTTGGTCTCCAAATTTGAGGAAGGATATTCTTGCTATGGAGGGCGTGCAGCGTAGGTTCACTAGGTTAATTCCCGGAATGGCGGGACTGTCGTATGTTGAAAGGCTGGAGCGATTGGGCTTGTATACACTGGAATTTAGAAGGATGAGGGGGGATCTTATTGAAACAAGATAATTAGGGGATTGGACACATTAGAGGCAGGAAACATGTTCCCAATGTTGGGGGAGTTCAGAACAAGGGGCCACAGTTTAAGAATAAGGGGTAGGCCATTTAGAACGGAGATGAGGAAGAACTTTTTCAGTCAGAGAGTGGTGAAGGTGTGGAATTCTCTGCCTCAGAAGGCAGTGGAGGCCAGTTCGTTGGATGCTTTCAAGAGAGAGCTGGATAGAGCTCTTAAGGATAGCGGAGTGAGAGGGTATGGGGAGAAGGCAAGAACGGGGTACTGATTGAGAGTGATCAGCCATGATCGCATTGAATGGCGGTGCTGGCTCGAAGGGCTGAATGGCCTACTCCTGCACCTATTGTCTATTGTCTTTGATATAAACCAGCATCTAGTTTTTTGTTTCTACTTCCAAGGAATTAGCTTGTTGAATCTTTAATCCATTCCATCAAAAGCTAATAAATCACTTTTTATAGATGGAGAACAAAATTGTACATAATACTCTAAATGTGATCTCACCAAGAACGTATATAATTATAGATTTTTTTTGCAATCAAGGGCAACACACCATTGGCCTCTAAGTTTCCTGCTGTGTCTGATATCTTTCAGCAGTTTGTTTATGGGGATATCTGGGTCCTTTGGAATTGAGTGATGGATGGGAGATGGGAATTGGTCTTAAATGGTTGATTAAACGAGTATTGTTCTAGGAATTACTTGTTCCTTGCTCTGCACAACCAAATTCATCCTTGCTCCAGTTGCCATTTTCATTGGGGTATAGCCATTTTCATTGGACTATACCCCAGATGCAGGTAAATCTAGTCATTACATAAGCAATCAGTAGGATTTGAAGTTGCTACATAAATGGAATTTCAGACCACTGGATCTCTGGTTTTTCTCTGTGAGGGGAACTGATAAAGGCAGAAAACTCAGTTTGAACATCAGAACGTTGTACATTCTGTTCCCTGCACCCCAGAAGTATGGAATTTTAAGTAGTAGCTGAAATTGTTTACTAGAGTTGTGTTTAATTGTCATATGTACTGAAAACAGAACAATGAAAATCTTACTTGCAGTAGCATACCAGGTCATGAAGGAACACTCACGCAAAGAGTTTGTTTTAATAAGTTGTAGTATGCAGAGAAAGTTGGGGAATTCTGGGAATTCATCCCTGGATTATTCTTGAAATATTTTGTGTAATAATTTGTTTAGCCACACAGTGGCACCAGAGGTTTTGGAATGAAAGGTATGGGCGACTAAATGTCCCTTGCCCTTGAATAAGGGGCATTTAGTTGTCTATACCTTTCATTCCAAAACCTCTGGTGCCACTGTGTGGCTAAATGGCCACTGTTAACATTGGGAAAAGCCATTTGCCTTTGCTGTTAACTTCTAGTAAAAATTTCAAAGCTATTTTGAAATAGGCAATGATGTGGAAGCAGGTCCAAAAGATTTTGTATAATCTCCAGTCTCGAGTGCTGTGGTGCCTGTTCCGGCTTAACTTTGAGAAATCCACATCATTCAATGGTGTTTATTTGACATTCGCACGAGAACAATGAAATTCTTATTTGCTGCAGTTTTACAGGCACTTTAGGTGCAACAACAAGGATAAATATGCAATAAATTAACAGTTGATAATAAACTAAACGACAGAGATGGTGCAAAATCCAAGGGCAAAGCAGTTGAGTGTTATGTTGGAGCAGTTTAATAAATTGCTCCAACGTAACCATATAAAGGCCATGCTCTTGACGAAAAGGTATGTCATCATGAAATAGTCAGCTCGAAATACAAAAGTTAGTGCCCCAAGCCCTGCAGTTTTTAACTGGTCACAAAACCTCTAGAAAGGCTAAATGATACTGACACAACCTGTGGGCCACCTGAAATGTTATGAATACAAATTAGAAAGATAAATGTTATTCTCTTTATTAAGGAGGATGAAAGCATGCCAGGAGAGGGAGCTGTTCTATACATTTCTACATTCTAGTGGTCATCTTTTGAGGTGAATCAGTCATCCCACACCCTAACTGCACAATGAGAACGCAGTTATTGCCAGTGAACCACGGTTAATTTATTGAGTGTATTTACTTGCAAAAACAAAGATATTAAGGCGTTGACTTTGGCTTACCAATGGCACTTGCCTGTGGTGGCTGCAAACGTCATCCTGTGACATGCATGTACTCTTAGCTAACATCTCAATACAATGGAGGGTGTGCTGGCTGCTACCTCAGAGATAATAGCTTTGAATCAAATGTTTCCACTCTGGAAACTTTCAAGAGGTCATACAGTATCTTTGACACGGTAGAGGGTTAGCATTTCAAATCAGTAGCCAACAAGGCTCAGTCGAAGACATAAACAGATGGTGTTGAGTTAGATTGGTGGTATGGGTGCAGCGCAATACCTGTACTAGTGCTGGTAAGAAATGAAGGGTGCATTCTTCCTGCATTTTGTATTTTGACTAATTAGGAATGGCTTTGTGCATGGGAAATTGTGTCTTACGAATTTGATTGCGTTTAAGAGGTGACCATGAAGATTGATGTGGGCAGTGCAGTAGACCTTATCTACAAGGAATTTAGCAAGATCCTTGACAAGGAACTGCATGGGAGACTGGGCTGGGCTGGAAGGTTGATAGGAGATAGAGGGTAATGGTAGAGGATTCGTTTTTCAGTCTGGAGGGTCTTTTTTACCTGGAGCTTAGGAAGTTGAGGGGTGACCTTATCGAAGAATATAAAAGGTGTATAGATAAGGTGAATCGCCATAGTCTTCCCCAGGGCAGGGAAGTCTAAATGTAGAGGGCATAGGTTTCAGGTGAGAGAGAAAAAATTTAAAGGGAACCTAAAGGTTGCACTTTTTTACATAGAGGTGGTGCCTTGATGGAACAAGCTACCAGAGGAACAGACAGGCAGGCACAATTACTTCATTTAAAAAGTGGTGCAGCAGTTGAGTTGCTGCTCACAGCCCCAGAGACCCAGATTCCATCCTGACCATGGGTGCTGTCTGTGTGGACGTTGTATGTTCTCCCTGTTTCCTCCGGGTGCTCTGGTTTCCCACCCACATTCCAAAGATGTGCAGGTTTGATGGTTGATTGACCTGCAAATTGCAGGGCGACACAGTGGCGCAGCGGTAGAGTTGCTGCCTTGAAGGGCCAGAGACCGGGGTTCGATCCGGACTATGGGTGCTGTCTGTATGGGGTATGTACATTCTCCCTGTGACCGCGTGGGGTTTTCTCCGGGTGCTCCGGTTTCCAAAGACCTCCCACATTCCAAAGACCTACAGGTTTGTAGGTTAATTGGCTTTTCGGTAAAAATTGTAGGATACAATTGTGAATACCAGTGTGTAGGATAGTGCTAGTGTATAGAGCAGACTGATGGATTGCTTATCAGTGTGCGGACTCAGTGGGCCGAAAAGCATTTTTCCATGCTGTATCTTTAAAGTCTAAAGTAAGAGATATTTAGACTGGTGTATATGAACAGGAAAGGTCAGGGTGAATATAGGCCAAGCGTAGGCAAGTAGCACTAGTTTAGTTAGGCAATTTGATTGGCATGAACAAGTTGAGTTGAAGGGCTGTTTCTGTGCTGTGTAACTCTATGATTCTGTGACTCTTTAAATATTCCCAGACTACAAAGTTACAAAATCACTTCCACGAATGAAGGTAGGCCATTCACCTTCCTGCCTCATGAAGCTTTGTTGAATTCCACGCAAACGGATTCACAACATTTTACTAAAATCATAGCAACTATCAGGCTCATCAGTCATTAATCCTGGTGATGGTGGATTCCTGCACAAAATGCAAGAACCCAGCACTGGCAAATGTATATTGCAATTGTGAAACTCGTGGCAGTTCCAAATTTCAACGACAAATGGTAAATTGAACTATAAAGCATGCAATATTTTATCAATCACCATCCAACATGCACAGCTGACACTTACAGGTTTCTTCCAGCAAACTTTGCCCCAGAAAGGGTTAATCTGCAACTGAATCGGAAAAAAGGTCCTGACCTAAACAAAATGTCATCTATCCATGTCCACCAGACATGCTGCCTGACCCGCTGAGTTACTCCAGCACTTTATGCTTTTTGTACAAGGTTGGAATGTCTGTGTTCTGCGGTTGTTCAAGGAATTATATTTTATATGTGACAAAGGCTGTAACTAAAGTGGTGAAATCTTTATTGACTGAAGGAAAGATACAGCATGAAAATAAGCCCAGTGGCTCACCGAGTCCTTGCCAACCATCGATCACCCGTTCACACTAGTTCTATGTTATCCCCCTCTTCGGATCGTTCACCTTGTTGTGGTGAAGAGGCTTGCGTGCCCCCATGATTCCAAAAGTGATGCCGTCAGAAGCACTAGCTTCTGGTAGGGCCACCCATGGCGGGAAGGTCAAGGATGAGGGTCCAGACTAAGAATGATCCAACGTACAATTCCTCAATGGCGGACCAGGCAGACAAAGCTATCTTGAACTCAACAGCAAAAACAGAACCCACCACCAGAATACCATACAAACAAATATACCAATTGAAACTATTATACAATTATATTACAATCCCCATCCAGGATACATCCAATCCCCCGCGGTGCCCAGCGGTCCCGGAGATCCCCCAGGGTGCCCGTGGACAGCGCGCGGTCCCTCTCCAACACCACCCGGGCGCGGATGTAACCCCGGAAAAGGGGTAGGCAGCTGGCTCGGGCAGAGCCCTCTTCCGCCTGGCGCCGTGAGTCGCGGATGGCCAGTTTGGCCAGGCCCAGGAGCAACCCAACCAGGACATCTTCGGCCCCACCCTCTCCCCAACGCACAGGGTGTCCAGAGATGAGGATGGTGGGTGAGAAGTGCAGCCAAAAAGCATGGAGCAGCCCCTTTAGATATTGGAACAGGAGCTGCAACCTCACACACTCCATGTACACGTGGTACACAGACTCACACACTCCATGTACACGTGGTACACAGACTCTTCCAACCCGCAAAAGTGGCAGGCGGCTGGCGAGTCTGTGAACCGCGCGAGGAACAGGTTGCAGGGGACTCCTCAGTGCAACACCCTCTACCCCAGGTCCCCGATGGAGAGGGGCACCGTGTGCTTCTTGGAGTGCAACATCAAGTACACGTTAAACAAACACACGCACAGGCGTCTTCGTTCTGACATCGGAACCTAGACCATCATCCTCGACCTCGAGGGATATCCATGACGATGTTATCCCACTTTCACACCTGCTGTCTATACACTGGGGGCAATTTACAGAGGGCAATTAACTACAAACTCGCACATGTTGGGAAAGTGGGAGGAAACCAGGGCACCTGGAGAAAACCCATGCAATCACAGGGAGAACATGCAAACTCCACACAGGCAGCATTAAGATCAGCATCAAATCAGGTCTACCTAACGGTCTCAGGTGCTTTAAGATAGCAGTTGTACCAGCTGCATCAGTGTGCCACCCTTTAATCAGGTGTTGTCTGATATTGAACAGGTTGACTGAACTTGCACTGTTCCAAATTTCAACAACAAACTGGAAATTGGAATTATAAAATGGAGTTATGTAGTTGGCAGGATGCCACCAACCCGAGTATGAACGCAAAATAGATTCTCCTTTGGTGAATGTAATGCTAATTGGAAAGCTAATGATAAGAAGTTCATAATAAAATAACAGTGGGAAATTAGTTTAAGTCTGTAATGTTATCTTAGGATTGCACATCATATGAAAATTACAAATAAATTCAATAGATATGAAAATCCAATTTTTTTTAAGTCAAAGATTCTGGTGCATTAGTTGTCATATTCATTAAAATGATTGCATAATAGAGATTTTATGCAATTACAATGTGGAATAATAAAACTAATATAGTCATTTATAGGCCCACACATTTTTCAGGTTGAATTCATTGCTTGTAAGGTACAATTACTGATGTGACTATTTTGGTAAAATATTCCTTTGATAATAAAGTAACAACCATATCTAAGGCTCTGTTAAACCAGGAAAATAATGGACCAAATTGTAAATCTGTGAAGCATTTAAAATAAACGCAGTGATTTAAAGACTGTTGAATAGACGATGAGAAGAGTGGAGAGGTTCTACAAAAGCATTCACCTAACCTGCACTTAGAAACAGAAAAACATAGAAAATAGGTGCAGGAGTAGGCCATTCGGCCCTTTGAGCCTGCCTGGCATTCAATATGATCATGGCTGATCATCCAACTCAGTATCCCGTACCTGCCTTCTCTCCATACCCCCTGATCCCTTTAGCCACAAGGGCCACATCTAACTCCCTCTTAAATATAGCCAATGAACTGGCCTCGACTACCTTCTGTGGCAGAGAATTCCACAGATTCACCACTCTCTGTGTGAAAAAAAACGTTCTCATCTCAGTCCTAAAAGACTTCCCCCATATCCTTAAACTGTGACCCCTTGTTCTGGACTTCCCCAACATCGGGAACAATCTTCCCGCATCCAGCCTGTCCAACCCCTTAAGAATTTTGTAAGTTTCTATAAGATCCCCCCTCAATCTTCTAAATTCCAGCGAGTACAAGCCGAGTCTATCCACTTACTTCCTCCAAGTACTCCTCAGATCATTGCCTGATCACCAGCGCATTTTCGGCATTCCCATTTTGGTTTCAGTAATAATTCTGACCTGGATTTAACCTTTTTTTTTCTCTAACTACATTAATCTATTAATGAAACTAATCTAATTGGGGGCCATTATTAATCCTTTCATAATGACTCCCTATGCAATCATCCTTTGCTCATGATGACTCCCTGTGCAATCATAGCTGCTATGAACCGGTCCTGCTGAGCTGGATGGTCACATCGCACAGTGATCCGGCACAGATCTACTTGCACTTTATTGCTGTTGTTTAAATTAACTAAATTATTGCATCGTATGGGAGGCGCATTCCCAATCTCGTTGTACCCCTGTACAGTGACAATAAAGATATATTGTATTGTATTGTATTGACGATGACTCCCTGTACAATGGCAATATTGGCCTCAACCGATTCCTGCTCTGTAAAATGCTAAATTGCCACTGGAGGCACAAGAGACTGCAGATGTTGGAATCTCTGATTTTAATGATGGATTGGGTAAGTTGGAGGTTGCAAATCAATGATAATTGGTTGGGTCGGACATTTTAGGTGAGGCATTGAAAGTGTTCCAACACAATAAAGCACCAAGTATGTAACAGGATGACATGCAGACTACGGTACTGTACTATTGGGCAACACCAGGGGTACATGAGCTGTGGAGTGCAGACCTTTGAAAATAGCTGACTTACCTCTGAGGTAAGGGGAGGGCAGTGGGTGTATGAGGAACGTGCCAAACAGCATTATTTTTTCTGTAGCATAAGGACGTGAGTGCTGCTAACCAGGGAGTATGGCAACTGCTGCTGTCACCCTCCCTTAGGGCTGGAGCTGGGGCCAGGTGGCAGAGATTGGAGAACAGCCTCTCTGTTTACTTGCCCCAGCTGGATGTGGCAAGACCGGACTAATGTTGGGGAAGCTCGCTCGGGCTGGCTCCCTGTCTTCCTCTTGTCTGTGGTTCATGTTCAGTCCCTCAGCTCGGTAGTGAATATACTGAGTGGGGTCATGGCTATCTCTTGCTTTGGTGTCGATAAATTCCAGTCTGCTGGCCTTGAACGACCACTGGAGAATATGGACTAACACATTAACAGTGGAAATGAACCAGTGCTGTCTGCCTGGACTTTCATATTCTCCCTGTGATTGTGTGGGCTTCCTCTCGTTTCCTCCCACAGGCCTTCAGGTTAATTGGCCACTGTGACCTGCCCCCTGTCTGTAGGTGAGAGATAGAATTGTGGGGGGAAGGATGATGTAAATGTGGGGAGAATAATAGGTTGGGGTGGGATTAGTGTAAAAATGAATGTTTGATGGTTAACATGGACTTGATGGGCTAAAAGGCCTGTTTCCAAGCTATAACTTGATAACTGGGATGTGAAACACATTTAAAAAGTAACTTTTTAAAAATTTCGAAGTGGGATTCCGAAGCTTCAAAGACAACATATTTTAAATTGATAGAAAAGTAAAATAACGTTGGAACCAATTTGTTCCTTGCCTCTCCTTTGGCAAGGAGACCATAAAGACCATAGATGTTGACATTAATACACCAGCTAGAAATTGTGGACCTCTGAGGTCGACATTACACAACTCACAACCAGAGAATCCAGTACAAAATTCTCCTCATAACCTACAAAGCCCTCCATAACCTGGCCCCATCCTACCTGACCGACCTCCTCCACAGGCACACTCCCACCTGCACCCTCCGCTCTGCCGCTGCCAATCTTCTATCCCCCCACATCCGGACTAAACTCAGATCCTGGGGGGACAGGGCTTTCTCCATCGCTGCTCCCACCCTATGGAACTCACTACCCCAAACCGTTAGAGACTCCCCCACACTCACCACATTCAAAACATCGCTGAAGTCTCACCTGTTCAGTACTGCCTTCAACCACTGAAGGTCACCTCACCTTCTGTCTCCTTTCTCTGTTCATTTATTTATTTATTTACTTATTTATCTATTTATTCATTTCCCTATGTTCTCAAAATCTCTGTAAAGCGTCTTTGAGTATATGAAAAGCGCTATATAAATAAAATGTATTATTATTATTATTATTACAACCAGCGACATATTTATTCTCCCACAGAGAGGACGGGCAGCACAGAACGCCACAGGAGATCCTGTGTCCCTGTGGCTATCAAACTACAACTCCTCCCCCTTGTGTCATGAGGTAGACTAACCCCTCCCCCTCCCCAATCTTTGCACAACCCCAATCCTGGACTTTCCACTTTAATTTCATGTTTCACGTATCTTGTTGTGTTTTATGACTGTTGGCAGACCAATTTCCCTCCTGGGATAAATAAAGTGTGATCGTATTGTATCATATCAATTGACTGTAAAGTAGAAGATATAATATGATCTCTTGCCCAAGGATACCAGGATAGGTTATAGTTCCCACATAGGCAACCCTTGCCAACATCACTGAGAATTTGGGATGCCTGAAACACTTTGTGGTTGAATTGATTGAAAGATACAGCAAGAAAGCAGGCCCGCCAACCCACAAATCCACGTTCAATGTTATCCCATATTCGCATCCATTCCCTACACATTAGGGGCTATTTACAGAGGCCAATTAATCTATAAATCCGAATGTCTTTGGGACATGGGGTGAACACCCAGAGAAACCCCTGAGGTCATGGGGAGATCATGCATGTGGCTGAGTAAATAATATCATTTCACTCAGACATCTAATTTTGTTTGTTTAATCAATTTTGCCAAACAGTTACAGTAGCTACTTGTGAAGGGAGAAAAAATGACCCGTAGCCTCTATCTGGTTTTGGTCCGGTCATTATTTCTGAGTTATCAATAAATTTTAGTGTGATCCGTATTGTGTAACTTCACATTAAAGATGCTGCTTTCCATATTAAGAATCACAATTGAAAACATTTCCAGTCTGAAGTTCAGCTTTGTGGGTCATGTTTTTGATTTAAGAACAGTATGGCTTGTACTTGGGTATCACTATGCTTTTCCACTCAAATGCTGCGGTTTGCAAGTGCTGAAACCAAGAAAGAGTTCTTATCGTAACTTAGCCTTGGTACTACGCAGAATTTTCCAACTCTATGTAGCCACTTCCTGCACGAGCAATTGTTGAAAGCTGTTGAAAGGAAGTTGAAGTTATTTCATCAAGGGAAAGAGGGCAGCACTTTGCCACAAGACAGGTTAGAGACATGCAAATTTAACAAATCTTAAGGGCTTATCTCACAAAGCTGCAAATCACTTCAATAATAAAAATTCTTATTTTTGAACTGTTTGATTGTGATCTGGTGTTGTAACTCCTTCATTTGTTTCTCAATGACTTGCCATTTGTGAACTCAATCATGTGGTGATTTACAAAATCTCAATCTGTTTTACTGTTTTTGAGATGGATAAGAGGTGATGTGAAATGTTTTTTTCCGCCCATTCTCTTGAAATGGGCGGAAAAAAACATTTCACATCACCTCTTATCCTTCAAAACCGCAGAGATGCTCCCCACCGTCGAAACAATCTCCATGAAGTGCTACCTCAAGAAAGCAGTATCTGTCATCCAGTGTAGGAAAATAATTGCAGATGCTGGTACAAATCGCAGGTAGCACAAAATGCTGGAGTAACTCAGCAGGTCAGGCAGCATCTGTGGAGAGAAGGAATTCTCTCCTGAGATGCTGCCTGACCTGCTGAGTTACTCCAGCATTTTGTGATATCTATCATCCAGGATTCCCACCACTGGGCCATGCCATGTCTTGCTGTTATTGCCAGGCAGGAGGCACAGAGGCCTGAGGTCCCACACTAGCAGTTTCAGCAACTGCTACTTCCCCACAACTATCAGTTTCTTGAACCGACCTGCACAAACCTAATGCTGTCTCGGCAAAGGTACACTACAGATCTCCTCTTGTACTACCAGGGACTTGTTTCTCATTGTCTATTTTGCACCAATGTCTTTTTTCTTGCTCAGTCTTCTTACCAGTATCTTGTATGTGTAATATATGTACAATCTATGTATTATTTATGTGTTTGTTTGTTTCTGTAAGTATATGTGCCTACAATGCTGCTGCGAGCATGATTTCCATTTTACCCTGTACCTCACTGTACATGTTCATTTGACAATAAACCCGACTTTACTTAACGACATTATTTTGATTTTTGTTCTCTACGTCTTTTATCCCAGATTCACCTAATCTCACATATTTTCAGTGGTTTAATGGACACAAAGTTTCATTGACTGAACATAAGACAAGACCAGTGCCTCTAACCTCTGCAACTATGTTACAAGAAGAACTCTGAGTGAACTTGGCTTCATATTCGGTCTCAGGGATATGCCGTCCGCAAAAAGAAACCTCTGTGAGCTCACATTAGTTTTCAACAGTGACGTGGCGGTAGAATTGCTGCCTTTCAGCGCCAGAGGCCCGGGTTCAATCCTGACCACGAGTGCTGTCTGTACGGAGTTTGTACGTTCTCCCTGTGATCACATAGGTTTTCTTCAGTTTTTCTGGTTTCCTCACACATTCTAAATAAATGCAGGTTTGTATTGTAGGTTAATTGGCTTCTGTAAAGTGTCCCTAGTGTGCAGGAGAGAGGAGTATGGGTGGTTGCTGGTCGGTGCGGACTTGGTGGGCCCAAGGGCCTGTTTCAATGCTGTATTTCCAAAACCAAAACTAAAAACAGACTGGTAAAGAATCCAAAAAGTTAGCTGAAGGGTGTCCCGAGCATTGGACTGTAAGTTGCAGGTACACAAAAACATGTCCTCATTGGTACGACAAGTGACAAAAGCATCAGAAAACCTGAAATGGAAACATTTATTTTCTAGCGCTGTAGGAGCTTAGGTATCTTTTGTTTCAATTAATCAACTTTTGATGTTTTATTTACGCACCTTTGGATGCAGTGGCAGGCTGGCGGCATATTTTGGATTTTCTTTATTTTACTGAATAGTTGCGAGTTATTATTATTTTTTAAATTTAATTTTAAAACAATTTCCAAAGGAATTCCAGAGGGCAGTTATGGAGTCACTGAGCAATAGAGCATAGAGCCATCAACTACCTAATTGCACTAGTCCCGCATTAAACTCTTTGTTCATTCTCCCTCATTGTAGTGCCTCTAAACTGAATGTTTTTTTATGATGTATGCACACATCCCAGGGAGTTGGAACAAGTAGAATGTCCAAACTGCAGAGAGTTTCTCTGTTGTCCATGCTTCTCGGTAATCCATTACAATCCCAGTACAAGACAGAGATTAGAAGTATGGGTAAAAATCTGATAAGAGTTTGTTGATCTGCCAAAAGAGGGCAGGGTTTTTAGCCTAGCGATTTTCTCCTTTCCAATCATCTCAGTTTAGTTCATACCAAAGGAAGAACTATTTTTCCGGGGTTTCGCCCGGGTGGTGTTGGAGAGGGACTGTGCGCTGTCCACGGGCACCCTGGGGGATATCCGGGACCGCTGGGCACCGCGGGGGGTTGGATGCATCCTGGATAGGGATTGTAATATAGTTGTATAATAGATTCATTTGGTATATTTGTTTCTATTGTATTCTGGTGGTGAGTTCTGTTTTGTTTTATTGCATTGTAAATATTATTTTTTAAATAATTGAATACATTTTTTGATATAATAAAAGGAAGAACTAAGGGCTGCAGAGAAAGCTCTATCCAAAACTAGCATCCAGTGTGATTTAATTTTAAATAATAGATAGAATTTCAATTCCCATACTAATAGATGTTTAACATAAGTCAATTTTAGACCTCAATCAAAATGCAGCTCTCATTCACCTACTTCTGGATCAGCAGACACATGTTTAGATTCTGCGAATCATGCATTAGTCAAAGTTGTCCTTAATTGGTTCAGACTGGTTGTTCTAATTGAACATCTTTAGGGAATATTAGCGAGATCTTTTTCAATTAAATTTGACTTATCTTTAAATGTCTCTGATCTGGATCTTGGGGAAATGATAAGGGAAGCAGAGATAATAGTCTGAAGAAAGACCCGGACCTGAAACGTCACCTATCCATGTTCTCCTGAGATGCTGCCTGACCCGCTGAGTTACTCCAGCACTCTGTGAAACGTCACCTATCCACGTTCTCCTGAGATGCTGTCTGACCTGCTGAGTTACTCCAGCACTCTGTGAAACGTCACCTATCCATGTTCTCCTGAGATGCTGCCTGACCCGCTGAGTTACTCCAGCACTCTGTGAAACGTCACCTATCCATGTTCTCCTGAGATGCTGCCTGACCCGCCGAGTTAGTCCAGCACCCTGTCGTCCAGAGAGGACAATGAAATGAGTTCAAGTGGGTATTTAAACACAGATGATCTATCGGGGGTGGGTGGGGGTTGGGGGGAATGGAGAGTGGGGGTGGAGGGGAGGGGAGTGGAATCGGGGAGGGGGTGTGGGGGGGGGAGGAGGGGCATGGGGGGGAGTAGGGGTGGGGTAGGGGGGGATGGAGTGGGGGGTAGGGGTGGGGTAGGGGGGGATGGAGTGGGGGGGAGTAGGGGTGGGGTAGGGGGGGATGGAGTGGGGGGGTGAGGGTGCTAGACCAATACAGGAGAGGCTTTGGGTCCACGGCTCGCTCTGGCCGCAGCGCTGGCGCCACAGGGCCGAGGTGAGTAGCAACTTCTCCCCTTCCCTGTCCCCCCTCTACGAGGAATGGGCCCAATGGGTCCACTTGGTCTAGTTACATATAAAACAATCAGAGACAGCAATTATAAGAGTTTGTAGATGACAGGAGATATTTGTCCATCAATGCACACCATGTGAGTACCCACATGAAGAGGTTTCTGCAGGTGTATGCAAGGTACCTTGGAATAGTGGAGAAATGAACTGAGGATATTGGTTTACACTGAAGATGGACTCAAAGCGCTGGAATAACTCAGTGGGTCAGGCAGCATCTCTGGAGAAAAAGGATGGGTGACGTTTCGGGTGGGGACCTGTGGGTCCATAATGGGAGTGTTATGGAGAAGACCAGAATTCAGTGGTCAGGCCTCACTGCAACTGTAGAAGCTGGTGGTAAACCAACTTCTGCAGTCGCTGCAGACTTCATGGTGAAGGTGACTGCCACACCTGAGGGAAAATGTTGCAGGAACTTGCCCCAGTGGAAATGAAGGAAGAATAATATATCAATTTCCAAAACAAAAATGAAATACTCAGAAGGTTCAGGTGATATGTGTGGAAAGAGAGACGGGGTGAAAGCTTCAGGTCAGCGAGCCTTCGACAGAACTGAAAAAGGAAACAAAAGAAGCATTTCACACCTCCCACGTACGTTTGTCTCGGTTGTACAGATTCAGATGCAGATTAGTTCATTGTCATTTACACCAGAGTCTAATGAAATTCCATGTTCACATTAAGTTCACTGAGTAAACATTAGTACAACCCTTACTCCAGCATTTTGTGAATAAATACCTTGGATTTGTACCAGCATCTGCAGTTATTTTCTTATAGCTACTGGGCAGGAGTCATTGAGATAGGTCACTTAATTTTTCTTGGTGATTTGAATGATGGAGGTTTTCTTGAAGCAGATGAGGAAAATAGAGTGTTGAATATTATTTTAATAATTAATATTTTTAAGGTTTTTTTTGTTTAGTTTATCGTTATCACATGTACCAAGGATTTTACAACAAGCTTTTTAGTTGTGTGTTATCCAGCCAGCGGAAAGACATAGGAACATAGAAAATAGGTGCAGGAGGAGGTCATTTGGCCCTTCGAGCCAGCACCGCCATTCATTGTGATCATGGCTGATCATCCACAATCAGTAACCTGTGCCCAACTTCTCCCCAAATCCCTTGATTCCACTAGCCCCCAGAGCTCTTATCTAACTCTCTCTTAAATTAATCCAGTGATTTGGCCTCCACTGCCCTCCGTGGGCAGAGAATTCCACAAATTCACAACTCTCTGGGTGAAAAAGCTCCTTCTCACCTCAGTTTTAAATGGCCGCCCCTTTATTCTAAGACTGTGGCCCCTGGTTCCGGACTCCCCCAACATTGTGAACATTTTTCCTGCATCTAGCTTGTCCAGTCCTTTTATAATTTTATATGTCTCTATAAGATCCCCTCTCATCCTTCTAAACTCCAGTGAATACAAGCCTAGTCTTTTCAATCTTTCCTCATATGACAGTCCCGCCATCCCAGGGATCAATTTCGTGAAGACTATATACGATTACAATCAAGCTGAAGACTGTGGCCACATGATTGGTGCACGATTTCAGAACGTGTCCAGGGACCCCAACCAGGTGGCTGCTTTCTGAGAGTTCACCTTCATGAAAGCCGTCTGCCATTAAGAGGAGTGGTGGGGACACACAACTTGGTGGAACTTTATTTGCTCCAACTCGGCACAGAAGCATTAAGCTCATCCGGTGGAGACGTAACATTCCCAGAGATTGCCCCTGATTTTGGCTTGTAGCCCCTGATGATATTTAGGCCCAACCACCGTTCGTTGACATCCGCTTGACTGAATTGAGCCTCTAGCTTGGTTTGGAATTGACTCTTGGCATACTTATGGAGTCCCTTATGGAGATCGCACTTGATTTTCTTGTACAGTGTGGGCTTCTTGAAAGCTTCGGGTCTGGACTTTAGCAGTGAGTGAATCTCTCTGTTCATCTAGGATTTCCTGCTAAGATGGACCCTAATCGTCTTTATCACCACAAAGCTTTGACCAAAGAGAGATGCCTCTTCTCTATTGTCCATGTTTCCAATCTCTAACTGCTCCCATTCACTCATTCACCGCTTACGTTCATGGTTACCCCAGCTTCCCCGCCTCAAACCTTCCTCTTTTTCTCCCTTGCAGATTTACAACCTTCTTTTGTCTGCTTTTCGCCTGGTAAGGATTTCCAACCTGACACGTTACCTCTGTTTCTCTTCCCACAGATGCAGCCTGACCTGCTGAGTATTTCCAGCATTTTGTGCTTTTAATTCTAGAGATACAGCATAGAAACAGGCCTTTCGGCGCACTGAGTCCACGCCAGCTATTGACACCCATTCACATCAGCTCTATATTATCGCAATTTCTCATACACTCACTATACCACTAGGGGCAATTTATTTTATTTTATTTTATTTTTTAATTTTTTTAATTTAGAGATACAGCGCGGAAACAGGCCCTTCGGCCCACCGAGTCCGCACCGCCCAGCGATCCCCGCACATTAACACTATCCTACACATACTAGGGACAATTTTTACATTTACCCAGCCAATTAACCTACATACCTGTACGTCTTTGGAGTGTGGGAGGAAATCGAAGATCTCGGTGAAAACCCACGCAGGTCACGGGGAGAACGTACAAACTCCGTACAGATGGCGCCCGTAGTCAGGATCGAACCTGTCTCCGGCGCTGCATTCGCTGTAAGGCAGCAACTCTACCGCTGCACCACCGTGCCGCCCTTTTACAGAGGCCAATTAACCCACAAACCTGCACGTCTTGAGAGTTGGGAGAAAACCCACAAAGTCACAGGGAGAACGTGCAAACTTCTCACAGACAGCACCCGAGGTCAGATCGAATCCAGGTCTCTGGCGCTAAGAGGCAACAGCTATGCCCTCCCCTTTGCTTTCCAGCATCTGCAGTTACTTTTTTGATACACACATGCAATTCCAAGTCACGTAGAGATGTTTCCATTACATGAACATCATTGCCTCTCTACATGATTGGAGGAAGTGCCGAAGAAGTCTTGATGAGCTGCTGCAGTGGTCTGTAGATGGTACACACTGGCTCTCAGGTAGGCCACTGATCAAAGGAATAAATGTTTAGGATGGTGATGGGATGCCAAAGAGGTAAGCTTTTGTATTTCACATGGTGCCCAGATTCTTCACTGCTGTTGATGCTGCTCTCATTAAGGCTAATCGAGAACATTCCTTCACAGTTCTGACTAATGGCATGTAAAACTGCTGAAATAATTCATTGTCGGGAAGTGGGCCGGTTACTGCAGAAACATCACGTAGAACATAGAACAGTACAGCACAGTCACAGGCCTTTCGACCCACAATATCTGTGCCGGTCACCATGAAATGACCAACTCTTATCGGCCTGCACACAATCCATATCCCTCCACTCCCTGCATATCCATGTGCCTGTCCAAAAATCTCTTCAATGCTACTATCGCATCTGCCTCCATCACCAACCTCGGCAGCACGTTGCAAGCACTCACCACCCTCCAGGTAAAGATTTTGGCTGTGCACATCTCCTTTAAACTTTGCCCTTCTCATTTTAAAGCTATGCCGTCTATCATTTGATATCTCCATCCTGGGAAAATGGTTCTGATTATCTACCCTATCTTTGCCTCTCATCATTTTATATATTTCTATCAAGTCTCCCGTCAACCTCTGGCATTCCAGAGAAAACAATGCAAGTCTGGATAAGCCTCTCCTTGCAGCTAATACCCGCTCATGCAGGCATCACTTCGGTAAGCCTCTCCTGCACCCTTTCAAAAGCCTTCACATTCTTCCCATATTGGGGTGACCAGATCAGCACGCAATACTCCAGATGCGGCCTGACCAACGTCCTAGAAGGCTGGATCATGACTTCCTGACTCTTCTACTCAATCCTCCAACCTATGAAAACAAGCACACTGGATGCCTTCTTTACCACTCCATCTACTTGCATTGCCACTTTCAGGGAGTTATGGGCCCCATGGTCCCTCCAGACATCACTGCTGTTAAGGGACTTGTCATTATTTGTATATCGCTTCCCACACCTCAGAGATCTTACAGTGGGATATTTAGTGATTGTAGAGTAGGGGAGTCACTTTCTTCAGCTGGGGTGAAAGGAAGATGAAACTGGAAGTAAAATAGTAAGTTATGGGCTGGCTTGTCTCTTTTTGCCATCTGCCAGGGTGGGTGGAACGAGCTGTGGAAGATTTGACTGCTTGATGTGGCATCAGGGAGTGGGTTGTCTCCCAGACTGCAGATTCAGCCGTTCTGTGGCTGAGGACAGGCGGACAACCTTCCAGAGGAGAGGAGAGGTGTGAAACACTAGTGATCCAAGTAGTATGGGAAAATCAAGCAATGCAAATATAACAATGACATCAAAGCTAGTGCTTTAATTTAACCAAAAAGGAAAACTATTGCACAAGTAGAAAGAAAAGGTGGTACAGTATCTGGCACTGTGATCATAATCATAATAGTAATTTATTAGCCAAGTATTTTTTGCAACATACAAGGAATTTGATTTGCCAGACAGTCATACCAATAAAGAGCAACAAGACACCCAAATAAATATTTAACATGAACATGTATCACAGCGACCCCCCCATTCCTCACTGCGGTGGAAGGCAAAAAAAGTTCAATCTTCTTCCCTTCTTTGTTCTCCCGCAGTCGGGGAATCGAACCTTCCGTTGTCGGGGCGATCTTGGCTCCCGCAACCTGCAGTCGAGCCCTCCGCATCAAGCTCCCGCATTGGGGGATCTCCGTTCCCTGCGCCAGGCGATCAGACCCCGGGTCGGGGTTGGTCGGACCTCCTGCGGCTTGGAGCTTCCCGACATCAGTCTCTACCCGAGACTGCAAGCTCCTCAATGTTGAAATCCGCAGGCCGCGGTTGGAGCGTTGATCCCAGGCAAGGAAACGCAGGCTCCGATCGTAAGTCCATGGCCCCGCGGTGGGGCTCAAAGTCAGTCATGAGCACGGCCGCCAGCTCCATGATGTTTGGGCCGCAGAGCGACCGGAGATGCGATCCGGAAAACAATCGCACCTCCGGCAAGGTAAGAGATTGAAAAAAGTTTCCCCCTCCCCCTCCCCCACCCCCACCCCCCACATAAAACAAATGCAGAGAACAATAACACATACTTTAAAAACACCAAAAATAACAAAAACTACGAAAAGACAGACAGACTGTTGGCGAGGCTGCCATCGCTGACGGCTCCACAGGGAACAACTCTACCGCTGTGCCGCCCCATTTAGAGTATTGGATGCCATACTTAAGAGTATTCAGTTTAGTTTATTGTCACATGTACCGAGGTACAGTGAAAAGCTTTTGTTGCTATCCAGTCAGCAGAAAGACAATACATGATTCCAATCGAGCCATTATAGTATAATAATAATAATAATAATAATCCATTTATTTTATATAGCGCCTTATCACATGCTCAAAGCGCTTTACAAAAACAATTAACATAGAAACAAACAGACAAACTATCCTGACGGAAAAGCGGCGAATACTCAACACCAGCGTCCTCTCACGTCAGGGTCCGGCAGTAGACATTAAAAAGCACAAGACACACAGATATAATTTTTTACACAAAACAGCCATCACAGTATAGCATAAGGTAATAACGTTTAGTGCAAGGTATTACAGCTGGAGTTGCTGCCTTTTAATACCAGATACCCAGGTACGATCCTAACTACAGGTGCTATCTGTATGGAGTTTGTACGTTCTCCCTGTGAGGTTTTCTCTGGTTGCTCCGGTTTCCTCCCACATTGCAAAGATATGTAGGTTTGTAGGTAAAATGGCTTCTGTAACTGGTCTCTAGTGTGTAGGTTAGTGTGAGTGTACGGGGTGATCATTGTGTAGCGTGGACTCGGTGGGCCGAAGCGCCTGTCTCCACGCTGTATCTCTAAAGTCTTAAGTCTGAAGGGAGTTGATTGCTGACCATATCTAAGGAGACATTCAGATTTGATTGAAGCTGTGTTTAGAGATATTAAATTATGCAATCTGTGAATATGAAGCTGATATTTAAATTGTATTTTAATCCTGCATGAGACACATCTGTACAGCTCCTTCCTGCTCTAAACATGCCTTATTTGCAGATGTGGATCCGTTTGCAATCATTGTTTCCCTCTATTCAGTACAATCCTTTTTCCTTCCTCTCTCCTCCCCACCGTTCACCCCCTCCCACCCCCCGCCCCCGCCCAGTTCTATATCTACCACCAAAACTTAGCCATCAAACAAATCTGATACGGAAGTGACCCAGTTGGAACTGAGGGGGTGGATAGGAAACTGGGAGACAGATGCTTCTTCTTTAGAGAACAGCAGGCATAAGTGAAACAACACTTGCAGTCTAATCTTCCTGATTGCTTCCTCCATAATATTTTCCATTTTCTTACACACGTCAATTCAGAAGCCTCTTAACTAAAATTATGTATCAGATTGAAGTATACCTGCAGTTGTTGGAAAGGGTGTTTGTTGGGCTTTTAGTGTGAGGAGGTCGAACTCTTTGTGCTTCTTCCAGCATCAAGTGGTCCCAGGAATTGTGGCGCTGGTTTTTCGTGTGATGTGGAATTCCCTGTACATTCCAGTCATTCACGGAATCTCCCTCACATTTCACAAGAATAACATTCCACTTCTCAGACTAGCCTATTTCCGTCTTCTTGGAATAAACTTTAAAAAAACACTCACAAATATTGTCGGCAGTTTCTGCCATGACTTCAGATCAATTGGGAATGGCGCGGTGGCGCAGAGGTAGAGTTGCTGCCTCACAGCGCCAGAGTCCCAGGTTCAATTCTGACTACGGGTGCTGTCTGCATGGAGTTTGTACGTTCTCCCTTGTTTGTACGTTTGTACGTTTGTACGTTCTCCCGTGTGGGTTTTCTCTGGATGCTCCGATTTCCTCCCACATTCCAAAGACATACAGGTTTGTAGGTTAATTGGCTTTGGTAAAATGGTCAATTGACCCTAGTCTGTAGAGTAGTGCTGATGTACGGGGTGAGTACTGGTTGGCGTGGACTCGGTGGGCCGAAGGGCCTGTTCCGCGCTGTATGTCTAAACCAAACTAAACTAAACAATTCAAAATGAGGTTAAAATAAACCCAAAAAAGGATACAAAGTGCTGGAGTAACTCAGCTGGTCAGGCAGCATCTGTCTAACCTGCTGAGTTATTCCACGCTTTGTGTCTTTATTTTGTAAATCAGCATCTGTAGTTCCATGTGTCTACATTAAAACAAACCAAAAACCTTTGCACTTTTAACAAACCAAAAGAATGACGTTTCATTACATTCTCTCGGGGTTGATCTTAAAACTGGCTCTCCAAGAAGAAAGGTCAGTCACACAACCTCCTCCGACATTATACTTGGAAGAAAAATTTAAAATAGTCATGGGTCGGGAAGATTTGTTACTCAGTATCTTACTGTTTTAACTGATGGGCCAAATCATCCTTCCAGAACTTGCCAGGCAACAGAACAGGATTTGCACCACTGTCTGGTCACACTTATAACAGCATGCTCCTGGGTCCGTGCTCATGACTTACACTGATCTATCCACGGGGAACACAGACACCAGAGAAAGTTCACTCTGGTCATAACTGAGCACAAGTTGAGCAGGACTGGGCAGAAACAAGAAAGTGATCACTGAGCCAGAACCCACACACTCTTTTTAACAGTTCATTGCAGAGGATGTTTAAAGGGAAACCAAGTCAAGTCAAGTCAAGTCAATTTTATTTGTATAGCACATTTAAAAACAACCCACGTTGACCAAAGTGCTGTACATCAGTTCAGGCACTAAGAAACGAACGTACAATGGCACACAAACATAGCAGCACATACATAAACAGTTCACAGCGCCCCCTCACAGGGCCTCAAACGCTAGGGAGTAGAAATAGGTTTTGAGCCTGGACTTAAAGGAGTCGATGAAGGGGGCAGTTCTGATGGGGAGAGGAATGCTGTTCCACAGTCTAGGAGCTGCAACCGCAAAAGCGCGGTCACCCCTGAGCTTAAGCCTAGACCGCGGGATAGTGAGTAGCCCCAAGTCGGCCGACCTGAGGGACCTGGAGATAGAGTGGTGGGTTGGAAGATTTTTGATATGGGGGGGGGGGGGGAAGCCCGTTTAGGGCTTTGTATGTGAATAGGAGGAGCAAGTAACCAAGTAACATTGAAATGGGTCCTGACCCAAAAAGTCAGATATTGTTACATTTCCACTTATGGGAGAATTGTGAACAAGGGGACATAGTCACTTAAAACAAAAATGTGCAGAGATTTCTTCTTACAGGTGGTGGTGAATCCCTGAGCTTTCAAATCCAGAGGATTGTTGAGGCTAGATCACTAGAGATATTTAATGTGGACCTAGATAACGTTTTTAAAAATCAGGAATTGGGGGATATGTGGAACTGGCAAGGATGAGGAGTTGAGGCCTGTGGTAGACCAGGCATATTAAAGCAGGGCAGGTTTGAGAGGCCAGTTGGCTGCACCTTCTCCTATCTCCTTGTTCTGTTCATCTGACAATCCACTCTCCCCTTCCCACCATCTACCCTAATAATCAATTTGGTGAATCCACACTGTATAAGAGCATTCAGATCACTTTGAATAACAACACCTTTCAATCTTTTGCCACTTATAAGTAGTTCAACATTCTTTTTTTTTCTTTCCACTAAAATGATTGACCGTGTATTTTCCACATTATATTCTGATTGCTATGTCCTTGCGCTTCACTTAGCCTGTACACATACCTATGAGATTTTTCTGCACCTTCTTCACAATGTATGCTGCCACTTAGCTCAGTATCCATGAATTTTTCTTCCATTCCGTGTATATCAAAATAACCAATTTCAGAAATAAATTCAACCATCTGGAGAATAATAACCTGGTAAAAATAATTCCCAATCAAAACTAATACAGGATGAGTAATCTCAAGTGGATAATAGAAATTCCGATCAGATGTATGTTCTCTGAGAAGTCATTTGACAAAAATCTAATGAAAAGATTTCTGACAATTTTAGGACAATGTGAATTAAGACTAATTCCTGGAATTGACTAAGAAACTGTCTGAAAATTACAGAACAACTTTTGCTTGTCAGAAGGGCTACGTCAGAGTGGAATGTAATGCTGAGTAGGTGGCCAAATTATACAAAATTGGAGCTGTAATGAAATCACAACACAGAGTGAGCTGGATAAATGTGGTCTGGACAACAGTAAACTGAAAGGAATGCAAACATTTTTACAGTACTGCAAACTGGAACGAAAAATAAGAAACCCAAACTGGAATTGGAATAGTTATAAATTTAGGTGAAAGCAGTTCTGAAATCCTAGAATTGTCATCACGAATCATCATCAAAATTATGCAGAGCAATAGTTAACAATGCCAATGAAATGTTTATCCATATTTTCAAAACAGTAGCTAGGGAAAGAACTGTTTGGTGGTCTTTTCAGACACTGCATCAATTGTGTGGGTGAGATAGAAAGGAGCCTGCACAAGTCCAAGAGCAGCCAAACTGACCTTAAACATTAGGCAAAGTAAACTTGACCATTAACTACAATAACAACCTTGCAACTGATTCGCAATTAGGTAGATAATGTCCAGCAAATTCAGATTTTCAGACTTGAAAGAAAGCACTGTGGTATCATGTAAAAAGCAAACGGATGTTACAGTGGGATAGTGCAGAGAACTCATCCATGAATTACAATTGGATGAAAGTGTTAATTATTTTTAACTGTTTTGTTTACTCATGCGAAATGTGGCGCAGCTAATTTTATTTACTACACCTACACGTGACGTCAGCTTTGGAGAAGGCACTTTGAAAATCATGGCAGCATGCAAACATCGTGCAAGTGGCCTCAGTGGACTAGTTCTGTACACTTTGCTAATCGGGGATTGTGTTTAAGTATGGCATACTTTACTGAACCGTATGCAAGGAATTTCATTTTGCATTTGCACACATGACAATAAACCACAATTGAACCATTGAACTGTGGCCAAGAAATTATAATGTACAATTACAGGCACGATGAATGATCATCACATGGCATAGTGACAATACTTCCAGCTGTGGGCCCGATGAGAGCTGAATTGTGATTACTCTTTTACTTTGTGCAAAGAGCATACAAAGAAAACGTGCCACACAGGAGCAAGGATGTGATCAAGAAAGATTACCATTCATTGTGGGGTTTACCCAAAGTGCCCTAGTTGCACTTCTCTCCTGCAAATTAGCCCTGTGTGTGAGTTAACGATAAAATGAATTGCAGAGGACATTGATGGGCTTGTGAGAATGAATTGCAACAATGCAGGAAAATAAAAGAGAGGGACACTTGAACTAATGGGATAGCTCGCTTGGGAGCTGGCATGGACCTGATGGGTCAATGGGTTCTGTACTTTTCTTAGCTAAAGGTATCTGAACCATTGGAAGATTGTGGATATTGGGGGCTTTCGGGTGTAGGGTTCATCAGGTTCGCTGGGAAGTTGGATTAAGGTCAGAGCATTTGGGAAGATAGGCATTTGGACACCAGTTGATCGGACATAAGGTCAGTGAGAAGGGTCAATAATGTGGAGGTAGCATTTACGCCCAAAACATAGGAGGTGTGTAATGGGGGAGGGAGAAAGCCTCTGTTCAGCCAGTGAACCCTATTTTTGTGGGAATCATCACTTGATGCACTTGGCCAGCCATGAATTTCCAGACCAACTCAAAATGGGGCAGAAGTGATTGTTTGCGATTTTCATTGCTTTGTATTGCATTTCTAGGTCAAGGTGCTTTCCTGATGCACACTCTTAGTTCCTGTCACATGAACTCCAGACTGGCTCGTGCTTCAATTTGGCCTAAATCTTCACCTACATTGACTGATATGTGAGCTTTGCAAGTTAGATTTTGGTCTTGAGGTAAGATTGCCCCAAATTTGCCTGTGGTGTCATGGCATATCAAGTTACACTGGGAAGGGGTGGGGTGGGGGAGGGGGGTGGAAACCAGGGGGCTGGAAACCAAACAAAAGCAAGGGGAAAATTACGGCAGTTTCAATTTATAGCTACCTGAAATCAGGTGCTGAAAGAAGTCGCAAGGTTTGCTACTTCACAAGGCATCAGGCAGTAAAGCAGTCTGTTCCGTCCACCCACTCATCTAACGTTACTACTCCAGTGGCAGAGACGAGCGGCCAATGATTATGAAAGGCAGACATTATAAAAGAGAAATAAAAAATCTAAACAAATAAGATCGACATGAAAAATATAAAAGTGTGCAGGAAATTATTATAAATAATAATGACTGCACTCTGTTACTATAAGTAAAATAGAATTCATTGAGTACACTTAATACAAAGTCAATAAAACGGTTCTCTTGCTGAATAATTTGATGTTAATCTAGTCTTTTAAAATAATTATATTGTTTATATTGATAAGGATTTGCCACGCCAGAGGATTTGTCAACAGATACAACAATAACAGCTCACGATTGAATTTCCCAACTGGTGCTACAGAAGCAAATTCACTGATAGAAGATGAACTAAAATGAGATCCTGGTAAGAATTACTTATTAAAGTTCCAATTAATTGTACTGTTTCTGAGGATTGCTGAAAAACTACAGTATATCGTTCCTCCCTTTTCAAACAAACATTGAAATGAACTGATGTCTTGCGGGCAAATGAACCAATTAACTTCGCTGATTAAGACTCAAGTTGTGACTTTCAAATGGAACACTTTAAAATGAGAATCCTGTGTAAATATTTGTGAATCTGAATTTGCTTTGTTATGACTGGGTAATAATTGGGCAAGGCTCGCCATCTCATGCAGTCAAGATCCAAAGAGATGTTTTTTTTACCCAGTAGAAGATAGACACAAAATGTTGGAGTAACTCAGCTGGACAGGCAGCATCTTTGGAGAGAAGGAATGGGTGACATTTCAGTCAAGACCCTTCTTCAGATTGAAGAAGGGTCTCGACGCGAAACGTCACCCATTCCTTCTCGCCGGAGATGCTGCCCATCCCGCTGAGTTACTCCAGCATTTTGTGATGATCTTCGAATTAAACCAGCATCTGCACTTCCTTCCCACACATCCTTCACCTAGCAGAAACTTTGCCCTTTCTGACAAAGAAATTGGACTATGTAAGAAGGTTTCTCTTGGATATTTCTTCATCAAAAGCCTATGGCTGCAAAAACACAATTGAGTAAAAACAATGAAAAATAAGGATGAGAAAATATAGGTAATATTAATATCAACACCTTGCATATATGTAGTGCCATTAATATGGTGCAATATCCAAAAGCATCCCAAAAGACCAGTAACAAAACATCATTTGACCTTGGCTTGCATAAGGGGGAATAACAGGATGGGATGGCAATCTCTCTACTTCTCCAGTTCAGAGGCAAAGTAGTCAGATGTAGGTTTTAAGGAACATCTTAAAGTACCAGAGAGAAGTGCAAAGATGTGAGGATAGATAAGGTTGATAGATAGAAATATTTGTACAGATGGGGAAGACCGTCAGAAGCTTTTGAAATTTTAAAGACCAGAGGGCATAGCTTTAAGGTGAGGGGAGCAAGTTTCTTTACGCAGAAGTGGGAACCTATAACATGCTGCCAGGGTGGTGTGGAGGTAGTGGTGAGGTGGGGCTTTTAGATAGGCACATGGATATATATGCAGGGAATTAAGAGAAATGGATCAGGTGCAATCAGGTAACTGTTTATCTTGGCATCATTTTTGGCACAGACATTGTGGACTGAAGGGCCTGTTCCTGTGCTATATTTTTCCATACTCTATGTAATTCCAGAGCTTAAAGCCTTAAGCAGCTTCAGGCTGCAGCAATTCCAATTAGAGAATGAACAAGAAGCCAGAAATGATTGAACACAAAGATCATTTATAGATCAATTAAGTTTGCAACATCTCAATTTTAGTTTATAGTAAACAGCATAATGCAAGTTACTTAAAAATTTATTTTCAGCATTTTATTTCTATCATGCCCCAATTTTGGAGCAGCCAAGTAGCAGAGCTGGCAGGGCCCACAGACCTGTGTTCAATCCTGACTTTGGATGCAGTTTGCAAGGAGTTTGCATGTTCTCCCTGTGGGCTTCCTCCACATGCTGCGGTTTGCTCCCAAAGATGTACAGGTTCATAGGGTCTAAGTGATGGGAGCAGAATTAGGCCATTCGGCCCATCAGCATGGTAGGCGGGAAATCAGGGTGAGATTTCAGAATGATTCAGAACTTGGCTGAAGGATGAAAAGCAGTGTATTGTTGGATGAGTTATGCAAAATTTTGGGTCAAATTTAAGGGAAACTAGACCAAGTGGACCTGTTGGACCCAAACCTGCATTAGTGCAGTACCCTCACCTTCCCCCCCCCTCTCCCCCTCAACCCCTCCCCTCCCCCCCACCCCCTCCATTCCCCCCTCCCACCCCCACCCTCCACCTCCCTCCCCTCCTCCCCCTCTCTCCCTCCGTCCCTCCCTCAACCCCTCCCCTCCACCCCTCCATCCCCTCCCCCTCCATTTCCCCCTCCCACCCCCACCCTCCCCTCCTCCCCCTCCCTCCCTCCCCCTCTCCCTCCCCCTCCCTTCCTCCCCCTCCCTCCCTTCCCCCCTCCCCTTCCCCTCCCCTCCTTCCCCTCCCCCGCTCCATTCCCCTCAACCCCCTTATCCTCGCTCCACCCCCCCTCCCTCCCTTCCCTCCACCCCCCTTCCTCCACCACCCTCCCTCCACCCCAAGGAGATAGATTTAAACTTAAAAATGTGAATAACTTTAAAAATATAACACCGATTTCAATGAAACTTCTTCCATTAGCACCAAAGGGACGACGGTCAGTAAGGTGGGCCTAAAATTCTCGCGCTATCGTGTAGCGTTTTGGCTGTAGTTCAGGAACAAACAAACAAACAAACGAGAGTTTTAGTATATAGATGTCTAAAGTGCTAATCGTGGGATTCCTACCATTTCTAATTTAATCAGAACCAGAAGCTATGAAATGATGAGATTGAATGATAAGCAAATTGGAGAGACATTTGAATCAGAAGGGTGGGGACAATGTGAACAAAGTTGTGGCCACGAACAATAAAATGATTTGCATTTAATATTTAAACAAACAGAATGAGAACATTAATTCTCAGCTATTTCAACAACATTCCTTCAGTACTTAGGGAGAGCAGCTTGGAAATCAATTCATGTTGTTGTAGCTGAGAATGAAGTTAGCAATCTTCATCGTAAGAAAATAACTGCAGATGCGCTAGGCGTAGGAGAGTGTTAGTAGATGGGGATTGGCTGGTTCTACGGTCGAGGAAGAAATGGAGGGCTTCGAGACCATCCTTGTGGGGGATGGAAGTGTAGAGTGACTGGACATCCATGGTAAAGATGAAGGAGTGGGGGCCTGGGAACCGGAAGTTATCGAGGAGATGGAGAGCGTGTGAGGTGTCTTGGACATAGGTGTAGGACGTAGCAATCTTCATTAGTCAACTCAATACTCAAAACAAAATGGCAAACTTTTGGAGCAGAACAGTGAAACGCTTATTGGAGGAAGAGTGAGACATACCTTCCCAAAACCCATCTGGGGGTTTTCACACTTCTGTACCTCTTGCCTGATGGGAAAAGGGAGAAGACAGAGTGACTGAGGCAAGACTCATCCTTGATTATGCTGCTGGCCTTGCCGAGGCAGCATGAAGTGTAAATGGAGTCAATGGCAGGGCAGTTGGTTTATGTGATGGTTTGGGCTGCGTCTATAATTTTCTGCAATTTCTTGCAGTCTTGGATGGAGCTGTTCCCAAACCATGCAACTGTGCTGTAATACATCCAGATAAAATGCTTTCTACGCGCATCTGTTGGTAACAGTTGTTAGGAACATGCCAAACTCCTTATAGCGCCAGAGACCCGGGTTATGACCAAAAAACAGTTCATTTTTTTCAGGACTATTCTTAGATCTGTTCAAATAATTTGAATTATCTAGTTAAGTTGACGACTACATTTTTGCTTCACGATTAGAAACTACTGTTCTAGTTTTACAAAGTAGAAGACTTCATATTTGTTTACATTGCTTACATTTGCTTGAGTATTACACATTTGCTTAAATTGGAAGCATTGAAGAGAAGCAGTTGGAAAGAGACTGCTGGAGGATAGCAGGCAAGCAGATCACAGAGAATGATAGCTAGAACACGACAATGTACGAATGTAGGATCACAGTCTCTGTAAAACAAAAACTTGTAGATGCTAGAAATCTATAATAAACAGAGAAATATTCAACATCTTTCAAACTATATGACTTGTTTATATGCAGATACTGAAATATTGGGATGGATCATGGTCAATCTAGGCACGTTTATCTATCGGCCAAAGCCTCAACTTTTCTGCGAACCGACTTCTCTTCCATTCTTTTATAACTCTGTGTGTCTGACCATCCTGGAGGCCTGGTACTCTGGCCCTCGTCAGGGGAACCATCCTGTCTGCTAAGGCCTCACGTAGAGGATACTGAGGGCCCGACTCTAGAACTCAAAAGCCTTTGAATATATGTTAAACCTCTCTAATTATCAAAGACTCTTAAAATTGAATGGTACAGTGGCGCTGCGATAGAGTTGCTGCCTTATAGCCCCAGAGACCCGGGTTCAATCCTGAATATGGGTACTATTTGTATGGAAATTGTACATTCTGCCTGTGACCGTGTGGGTTTTCTGAGGGTGCTCTGGTTTCCACCCACATTCCAAAGATATACAGGTTTGTAGGTTACATAGAAATATAGAAACATTTAAAAAATAGGTGCAGGAAGCGGCCATTTGGCCCTTCGATCCAGCACTGCCATTCGCTGTGATCATGGCTGATCATCCACAATCAGTAACCCATGCCTGCCTTCTCCCCATATCCCTTGATTCTGCTAGCCCCTAGAGCTCTATCTAACTCTCTTTTAAAATCACCCAATGAATTGGCCTCCACTGCCTTCTGTGGCAGAGAATTCCACAAATTCACAACTCTCTGGGTGAATTTTGTTTTTCTCATCTCAATTTTAAATGGCCTCGCCTTTACTCCTAGACTGTAGCCCCCTGGTTCTGGACATCCCCCAACATTGGGAACATTTTTCCTGCATCTAGCTTGTCCAGTCCTTTTATAATTTGATATGTTTCTATAAGATCCCCTCTCATCCTTTTAAATTCCAGTGAATACAAGCCCAGTTTTTCCAATTTTTCCTCATATGATAGTCCCGCCATCCTGGGGATTAACCTTGTGAACCTACGCTGCACTGCCTCAATTACAAGGATGTCCTTCCTCAAATTAGAAGGCAAAACTGCACACAATACTCCAGATGTGAACTCACCAGGGCCCTGTACAACTGCAGAAGGACCTCTTTACTCCTATACTCAAATCCTCTCGTTATGAAGGCCAACGTGCCATTAGCTTTCTTCACTGCCTGCTGGAACTGCATGTTTACTTTCCGTTACTGGTGTACAAGGACACCCAGGTCTCGTTGCACATCCCTTTTTCCTAATCTGACACCATTTGGATAATAATCTGCCTCCTTGTTCTTGTCGCCAAAGTGGATAACCTCACATTTATCTACATTATACTGCATCTGCCATGCATCTGCCCACTCACTCATAGAAACATAGAAACATGGAAAATAGGTGCAGGAGGAGGCCATTCGGCCCTTCGAGCCTGCACCGCCATTCAATATGATCATGGCTGATCATCCAACTCAGTAACCTGTACCTGCCTTCTCTCCATACCCCCTGATCCCTTTAGCCACAAGGGCCACATCTAACTCCCTCTTAAATATAGCCAATGAACTGGCCTCAACTACCTTCTGTGGGAGAGAATTCCACAGACTCACCACTCTCTGTGTGAAAAAATGTTTTCTCATCTCGGTCCTAAAAGACTTCCCCCTTATCCTTGAGCTGTGACCCCTGGTTCTGAACTTCCCCAACATCGGGAACAATCTTCCCACATCTAGCCTCTCCAACCCCTTAAGAACCCACTCAACCTGTCCAGGTCACCCTGCAACCTCCTAGCATCCTCTTCGCAATTCACACTGCCACCCAGCTTTGTGTAATCTGCAAATTTGCTTGTGTTACTTTTAATCCCGTCATCTAAATCATAAATATATATTGTAAATAGTTGCAGCCCCAGCACCGAGGCTTGTGGGACTCCACTCGCCACTGCCTGCCATTCTAACAGGGACCCATTTATTCCTACTCTTTGTTTCCTGTCTGCCAACCAATTCTCTATCCATGTCAATACCCTACCCCCAATACCATGTGCTCTAATTTTGCCCACTAATCTCATGTGTGGGACCTTATCAGAGGCTTTCTGAAAGTCCAGTACACTACATCCACTGGCTCTCCTTCATTCATTTTACTTGTCACATCCTCAAAAAATTCCTGGCTTCTGTAAATCCAAGGTTTCCCATAGTGTGTCGGATAGTGCTAGCGCCAGTGTCGCGGGTGATTGCTGTTCGGTACTGTTGTAATATGAGGTTGCTGTGAAAATGTGGTCAAATTTAATATTTCAATATCAGTCATCAAATTTAATATTTCAATATCAGTCATCAAATTTAATATTTCAATATCAGTCATCTAATCTGTTAATGTAGTGCATTGATTTTTATGTATACCATGCCGTTTGTTTGCAAAAAACCCCACAAATGTGCCAGAGTAACTCAGCAGGTAGGCAGCATCTCTGGATAACATGGATCGGTGATGTTTCGGGTCAGGGCCCTTCTTCAGAGTCTAGTAAAGGGTCCTGACCCGTAACATCACACATCTATGCTACCTGATTGGCTGAGTTACTCCAGCACTTTCTCTTCTTTTTTTTGAGATAAATTTTTTATTGGAGATAGGTACATCTTTACAGTCATACATTTTTAAATTGATAATATTGTCAATTATTATTATATTGTCTCCAATACCTTTTGCCCCCTTTTTTTTTAAAACTAGATAGAACTAAAGAAATAGATGAAGTAAAGAAAGAAAAGAGAGAGAAGCAAAATAAAAACAAAAACAAAAACAAATTATAAAGATAAGGAAAAAGTTAGTTAAAGAAGAATGGAAAAATTTATTAAAATAACAAAAACTTCATTCGAGATATATACGTACATTTCAAAGTATAGCATTTCATCCATTCTTTAGTCCGAGTGCTAGTCAGGTTCCTGTGCTGAACCATTCTGACCCTTTAAGTAATCAATAAAAGGAGACCATATTCCAATGAATAATTCCTGTTTGTCCAACAGGGAAAATCTGATTCTTTCCACGTTTAAGGTCTCCGTCATTTCTATAATCCACATTTTGATTGTGGGGACCGTAGGGCCTTTCCAAAATTTTAGAATTAATTTTTTTCCCGTTATTAAACTATAATCCATAAAGTTTCTTTGTATTGTTCTAAATGTTTGATTTAATTCTAATATTCCGAGTATAATTAATTTTGGATCTGGGTCCAATTGTGTGCTGGTTACTTTAGATATTATGCTAAAAATATTTACCCAGAATTTTTTAATTTTTATACAGTTTGCGAACATATGAAATAATGTAGCTTCTAAATGTTGACATTTATCACATTTAGGTGAGATATGTTGGAAAATTTTATGTAGTTTTGTTTTTGAATAGTGTAACCTATGTATTACTTTAAATTGTATTAGAGAATGTCTGGCGTTTAGTGAACACTGATGTATATGTTGCAAACTTTCTTCCCAAGTATCTTTCGTAATTACTTGGTTTAATTCTTTTTCCCATTTTTGTCTGTATAAGTCCGTGGAGGGAATGTCACTGTCTAATAAGATATTATATATATAAGATATTAATTTTTCTGTATTAGGATGTTTGTTCCAACATTCATCAAGAATTTCTGAATTTCTAATTCGAAAATTTTGGGAGTTCGATTTTACATAATCTCTAAGTTGAAGATATCTGAAATAATCATTTCCACGAAGACCATAAGTCTGTTGCAACTCCTGAAATGTCAGAAAGGTGCCTTCCTTATAAAGTTGTCCCATATTTTTAATTCCATAATCCTTCCATTGTGTAAAACCCCCGTCTACCCATGAAGGCTTAAACAAAGGATTATTCACAATTGGAAGAAAAAGTGATAAATTATCTAATTTTAATGTCTTTTTTAATTGTTTCCAAATTCGTGTAGCACTAAATATTATAGGGTTTTCCCTATAAATTTTTTTGTTTAATTTAGACGTAGCAAATAATATCGAACCAATATCAAAAGGTAAACAATCTTCCTTTTCCATTTTTAACCAGTCTGGTTGATGATCTATTTCTTCCAACCAGAAATTCATATTTTTAATATTAACTGCCCAGAAATAAAACAAAAAATTGGGTAAAGCCAGGCCTCCATTTATTTTTGATTTACACAAGTGTCTTTTGTTTATCCTATGATTCTTATAATCCCAGATAAAATCATTAACAATAGAGTCCAATTTTTTTAAAAAGTTTTTTGTCAGATATATCGGAATTGTCTGAAAAAGGTATAATATTTGCGGTAAAAAAATCATTTTTATGGCATTAATTTTGCCAACCATTGAGATAGGGAGTGTTTTCCAATATTGAATATTCTTATGTAGTTTGTTCAGTAATGGGGGGAAATTTGCTTTAAATAATGATGTATATATCTTAGTTACATAGATACCTAGATATTTAAATTTTTCATTTACTATTTTAAATGGAAATTGTTGTATTATCTGTTTATTATGTTCCCTTATTGGCATAATTTCGCTTTTATTCCAATTTATTCTGTATCCTGAAAATGAACCAAATTGGGTTATTAGCTTTAATAGGTTTGGAATACTAATTTCTGGTTTTGTGATGTAAATTAATACGTCATCTGCGTATAGAGAAATTTTATTCACTGTGTCCTTTGTGTTATATCCATGTATTTCCGGATGCCCCCTAACTCTTTCTGCCAGTGGCTCAATAGCAAGCGCAAATAATAATGGGGATAACGGGCATCCTTGTCTACAACCTCTAGATAGGCTAAATTTCGATGACAACCTTTGGTTTGTAAATATTCTGGCCGTGGGATTTGTATATAACAGTTTTATCCATGTACAGAATTTCTCCCCTAGCTGCATATTTTCCATCACCGAAAATAAATAAGACCATTCAACCTGATCAAATGCTTTTTCAGCATCAAGTGAGATTATTGCTAGATCTTCATTAATAATTCTCTTGGAATATATAATATTAAATAATCTTCTTAGATTATAGTATGAGTATCGTTTCTGAATGAAGCCTGTTTGGTCAGGGTGTATTAATTTATTCATCACTGTACTTAATCTATACGCTAGTATTTTAGTTAAAATTTTTTGATCTGTATTTAAAAGTGCAATTGCTCTGTATGATCCCGGATCTTTCTCTTCTGCATTGAATTTTTACACTATGCATTCCTATTTTATTTGGAATATTATTTTTAAATGATCTGATGAATAAAAACTTTAATTTGCTCAAATAATGAAAGCTAAAGATAAAAGAAGAGAATGGCTTCCACTTTTGCACAAGCTCTGAGAAAATGCAAATAAAAACTCACCTGCAACTTGATAGAAACTTACATAATGCTGTCGTCTGTGGCTAGTTTCTCAATGCAACCAAGATGACTGGGATGGTGCCCACAGAAATAAACAGGAAATAAAGGTCAGGTCATGCTCGGTCACTCCAATATAACTGCTAAATTTCAGTTATAACGTGCCAATATAGCAAACTGATAAACAAGTCACCTAGATAAACATGTGCTTGGCTTATCAGCAGAACATAAATGCAGAGCAATGTGTAGGAAGGAACTGCAGATGCTGGTTTACACCGAAGATAGTGCTGAAGTAACTCAGCGGAACAGGCAGCATCTCTGGAGAGAAGGAATGGGTGAGGTTTTGGGTCGAGACCCTTCTTCAGATGCTTCAGACAAAATCCAGAGCAATATCACATTCAATATCAATTTAATATCACATGCAATATCACATTCAGGGGTTTTGTATATAGGCTTTAGATCTGAAGCCACCTTATTTCCTTTTCAACAACCTTTTAATTGTTTTTTCACAGTACTACTTGGTCCGGCCTCTTTTTTTCCTGGACTCACAGGTTAAGGTCGATAAGACCCATGGCATGTCAGCATCTGCTGTTCCTTATGTGTGTAGGTGGGACCTATCACAGGTTAGTGGGATATGCAAGAAAGGAGATTGCAGGGGGTTTGAAGAAGGTCTTTATATTCTTCTCTTGCCACAATAGCCAATGCTCTTCCTTTGAATAAGAAGGGAAATATAGATTATCCAGGAAATCTTATTCTTCTGTTCAAGAAGGGAGCGAAGCAGAAAAGTGAAAACTATAGGCCGGTTAGCCTGATTTTAGTGGATGGTAAGATTTTAGAGTCTATTATAAAGGATGTGGTTTCTGAGTACTTAGAAGTTCATGATAAAATAGGCCAAAGTCAGCATGGTTTTGTGAAGGGGAGATTTTGCCTGCCGAACCTGTTCTTTGAGGAAGTAAATAGCAGGATAGACAAAGGAGAGTCAGTGGATGTTGTTTGCATAGATTTTCAGAAGGCCTTTGATAAGGTGCCGCACGGGTGGCTGCTATAGAAGATGAGAGCCCATGGTATCAGAGGGAAGATACTATCATGGGTATCAGGTTGGCTGGATGGCAGAAGGCAAAGAGTGGCAATAAAAGGGGCTTTTACTGGTTTGCTGCCCGTGACTAGTGGTGTACCGCATGTATCGGTGCTGGGACCGCTGATCTTCACGTTGATTTGGATGATGGATTGAAGACTGTTTGCAGATGTGGCCATGTTTGCAGATGATACAAAGATAGGTGAAAGGGTAGGTAGTGTAGAGAAAGCAGAAACTCTTCAGAAGGACCTGGACAGGTTGGGAGAGTGGGCAGAGAAGTAGCAGATGGAATACAACGTAGCAAAGTTGTGGAGTCATGCAATTCGGTAGGAATAAAGGCGTAGACTATTTTTGAAAATTCAGAAAGTGGAAGTGTAAAAGAACTTGGGAGCGCTGGTGCAGGATTCCCAAAGGGTTAATTTTCAAGTCGAATCGATAGTAAGGAAGGCAAATGGAATCCCAGCATTTATTCCGAGAGAACTAGAATATAAAAACAGAGATGTAATGCAGAGGATTTATAAGGCACTGGTCAGACTGCATTTGGAGTATTATGAGCAGTTTTGGGCCCCATGTCTGAGGAAGGAATGTGCTGGCATTGGAGAGGGTCCAGAGGAGGTTTATGAGAATGATCCCAGGAATGATTGGGTTAACAGATAATGAACGTTTGATGGCACTGGGCCGGTACTCGCTGGAGTTTACAAGGATGTCAAGGAACCTCATTGAAACTTACCAAATAGTGAAAGGCCTGGATAGAGTGAATGTGGAGAGGATGTTTTCACTAGTGGGAGAATCTAGGACCCGAGGCCATAGCCTCAGAATAAAAGGACAATAGACAATAGGTGCAGGAGGAGGCCATTCGGCCCTTCGAGCCAGCACCACCATTCAATGTGATCATGGCTGATCATTCTCAATCAGTACCCCGTTCCTGCCTTCCCCTGACTCCGCTATCCTTAAGAGCTCTATCTAGCTCTCTCTTGAATGCATTCAGAGAATTGGCCTCCACTGCCTTCTGAGGCAGAGAATTCCACAGATTCACAACTCTCTGACTGAAAAAGTTTTTCCTCATCTCCGTTCTAAATGGCCTACCCCTTATTCTTAAATGGTGGCCCCTTGTTCTGGACTCCCCCAACATTGGGAACATGTTTCCAATGCCTCTAACGTGTCCAACCCCTTAATAATCTTATACGTTTCAATAAGATCCCCAGTTAGAAAGTTAGAAAGGAGATGAGGAGTTTCTTTAGTGCGAGGGTGGTGAATCTGTGGAATTTATTACAGAAGTATATGGAGGATATCTTTAAGGCAGAGATAGATAGATTCTTGATTAGTACAGGTGTCAGGAGTTATAGGGAGAAGGTAGGAGAATGTGGTTGAGAGGGAAAGATAGATCAGCTATGATGGAATGCCGAACGACAGCAGCATCCTTCAAAACATCTCCTCATCACAAGAGGAATAGATCAGGTAAATGCACAAGAGTAGGGGAAATCGAGAACCAGAGGACATAGGTTTAAGATGAGGGGGTAAATATTTAATAGGAACCCGAGGGGTAACTTTTTTACACAAAGAGTAGTGAGTGTATGGATCGAGCTATTGGAGGAGGTAGTTGAAGTAGGTACGATTGCAACATTTTAGAAGCATTTAGACAGGTATGTGGATAGGATGGATTTGGAGGGATATGGGCCGAACGCGAGCAGGTGGGACTAGTGTAGATGGGGCACGTTGGTCGGAGAGGGCCAGTTGACCCGATGGTCCTGTTTACATACTGTATGATTCTATGACTACAACCAGTGGTAATAGTTAACATATATTCCTTCTCTCCAAGATGCTGCCTGACCTGTTAAGTTACTCCAGTATTTTGTGATACCTATGATTTGGCCCAATGTTAACAGGAAATTAATACACAAACTAAACCATCTTTCTCTTCAGCTTTCCAAATGAAAGGCAACGTTTGCCAAATTATCCCATCTGCATCATTACACTAATAAGGTCAGAAGATGGAAACAACAAAGGCCATCAACTCCACTGGAATTTCAGGGCACCTCGATGCTAGACTTGGTAAAATTCTGCATTTGTGTCACTTTCATTTCCCCCCTGGAATTAGATCCACATTTGAGGTCTGGAGCCGAATGGTCGTAGTGAAAACTATGCTGGGCATTAGTGTTTAGGTTGTTGGTGAGTTATCAATATCTATTGGGGAATCAATTGCAGTGATTTTCCATAATTGCACAATTGCAGGCCTTGCCTTTCATCTGGAAGTAGGGCTCGGAGTCAACACCTCCACACATCCAGTGGCTTAATTTCTGCCAAAGTCTTCAGAAGAGTTGCATGTCTAGATCTCAAGGCAGTCATCATCTGCCTAAACATTCCACCAAAAGCTTTTCTATGGATCACAACCAAAGGAAGATCTTGGAACATGTATTCTCTACAAGTATTTTGAGGGAGTCTGCCACTAATATAATAAATGGAGGAAAATATGTCGTTTTTATAAAACAATACAATTTCAGTAAATTACAATCAAATGTAAAGCTTCTTGATGTTGATTATTTCTGTGCATATACCAGAGAGCCTGCTTTACACCATATTTTTTATCAAAAAATGTATTCAATTATTTTAAAATAATATTTACAATGCAATAAAACAAAACAGAACCCACCACCAGAATACAATACAAACAAATATACCAAATGAAACTATTATACAACTATATTACAATCCCTATCCAGGACGCATCCAACTACCCGTGGTGCCCAGCGGTCCTGGAAATCCCTCAGGGTACCTGTGGACAGCACATAGTCCCTCTCCAACACCACCAGAGCGCTTTACACCATATTAACAGTCATTATGCAGTGTTAATTGCAGACTGTCATGTTATTTCTGAGTGGCAGGAGCTCCAGCATTCCCAGCTGACCTCCAGGATTTCTAATGTTGATATTGTCACTGAAGGGGAATGCCAAGACACCTGAGGAATTTGAACACGTTGAACCACAAAAATGTGTCTGCTTTCCAAGCACAGGCAATTATAAACTGAGCAAGGACAATTCTGTTAGCAAAGGCACACACACTTTGGAAGCCTCCCCAGTCACTCCATCTGCACTTTTCATTGAAGGGCTGATGCTACTATGATCTAAGCAGCAAATGCCAATGAACTTTAATGACAAACAAATAACAACAAAGAACTAACTGTGCACTGATATTAAGTAGTCACCCTTTCTTTTTCTTTGCGATATTCTTCCCAATGAATTTTCTGGGTTTAGTACTTCAATAATTATCCCGATATGCCTTCAGCTAGGTTGTTTTAAGGCTGCATTCTTTCCATGGTATTGAAAGCAGACAGCAGTAATGGACAAGAGTAAGCAACTCCGACCCTGGAAAGACTGAACAGTAATGGCAACAGTCCGACATGAGGGGTTCAACCTCTGGTTGCTAGAATAGGGGCTGAGGCAAAAGAATTGTCTCAGAACCTATGGTACGAAGAGAGATGTCGATCAGGTGAGTAGAAGGAAGTTTCATATTCCCCAAAGCCAGAGGAACTTTCCTGAGACTAGGATAACAGCATAAAGCACACAGTTGCCACAGAAGCTTTTAAGCCTGAGTCAAACAACATAAATGACAAATGATGAAAGTCCACATGGCCAGTGCCTGCTTTCTGATGATGATATAGGGAGCTCTTAGTTTACTGTTTAGAGATAGCTTTCAGAACTCTGCTCCGGGTGACATCGCAGCACTGAATGGAGCAGTCTGAAACTTCAACTGAGTTAGAATGACTTTGAGTGTCTCAATGGATGCAGAAACCTGCTCTATTGCCAGTGCCCTGGGGAATCTCTGCACCAGCTGGTACCAGGGACTCGCCTGAGCAGGTTTCCAGTGCTGGATTTCAAAGCCCAGGCAGGTCCCCTATGACTTATGATGAAGTAGCCTCACAAGCACTTTGAAAGTCTGCCTCTGCATCTACATGAATGGCCGGTGTCCCATGTGGCCATGTGGGTGGATCCAAAATCATAAGAGTACCATGCAGACGTGTGCTGTACACTGTTCTACGTGTCCTGAGTCCTCTCTGCCTTTCCTCTTACTATTGTTTTTTTATTTTAGTCAAGCTGGAAAGGGTGCAGAGAAGATTTCTGAGGATGTTGCCAGGACTCGAGGGTCTGACCAATAGGGTGGGATTGAGCAGGCTAGGACTCTATTCCTCATAGCGCAGCAGGACGAGGAGTGATTTTATAGAGGTGTACAAAATCATGACAGGAATAGAGCGGGTAAACGCAGATTCTCTTGCCCAGAGTAGGAGAATCAAGAACTAGAGGACATCGGTTTTAGGGAAGGGGGGAAAGGAACCCCCCTAAGAAAGGAACCTGAGGGGTAACATTTTTCTTACACTAAGTGTGGTGGGTGCATGGAACAACCTGTCAGAGGAGATAGTTGGGGCAGGTACTATCACAACGTTTAAGAAACATATGGACAGGTACATGGATAGGACAGATTTAGAGGGATATGGGCCAAATACAGGCAGTAGGAACTAGTACCCGAGGGGACATAGAAACATAGAAAATAGGTGCAGGAGTAGGCCATTCGGCCCTTCGAGCCTGCACCGCCATTCAATATGATCATGGCTGATCATCCAACTCAGTATCCCATACCTGCCTTCTCTCCATACCCCCTGATCCCTTTAGCCACAAGGGCCACATCTAATTCCCTCTTAAATATAGCCAATGAACTGGCCTCAACTACCTTCTGTGGCAGAGAATTCCACAGATTCACCACTCTCTGTGTGAAAAAAACCTTTCTCATCTCGGTCCTAAAAGACTTCCCCCTTATCCTTAAACTGTGACCCCTTGTTCTGGACTTCCCCAACATCGGAAACAATCTTCCTGCATCCAGCCTGTCCAACCCCTTAAGAATTTTGTAAGTTTCTATAAGATCCCCCCTCAATCTTCTAAATTCCAGCGAGTACAAGTACATGTTGGTCAGTGTGGGCACGTTAGGTCCAAGGGCTTGTTTCCATCTGGTATGACTCTATGATTGAAATTGAATCACATAATACAGAATAATGTGGTACTGCATGATCTAATTTCTAACCAATTATATTTACCTCATTTCTGCACATATTCTGCCAGTGGATGTTATATTTATTTCTTTTTCACTTTTGCATGTCTTGGAGACATATTTAAATAAATATTTACTATGGTTTGACTGTTGGAAATGGAATCAAAAGTTCATGCTAGATGTCAAAGATTTATTCTATGCTAGACTAAGTGGACCCATTCGGCTAAAAGCTCCCCCCCTCCCCTCCCCTCCCCTCCCCCACTCCACTCCCCCACTCCACCCCTTCCACCTCCCCCCTCCCCCCCTCCCTCTCTTCCTCCCTCCCTCCCTCCCCCCTACCCCCCTTATCCTCCCTCCACCCCCTCCCTCCCTTCTTCAGACTGATTGTAGTAGGATGGGGTGAAAGCTGGAAGGGGGTGGATAAAGCCAGGCAAGTAGGTGGATACAGGTGAGGGGGGTTGATTGACAAATGAATGGCAATGGAAGAGATGAAAAGGAGACAAAAGGCTGTGAGATAAAGAGAGAAAGGGCCGAATTGTGACTTCAGTGAAAAGGGATGTAGGTGGAAGGGTAGGGAGGAGGGTTTAGGGGAAAGGGGGCATGGGGGTGGCACAGTAGGTGAAATAGGTGAAAACATTGGTTTGTTTCAGGCATGGGCCATTTCAAATATGCACATTTGGGTTACAAAATAATTACTGGAATTGAATTGTAATTTTACAATGGGTTGGAGCTTACATTTGTGGAGAAAGAGGGAAAACAAGACGACCTATTCCAGCTGCAAAAGCTTGGTGGACCAGTTTCCGTTTCACCACATATCAAGCCTAACCCACTGAGAATTTCCAGCTTTTTCTGTTTTGCATCTATACAATTTGACGTAAAGTTTCAATACTGCAAATTGAGAGCTTCAAACATGTATACTTTTTGTATTTTGCAACTTCCAGAAAATACATACACCTACATAGAAATGTAGCAGCAATAAATAACTTAAAGGGCAAGAGTGTTTTGTAGTAATGGCATAATCACTGGTCAAAGCGGTATATATTAAATACCTCATTCGTGACGCAAGTAAGTTAAACCGCTCACTCACTTCTCAAGTATTATTCTGATGGTTCAACTCAATAAACTGATAGGGAAAGGTTAAGAAAACAGTTAGTCGCCCAGGCCCAATTTTTGTTTGTGTTGTTTTAATTCAAACGTTGGAAACCGACAGATTTGACACTTAGAACTAGAGCACAGGCAAGGTTCTTTGATGTGGAAATGAAGAGAATACCAAGTAAAATGTCAATACTTAGATGTTGATGAGTGATAAGATAGTGGCAAAACCTCGGCTTAAAAATATTCAACATGCAAAGCACTCACTGAAGTGAAATGAAGAAACAGGAAGGATGCTTACCAATTAAATATGCCGGTAACATTCTGATTTTGCAGACAAGAGAAATAACTATGTCCTTGATCATTCAATTTAATTCATAAAAACAAGATTTAAAACCAAAAGTTAAAAATACTTATATTTAGTATCTACTTAATGACTGTGAATGGATTTGCAAAGAACCTGTTCGCAAGGCTTTAAACTACATTATCGCACCATCACTGATAGCGAGCTATTGCATTGCAAATCAACAAGGTCAAACAAGAAAAAAAATACTCAAGATAATTTCCTGATGGTTTTCAGGGTAAAAGCGTGATTTTATAAGACCATGCAGGTCACAAAGATCACAGCCTTGATTATCAATAGACAATAGGTGCAGGAGTAGGCCATTTGGCTCTTCGAGCCAGCACCGCCATTCAATGTGATCATGGCTGATCATTCACAATCAGTAACCCATTCCTGCCTTCTCCCCATATCATTTTAGGCTAAGTAAAATAATCTCACAAGAATTGCAGGGAATCTACAAGGGCTCCTTTTATAGCTAAGAGAAAAAATCAGCCATTTTCTTAAATTTTATCTACTCCTCAAAAGGATTTGTGTTGACTTGAAGTGAGGACTGGGCAGGCTATAGAAACAGAAATATAGAAAATAGGTGCAGGAGAAGGCCATTTGGCCCTTCGAGCAAGCACTGCCATTCATTGTGATCATGGCTGATCATCCACAATCAGTAACCTGTGCCTGCCTTCTCCCCATATCCCTTGATTCCACTAGCCCCTTGAGCTCTATCTAACTATTTTAAATTCATCCCGTGAATTGGCTTCCACTGCCTTCTGTGGCAGAGAATTCCACAAATTCACAACTCTCTGGGTGAAAAAGTTTCTTCTCACCTCAGTTTTAAATGGCCTCCCCGTTATTCTTAGACTGTGGCCCCTGGTTCTGGACTCCCCCAACATTGGGAACATTTTACTGCATCTAACTTATCCAGTCCTTTTATAATTTTATGCACCTCTATAAGATTCCCTCTCATCCTTCTAAACTCCAGTGAATATAAGCCCAGTCTTTCCAATCTTTCCTCATATGACAGTCCCTCCATCCCAGGGATTAACCTTGTGAACCGCACTGCACTGCCTCAATAGCAAGGACGTCCTTACTTAAAGGGACGGGGGAAGAGGGGGGGGAAGGGGGAAGGGGGAGGTGGCGGAGAGGGGGGGAGAGGAGTGGGAGAGGAGGGGTGGGGGGGGGGAGGGGGGGTGGGGGAGGGGGGGTGGAGAGGGGGGGAGAGGGGCACTAGGGGCAGAGGACCAAATAATCCACCAACCCATTTCTGCCACAATCCCCCTACTCTTGAATTCTATGCTTTAACTCCCAAAAACATTTGTAACCACTTTATCACCTGACCTGCTAACTTGAAGGATCTCTGGATATATACTCCGACATCCCTCTCGTCACCTACGTTCCCTCCTGTGCCATTCAATATCTGGTATGCCCTTTTCTTGTGTGCACCACATGCAAAACCTCATCCATCTGCAGACTGATTTTCCTGGACCACTTTTATGCCCTTTCCTAATTAACCCTTTGAAAATATCAACACCCAGATTTGCAATTTCCTCACTTTGTTGGGAAGATATTTGGTCTGAACTTTCACTTTTATCACCTTGAAGCATCTCACTGCATGAATTCTTATATACCTTCAACCTCTTTTTTTCACAATACTCTTTTAGCAAACACTACCTCAACCGGGCCTGGTCAATGTAGAACTTAACTCCTGTTTTACATCCTGCCCTTTTCCATAACAATGCTAAATATACCTGAATTATAATTGCCACCCCCCAAAATGCTCTCCCACGGGCACCTTAGCTTTTTGACCTGGTTTATTCTCTAAAATCAAGTCCCTCTCTAGCTGACTTATTAAATACTGATTTCAATTTTGTCTTGAGTGTACTTCATCAATTCTGCAACTTTTATACCCATTACCCTGTTTATTATTCCTATTAATGTTAGAGGAGCTGAAATTCACAATTGTTAGTCCTTTTGTTTCTGCACTTTGGCTACATATTTCCTCTTCCAAGTTTTTCAGTTTGAGTACCCATGGCACTCCCAGTAAGTTGAATAGCCTTTTTTTTGTTACTTAATTCAATCCATAATGACCTTATTGTTGATATTTCTAGAAGTTCTAATTGTTTCCTCAACAGATATTGTCATTCTCCTTTCTAGTTTACCTCCCACTTTATCTACATAGATTGCAAACCACAAAATCAGAAATGTAGTGGTGCCTTCCCTGCACATGTTTAAGTTATGTTTCAGTAATAGCGACAGTGTCATAACTGCACAATTTTACCTGCACCTTCAATTCCTGACCTTCATTTCTCAGACTCCTTGTATTGAAGTATAAACAATTCAGGATGGCCATCACACCGAAGAAGGGCCTCCACCTAAAACATCATCTATTCCTTTTCTCCAGAGACGCTGCCTGACCCGCTGAGGTACTCCAGCTTTGTGTGTCTTCAGTGTAAATCAGCATCTGCATTTCTTCCCTGCTTTTTTTCCAGGTTTTTTTCCTTTGATCGTTAAACTCATTTATTATAATCCTACCTTCCATATTCCATTTTGTTTTTCTCCCTATTCTCCTTTGGCAGTTCCTCATGATCACAACTTGTAGGTCACTGATGTACAATACTCAAGGTGAGGATAACTTTAAGAAAATTGCAAATGCTGGAAACTGGAAATAAGAACAGAAAATACAAAGATAAATTTAGCATATCTGTGAAAAGGGAAACAATTAACGTTGCAGAACAAAAACTCTTCATCGTATACTTTAAGTTCCAGAAGGAGGAAGGATAAATCTTCAGTTTAAGTCTGGCTAGAGGAAAATAGTGGTCAGACAAACTTCGAGGCAAGTAGAAATAAATGGTATATTGGCCTTTATTACAAGAAGATGAATGCAAGAGCGAACATTTCAACTGCAGTTATAAAGAGTACTGAATGCAGGTCAGATCCACCTGGTTCAAGAGATTGACTCCTGGGGTAGGGGGTTATCCTGAGGATAAATTAAGCAGACTCGGCCTGTACTCTCAAGAGTTTAGAGGAATGAGAGGGCATCTCACACAAGTTCACACACAAGTTGAACTTTAGCAGCATCTGATCTGAGAACAAAATGAGATTCTGTAGGAGGGTTGCAACAGTATCTTTCCACTAAATATTTCCTTAGCACTAGTTGTGTGTTATGTTATGGTTTAATTTTGTCAAACATTTTGCTTCCAATTTTGGTCAGAAGCCGAATGACTATCAGGAATCACCTTGTGCCATCTTTGCTGGATGCTTGAGAACTTCAACATTGCTTTTGTTCAGACAATATTTTCTGTTACTGCTATCATTTTGGGGCTAGGCTGATATAAGCAACAGAGCAGAATCAGTGGGTGTAGAAGACATCCTTCTGGTCTTTTTATAGTTATGCTGCATTTGTATCATAGCATTTCTCCCATTTATCAGGAGTACTAGATGCAGAGTTTGACTTCAAGAAGTGCTTCTTGGTCTTACAGCATTTCTATTGACAAAGATGTAAACGGCTGACTCTGGACATGGCTGCTGCTTTTTTAGATATTGGTTAAGCTGAACATGGAAGAAAATTCACATTATGACTATTATCGAAGAATCATCTTGTTTCTTGATTTTTCTACTGACAGTCCTGCACAATAATGTAAACTCAACAGATTCCAAAGCAATAATAACTTCAGCATTTTGCAAATGTTGCTTATAATTAAGGAATTGTGATATTCAGAAGAGTTATTCTGCAGTGACCAAAGAAGGATACAGTGTTTCAACCACTGAAACCAATTTCAAAAAGTCAATCACTAGCAAATGTAATTTAAAACTTGGTTAGGGTACAAAATAAAATTATTTAGTCTGCAGATGATTCGTGGGCGAGATCTGTCTACTGCAAAATCTATTCCATGTCAATGCAGATGAAAACGAACATTTTTCATTCATTTTGTCAAGGAAACTCCAGTATAATTTTTCATATAAATCAGGCATTCAAAATAAGGTGATATGTTTAATGATCCCACATTAGTTTCTTTAAAGAATTTCTTTATTCATTCCACATAGCAGAATCAAAAGGGCTCATTTTTAATTTTCTTGTTGTGCAAAACCCCATTTTTTGAATAAAATACCATGGAATGTTTCTTAGATATAATGGATAATGAATATGGTCCCACATCAAAACTTGCACGTTTAGGTTGTATTTTTTAATGTGACATGTTGATGAAGATACAAGTTGTTAAACCCTCATTCAGTAGGAGACTGGATGTCTCGGACTGCGATGAGCAGTGAACATGCTGACTAATTTTATATCACCTTTACCAAAATTTATATTCAACATAACAATGCAAGGACTCCAGAAGGAACAACAGCATAGAAACATAGACATAGAAAGGCTTTAAACTACTTTACCGCACCATCACTGATAGCGAGCTATTGCATTGCAAATCAACAAGGTTAAACAAGAATAAAAATACTCAAGATAATTTCCTGATGGTTTTCAGGGTAAAAGCATGATTTTATAAGATAAGGCCATGCAGATCACAAAGATCACAGCCTTGATTATCAATAGACAATAGGTGCAGGAGTAGGCCATTTGGCCCTTCGAGCCAACACTGCCATTCAATGTGATCATGGCTGATCATTCACAATCAGTACCCCATTCCTGCCTTCTCCCCATATCATTTTAGGCTAAGTAAAATGATCTCACAAGAATTGCAGGGAATCTACAAGGGCTCCTTTTATAGCTAAGAGAAAAAATCAGCCATGTTCTTAAATTTTATCCACTCCTCAAAAGGATTTGTGTTGACTTGAAGTGAGGACTGGGCAGGCTATAGAAACAGAAATATAGAAAATAGGTGCAGGAGGAGGCCATTTGGCCCTTCGAGCCAGCACCACCATTTATTGTGATTATAGCTGATCATCCACAATCAGTAACCTGTGCCTGCCTTCTCCCCATATCCCTCGATTCCGCTAGCCCCTAGAGCTCTATCTAACGCTCTTTTAAATTTATCCAGTGAATTGGCCTCGACTGCCTTATGTGGCAGAAAATTCCACAAATTCACAACTCTCTGAGTGAAAAAAAAATTCTCATCTCAGTTTTAAATGGCCTCCCTTTTATTCTTAGACTGTGGCCCCTGGTTCTGGACTCTACTCAAAATTGGGAACATTTTTCCTGCATCTAACTTGTCCAGTCCTTTTATAATTTTATATGTTTCGTTGTACATGGCTCATGTTACAATGACAATAAAGGAACTATTCTATTCTAAGATCCCCTCTCATCCTTCTAAATTCCAGTGAATACAAGCACAGTCTTTCCAATCTTTCCTCATATGACAGTCCCGCCATCCTGGGGATTAACTTCGTGAACCTCGCTGCATTGCCTCAATAGCAAGGATGTCCTTCCTCAAATTAGGAGACCAAAACTGCACATATACTCCAGATGTGGTCTCACCAGGGCCCTGTACAACTGCAGAAGGACCTCTTTACTCGTATACTCAAATCCTCTCGTTATGAATGCCAACATGCCATTAGCTTTCTTCACTGCCTGCTGTACCTGCATATTTACTCTCAGAGACTGGTGTGCAAGGACACCTAGGTCTCGTTGCACTTCCCTTTTTCCTAATCCATCTTTTTCATATCCACATTAATTTGTCCTTGAGTAAAATGACTCCTAAACTATGGCAAGTAGTGTTAACCTCACTGTTATTTTGATAGAAAACTCTGGGTTAATAAACATTGCAGAAAATAAGTTGTACAATGTCTGAAAGCAAAGCTGCATGGGGCTAACACTCATATTATGTAAGGCCTCATAGCAGTGATGACCTATCCTGCATAAGATCAGAGGCATTATGTTTGATAGAACAAGCTGTGAACACTGAAATACATGCAGCTCCTTTGCATTTGTAACCTTGCGTCAATCATGGAGCTCCTGAAGAAAATTAATCAGCTCGTGGATTACTGGAGGCAGCAGGGAAGAAGAAATGGGCAGAGTGAGAATCATAATTGAATTGAATTGAATTGAATTTAATAAATTTATTGGCCAAGTATATATACATACAAGGAATTTGCCTTGGTGCTTTGCTCGCAAGTAACAACACGACATACAGTAAACAATTAAGAATAAACATAAAACATTAAGAATAAAACATTACAGTTTAAACATGTGAATGAAATAAAATACCAGAGCAAAAGGAGGCTACAGACATTTGGTTGATGAGTAGAGCTACTGCTCGCGGAAAATAAGCTGTTTTTATGTCTGGCTGTGGCGGCTTTGACCGTCCAGAGTTGCCTTCCAGAGGGAAGTGCTTCAAAGAGTTTGTGGCCAGGTGAGAGGGGTCAGAGATGATCTTACCCGCTCGCTTCCTGGCCCATGTTCGTCAATGGGGGGAAGTTGCAGCCAACAACCTTCTTGGCCGATCGAACGATGCGCTGCAGCCTCCGGATGTCGTGCTTGGTGGCTGAGCCAAACCAGACCATGATGGAGAAGGTGAGGACAGACTCTACGACGGCAGTATAGAATTGGACCATCATTGCCTGTGGCACATTGTGTTTGCTCAGCTGCCGCAGGAAGTACATCCTCTGTTGGGCCTTTTTGACTGTGGAGTCGATGGTGGCCCCCCATTTAAGGTCCCTGGAGATGATGGTTCCAAGGAACTTAAATGACTTCACAGATGTGACTGGTGTTGATGGTGAGTAGGGGGAGGGGAGGGGGAGCTCTCCTAAAGTCTACTATTAATTCCACTGTCTTAAGAGCATTCAGCTCCAGGTTGTTGCGACGGTACCGGGGTGCCATCTGTGTCTCTTCCTGTCTGTAGGCAGATTCCTCCCCATCCTGAATCAGTCCAATCAGGGTTGTGTCATCCACAAACTTGAGAAGCTTGACAGAGGAGTCTGTGGAGGTACAGTCATTGGTATAGATAGAGAAAAGGAGAGGGGGGAGTACGCAGCCTTGTGGTGCTCCTATGCGGAGGGTCTGTTGATCCGAGATGTGCTTTCCCAACCTCACATGCTGCTTCCTGTCTGTCAGGAAGTTGGTGATCCATTGCCAGAGGGGTTCAGGCACAGTCAGCTGGGAGAGTTTGGAGTGTAGTAGCTCTGGCACAATGGTGTTGAATGTGGAGCTAAAGTCCACAAACAAAATCCCCTGGCAGTCTAGGTGCTGGAGGATGAAGAGCAGGCCTAGGTTGACTGCATCATCCACTGATCTATTGGCCCGGTATGCAAACTGCAGAGGGTCCAGCAGGGGGTTTGTGATATTTTTCAGCTGGGCCAGCACAAGTCTTTCAAGGGTCTTCATGATTACGGAGGTCAGTGCGACAGGCCTGTAGTCATTAAGACCAGTGTCAATAGGAAGCAGAGAATTTGGCCGGTTGAGGGAGGTGAAAGATTGTTACATGGCAAAGTTCAAGGTGGAGTAAAGGTGATTAAAAAATGGGATAGAGGATCAAGACATGGGCGATTCAGGTGGATCCCATTTAACGTCATTATGAAACCTCCAAGTATATGCAAACAAAATTCTGGAACCTTCCAAGCAGCACACTAACTCCGCGTCAAATTTAGCTGAAAGGCTGCGCTGTGCAATAGATCTCAGATTTTTAACTCTTCTCTTCCTCTTTCAATTTCTTTCTATTCCATTTCAAAAGTGTACAGAAAATAGAACATAGTGGACTGGAAGGGGCCCTTTGGCCATTATTTCTGTGCTGAACATGATACCAAGTAAAACTAATTTCCTCAGCCTGCATGAGATCCATATCTCTCCATTCCCTGCATAACCACATACCTATGAGGAAAACCTTTTTCAGTCAGAGAATGTGAATCTGTGGAATTCTCTGCCTCAGAAGGCAGTGGAGGCCAATTCTCTGGATGCATTCAAGAGAGAGCTAGATAGAGCTCTTAAGGATAGCGGAGTCAGGGGGTATGGGGAGAAGGCAGGAACGGGGTACTGATTGAGAATGATCAGCCATGATCACATTGAATGGCGGTGCTGGCTCGAAGGGCCGAATGGCCTTCTCCTGCACCTATTGTCTATTGTCTATTGTCTATGGTCACGTGTGGCGGCGCCTAACAGCTGCGGCTCTCTGGCAGTCTGTTTGTCTTTTTTCCCTTTTTTTTTGTTTGTGTCGGTGTTGGGATGGTTTTTGTTTCTGTTTTTGGCTGTCTATGTGTGTGGGGGGGGGGGGGCGGCGGGTGGGGTGGGGGAAACCTTTCTTTTATTAGGTCTCTTCCCCGGGGCGCAGCTCGGCCGCGGGGCCTTCCATCGCCCGGTGCGGCTCGGCCGCGGAACGGTTCAGCGCCCGGCGCGGCCGCGGGGCCTTCCATCGCCTGGCGCGGCTCGGCCGCGGGACTTAACATCGCCGGCGCGGCTCGGCCGCGGGACGTTTCAGTGCCCGGTGCGGCTCGGCCGCTGTGTTTTGTGACTGCTGAAATTTCGTTCGGTATTTATACCGAATGACAATAAAGTTCTGTTCTGTTCTGTTCTATCTAAAAGCCTCTTAAATCCCACCACCGTATCTGCTTCCACCACCATTCCTGACAGCACATTCCATGCACCCATCAGTCTCTATGTAAAATCAAACTTGTCCCACTCATCTCCTTTAAACTTTCCCCCTGACCTTAAAATTCTGTCCTCTTGTCTTTGACCTTTCCACCCTGAAGAAAGGTGATTATCTGAATGTCTCTCCTATCTAAGCCTCTCATCATTTTATATACTTCTATCAGGTCTGCCCTCAACTTCCAGTGTGCCAGAGAAAACATTTCTTCACCACTCTATCTACTTGTGCGGTCACAGGGAGCTGTGGCGTTAGGTCACAAGATCCCTCTGGACATCAATGATCTTGCCATTAACTGTCCCCTTACATTCAATGTTCCAAAGTACAACACCTCAAACTTGCTTAGATTATACTCCATCTACCATTTTATGGTCCATATCTGCAACTGATCTATATCCTGTAGCATACTTTGACAGCCTTCCATATTGTTTGGAACTCCACCAATTTTGGTGTCATCGGCAAGCAGACTAATCAAGCTATCTACATTCATGTCTGTCATTTATATAAAATTAAAGAGATCCCAGCAGAAAACCACTAGACAATAGACAATAGACAATAGGTGCAGGAGGAGGCCATTCGGCCCTTCGAGCCAGCACCGCCATTCAATGTGATCATGGCTGATCATTCTCAATCAGTACCCCGTTCCTGCATTCTCCCCATACCCCCTGACTCCGCTATCCTTAAGAGCTCTATCCAGCTCTTTTGCTCAGCAAAGATCTTCAGAAATATGCGCGGCCAGGAATTTAAAGTTTTTGACTCTCTCCACCATCATCCCGTTGATATAAACAGGATTGTGGGTCCTCATCCTTTTCCGAAGTCCACAAGCAGCTCATTGGTCTTACTGACATTGAGAGCCAGGTTGTTGTGCTGGCACCATTTGGTCATGAACGACTTTACAAAATGCCCTACTAAAATCCATGCTAGCAACATCCACTGCCCTACCCTCATCAATCACCTTCGACACCTCCTTAAAAAGGAGAGAATTCTTCAGGATAGGATTTACTGCCATTTGGAAGCGAATGGGCTAAATAGGGAAAGTCAGCATGCCACTTCAATGAGTAAACCAGTTCTGAATCCAAGTCACCGATGATCCTATGCATCTTAATCTTCTGGATTAGTCCACCATAAGGGACTTTATCAAATGCTTTACTAAAATCTATCCAGACAAAATCCACTGCACCAACTGCATCACCACCTCAGAAACTCAATCGAATGTGTAAGACATGACTTGCTGTTGGCAAAGCCATGCTGACAGTCTTTAATTAGCCCATTCTCTTCCAAATGACGGCATATCCTATACTGAAGAATCCTCTCCAATACCTTTTCCTACCACTGACATGAGGCTCATTGTTTTACAATTTCCTGGATTATCTCTACTTCCCTTCTGAAATTAAGTGACAACATTGGTTACTCTCCAGTCCTCCAGGACCTTGCCTGTGGCTAGAGAAGATACAAAGATCGTCAACAATGCCACTGCAATTTTCTACCTTGCCTCTCTCAATAACCTGGGATAGTTCCTGATAGTCCTGATAAATCCCAGGAGAGTTATCCACCTTAATGCTTTTGAAGGGACCCAACACCACCTTCTTGATCTCAAACAGCCAAATGGCTATATTAGTATACCCAGCACTGATCTCACCATCCGCCATGTCCTTCTCCTTGGTGAATACTGATGCAAAATACTTGTTTAATATCTTGCTCACATCCTCTGACTCCAAACATAAATGGTCTTCTCTGGTTACCCTGTTGTTTTTATGCACATACAATAAGCCTTGGGGTTTTCTTTAATCTGACTTGCCAATGTTATTTCATGGTTCCTTTTGGCTCTTCTAATTGCCTGCTTGAGTTTATTCCCGCTTGCTTTATATTCCTCAAAGGCCCTGTCGGATTTCATTTTCCTAAACTTTTACTGTTTGGCCAAATTTACAACCTCTCTCACCATCCAAGGTCCCTTACCGTGCCATCCCTATCCCTCCTCCCTGTTGGGTGGCGCCACCAGCAGTGGCTGCCTTGCCAACAGTCCGTCTGTCCTTTCTTCTTTTTTGTTATTTTTAGTATGTGTTAAAAGTATGTTTTAGTGTTCCTTGGTTTGGTTTATGTGGGGGGTGGGTTTGGGGGAAACTTTTTTTCAATCTCTTACCTCGACGGAGATGCTATTTGTTTCCATGTGGTATCTCCGTCCCCACAGCGGCCCAACATCGTGGAGTTGGCGGCCTCTCCTGGAGACCGACCCGACACGCCAAGCCGCGGGAGTCTGCGGGACTTTAACATCACGGAGCTTGCGATCCCTTTGCTGGGGATCACATTGAATGGCGGTGCTGGCTTGAAGGGCCGAATAGCCTGCTCCTGCACCTATTGTCTATTGTCTTTAAGCAACTCCCACATGTCTGATATGGACTTACACCAGCAATAGTTGCTCCCAATTTAATCTTTCAACTCTTGCCTTACCCGCTGAGTTACTCCAGCATTTTTTGTCAATCCTGCCAAATAATGTTGAATTCTGCCTTCTTCCCATGGTCAAGACTTATCCTTATTCACAACTATCTTAAAATGTATGGAGTTGTGATCACTGTTCCAAAATACTCCTTCACTGAAACACTGGTCACCTTGCCAGGCTCAGCTGCATTACTTCAGTTGCTCCAAATCAATCTCTTTTCTGAACACGTAATGTATTTTTAACAAAAATCCCCACCAGTTTTTTTTGCAAAAAATATTGTCAAAAATAATATTGCATAAAAATAGATGCCTAAACATTTATACTTTTATACAATAACTACTTACAAGATACTTTTACTTTCTTGGATGCAAACTTCATATTCTGTGTCAACATCTTCTTAGTTGCACCAACTATTCTGCTGCCTACAAGAAGACCACAATGACATACAACCCACAGATAGTAACTCTGCATGGCAGTTTCAGACTGCAGATACTTTGCCTGAAAAATGTGGTTTCTTATTTTAGTTTCTTTTGTGGGTTAGTCTTAAAAAGATTATAGTTACAGTATACGATTGCTGTGAAATTTGTTTTTTTTTTACAAAGTCGTTCCACAATTATCTTGTTTGCATTTCCTCCGGTACTTAGATGAAAGCAAAATTTAAACCATTGCAAGAGTTGCACTAATGTGTTTATCACACCACAGTGAAAAGTGTGTTTTGTGGGCTTTAAATGTCCTCAACATCAATGTACAGGAGGTACTTTAGAAGGCATGTCTGTTCTAAAAATATCCTTTGCAATATTTATTCTCCACACAATAGGATAAGGTTGTCATCCAGTGGGTGAGGTAGGGTGAGGGAACTATTAGGTCATTATCTCCTTAACAGTGCAAGTTAAGATGGTCACTGCGCATTAGTTTGCTCCTCAGCATAATCTGCTGAAGCAGCACTTTATATCAGGGTGTAGCTAAACTGCGTCTCAACGTTTCCAATTTGGATACCAGTCCATAGCTATTTGTGAAAAGGACATTTCAGGTCAACTAGTAAGGCAGCCCTCAGACCTTGTCGTACACAATATTTTACAATAATCATTCACAATAATTGTTGCTTCGATTTATGTCCAGAGGTTTGTTCAATGACTTGCTAAGCCACTTAGAGTGCACCATATTGGTAGGTACGAGGTCACATATTTGTCAGTTAGGGTAAGGATTACTGTTTTCCTCCTGTGAAAAGATAAGATATTTTTAAATATCCCTTGCAGATTGAGATTGGAAAATCAAATAAGGCAATAACGAAATGGCATAGAAATTAAACAAATAACATTTGTCCCTTTCTAGAATGCCTTCTGTGTCTTTTATTACAATAGAATACAATAAACAAATTACATCGTAGGCATTCTAGAAATAGGATTACAGGTTAACAGTGAATGAGAAGCTCAAGGAAATTAGCATCTGAAAAAAAATATTATTGGAGAAATTAATGGGATGAAAATCGATAAATCCTCAGCACCTAATGAACTCATCCCAACATTTTGTGAGAGATGACCAAGTTCAAGCTTCCAAAATGGTGTTGATTTTAGGATAGTCCCACAGATTAGCATGTAGCAAATGTAATTCTACTGTATAGGAATGGAGAAGGAATCAAAATTGGGAATTATAGACTAGGTAGTCAGACGTATGGAAACGAATAGAAATTAATTTAAAGGAAATGGTAACAGCACATTTAGAAATCAAGGTTATGTTTGGTCAGAACCATTGAAAATCAATAATACTCGAGATGTTGGAAATTTAAAATAACAGAAAATCTTGATAATATTCAGCGAGTCAGACTGCATCTGAGGGTGGGGAAAGAATGAATGTTTCAGGGTGAAGACCGGTGGCCTAAGTATTCAACTTGAAATATTAACTGTTTCTCTTTCCACCAAGATAGCCTGACCTGCCAAGTACTACATTTCCAGCATTTTCTGATTTTATTTTATGTTAAGAAGAGTCAACATGGATTTATGAAAAGGAAACTATGTTTGACAAATTTGTTTAAACTTTGAGGTTTAAAATGGTAGAATTGAGCAAGCAAGTTGTGTGGTGTATCTGGATTTTTGTCGATAAGATGCCACAAAAAGATATTACATGAATTTAGAGCACATTGTATTGCCGATAATATGCTGGCATGGGCCACGGAACCGAGTAATAATCATTTGGAGACTGGGAAGTTGTGAGCAGTGGGATGCACAATCATGATTTGGGTGAGAAGAACAAACACTAAGTATCCAGGTTTGCTGATCATATAAAACAAGTTGGCAATGTGAGGGGGATATGAACAGATTAAGCGATTGGGCTAAGACTTGGCAAATTGAGCATAGTGCAGAAAAATTAAAGTCATCAACTTTGGTAGGAAAATGCAAAGTATTTTTTAAATGGTGTAGTTGTTCACAAGTTGCTGAAAATAAGCATACGGGTTCAACCAGAAATTTGGAAGGCAAATAGTCAATTAAAAAATGGGGTTTGAATATCAAAGTAGAGATGTTTTGATTCAATTACATGCAGTCCTGTCAAATCACAACTGGTCTCACTAAGAAAGATGGACTACATTGAAGTTTCTTTATTCACAAAATGCTGGAGTAACTCAGCAGGTCAGGCAGCATCTCAGGAGAGAAGGAATGGGTGACGTTTCGGGTCGAGACCCTTCTTCAGCCGCTTTTGCCGCTGACCTTGTGACCACTTTTGCTTCTATCTGCCGCTTTTCAGAACAATTTTCCTTCCGTGCCTCCACTTTGAAGATTCTTTAGTTGATTCCATGGATGGTGTTTTTGTCATAGGAGTAGAGATTAAGCACATAGGGCTTAAAGTCTCAAGTTTAGAAGGCTTAAAAGATGAGCTCATTCAATATAGAAATTTCTTGAGTGGCTTAGTAGGGATGATATTCCCCTGACTCGATGCTGAGAATCAGGGGGTCAGCCGCTCTGAGCAGAGTTGAAAAGAAAATCCTTCAGCCAGACAATGTTTTGTGCCCTCTCGCCAATACTGCTTTTTTAAAGTGGGAGAAAATTACAATTTTTTTCAGTATTGATGGTGACACATTTTCTGAGGAAGCTACACCAATACTCTGGCTACACCTTTCCTCTGCTTCAATATCACTTTGTCACACCATAGGCTGACTTACATGAAAAAATTAGTTTAATTTAGTCTTGAGATTCAGAGTGGAAACAGGCCCCACGGCCACCAAGTCCACATCGACCATCGATCACCTATTCACACTAGTTCTATGTTATCCCCTTTCACACACACTCCATACACACGAGGGACAATTCACAGAGTTCCACTAACCTACAAACTCACATATCTTTGGGATGTGGGAGGAAACCCATGCAGCCACAGGGAGAATATGCAAACTCCACATAGAGAGCACACAAGGTCAGGATCAAACCCTGTGAGGCAGCAGCTCTACCATCTTTGCCACCCAAGGCAAAGAGGGGAACCGATCTTCAATGGAATGGATCAGACAAAAGACCATTGTGGCAAAGATCTTTGCAGGTACCATGCAGCACAAGGCTGGCACTTGGAGGTGCAGGAACTAAAATAGGAGTGCACTTCCTTCAGGGTCAATTACTTCAACGTAGTTTACGATTCGCTTTCCCATTAGTTTTGCTGATAGTTATTTCAAGTCCCCTTCTGCTGCCGCCAGGTAGAGATGCCTTTTGGAGCATTTCAAAAACGTTGTGGATTTGTGCCATTAAATGTGCCCTGTGCCGCATGTCCAGTGTCCATGGATCAATGCCTCCGATGATAACATCTCCAAGTTTGCGGATGACACGAAGCTGGGGGGCAGTGTTAGCTGTGAGGAGAATGCTAGGAAGCTGCAACGTGACTTGGATAGGTTAGGTGAGTGGGCAAATGCATGGCAGATACAGTGTAATGTGGATAAATGTGAGGTTATCCACTTTGGTGGCAAGAACAGGAAAGCAGACTATTATCTGAATGGTGGCCGATTAGGAAAAGGGGAGATGCAATGAGACCTGGGTGTCGTGGTACACCAGTCATTGAAAGTAGGCATGCAGGTGCAGCAGGCAGTGAAGAAAGCGAATGGTATGTTGGCATTCATAGCGAGGGGATTTGAGTATAGGAGCAGGGAGGTTCTGCTGCAGTTGTACAGGGCATTGGTGAGACCACACCTGGAGTATTGCGTACAGTTTTGGTCTCCTAATCTGAGGAAAGACATTCTTGCCATAGAGGGAGTGCAGAGAAGGTTCACCAGATTGATTCCTGGGGTGGCAGGACTTTCATATGAAGAAAGACTGGATAGACTCGGCTTGTACTCGCTGGAATTTAGAGGTTTGAGGGGGGATCTTATAGAAACTTACAAAATTCTTAAGGGGTTGGACAGGCTAGATGTAGGAAGATTGTTCCCGATGTTGGGGAAGTCCAGAACAAGAGGTCACAGTTTAAGGATAAGGGGGAAGTCTTTTAGGACCGAGATGAGAGTTTTTTTTCACACAGAGTGGTGAATCTGTGGAATTCTCTGCCACAGAAGGTAGTTGAGGCCAGTTAATTGGCTATATTTAAGAGGGAATTAGATGTGGCCCTTGTGGCTAAAGGGATCAGGGGGTATGGAGAGAAGGCAGGTACAGGTTACTGAGTTGGATGATCAGCTATGATCATATTGAATGGCGGTGCAGGCTCGAAGGGCCGAATGGCCTACTCCTGCACCTATTTTCTATGTTTCTATGATGTCTGGAGCAAGCTTGTTCTCCATATGACCATGTGGGTTACCTCCAGGAACTCTTGATTTCGTCCTGCATCCCAAGATTGTGCAAGTTGGTAGGTTAGAGTTACAAATAGGGCGGCACGGTAGCGCAGCGGTAGAGTTGCTGCTTTACAGCGAATGCAGCGCCGGAGACTCAGGTTCGATCCTGACTACGGGTGCTGCACTGTAAGGAGTTTGTACGTTCTCCCCGTGACCTGCGTGGGTTTTCTCCGAGATCTTCGGTTTCCTCCCACACTCCAAAAACGTACAGGTATGTAGGTTAATTGGCTGGGTAAAAATGTAAAAATTGTCCCTAGTGGGTGTAGGATAGTGTTAATGTGCGGGGATCGCTGGGCGGCACGGACTTGGTGGGCCGAAAAGGCCTGTTTCCGGCTGTTTATATATGATATGATATGATATGATACAAGAGACTGCAGATGCTGGATTTGGAACAATAAATAATGTGGTCAATCAACTCAGCAAATCTGTCATCTGTTCTTAAAGAGTTTAGGGGAGGCCAGGTTAAAGAGGTGAGACTGCCAAGTGATAGGTAAATCAAACGTGAAGAAGTGGATTGGTGGATGGAGTAAAATGAGGAAGAGGAAGGTGGAATTAATGACAGAAGCTGGGAGGTGATAGATGGAGGAAACACAGGACTACAGATGGTGGAGTTTGACACAAAAGGAAGGTGAAACATGGAACCAAATAAGGGAGATAGGGTTGGCTGATGGAAACAATGGGGGGAGGGGACCCAACGGAAGGAGTGTGTGGGTGATGGACTGAGAGAGTGGGTGGGGGAAGAGAAATAAACTGGGTGATATGCAACTCAGATTAGGAGGGGGGTAGGTAGAAAGGTGTGTGTGGGTCAGGTTAGATCAGAAGGAGAAATAAAGATATAAAGGGGTAGCAGGTTACTTGACATTGGAGAATTTAATGTTCTTGCCATCGAATTATAAACTACCCAGGTGGAATATGAGGCACTGTTGCTCGAGCTTGCTTTTGATCTTGGCCTGGCTGTGCCTAATGCAGAGGATAAATGCAGTGAGAGAATGGGAAGAGAAATAATAATAGATTGTAACCAGGAACTCCAGATGACCATCATGTACAAAGCACAGTGGATCAAAATGCAGTTGCCTAGTCAGTGCTTGGTCTCACTGATGTAGAGGAAACCAGAGGTCCAAGATATAAAGTCCTAGTCTGGCCAACCTTTCCACATCACTCAGGAATTGCAGATGCTAGTCTACAAATGAGACACAAAGTGCTGAAGTAACTCAGCAGGTCAGGCAGCATCTCTGGAGAACATGGATAGGTGACATTCTGAGTCGGACCCTTCTTCAGACTGATTGTAGTGGGAGGTGAAAGAAGCTGAAAGAGAAGAAGGACACGACAAAGCCTGGCGAATAATATGTGAATACAGATGAAGGGGTTGTAGCCTCATCAACGCCTTGAAGAACTGTAACATAAAATACCAGCTGATATACTCAATTCCCTGACTGATGAAAACCAGCATGCCAAATGTTTTCTTCACCACCGTATCTACCCATGACGCCTCTTTGAGGGAACTATGTACTTGTGCTCCTAGAACCCTCAGCACTACAACTCTCCCAGAGCCCTACTATTCACTGTGAAGGTCCTGATCGGGTTTGGTTTCCCAAAATGTAACACCTCACAGTTATTAAATTCCATTTGCCAATCCTCAGCCCACTTGGTTAGCTGATCAAGAGAGTTGTAATTCTCGATTACCATCTTCACTCTCTTTGAGCAATAATGGCGGCGCTGCCCTAGCAGCTGCGGCTTACCTGCGGTCCATTTGTCTTTGTGTTATTTTGTTGTTTTTTGCCTTAATTGTAGTGTTTAGATGTGATGTAGTTTTTTGTGGTTGTGTACTATGTGTGGTGGGGGAGGGGGTGGGGGGGTGGAAATTGTAAAATTGTCTCTTCTGAACGGAGATGCGACCTTTTTTCTGGGTCATGTCTCCGTTCCCGCTGCGGCCTACCATCGGCCAAACACCTGGAGCTGGCAGCCTCCAGATGGGACCACCTGGGCTCTGGTTCGCAGAGCCCGCGGACCAGACATACCATCTAGAAGTCAATTTCTTTACATCAGCGAAACCAAACGCAGGCTCGGCGATCGCTTCGCTCAACACCTGCGCTCAGTCCGCCTTAACCAATCTGATCTCCTGGTTGGCTGTGCACTTCAACTCCCCCTCCCATTCCCCGTCTGACCTTTCTGTCATGAGCCTCCTCCAGTGCCATAGTGAGGCCCACCGGAAATTGGAGGAACAGCACCTCATATATCCCCTGGGCAGCTTGCAGCCCAGTGGTATGAACATTGACTTCTCCAACTTTAGATAGTTCCTCTGTCCCTCTCTTCCCCTCCCCTTCCCAGATCTCCCACTGTCTTCCTGTCTCCACCTATATCCTTCCTTTGTCCTGCCCCCCTGACTTCAGTCTGAAGAAGGGTCTCGACCCGAAACGTCACCCATTCCTTCTCTCTCGAGATACTGCCTGGCCTGCTGAGTTACTCCAGCATTTTGTGAATAAATAACTTCGATTTGTACCAGCATCTGCAGTTATTTTCTTACACGTCCATGACCGTGCTCGATACACCTTTTCGGTTACTTCTTCAAAAAACTCAATCAAGTTTGTGATATATGATTTCCCATGCACAAAACCAAGCTGACTGTCCCTAATCAACCCCCGCCTTTCCAAATGTATGTATATCTATCTTATCCCTCAGAATCCTCTACAATTGCTTTCTACCACAAATATTAGTTTACTGGTCAATAGTTCCCAGGTTTTTCTTTGCAGCCCTTCTTAAATGAAGGCACAATATCAGCCACCCTCCAGTCTTCCGGCACCTCACCCGTGCCTTAACAACGATACATATATCTCAGCTTGGACTCCTGCAGTTACTTCTCTAGTTTCCCACAGTGTTCTTGGATATATTAGATCAGGCCAGGCAAATTTCTCTATCTTCATTTAGCTAAGGATGTCCAGTACCTCCTCAACTGTACTATGGCAAGTCCTCAAGATATCTCCATTAACTTTCCCCAAGTTCCCTTGTCTTCATGTCTTTCTCCGCAGTAAATCAAAGGAGATATTCATTGAGGATGTTGCCCATCTCCTGCGGGCGGCTCCTCACATAATTGCCCACTCCGGTTTCTGAGGGGCCCTATTCTCTCTCTGGTTACTAATTTCACCCTAAGAATTTATAAAATCTCTTTGTAATCTCCTTAATCTCACATGCCAAAGTTTTTGCCTTCCAAGTTACCTTCTTAAGTATGCCCCGCAAGCTGCTATACTCCACCAGGGATAAACTTGATCCCAGCTGCCGAAACAATTTTATTCTCCAAGGTCTACTTCAGTTGACATTCTTTGCCGTTTCAAGTAGTATCCCATGGTACTGCTTGAAGAGCAGGGAGAGCTCCAAATGTATGAAGTAAACATTATTTTTCAACCGACACTGGTTTAAAAAAAGATTGCCTATTGATGTTTTTGTATATATCCTTGGAGAATATTGTGAAATAGTGGAATATTTACTTTTGTCGCAGTATCTGCTAGGCTAGAACTAAGAGTGCAGCTAGAATTTGTACCACCCTAAATATTGGAGTAAAGCTGCACTTCATGGTGTATCTAAGCCAGTTTTGAATAATATTCCCTGGCATCAAAATCCTATCAAGCAGAAGGCCCAAGATGTTGCATCTTCTCAATATTGCAGCGGGTCATTGGACTGTTTAGGAGGGTAGTTAACAGGAAACTGAAGTGAATAGAGACAGGATCAGGTGTTATAGTGAGAGGATCGGCAATATAAAGAGATAGTCATAGGATGTGGTGGATAAAGAGAATTACATTAGGGATCTGAGCTTGAGGCTGGGTTTGGTGGGTGCAGTCAGATGAGGTTTTTAACAGGGTCAGGGACTGATTGGTGTGAGGTTTGGGCTGAAATTAATGGAAGAATGATGGGAGAAGGCAGCTAAGGGAGGGTGTTAGAATATTGCAAATAAAACTATTAAAATGAAGACCTCATTGGAAAGACTCCTCAGTAAAGGACATCAATCTTCTGCCAACAATTTTTGTGGGTGTAGGGGAAGGATTGAAATATTGGCTGTGTTGCAAATGCTCATCAATTTCTCGATACATTTATCAATTATAAGTTTGATAAAGTATTAAGCTATACATACATATTTTAGGATTTTTTTGTCGGTTATGATATTAGGTTGATAATCCAATTGCTTTGTAAATCATAAAATAAAGCAGATTTCTTTTGGCTGCTTGGATTTTTCCCCTATGGATGTTTAATTCCTTCAGGAGGTTCTGCAATTTGATCAGTCCATAAAAGTAGAGGTTTCCAACTGATTCTTCAAAGGAGAGGTCATAATCAGACCGCAAAGTCGGCCTCAGGTCGCCAATGGGAATAGATCCTCTGGCTCCAGCCGGGGCAAATTCTACCCACCAACTGGAAGTCCAGTCGCAGAAGACAGCAATGGGAACCAATCCACCGGCTCGAGCCCTGGCGCAGGGGGCATATTCGACCTTCAATCGGAAGTTCGGCCACGGGAGTCCTGTTGAGGTCAAGATTGGCTGCCTCACCCGCCCAAGGCATCACATTTGCGCGGGGGATTACAAGTGCACGCTCATAATTCTGCCTAGTTTAAAGGAGGTGCCAGACCATCAATTACTGGAAAATCGGTGGTTGACCTGTATTATATCGTTTGGAATGTTGTCAGCATTTTATTATTCTAAGCATCACAAATAGCATTTGACAGAAAGACACTAATGGGTCTCAGCATTTCTTACATGAAATCCCAACCACATTAACCTATTTGTTCTCGCTCATTCTGGTTCATTATGAATCCACATAGGGAAAAGGCAGGAGAATGGGGTTGAGAGGGAAAGATAGATCATGATTGAATGGCAGAGTAGACTCGATGGGCCGAATGGCCAAATTCTGTTCCTGTGACTTATGAACTTATGAACAAGAGACATCATTTAATGCAGAGTTATCGAGATCTATCTCTTCCAAAATTCAATTACATGACATAATTTTTTTGAGTTTGTAAAAACTGTCTCTGGTTATTTTCCATCAATCATAAAGATTAACCAGGTACTTCCAGACATGACTCACTTTTGCCGTCCTGACGTGAATTCCACTTGAGAAGTGTATGGGATGATGTCATTTGTTGGGCACTCCTGGGGGAAGAACCAGATTTACCCACGAGAGCAATGGACGAGGATCATAATCAGTTATGTTCCTTATTTACCTTGCACTGCGTTATTGCACTGAACTGCACAATCAAGCATACCCCATCCCCTCTCTTCAGTATCAGTCATCGCAAACCCAAACGTGATGCAGCAGATTGCATGGTTGTGCCCAAGGATTGGAGCTTCGACACAACTTAAGATTGAAACAGAGCAACCCCAGTATATTTCATACCTGCAATGCACTGGAATTTCAAGGCAGACACAAATTGCTGGAATAACTCAGCGGGTCAGGCAGCATCTTGGGAGAGAAGGAATGGGTGACGTTTCGGGTTGAGACCCTTCTTCAGATTGATGTCAGGGGAGGGGGCGAGACAAAGATAGGATGTAGTTGGAGACACGACGATTAATGGGAAAACTGGGAAGGGGGAGGGGATAGAGAGGGGAAGCAGGGACTACCTGAAGTTAGAGAAGTCAATGTTCATACCGCTGGGGGGTAAACTGCCAAGCGAAATATGAGGTGCTGTTCCTCCAATTTGTGCTGGGCCTCACTCTGACAATGGAGGAGGCCCAGGACAGAAAGGTCAGATTTGGAATGGGAGGGGGAGTTGAAGTCCTGAGCCACTGGGAGATCAGGTTAGTTGAGACGGACTGAGCGGAGGTGTTCAGCGAAACGATCGTCTAGCCTGCGCTTGGTCTCGCCGGTGTAGAGAAGTTGCCATCTGGAACAGCGGATACAATAGATGCAGGTGAGGTGCAGTTGAACCTCTGCCTCGCCTGGAAAAACTGTTTGGGTCCTTGGATAGAGTCGAGGGGGGAGGTAAAGGGACAGGTGTTGCATCTCCAGCGGTTGCTGGGGAAAGTACCTGGGGAGGAGGTGGTTTGGGTGGGAATGGACGAGTGGACCAGGGAGTTTCGGAGGGAAGGGTCTCTGTGGAAAGCAGAAAGCAGTGGAGATGGGAAGATGTAGCCAGTAGTGGGATCCCGTTGGAGGTGGCGGAAATGTTGGAGGATAATTTGTTGTATGCAACGGCTAATGGGGTGGAAGGTGAGGACAAGGGGACTATCCTTGTTATGAATGGGGGGGAAGGGGGAGCAAGAGCGGAGCTGCGGGATATAGAGGAGACCGTAGTGAGAGCCTCATCTGTAATGGAAGAGGGGAACCCCCGTTTCCTAAAAAATGAGGACATATCCGATGCCCTAGTATGAAACACCTCATGCCTGGGCAGAGGTGCAGCATAGACGGAGAAATTGGGAGTAGCGGACAGAGTTTTTACAGGAAACATGGTGGGAAGAAGTGTAGTCATGGGTTTGTAGTAGATGTCGATCACTAGTCTGTCTCTTGTGATCGAGATGGTGAGATCCAGAAACGGTAGGGAGATGTCGGAGATGGTCCAAGTATCTTTGAATGAATGAATAGTTTATTGGCCAAGTATGCAGACACAAGGAATGTGCCTTGGTGCTCCGCTCACAAATGATAACACAAACATACAGTTAACAATTAAGAATAAAGCATAACCACATCAAAACAATAAGGATACACCATTACGGTCTAAACATGTGGGTGAAAATACACCACAGCAAAAAAGAGACTACAGACTTTGGTTATTGAGTAGAACTATCACTCGTGGAAAAAAGCTGTTTTTATGTCTGGCTGTGGCTGCTTTGACAGTCCGGAGTCGCCTTTCAGTGGGAAGTGCTTCGAAGAGTTTGTGGCCAGGGTGAGAGGGGTCAGAGAAGATCTTGCCCGCTCGCTTCCTGGCCCTTGCAATGTATAGTTCGTTAATGGGGGGAAGGTTGCAGCCAACAACCTTCTCAGCTGTGCGAACGATCTGTTGCAGCCTCCGGATATCGTGCTTGGTGGCTGAGCCAAACCAGACCATGATGGAGAAGGTGAGGACAGACTCAATGATAGCAGTATAGAATTGGACCATCATTGCCTGTGGCAGATTGTGTTTCTTCAGTTGCCGCAGGAAGTACATTCTCTGTTGTGCTTTTTTGACTGTGGCGTCGATGGTGTGCCCCCATTTAAGGTCCCTGGAGAGGATGGTTCCAAGGAACTTAAAAGACTCCACAGATGTGACTCTGGTGTTGTTGATGTAAGAAAATAACTGCAGATGCTGGTACAAATCGAAGGTATTTATTCACAGAATGCTGGAGTAACTCAGCAGGTCAGGCAGCATCTCAGGAGAGAAGGAAGAGGTGACGTTTCGGGTCGAGAAACGTCACCCATTCCTTCTCTCCTGAGATACTGCCTGACCTGCTGAGTTACTCCAACATTTTGTGAATGGTGTTGTTGATGGTGAGTGGGGGGAGGGGAGGGGGATCTCTTCGAAAGTCTACAATTAGTTCTACTGTCTTGAAAGCATTGAGCTCCAGGTTGTTGCGATGGCACCAGGATGTCACTTCCCATCTGTAGGCAGATTCCTCCCCATCCTGGATCAGTGCAATCATGGTCGTGTCATCCGCAAACTTGAGGAGCTTGACAGAGGAGTCTGTGGAGGTGCAGTCGTTGGTGTAGAGAGAGTAAAGGAGAGGGGAGAGTACGCAGCCTTGCGGTGCTCCTATGCTGAGGGTCTGTGGGTCCGAGATGTGCTTTCCCAGCCTCACATGCTGCTTCCTGTCTGTCGGGAAGTTGATGATCCACTGACAGAGGGGTTCAGGCACAGTCAGCTGGGAGAGTTTGTAGTGTAGTAACTCTGGCACAATGGAGTTAAAAGCAGAGTTAAAGTCCACAAACAGAATCCTGGCCATCGATCCCCTTGCGGTCTAGGTGCTGGTGATGAAGTGCAGGCCTAGATTGGCTGCGTCGTCCACCGATCTATTGGCCCTGTATGCAAACTGCAGGGGGTCCAGCAGGGGGTTTGTGATGTTTTTCAGCTGGGCCAGCATAAGTCTTTCAAAGGTCTTCATGACTACAGAGTTAAGTGCGACAGGCCTGTAGTCATTAAGACCAGTGATCCTTGTCTTTTTGGGTACAGGGACAATAGTGGAGACCTTGAAGCAGGCAGGGACAGTGTAGGTTTGTAGGGACTGGTTGAAAATGTCTGTGTAGTTGTTCGGCACAGAGCTTGAGGGTAGAGGGGGAAACATTGTCCGGTCCTGGAGATTTCTGGCTTTTCTGTTTTCTGAATAGCCTCTCCACCTCCGCAATTTCTATTGTTAAACTGGAGTCATTCTGTGAGGATGTGCAAATTGGTGATTGCAGAGGGGTGGAGGGGAGGGGGGGGAGGGGCCAGTCTTTGCAAACTCCAGCCAGTCTCTGAGTAGACGGAAATTGGCTGGTTCTGCGGTCGTGAAAGAAACAGAGGGCTTTAAGACCCTCCTGGTGGGGGATGGAGGTGTAGAGTGACTGGACATCCATAGTAAAGATGAGGGAGTAGGGACCTGGAAAACAGAAGTTAGTGAGGAGACGGAGAGCATGTGAGGTGTCTTGGACATAGGTGAGGAAGGATCGGACCAGGGGGGATAGGATCGAGTCGAGGTAGGTGGAAATTAATTTGGTGGGACATGAAGAGGCAGAAACAATGGGTCTGCCAGGACAGTTCTGTTTGTGGATTTTGGGGAGTAGGTAAAAACGGGCCGTGTGGGGCTGGGGAACAATAAGGTTGGAACCTTCTGGGGGCAGATAGCCGGAAGAGATGAGATCAGTGATGGTGTTGGAGATTAAGGCCTAGTGCTCGTCTGTGGGCCCATGGTCCAAGGATAAGTCGGGAAAGGTGTCTGAGAGTTGTCGTCTGGCCTCAGTCCGGTAGAGGTCAGCACGCCAGACTACCAGGGCACCTCCCTTGTCGGCAGGTTTGATAACTAAGTCAGGGTTGCTGCAGAGTGAGCGGAGGGCTGCACGTTCAGGAGGGTTGATGTCCCGCCGGCAGTTAGAAATGAAAAGGTCTAATGAAGGTAGGTGGCCAACTGGGGGAGTCCAAGAGGAGGGGTACAGCCGGGAGAAGGGGCCATCACTGGGAGGTGAGGACTCCTTCCCATGGAAAAAGGCCCGGAGGCGGAGGCGACGGCCATTATTTATGTTGCACTGTTACCTGTGATAGTAACCCTGGCTGATTGTCTCGTTTCATCTTCAATTTAATATTGAGTGAATTATTTTAGTTTTGCAGTTTTGCAAATTTTGTCAGAGCAGCATAACTCTTTGCATAACCTATTTGTATTAGGTTGATTAGCACAAAATAACTATTTTCCAGAGATATTAATTCACGCAAATTTAAATGCAATTTTTATGGGTATTCTGAACAAACATAAGTGCCAGTAAATTCTTACAAGTAAGGGCACGTACAGTATATTTAAATACATTCAAAAAGAAAGCAGCTGTAGACCTGCATAGAACCCCTACAGAATCAAAAACATACAATACAGAATTGGAACCTCTTTGTCCACTCCATCCCTGCGATGCTTATCTACTTTAATCTATTTGCCCACATTAGTCCCGTTTCCTTCTGTGCCTTTCTTATCCATGCATTAGTCTTAATGTCTTTTGAACATTACAATAATATCTGTCTCCACCACCTGCTCTAGCAGTTCATTTCAGATATTCACAACCTTCTACATGGAAACACTTACCCCTCAAATCTTCTTTAATTTTTTTTTTCTTTCCTTAAATCCGTGTCCTCGGCCTCCCTGCTTTGGGGAAAAGATTACGACTATCTGGCCTATCTATGCCCATCATCATTTTATGTTTTTATATGGTCACCCCTTGTCCTCCTGCATTCCAGAGAGAATAACACAGCCTATTAAATCTCTCTTTATATCTACAGCTCTTCAGTCCAGGCAACATGCCAGTGAATCTCTTCTCCATATCCTCAGGGAAAATTCTGTCAATCAAATTAAGTGTGATTTCGATTGACTTTTTTTAAAGGAGATGCTTCTCCAAATGTTTTGCACAAGCAGTATAGCTGATCTCAAACATCTGTATTTCCCAATTAAATAGAAAATTGGTGTCTATTTGGTATAGTTCCACAAGCTATAATCATACTGGAGATTGACACACAGACCAAAGATGCCCATAACAATTGCTATACTGCAGACATGAGGATATTTTGCTTGAGGGTCCGCAATTAAGGAATTCAGTAATATAATGAGGCCCAATAACTAAGGCCTTGCCCTGGTGAAGTTCTGGTTTCCCTTCAGAGGATTTTTGGGAACAGGCATCTAGAAGAGAAGAGCAGCACCTGGACTGGTCTGGAAAATAGAGGATTTGAGATGAGGATTGACTTGTCTCAATAATGGGTTGGCAGTGAGGTAGTTAAATTAGGAGAGATGATTCAAAGTTAGGGGTGCAGGTCTTTACGTCAGATGCAGCTGAGGAATTTGGGGTCTGATGTCAGAGTGGGTGATTGAGTGTTGGAGAGAGAGTCAGTTGTTAAGGATTTAATCAAATGCAGTATGTATGTGTAGAGTCAGAAGATGGGAGAAGCAAACAAGGATCTGGGAGTAGGGTCAGTGAGTGTGACAGTTGAAAGTGGAGGCGGTGTGGCAGCTGGCAATATAATGGAATATCACTGTTTGGGATTGGTAGTCTGAGGATATTATTGTCAAGCAAATGTTGCGAGCTTGGGAATTTTGTGTAGTTACTACCACAGAGATGGTGGTGGTGGGAGACATGAAGGAGAACTAACTAAGATTAAAAAAAGGTTCTGATTTATCTGAGTCATGTATGCAGTACTGACCTGTGACTTTCTCAGACTGCTTCTCCATGCCCCCACCTCCTTTAACTAGGAGACTTTGTAGGTGCAAGTCTGCTCCTGCACATACCAGATATGCACGGCATAATAGTAGGGACCTTTGCATATGTCGGGGTCCTCTGTGCATTAATATACTGCATCCAAGAAGGGCCAAACACAAAAATAAGTCCCTAATTTTCAATACTGTTCAATTTGTTCCAGAAATTAAATTGAATTGAACATAGTGATGTAATCCAATTTCTATGCACTTGCTGACTACACTGTTTTCTCTTGAATTCATGAGAATGTAACAAAATAAGGAATAGCATTCAGTCTTGAGGTGCTTCACCAATCAACACTGTACCTTCTATCTCATCTGCCCATATATCCCTCGATGACTCTAATATCCAGAAATCATGTGATTTTCATTTTGAATGCAATCAGTGACAGAGCCATGAACCCTTATTTGGAGGCAGTAACGTTAGCTCCTGTCCCCACCAGACTGGCTGAGAAGCTGCTGAAACTGGGACTTAACACTCCCCTGTGTGCCTGGGTCCTGGACTTTCTCACCGCCAGGCCCCAAGTGGTCAAGATGGGGAGACAAACTTCTAACCCCCTCACCCTGAACACAGGAACCCCCCCAGGGTTGCGTCCTTAGCCCCCTACTGTACTCCCTGTACACACATGACTGTATGTAAGAAGATAACTGCAGATGCTGGTACAAATCGAAGGTATTTATTCACAAAATGCTGGAGTAACTCAGCAGGTCAGGCAGCATCTTGGGAGAGAAGGAATGGGTGACGTTTCGGGTCGAGACCCTTCTTCAGACATGACTGTGTGGCCAGGTTCAGCTCCAACTCCATCATCAAGTTTGCTGATGACACTGTGGTGGTGGGCCTGATCTCCGATAATGATAAGAAGGCCTACCGGGAGGAGGTGGCTGATCTGGCACTCTGGTGTCAGAACAACAGCCTCCTCTTGAATGTCACAAAAACTAAGGAGCTGATTGTAGACTTTAGAAGGGCTCAACATCTAAGGACATACACGCCACTGGAGTTAAATGGGATTACTGTGGATAGGGTGAGCAGCTTTAAATACCTGGGAGTCCACATCACAGAGGATCTGACATGGACAACACACATGGCCGTACTGGTGAGTAAGGCAAGGCAGCGCCTTTACCACCTCAGACAGTTGAGGAAATTTAGAGTCTCTCTGAGGATCCTTCAGTGCTTCTACTCTGGGGCTGTAGAAAGCATCTTGTCCGGCAACATCACAATCTGGTTTGGGAACAGCTCTGCCCAGGACAGGAAGGCTCTGCGGAGAGTAGTGCGTTCGGCTGAACGCACTATGGGAACTACACTCGCCCCCCTGCAGGACCTATACATCAGGAGGTGCAGATCCAGAGCCAGCAACATTATGGGGGACCCCTACCACCCCTGCAACGGACTGTTCCAGCTGCTACGGTCAGGCAAACACCTCCGCTGTCACGCTGTGAAAACAGAAAGGATGAGACGGAGTTTCTTCCCACAGGCCATCAGGACTGTTAACTCTCGTATCACCAGGGACTAATTAAATTTACTGTATTCATTTATTTTTTGTGTTAAAAAAAAATAATTCTATTCTGTTTTGTACTTTAGCACAATCTGCAGGCATTGCCACTTTCATTTCATTGCACATCTTGTATGTGACAAATAAACTTGACTTGACTTGACTTGACTTCAGCCGAGGAAAACATATGCAGGTCAAACCCTCTAATAACTCTCTACATTTTAATGAGATGAGTTTCTTCAAGACCCTACAAAATACAAACCAAGTGAGCTCAATAACTCCTCCTACAACAATCAATTTGATGACTCTTCACTGAATGGCCTCCATAGTAAATACAGTGGTATATATATTTTAGTAAGGAGAGCAAAACTAAAGCCCTATATAACTGCCAAGCACAACTTCACTCTTATCCTCAAAACCTCATGCAATAAAGGCCAATATATAATTTGCCTAACATAGACACAAAAAGCTGGAGTAACTCAGCGAGACAGACAGCATCTCTGGAGAGAAGGAATGGGTGACGTTTCGGGCCGAGACCCGACATCATTTGCCTAAGATAAACACAAAATATTGGAGTCTTCTTCCTCTTGCGTTTGAGGCAGCAGAAATTATGTAACGCCCTCCAGGCGCTGTAGCCAGTCCAATGTGCTCAAGGGCCATGAGGTCTACCCCTCCACCAGGGGGACAGAGGACAGTGCAGTCGAAAATGACGTGCTGCGCTGTTTGCTGGTCTGCTCCACACATGCAGGCTGCTGATGGACGCAACCCCCAACGATGCATGTTGGCATTGAACCGGCCGACCCCTGTGCGGAGCCACTCTTTGCGGGGCATGTCCGAGCCGGGTGGGGCTGTGGTATTCGGTGCGACAGTGAATTGAGGTCGCGATGTCTGTTCCCAGCTGGTTCTCCATGCTCCTAGTATGTTGAAACCGGAGCCACAGAGGGTCGCTGCATGACGGGAGAAAGGGTGACGAGATGACAGGTATGTAGGTTAATTGGCTGGGTAAATGTAAAAATTGTCCCTAGTGGGTGTAGGATAGTGTTAATGTACGGGGATCGCTGGGCGGCACGGACTTGGAGGGCCGAAAAGGCCTGTTTCCGGCTGTATATATATGATATGATATGATATGATATGACAGGCGTTGAGGTCCCAGTTGCTATGAATCCTGGGCGAGGTGGTGCAAAGGATGTTTGGCGTCTGATGGGGCCTTGCACACCAGCCTATGAGTGAAGAACTCTCTGCGAAGCTTGGCGGGTGCGATACCTGCGAGCACCGGCAGGAGATCCGTCGGAGTAGGGCGTAGGCAGCCAGTGAGGATCTGCATAGTGTCGTTGAGGGTGGCGTCTAGCTTGCTAGTATGAGCGCTGCGGCACCATGCTGGGGCGGCGTACGCAGCGGTGCTGCACACGAGTGCAAGAGCACTGGTTCGAAGAGTAGATGTCCTGGCGCCCCATGATGATCCGGCCAAGCAACGCAGGAGGTTGTTCCGTGCCGAGACTTTAGTCCGCAGTCCAGGAGGTTGTTCCGTGCCGAGTAACTCAGCGGGACAGGCATTGCTGGTGAAGGAATGGGTGACGTTTCGGTTCGAGACCCTTCTTCCATTTGCCTTCCTAACTGCTTGTTGCGCCTGCATGTAAGCTGTCAGTGACTTGTGTAAAAGGATACGTAGGTTCCTTTTGTAAACTGAAAATCTCCCAATTTTTTACCATTTAAAAATACACAACATTTCTGTTCTTTCTACCGAGTGTGATCACCTCATGTTTCTCCACATTGTAATTCATTTGCCCATGTTATTGTCCGTTCACATCTGTGTATTCTTGAAGCCCCCTTCTTTATATTCTCATTTTGCCAAACATTTTGTGGCATCATCAGGTTTAGAAATACTATATCTCCTCAGCCAAGTCATTGATATAGATTGTCAACAGTTGGGACCCAAGCACCAATCATTGTGGTACCCTATTTATCACAACCTATCAACCCCAAGAGCCCCTTTTATTTTTTCTCTGTTCATTGTTTATCATCTAACCAACTCCCAATCACTACTGCTATTCTATAGGCTCCAAATCTGTTCACCTGTGTGGTACTTTATCAAAAGCCTCTGAAAATGCATATTTGCCACATTGACTGATTGTTAATACCTCCTATAAGAGCTAGTCCCACATGCCTGCATTTGACTCATATTCCTCTAAACCTTATCTATCCATATTATGTAATCACTTGTAATGTTGTTTTCAGAGAAACTGGACTGATGTCATGGTTGTGACCAACATTAGGGCATTTAAGTTTTCATTAAGTTAGGATGACTTCCAAGTTGTTGCCGGCCAGCAGCAAATCAGATGCTAAGGTAGACACAAAATGCTGGAGTAACTCAGCGGGTCAGGCAGCACCTCAGGAGAGAAGGAATGGGTGACGTTTTGGGTCGAGACCCTTCTTCAGACTGAAGTCAGGGAATGGGGTGGGACAAAGATAGGATGTAGTAGGAGACAGGAAGAGAGTGGGAGAACTGGGATGGGGGAGGGGAAAGAGAGGGATAGAGGAACTATCTGGTTAGAGAAGTCAATGTTCATACCGCTGGTGTGTAAACTGCCCAAGCGAAATATGAAATGCTGTTCCTCCAATTTGCGCTGGGCCTCACTATGGCAATGGAGGAGGTCCATGATAGAAAGGTCAGACTGGGAGTGGGAGGGGAAGTTGAAGTGCTGAGCAACCCGGAGATCAGGTTGGTTGAGTTGTACTGAGCAGAGGTATTCAGCGAAACGATCGCCGAGCCTGCGTTTGGTCTCACCGATGTAGAGAAGTTGACATCTGGAACTGCGGATACAATAGATGAGGTTGGAGGAGGTGCAGGTGAACCTCTGCCTCACCTGGAAAGACTGTTTGGGTCCTTGGATGGAGTCGAGGGGGGAGGTAAAGGGACAGGTGTTGCATCTCCTGCAGTTGCTGGGGAAAGTACCTGGGGAGGGGGTGGTTTGGGTGGAAAGGGACGAGAGGACCAGGGAGTTACGGAGGGAACGGTCTCTGCGGAAAGTAGAAAGGGGTGGAGATGGGAAGATGTGGCCAGTAGTGGGATCCCGTTGGAGGTGACGGAAATGTTGGAGGATGATTTGTTGTATACGACGGCTGATGGGGTGGAAGGTGAATACAAGGGGGACTCTATCCTTGTTACGAATGGGGAGAGGGGGAGCAAGAGCGGAGATGCGGGATATAGAGGAGACCCTAGTGAGAGCCTCATCTATAATGGAAGATGGGAACCCCCGTTTCCTAAAGAATGAGGACATCTCTGATGCCCTAGTATGAAACACCTCATCCTGGGCGCAGCTGCGGCGTAGATGGAGGGATTGGGAGTAGGGGATAGAGTATTTACAGGAAACAGGGTGGGAAGAAGTGTAGTTAAGATAGCTGTGGGAAGATCAGATGCTATTATGTCCAAATCAGATGCTATTATGTTCAACAGTATGACCAATTGGCCAGCTGAGTGAGGTCGAGGAGTTAAAACAATTCTATTTTTGTTTAAAACTGACTAGCGCTTCAGCAGAAAATTCACTGGAGAAGGGTGGAATCACTGATAGCCTCTAAAGGCTTTTCATATTTAACAAGATTGTTTAAAAGGACTCAGAAGGATAAGACTGCATATTATATGTACATAAAAGGGGCACATCTGCTGGAGTAACTCAGCAGATCAGGCAGCATCTCTGGAGTACGAACAGATAATGTTTCAGGTCAAGATCTCTCTTCAGAAAGCTAAGAAAGCTAGAAGAGGGGAAAGACAGTACAAAGCGTGGCAGGTAATAGGTGGACGCAGGAGAGGGTGGTCTTTTGACAGGCAGATGATCGGAACAAAGACCAAAGATAAAAGCAGAAGATGTGAGACAGGGCTAAAGAGTTGCAAATTGTGAAGTTTGAGGGAGGAAAGTAGCAGGATGGGAGGGAGGGAAGAAAAAGGTAGGAGTCTAGGTAGGACATGGGAGGAGAGGGGAAGGAAGAAAAAGAGGGGGTGTGGGGGATATGAGGGGGGTGGGTTGTGGGGGGATCTGTGCTTTGCTCTTGAGAATTAGGTAAGACCGGATGTCCTTCAGGGAATGGAATCTACACTCTGCATCAAAGATGCCATAAGTGGAGGCCAGTTACCCAATTAGTCTACAAAACTTTGAATGCCCCCTACACTACCTGCATGACTTTATCTATTACATTATCAGGAAAACGTATTCCAGATATTGAGTTTTTTACCCATTGTAGTGGAATCAAGAACCAGAGGACACGGGTTTAAGGAGAGAGAGCAACGATTTAATAGGAACCTAAGGGGCAGCTTTTTCAGAGGGTGATGGATATATGGAACGAGCTGCCAGAGTAGGTAGTTGAGGCAGGTACTATAACCGCATTTAAACGACACTTGCACAGGTTATAGGAAAGATTTAGAGATATATGGTCCAAATACGTGCAAATGGGACTAGCTTAGGTGGTGCATCTTGGTCAGCATGGATGAGTTGGGCATTAGGGCCTGTTTCTGGGCTGTATGACTCTATTATGAAGTACAGATAACCCTTGTTATAACAGACCATGGGGCAGGTATGGTGTCCATTATTGTCGATTGTCCACTATAACCGAGTAAAGGGGTTAAATATGTATTGTATTGGAAAAACAGGCAATAAAAAATAATTAAACAAGACACACATTAAACAGCAAAGGACACAAAATAGATAATACTTTAAACTGTGGCGGCTCCCAAGGGTCGGGCCATACTACTACCGACCCCTCGGCACGGGAATGGACCAGTCCCGGGAGGCGGTCCTGGACTCAGGTATATAAGGGCAAGGTTTGGGCGCCAAGCCATTCCGGCAGACTAGACCCGTCTGAGACCCACGAACCAATAAATATACCTTCCCAAAATACCTGGCTCCTTGCCTTTATCAACACGCTACATTGGTGACCTCGACGGTCCATTCATTAGGATGGACAGGAAAACAGAATCCGACCGCCCGTCCGGCTCGCAGGCCGACCAGGCCCCAGCTGTCGACGCGGTAGCCATCAAGCTCCCGACCTTCTGGACCACCCGGGCTCGCATTTGGTTTTACCAAGCGGAGGCCCAGTTCCAGCTGCGGGGCAACATAACGGATGACACCCGGTTTTTCCACCTGGTGGGAGCCCTTGACCAGGACGCGGCCGAAGAGGTAACGGAGTTCCTCCAGGACCCACCGGCCGACGGTAAATATGAAGCCCTTAAGGAGCTGCTGCTCCAAACCTACGGGCTAACCCGAATGGAGCGGGCCGAAAGGCTCCTCCACATGCCGGGCCTCGGTGACCGGCGCCCATCTAGCCTCCTGAAGGAGATGGTCGCGCTGCTCGACGGGCACAGACCGTGCCTGATGTTTGAATATACGTACCTGCACCTGCTGCCGGCCGACATTCGCCTGCAGCTCACCGACGCCTCCTTTGAAGACACCCGGGCCCTCGGCAGGCGCGCGGACGCGCTGTGGGCGGCGCGCCGTGATGACGTCAGCGCGCTAAACGTCACTCGAGAAGCGCCCGATTTTCTCCGGTCGGGCGGGGGAGCTGTGGAAGGAGTGACAGCTACGTCCCGGAGGCCTGCGAGATCGCCCCCGGTGGCCATTGCGGGTCGTGCACCTGCAGTCCCACATCAGCAGGCTCCAGCCAGCACCAGCAAGAGGTACTGGTGTTATTACCACCAGCGCTGGGGTGCGGCAGCCCGACAATGCCGCCAGCCGTGCACATTTCCGGGAAACGCCGGGGCCGGCTACCAATAGTCCCTGCGGTGGCCGGCCAGATTCACCGCCTCTTCGCCTGGGATCGGCGCTCCGGGAGCCGCTTCCTCGTGGATACCGGGGCGGAGCTGAGCGTCCTGCCCCCTTCGCCGCTGGACATTCGTTCTGGGAAGCGGGGGCCCATCCTCACCGCGGCAAATGGGAGCATTATCCAGACATATGGCGTCCGCACGGTCCACATCGTTTTCGGCGCCAGTCATTTTACGTGGCTGTTTACGATCGCCGACGTCTCCCAGCCGCTGCTCGGGGCCGACTTTCTGCGGGCTCATTCTCTCCTCGTGGACGTCAGGCAGCAGCGCTTCGTCCACTCCGCCACGATGGAGCCCATCGCGTTGCGGCTGAATGACCCCATTATACGCCCGCTGTCGTCCGTGGACTCCCATTTCGCTCGGGTGCTGGCGGACTTTCCGGATATTATGGCCCCGCAATTCCGGTCATCGACCCCCAAGCATGGGGTGTACCATTACATCACAACTACCGGCCCACCCCTCCACGCACGAGCACGCCGACTCCCGCCTGAGAAACTACGCCTGGCACGACAGGAGTTCCGTACGATGGAGTCCTTGGGGATCGTCCGCCCTTCCAACAGCCCATGGGCATCTCCACTCCACATGGTCCCCAAGGCAAACGGGGGCTGGAGGCCGTGCGGGGATTATCGGCGGCTGAACGTCGCTACCGCCGAGGACCGATACCCCGTGCCCCACATCCAGGACTTCAACGCCCATTTGGCTGGGGCCACGATATTTTCAAAGGTGGATCTGGTGCGAGGTTACAACCAGATCCCGGTCCACCCGGAGGATGTACCCAAGACGGCAATCATCACGCCGTTCGGACTCTACGAGTTCGTACGGATGCCGTTCGGCCTCAAGAACGCCGCGCAGTCATTCCAACGATTAATGAACGGCGTTTGTCGCGGGTTGGATTTCCTGTTCGTCTACCTCGACGACATCTTGGTAGCCAGCCGCTCGCGGCAGGAGCACTGTGCCCACCTCCGGCAGCTTTTCCAGCGGCTCAGCGAACACGGGTTGGCCATAAACCTCGCCAAGTGCCGCTTTGGCGTGGCCACAATCGACTTTCTCGGCCACCGTGTGTCCTCGCAAGGAGCGGTTCCCCTGCCGGACAAAGTAGACGCCATCCGCCGGTTTCCCCGTCCGTCCTCGGTGCGTGGCCTGCAGGAGTTCGTCGGCATGGTGGCATTTTATCACCGGTTCCTGCCATCCGCGGCCCACATCATGCGGCCGCTATACGAGCTGCTGGCGGGCAAGCGTAAGACCGTCGTGTGGACCAACGAGGCCGTAACAGCCTTTGACGGCGCGAAGGAGGCCCTGGCTCGGGCTGTGCTGCTTGTTCACCCACGGGAGGATGCCCCGACAGCCCTTACGGTGGACGCCTCAGAGTTGGCCGTTGGTGGCGTACTGGAGCAACTCACGGACGGGGGTTGGCGCCCCCTGGCCTTCTTCAGCCGGCACCTCGACAACGCCCAGAAGAAGTACAGCGCTTTCGACCGCGAGCTCCTCGCCCTGTACCTGGCCGTTCGTCACTTCCGCTATTTTCTGGAGGGCCGCCCGTTCACCGCTTACACGGACCACAAGCCGCTCACTTTCGCCCTGGCAAAGGTCTCCGACCCATGGTCCGCCCGACAGCAGCGCCAGTTGGCCTACATTTCAGAATTTACCACCTCCATCCGCTTTATCGAGGGGAAGGAAAACCGGGTGGCCGACGCATTGTCTCGCCCCGCCATCAATGCCGTGTTAGAAGTGGCACCCGGCATTGATTATTCTGCCCTGGCGGAGGCCCAACTAACGGACGGGGAGATGCCCGCCTACCGGACTGCCATCTCTGGCCTCCGCCTTGAGGATGTTCCCCTCGGCCCCGGAGCGACGACGATACTTTGCGATGTGTCGGCAGGTCAGCCGCGCCCCATCGTCCCGGCCGCGTGGCGCAGGAGGGTTTTCGACGTGGTCCACGGGCTGGCTCACCCATCCATCCGGACAACGATCTCGTTGGTAGCTGCGCGGTTCATGTGGCATGGTCTGCGCAAGCAGGTTGGCCAATGGGCCCGCACCTGCATTCCGTGCCAGACGTCAAAAATTCAACGCCACGTCCGGGCGCCACTCCAAGGGATCGGTCTACCCTGCCGCCGTTTCGACCACCTGCACGTGGACATTGTGGGCCCGCTCCCGCCGTCCCGGGGCATCACCCACCTCTTCACGGTGGTGGACCGCTTCACGCGGTGGCCGGAGGCCATACCACTGGCTGATACGTCGACAGCCACATGCGCTCGTGCGTTGGCCGCGCACTGGATTGCTCGCTTTGGTGTGCCGGTGGTCATCTCATCGGACCGGGGGCCACAGTTCACCTCCGAGCTGTGGTCGGCCATGGCCCACCTGTTGGGCGTGCGGCTGCACCACACCACGGCCTATCACCCGCAGGCAAACGGCTTGGTGGAGAGGTTCCACCGGCAGCTGAAGGCAGCGCTGAAGGCGCGACTCGCCGGCCCCGACTGGATGGACGAGCTACCATGGGTTTTGCTGGGCATCCGGACTGCCCCCAAGGAAGACCTGGCTTCATCCTCAGCGGAGCTCGTCTACGGGTCTCCGCTCACGGTGCCCGGGGAGTTCGTGCCCTCGTTGCCGGGGCGAGAGGAACCACCCTCATCCACCCTACATCGCCTCCGAGAGCGAGTTGGAAAGCTCGCACCCGTGCCGACGTCCCGCCATGGGACATTCCGCCCTTACGTGCCATCGGCCCTCCAGGACTGCGCCTTTGTGTTCCTGCGCCGTGACGCCCACCAGGCGCCACTCCAGAGGCCGTATGAAGGCCCGTACCGGGTGCTGGAGCACGGGCAGACCACCTTTGTTTTGGACATGGGGGGCCGGCCGGAGGCCGTGTCAATTGACCGCCTGAAGCCGGCCCACTTAGACATCGACCAACCGGTGCGGGTGGCCCAGCCTCGCCCACGAGGTCGCCCCCCTTTGCGGGTCCCACCGCCTGTCTCTCCAACTGTGCCTCCGCCGGCCCCTCTGTCGACCGATTACCGTACGCGGTCCGGTCGGGTTGTGCGACCACCAGTGCGTTTCGTGCCTCCGGATCTGGGGGGGGTACTGTGGCGGCTCCCAAGGGTCGGGCCATACTACTACCGACCCCTCGGCACGGGAATGGACCAGTCCCGGGAGGCGGTCCTGGACTCAGGTATATAAGGGCAAGGTTTGGGCGCCAAGCCATTCCGGCAGACTAGACCCGTCTGAGACCCACGAACCAATAAATATACCTTCCCAAAATACCTGGCTCCTTGCCTTTATCAACACGCTACAAAACATTATAAATACATTTAAAAAACACCCAACTCTGTTCCGGATACAAACAGACGCCTCGGTTACAACAGATTTTGTTTGATCCAACCACAATCCATTAAAATGAGGTCCATAATAACGAGGGTAGATTGTAATGTTTATGCTTAACCTTTTCCATTGCTCATAGGTTCTTGAAAAGGTTTTTAAAGTTCCGTTAAGATGTCAGTTGTATGGAGAGACAAAACAAAAAACTGTCATTACAGTTAGAATGGAAAATATAAAGAAACATTTAAAATCATGAAAGATTTTGATAAAATCAGGAGAAATGGCAGAAGAACAGATATTTTAAAATAACAAAAGTGACCTGAGGAATGGTCAATGAAGTTTAATGCAGATAAGTGTGAGATGTTGCATTTTGGGAAGTCAAACAAAGACAGGACATTCACAGTTAATGGCAGGGCTCAGGGGAGTGTTGTTGAGCAGAGGGACCCAGGAGTGCAGGTACATAGTTCCTTGAAAGTGGCATCACAGGTAGATAGGGTGGTCAAGGAGGCTTTTGGTACATCAGTGGGCTTCATTAAGTATAGAAGTTGGGATTTTTAGGAAGGAACTGCACATGGTAGTTGAAACCAAAGATAGACACAAAAAGCTGGAGTAACAGCGGGTCAGACAACATCTCTGGAGAAAAGAAATAGATGACTTTTCGAAAGCTGTCTAACCCGCTACGTTACTCCAGCTTTTTGTGTCTATAGAAGTTGGGATGTTATGTTACAATTATACAAGACATTAGTGCAGCCACAATTAGAGCAATGTTTTCAGTTTTGATCACCCTGTTATAAGAAAGCAGTTGTAAAGCTGGAAAGACTGCAAAGAAGATTTTCGAGGATGTTGCCAGGATTTGAGGGTTTGAGCTATAGGGTGGTTGGGCAAACTAGGATTTTATTCCTTGGAGCACAGGAGGATGAGTGGTGATCTTATAGAGGTGTACAAGATCATGAGGGGGTAGATAGAGTAGATGCACACAATATTTTACCCAGAGTAGGGGAATCAAGAACCAGTGGACATGGGTTTAAGGTGAAAGGGGAAGATATAATAGGAAACTGAGGGGCAACTTTTTCGCACAGAGGGTGGTGGATATATCTTGTTGGGATTCTTCTTGCCAGCAAGATAGGCCTTTGGCTTTTGAGCAAGGCAAGTATGGACGCGGCAGGTGGTGAATAGTGGGACTGAAGCAGCCAGAACTGGCTCCAAATCACTATTGAATGAATGTCACTCCAAAAATACTGAAAATACACATCGCAATCCACAAAAATGCAGCCCACTTGATTGGCACCTCATCCGCTAACTTACACATTAATTTCTTGGAACTTAAGCATTCATGTATGGAGTACTGATACACTACAATGTGCTACAATGCTGAGAACTGTATTCTGCACTTGGTATCTTCCCCTTTGCTCTATCTATTGCACTTGAGTTTGACTTTGATTGTATTTATGTATGGTAAATCTGATCTGTTTGGATATCGTGCAAAACAAGGCTCTTCACTGTACATCGATACACATGACAATAATTAATCTAAACCTGAACCCCAAACGTATCCAACACTGGCACATTGTGGCGACCATGTATACCATTTATAAGAAGATTTAAAGCAACTCATGAAATATGTTGTCAAAAGCCATTCTGCCACCAAGGACAGCAAGGGCACTAGGTGCATGAGAATACCAGCCCTTTCAAATTTATTTTCAAGTCGTGCCGAAAAGAGCAAAGATCTCCAACCTGAACGACTACCGCCCGGTTGCCCTAACGCCGATAGTCATGAAGTGCTTTGAGAGGCTGGTCCCTGACTCACTGGACCCACATCAATTTGCATACAGGGCAAATAGATCCACAGAGGACGCCATCTCTCTGGCTCTTCACACTGTCCTGACTCACCTAGAGAGACAGGGAACGTACGTGAGGATGCTATTCATAGACTATAGCTCCGCCTTCAACACGGTCATCCCCACCAAGCTCATCACCAAACTCCACCAGCTAGGCCTCAGCTCGTCATTATGTGACTGGATCCTGGACTTCCTGCTGGAACGACCGCAGGCAGTGAGAATGGGCCCGCACCTGTCCTCCACTATCACCCTGAGTACCGGCACACCACAGGGCTGTGTTCTGAGCCCCATGCTCTACTCCCTCTTCACACACGACTGTGTTCCAGCATTCGACACCAACACCATTGTCAAGTTTGCAGACGACACAACGGTGATCGGGCTTATCACCAACGGGGATGAAACAAACTATAGAGCGGAGGTGCAGAACCTGGCGGACTGGTGCTCGGATAACAACCTGTCCCTAAATGCCACCAAGACCAAGGAGCTGATCATCAACTTCCGTAGGTCACATAACGGGGAATATGCCCCGATCTCTATCAACGGGGACAGTGTGGAGAGAGTGTCCAGCTTCAAGTTTCTGGGCACTCACATTTCGGAGGACCTAACATGGTCCAATAACACTGCTGCGCTGGTCAAGAAGGCACAACAAAGACTGTTCTACTTAAGAACACTGAAAAAGTCTGGTCTACCCCAACAGCTGCTGACGACCTTCTACCGCTGCACCATAGAGAGCATCCTAACGCATGGCATCCCTGTGTGGTACCTCAGCTGCACGGAGGCAGAAAGGAAAGCTCTACAGCGAGAAGTCCATAGAGCTCAGAGGGCCATCGGAACACAGCTACCAGACTTGGAGGGCATCTACAACACACGATGCCTCAGAAAAGCCACCAGCATCCACAAAGACTCTTCACACCCCTGCAACAGTCTGTTCGAACTCCTTCCATCGGGCAGACGATACAAGGCCTTCTACGCCCGCACCGCCAGACTCAGGAACAGCTTCATCCCCAGGGCCATAGCTGCTATGAACCGGTCCTGCTGAGCCGGATGGCCACAACGCATAGATCAACTTGCACTTTACCCTGTCTAAAAACTGTTACAATTGTTTCGTTTCGTTGGGTTGCTGTTAATTACTTAAATTATTGCATCGTATGGGAGGCGCATTCCCAATCTCGTTGTACCCCTGGGTACAATGACAATAAAGATATATTGTATTGTATTGTATTGTATTGTATGCACCAACCTAATTAGGAAATAAATCATAATTGATTTATCATCACTATGTCTAATTCCTGGCACTTACTGCTCCACATTACTATAGATTTTTTTTAGATTTAGAGATACAGCGCAGAAACAGGCCCTTCGGCCCACTGGGTCCGCGCAGCCCAGCGATCCCCGCACACTAACACTATCCTACACCCACTAGGGACAATTTCTTTTTACATTTGCCCAGCCAATTAACCTACATACCTGTACGTCTTTGGAGTGTGGGAGGAAACCAAAAATCTCGGAGAAAACCCAAGCAGGTCACGGGGAGAACGTACAAACTCCGTACAGACGGCGCCCGCAGTCAGGATCGAACCTGAGTCTCCGACGCTGCATTCGCTGTAAGGCAGCAACTCTACCGCTGCGCCACTATAGGAGTAACTTCACCACTATATTTACCATATTAACACTATATTAATTTAACCACGATATTGCAGCAATTTAAGGTGACCCACCTCCTTCCTTTCAGGGATAATCTGTAACTGGCAATAAATGCTAACAATATATTTAAAAGGCTCAAGAATTTACTTGAACTGGAAGGGAACATAACTGAAATGTGTTAATAGATTTTCTTTATATACTGTATAGAAATTTAGATTTCAGAATAAACAGCATGGGTGGCTTTTGTAAAAACTAAATTTATAAATGGTCAGCAGTAATTTTTTTCTCAGTATTCCATAGCCAACAGTAGTCTGTTCCTGTAATGAATGTTCTTTTACATAAATTTGCCACCTGAATGTATGATTCGTGTTCATAAGGCAATTATCAATAGTCTCCAACAAACTGTGGTTGTATTATCAACAGGATGCACTGTAGCAATCGCCAGGATTACTTCAACAGTAACTGCTTACCCAGCAACTTCCATCAATGAATTGCATCATGGGAACAGGCTTGGCTCTGGAACATATGTCTTCTTTACTTCACTACTGTTAAGACAGAATCCTTGAATTCCTCAAGTAGCTCCTTTATAGAAACCAAAAAAATACCGTTGCAGTTCAGGATGGCCTACAGCTATCCAACAATTTTGCATTCCTCTGTCTGACTCTTACGCATCCCATTCTTCCCACAGCCCACCAAGATTTGTGCCTTTGTCTTCAATCTTAAACTGTGGAATTATCATGCTAAATTGTTGCAGTTCTCTCTCATCCACATCCACAATATATTCCACAAAATGTATCTCTCCGGTGAAGGTTTTGGACATCTATCCTTTTGTCTCCATGGGATCCAGGGAGAGCTAGCCTACTGGATAGAGAAGTGGCTTCATGGAACCATGTAGAGGGTGATGGTGGAGAGCTGTTTTTTGAACTGGAGGCCAGCGACTAGTGGTGTGCCCCAGGGATTGGTCTGGGCGCATTGCTTTTTGTAGTTTATATCAACAATTTGGATGTGAATGTTGAAGGCATGATTAGTAAGTTTGCAGATGACACTAAAGTGGGTAGTATCACAAATACCAAAGATGGTTATCAAAAATTACAGCAGGATCTTGATCAGTTGGGCAAGTGGGCTGAGGAATGGTTAGTGATTTAATGCACATAAGTGCGAGAGCAGACGAATCTGGGAGTGCAAGTACATAGTTCTCTGAAACCTGTTTCGATTGACATTATTTAAGTTATCTCACATCTACTGGACAAATAAAGAATTAAATTGATCTTCAAAGTATTAAACAAGTACTTTGCATTTGTATTCACTGAGGAGAAGATATTGAGGACAGTGAGATCAGTGTGGGGAATACGAATATGCCAGACAACTTGTGATTAAAAAGGAGGTGGTGTTGGTGCTCTTAAAGAGCATAAAATGGATAAGTCCCCCAGGGCCTGATGGGAGATATCCCGGGTTGCTGAGATGGGTCATAGAGGAAATTGCAAGAGCCTTAACAAAGATCTTTGCATTTTTACTAGCCACAGACGAGGTCCCAGAGGACCAGGGGAGTAGCCAAAGTCAATCATTTGTATAAGAAGGGAAGTATACATAATCCAAGAAATTATAGGCAATTGAGTCTCATATCTGTGGTAGAGAAGCTATTGGAGAGGATTCTTTGCGATAAAATTCGCTTGTGTGAAGAGTATGAACTAATTAGCATGTCAGCATTTATTTTCCCACAAGAAACCGCAGGTAGATAGGGCGGTCAGGAAGGTTTTCGGCACATTGGCCTTCATAAGTTAGGGTATTGAGTATAGAAGTTGGGAAGTTATGTTACAGTTGTACAAGATGTTAGTGAGGCCACATTTGAAGTATTATGTTCAGTTTTGGTCACCTTGCTATAATAAAGATGTTGTTAAGCTGGAAAGAGTGCAGAGAAGATTTACGAGGATGTTGCCGGAATTTAGATCATCTATAGACATGGGCGGAGAAAAGGCAGATGAAGCTTAATCTGAGCAAATGTGAGGTGTTGCACTTTGGGAGTTTGAATGTAAGGGGAAACTGTACAGTTAAAAGCAAGGCCCTTAACAACGTTGATGTACAGAGGAATCTTGGGGTCAAAGTCCACTGCTCCCGGAAAGTGGCAACATAAGAAGATAAAATGGTGAAAAAGACATATGGTATACTTGTCTTCATCGATCAGAGCACTGAGTAGAAGAGTCAGGAAGTCATGTTGCAGCTTTATAGGGTTTTGATTAGGCCGCATTTTGAGTATTGTGTGCCGTTCTTGTCGTCCCATTACAGGAAGAAAGTGGAGTCTTTGGAGAGTGCAGGTTTGCCAGAATGATGGCTGGATTAGAGGTGATTAGCTACAAGGAGAGGTTAGACAAACTTAGATTGTTTCCTCTGGAATGTCAGAGGTTGAGGGTAGATCTGAATATATAAAATGGTGATAAACATAGATAGGGTAGACAGTCAAAAACATCTTTCCATTTCAAGGACTGGTGAGCATTGGTTTAAGGTGAGAGGGGCAAGGTTTAAAGGAGAGTGAGGGGCAAGTTTTTAACACAGAGAGTGGTGGATGCCTAAAACGCTCTGCCAAAGTGGTAGTGGAGGCAACTATGATACAAGCACTTAAGAAGCTTTTAGATAGGCACATGGGTATGCATCACGTGCAGTAAGAGTAGATTAGTGTAACTTGGCACCATATTTGGCACAGACATTGTGGGTTGAAGTGCCTGTTCCTGTGCTATAATATTCTATGTTCTCTAGTCATATTCATTAAATAACACATTTCACCTTTTAAACCATTACATTATAATTTATTCTGTTGAATTTATTGTTGTTCAATATGAAAAATATGTAAACTGATGTTACGGCATTTATCAGAACTCTAAGAATCGATAACAAATTGGTTGAACAAAGGCTCTCTTTGATTTCTACATGTTACCAAAATTGCGATTAATTACAAAAGCATCATCAACTGCATCTTATTTAATCTAAATTTTGGTAAAAATGTAACGATAATAAAGGAAATAGGCCATTGTTAACTGTTTGGTGGGTGAAAACGAGAACCTGGTGCAACTTGGGTGAGGGAGGGATAGAGAGAGAGGGAATGCCGGGGTTACTTGAAGTTAGAGAAATGAATATTCATATCACTCGACTGTAAGGTGCCCAAGCAGAATATGAGATGCTGTTCCTCAAATTTGCGTTTAACCTCATTCTGACAATGGAGACCTACGACAGAAAGGTCAGTGTGGGAATAGGAAGAATTAAAGTGTTTAGCAACCGGGAGATCAGGTAGGTTCAGGCGGACTAAGCAAAGGTGTTCAGCAAAACGATCGCCCAGTCTACTTTTAGTCTCGCTGATATATAAGAGTCCACATCTTGAACAACGGATACAGTAGATGATATTGGAGGAGGTGCAAGTGAACCTCTGCCTAACCTGAGAGGACTATCGGGGTCGCTGGACCGAGTCGAGGGAGGAGGAGGACAGGTGTTGCATCTTCTGCGGTTGCAGGGGAAGGTACCTGGGGAGGGGGTGATTTGGATGGGAAGAGATGAGTTAACCAGGGAGTTGCGGAGGGAACAGTCTCTGCGGAAGGCGGAAAGGGGTGGAGATGGGAACATGTGACTAGTGTTGGGATCCTGTTGGAGGTGGCGAAAATTTCGAAGATTATGTGTTGTACGCAACAGCTGATGGGGTGAAAGGTAAGGACTAGGGGGTCTCTGTCTCTGTTGCAACTAGGGGGAGGGGAAGCAAGGGTGGAGCTGTGAGCTACTGAGGGAACACGACTGGGGGTCTCATCTAGGTACATGGCCAAGACAGGTTTGGAGGAACATGGACCAAATGCAGGCAGGTGGGACTAGTGTAGCTGGGACATGTTGGCTGGTGTGGGCAAGTTGGGCCAAAGGGCCTGTTTCCATACTGCATCACTCTATGACTAGTTATAGCACAAATAGAATATTGCATCCATTTCTGGTCACCTAACTTTAAAGAATATGTGTAGGAAGGAACTGCAGATGCTGTTTTTAAAAATAAGTGACAATTCTGGAGATTGTGCTACAAGATTTTTTTCCAGAATGGTTCCAGAATGAAATATTTTACCTGTAACTTGAACTGGAAAACGTGTGGTTGTTCTCCTTGGATAAAAACCCGTGAGGAGAGACGATAAGAGTTGTACAAAATCATGACTAATTCAGACAGGGCCACAAGAGGGAAGCTGGTCTCTTTATAGCACGGTTCAAAAATTAAACAGTACATTTACACTTTTTTCAGTAAAAGATATCATGGAGATGCAAGGGAAGAACATTTTATACAAAAAACTGTTTTGACCTTTAAAAAGTTAATCAATGCTTTCAAAAGGGAGAAGCAAGGAAATGCAGATGCTGGTTTACAAAGCAGGACACAAAGTCCTGGAGTAACTCAGCGGGCCAGGAAGCATCCCTGGGGAACCTGGATAGGTGATGTTTCGGGTAGGGACTATAGCCAAAGAAGAGTCTCAATCCGATACGTCACCCATTCCTTCTCTCCAGAGATGCTGCCTGTCCCGCTGAGTTACTCCAGCTTTTTGTGTCTATAGCCAGAGACTTGATGTCCAGTTTCTCGACAGGCTTCGGAACCCTTCATCAGACAAAGGGAATTGGATAAACATTTAAAAGAGAATAATTTGGAGAACAATGGGGAAGAACCAAACAATGGAACTAATGAGGTAAATAACCAGCATAGTCATAATGAAATGAATGCCGCCTTTCTTGCCATAACAATTCTATGATATTCTATGTCATCTTTCTTTACGAGGTAAAGGAGACCCAGAATGTTTTCGTTGAATATATCTTCCTTATTCCAGTATCATCACGAATCAGTTTGGCAATTACACTGATATCTATAATAATATGGAAAATAGAACTGTGCACAGTACTCCAAATCTTAAGGTGTCTATATTAAATTGTAAGAATGTTGTATAATAAGTTCAGTCTAGAACAGGCTTGTGGTATAGGTTGCAGACACAAAAATCTACTTATTCCCAGCACTGAAGACCTAATTACACTCAGTTGTCAGCTAAAAAAAAAAAGTGCTGGAGCAACTCAGTGGGTCAGGCAGCATCCCTGGAGAACATGGATGGGTGATGTTTCAGGTCGGGATCCTTCTTCAGCCTGATTGTGGGAGAGTTGGGGGAGGAAGCTAGAAGAGAGTAGAACAAATCATGGCAGATAATCGGTGACCACATGCGAGGGAGGAGGGGTTGATAGGCAGATGGTTGGACAAAGGCCAAAGATGAAGAAAAGAGGTGTGAGTCAAAAGGATTGAAGAGTTGCAAATTATGAAGCCAGAATGGAAGGGAAGGAGAGAAATCAGTGGGGGTCTAGGTAGAGTGCAGGGGTACCTGACTCTATCTAGTCAGGTAGAGTCACACCTGACGCCAAACTCCAGGATGTAACTAGGAAAATTGACAAGGGAGAATCAGTGGATGTGGTGTACCTCGACTTTCAGAAAGCCTTCGACAAGGTCCCACATAGGAGATTAGTGGGCAAAATTAGGGCACATGGTATTGGGGGTAGGGTACTGACATGGATAGAAAATTGGTTGACAGACAGAAAGCAAAGAGTGGGGATAAATGGGTCCCTTTCGGAATGGCAGGCAGTGACCAGTGGGGTACCGCAAGGTTCGGTGCTGGGACCCCAGCTATTTACGATATACATTAATGACTTAGACGAAGGGATTAAAAGTACCATTAGCAAATTTGCAGATGATACTAAGTTGGGGGGTAGTGTGAATTGTGAGGAAGATGCAATAAGGCTGCAGGGTGACTTGGACAGGTTGTGTGAGTGGGCGGATACATGGCAGATGCAGTTTAATGTAGATAAGTGTGAGGTTATTCACTTTGGAAGTAAGAATAGAAAGGCAGATTATTATCTGAATGGTGTCAAGTTAGGAGGAGGGGGAGTTCAACGAGATCTGGGTGTCCTAGTGCATCAGTCAATGAAAGGAAGCATGCAGGTACAGCAGGCAGTGAAGAAAGCCAATGGAATGTTGGCCTTCGTAACAAGAGGAGTTGAGTATAGGAGCAAAGAGGTCCTTCTACAGTTGTACCGGGCCCTGGTGAGACCGCACCTGGAGTACTGTGTGCAGTTTTGGTCTCCAAATTTGAGGAAGGATATTCTTGCTATGGAGGGCGTGCAGCGTAGGTTCACTAGGTTAATTCCCGGAATGGCGGGACTGTCGTATGTTGAAAGGCTGGAGCGATTGGGCTTGTATACACTGGAATTTAGAAGGATGAGGGGGGATCTTATTGAAACATATAAGATAATTAGGGGATTGGACACATTAGAGGCAGATAACATGTTCCCAATGTTGGGGGAGTCCAGAACAAGGGGCCACAGTTTGAGAATAAGGGGTAGGCCATTTAGAACGGAGATGAGGAAGAACTTTTTCAGTCAGAGGGTGGTGAAGGTGTGGAATTCTCTGCCTCAGAAGGCAGTGGAGGCCAGTTCGTTGGATGCTTTCAAGAGAGAGCTGGATAGAGCTCTTAAGGATAGCGGAGTGAGGGGGTATGGGGAGAAGGCAGGAACGGGGTACTGATTGAGAGTGATCAGCCATGATCGCATTGAATGGCGGTGCTGGCTCGAAGGGCTGAATGGCCTACTCCTGCACCTATTGTCTATTGTCTATTGTCTATTGACTCTCTATGCCGATCTATGTTACAGGAAAAGATTACCTAGCAGAGGAAGAAAACGATTCAGATTGGTCAAAGTCTCCTTGAAAGATTAAAACATCCTTACTAAGTCTGCAGAATCCATGGCCCATGAACACTCAAAGTGGAAAAAATAATATTGGAGTGGTATTGGAAAATATATATTGGAAACCTAGTGCACTAATAGGTAGAGAGGCCCCACATAAATAGCTGACGGAGTACACCACCTTCCGGGCACACCACCATCCTGCCCCAGCTATGATACAGTCTGCAGTTCATACATGGGCCTTTTCAGATATCTCAGAACCCACAAAACCACACTGGAATAGGTCATTCTCGATCCCAAGGGACTGCCTAGGAAGTTGAAGAATAAGCAATGTCTCTCAAGTGAAGTTCTGATCTTAGTCAGTAATGGAAAGGAAAATGGGCTGGTGTAAAGATGTGGAGAAGTAAACAGATGGCTAATAAATGGATTCTGACCAGGATAACCTGTGTCTCTATTGCCAGGTATTGACCCAATGTTAATAAATATCTCGATATATTCCATGCATTTGAGCAGCTGGGAATTAATTTAAAACCTAAAAATGACATTATAACAAAGTTCCAGCCTGTAATTTCAATGTGCATTCCTGTCAAGATTAATGCAATTTTCAACAGGGAAAATGTTCAACAAAAATCAAATGTCGCTCTTGAAGTGATGCTTCCGACTCCAAAGGTTTTGGGGATGGGAATGATACCTGCATCTGTGTCAAAGGCTATAGAACTGGACACCCTTTTCACAATCTTCGATTCATCGTGTCGTATAGCTACAACTTAATTGTGAACTTTTAAAATCATATTACGAGGTCAGCACAGACATGGTAAATATCATAACATGGAAACCGCAAACACGTTCCCTTTTACACTTTGAATTTTACTGTTAAACGGCAAGGTTATGAAGATTGTCGGCTGGGATATCTCAATTGAACATTTTGCCGCCCCTCAAAGATTTTTTTCGGAGGAAAAAAAGCAAAATTCTCTAAAACAATAAAGACCTAACCACACCCTTCAAAGGTTAATGCTGTCTACATCTTAATATCCAAATATAATAACTGCACCTAAAACAAACGATATGCAGAAAATTCAATGTAACTGATTGTTCAGATTTGCACATTTGGTTTATTGCAATATTGAAACTTCCACTTTGTTTTAATGCACTTTCTACTAGTCTTATTAAAATTTTAAATGCAACATTTGCTTTCAACCCCTGAATGTTAAAATTCAGTTTGCATCTGTTCAATGCACCGTAACCTTCAGCCACACGATTGATTGCCCTGTTTGTTTCTGCTTGTGGACGGTTCTGAAACTACACAATGGCCAGATATTTGAACATGAAAATAGGATTAAAACCACATCAATATTTTTATTTCATTTATTACTATTTTAAGTTCCTAGCCAGTATATCTTTAAAAGTAATTACCTTTTTCATCTGAAAAATCAAAATTTTAGGTTGAGAGATTTTACATCAATATTGATTTTCTCCATTTGAAAATGTGAGATATAGTATGATTTTAACTTCATGTTTTAAGTAAAAACGGTAACAATTTCAAAATGGATACTTTAATAACGACTACAAGCAAATTATTTCAAAGCAAAACTTTAAGGGAAAAACTGGCAAATGAAAAGAGCTGTTTATGAAATTCACATTGAATAAAGCCGGGACAGTTGCCAAATGACTCTGGGAGAAGGTAATTGTTTGCTTCATTAATTTATTAAATTACGAAGTATTACAATCGACAGTGATTGTGAAGTATAAACCACAGTGCAAACTTAATGCAAATTTGCTGCTGTCACTCGCAGGGCTGAGCAACGAGTATGAACCGCGCGGACTTGGAACCCTGTTTCTCTAGACAACAAAATAACGTTTTTGCAAGTTTTTCTCCATGATTTTTGAATCTATTTGGGGGCAGACCATGATTCGGAAATATAAGCTCTTATTAGCGCCAGAGCAAGAACCCCTGTCAAGTTGTGGTCTACTCGGAAAAATGAATGCAAGGTGTTGGAAGAAAGCTTGAAGTCGTGCTTGCAAAGGTGCTTGCCAGGTTCTGCATTTGCAACTTTATGTAAGGACTTGCAACGTTATGTAAGTTTGTTGGTTTTGTTGCAACTGTTTTGTTGGTTGTGCTGTGGGTTTGAATCGCCTGCATTTGGAGAATTATGATGTTGGGGGCTTGGCTGCCAGTGGGACACACTTTTATTTTGCGTTGTGTGAGGAGATGCGGAGGTTTTGAGGGTGAGTGCAGAGACCCGCCGAGACTCCGGCTGCACTTTGAGTGAAACTTGACAGGACTGCGGCAGACAGCGCATGTGCCACCCGGCGGCTTTTGTCCTCAATGTACGGCCGTGATGTGACGATATAACACACGGCGTCGGGTGGCTTCGCTTATTGACATTGTGCGGTACTCACGCAGTGGAGTGGAGAGGGCGGATTTATTTTCCGTGAAAGGAAAGCCCGTGCGAGGAGCGGCGCCGGGGTCGCCGAGTCCGCGCATGCGCACCGGGTCGCCGAGGGCGGCCCACTATTCGGCAAGGTGTGCGCGGGGAGGAAGCGCGCACGCGCGGCTCGGCCGCGGCCGCAGCGTCCCAATGGAAGGCTCAGTATTTGGCAGCGGCCCCAGTGTTCACACACAGCCCCCTCCCCTATCGCTCCCTCTCCTCCATTCCCTGCCTCCTCCTCCTCCCTCCTTCATCGGCACCGACACACAACGAGGCTGGGACTGGCCACGTCGGCCGGGCCTCAGCCAGTCAGCAGTGCCAAGAAAGAAGGGGGGAGGGAGGGGGTTAGGGAAAAAGGGGGAGGGGAAGGGGGAAAAAGACAGCGAGGAAGGGGGTGGAAAGGAAGGAAAGTGTTCTTGCAAGGAAAGTGTTAAAAAGCCGCCTTCCCCTCCCCCTTTTTATATTGCAGAGAAAAAAATAGTGCAAATGCTTCCATGCAAACGCTTCAGTTTAATCAATTATTGTCTTTTTTTTAAATGGTGAGAGAAACGAGTTGACGCGAGCCGGCCGAGGGAGTCTGTGGCTGCTGTTGTCAGAGGGTGAGTGTTGAGCGGTTCGTTCCTCGAGCGTTTTCCCGGTGCTCGAGCGGCGACCGTTGGGTTTGAACCGCGGGGAAGGCGGGGCGGCACCAGGGTGGGCGCGGGCACGGGGGTGGTGGGGGGGAGGGGGGCGAGGTGGCACGGGGGGGGCGAGGTGGCGCGGGCACGGGGGGGCGAGGAGGCACGGGCGCTCGGCCCGCTCCCTTGGCACCCGCCGCCGCCTGGCAATCTCTACACTTGCAGCTGTCACTGGTGCAAACCGTTCAGAGAGGGGCTCATAACACACCAGGGACAGAAATAAACCCTCCCTCCTCCTTTAAAGGCAGCTCCACTCCAGAGCAGAGCCCCCAGGGCTTGGCGAATTATCTCCTAACGAAAGTCTCACGGGCTTTTCCAAGGATTGGGTTTGCCAAGTGTTTTTTTTAACTTTCATTCATCCTAAACCATCCCTTATTTTTGTAAAGTCTCCTCCGTTCCAGTTTTTGTAATCTGTCGCCTTTCACCCAGTTTGTGAAAAAAAAAAACATAAGCTTTTGTTTTTGCAATTCTACATTTTATTGGGGAAGGGGTTGGTGCTAAGTTTGAGAACTAGATTGCAGATCATGAAAGCTGCACGAAGCAGGCAGAGTGAAGGAATGCTGTTTGGTGGGTGTATGTAGACCAACTGCACTGTCAGTTTACATTGTGATCGAGATGTTTTACTCGTGTGGTCGTCCAGGAATTGGCCCATTTCGTGCCTACTTAGATACTAAGATATGCGCACAGGATCGGTTTGACATGTTAAGGCGGTCTACTTTTTCCACAATGGGAAGTCGCAATTGACAAATTGCCGTTTATTTGTCGTTTCTGCTCGTGATAAACGTTGTTTTTGGAAATGTACTGCCCCATCTAATGCCCTGAATCTTTCGGCTTAAATTGATTAAAACTAAACATGTTCTATTCTCGTTACTGCAAGTCGGGTATGTTAATAAATACTGCCTCATCCTGATGTTTTTATTCATGTGACAGCACTTTAAAAAAACCCATTGTTGATGTGTGTTTGATATGGAAGGTAGTAGAGGCGCTAGAAATGTAATGTCCAGCTTATCCTGCATGTCTATAATTAATTTGATGCCTTAAGAGGGCTACAGTCGGCGTCAACCTTGCATCATTTATGGAGGTTAATCTCAGGGCCTTGTTGATTGTTTTGCCTTCTGGCCCTATATTTGAGTGATGTAGGATGTGTCATGAGTTGTTATTAAGAATATTGTTTATAAAGGATTTGGTATTGTGCAGATTTTAGTTGTAGCATCACAAATTAAGTAAATCCTGGCAGTTTACTGAATATTATTAAGTTTTAGTAAATTAGCTGACCGTTCAGCAAATGGTTGGGTGTTGAATGGATCAGAAAGAGTGAACTCACTGTTTATCATACTCTGTATGCCACCAGTAACAAAATATTGACTGATGAGAAGGTGGATGCAGAAATAGCCATTTATTAAGATTAATCCATTCAGTATCTACTTTATTTGCTTTTATGTGGTGACAACAGAAAATTATGCCATCCTTTGTAATTGACGAAGTCCACGGCAGCAAGAAAAAAATATTTGAACAGTAATCCAAACAAAGGTGATAGGATTCCAATATTATTGATATATATTTAGAAAGAAAATAGTGGTTAATATTGATAGAAATCATCTTGCCTTCTTTGGTCAGTTTAATGAAAGTGTGCTGCCAGTGAAATCACAGACGGACTCGATATTAGATAAGACATAGGAGCAGAATTAGGCCATTCGACCCATCAAGTCTGCTGTGCCATTCGATCTTACTAATCAAGAACTCTGCTTTAAAAATACCCAATGACTTGGGTAAAAATACCCGATGACTTGGACTGCTGTCTGTGACAATGAATTCTACAGATTCACCACCTTTTGGCTAATGAAATTCCTCCTCATCTCCATTCTAAAGGTATGTCCTTTTATTCTGAGGCTGTGCACTCTGGTCCTAGATTCTTCCACGACTGGAAATATTCAGTCCTTCTAGGCCTTTCACTACGCAGTAGGTTTCAATGAGACCCCCCCCCCCCACCATCTAAACTCCAGTGAGGACAGGCCCAAAGTCATCAAACTATCCTCATACATTGAGAATAGGCAATAGACACTAGGTGCAGGAGTAGGCCATTCGGCCCTTCGAGCCAGCTCCGCCATTCACCGTGATCAAGGCTGATCATCCACAATCAGTACCCCATCCCTGCCTTCTCCCCATATCCCTTGCCTCCGCTACCATTAAGAGCTGCATCTAACTCTCTTGAAAACATCCAGGGAATTGCCCTCCACTGCCGTCTGAGGCAGAGAGTTCCACAGCTTCACAACTCTGAGTGAAAAGGTTTTTCCTCATCTCTGTTCTAAATGGCCTACCCCTTATTCTTAAACTGTGGCCCCTGGTTCGGGACTCACCCAACATCGGGAACTTGTTTCCTGCCACTAGCGTGTCCAATCCCTTAATAATCTTATGTTTCAATAAGATCCCCTCTCATCCTTCTAAATTCCAGAGTATACAAGCCTAGTCGCTCCAGTCTTTCAACATACGACAGTCCCGCCATTCCGGGAATTAACCTCGTGAACCTACGCTGCACTCCCTCAATAGTAAGCCCTTCCTCAAATTTTGGAGACCAAAACTGCACACATACTCCAGGGGTGATCTCGCTAGGGCCCTGTACAACTGCAGAAGGACCTTTTTACTCCTATACTCAACTCCTCTTGTTATGAAGGCCAACATGCCATACCTGCATGCTTACTTTCAGTGACTGATGAACTAGGGCACCCAGATCTTGTTGTACTTCCCCTTTTCCTAACTTGATACCATTCAGATAATAATCTGCCTTCCTGTTCTTACAACCAAATTGGATAACCTCACATTTATCCACATTAAACTGCATCTGCCCCCTCACACAACCTGACCAAATCACCCTGCATCCTCATAGCATCCTCCTCACACTTCACACTGCCACCCAGCTTTGTGTCATCTGCAAATTTTCTAATGTTACTTTTAATCCCTTCATCTAAGTCATTAATCCAATCAACCCCCAAAATTTCTGTAAGCCTCCTTTGGACCATTTCCAACACCAGCATGTCCTCTCTGGTCTTGGGTCTCTGCAAATTTTATATTCTTATCACACAGGTTTTCTTTGGGTAAGATATACATGCATTTAAATGGACGAGGGCAGTTTGGAGATAGCCAGCATGGTTTGGTAGGTGGGAGATCCTGTCTCAAGAATCTGAGTTTTTTTTGAAGACCAAACAGGTTGATGAGGGTAGAGCTGTAGGCGTATATATGGATTCCAACTAGGCATTGGACAAAGCTCCGCATGGTAGGCTACTCTGGAAGGTTTGAACACATGGGATCCAAGGAGAGATAGCTGACTGGATAGAAAATTGGCTTCATGAAAGGAAGCAGAAGGTGATAACGGAAGGTTGCTTTTCCGACCGGAGGCCTGTGACTACTGGTGTGCCTCGGGGTTCAGTGCTGGGCCCATTGCTGTTTATCATCTATATCAATGAAATGGATGAGAGCGTGCAAGGCATGATTAGCAAGTTTGCAGCTGACTAAAGTGGGTGGTATTGTTGTACCAGTGAAGATGGTTGTGAAAAATAACAGCAGGATCTTGATTGATTGGACTGGTGGACAGGAATGGTTGATGGAATTTAATATAGTGAAGGCGTGAGGTGTTGCATTTTGGGCAGTCTAACAAGGGCAGGACCTACACTGAATAGCAGGGTTCTGGGGAGTGTTGTAGAGCAGAGGGAGTGCAGGTACATAATTCCTTGAAAATGGCATCACGGGTAGATAGGGTGATCAAGAAGGCTTTCAGCACATTGGCCTTCATAACACATAACATAACATAACAACTACAGCATGGAAACAGGCCTGTCCGGCCCTACCAGTCCACGCCGACCATTCTCCCTGACCTAGTCTCATCTACCTGCACTCAGACCATAACCCTCCAATCCCCTCCTATCCATATACCTATCCAATTTACTCTTAAATAATAAAATCGAGCCAGCCTCCACCACTTCCACCGGAAGCCCATTCCATACAGCCACAACCCTCTGAGTAAAGAAGTTCCCCCTCATGTTACCCCTAAACCTTTGTCCCTCAATTCTGAAGCTATGTCCCCTTGTTGGAATCTTCCCCACTCTCAAAGGGAAAAGCCTACCCACGTCAACTCTGTCCGTCCCTCTCAAAATTTTAAAAACCTCTATCAAGTCCCCCCTCAACCTTCTGCGCTCCAAAGAATAAAGACCCAACCTGTTCAACCTCTCTCTGTAGCCTAAGTGCTGAAACCCAGGCAACATTCTAGTAAATCTCCTCTGTACCCTCTCCATTTTGTCGACATCCTTCCTATAATTTGGCGACCAGAACTGCACACCATACTCCAGATTCGGCCTCACCAATGCCCTGTACAATTTCAACATTACATCCCAACTTCTATACTCGATGCTCTGATTTATAAAGGCAAGCATACCAAATTAGAAAATTGGTTGACAGACAGAAAGCAAAGAGTGGGGATAAGTGGGTCCCTTTCGGAATGGCAGGCAGTGACCAGTGGGGTACCGCAAGGTTCGGTGCTGGGACCCCAGCTATTTACAATATACATTAATGACTTAGACGAAGGGATTAAAAGTACCATTAGCAAATTTGCAGATGATACTAAGTTGGGGGGTAGTGTGAATTGTGAGGAAGATGCAATAAGGCTGCAGGGTGACTTGGACAGGTTGTGTGAGTGGGCGGATACATGGCAGATGCAGTTTAATGTAGGTAAGTGTGAGGTTATTCACTTTGGAAGTAAGAATAGAAAGGCAGATTATTATCTGAATGGTGTCAAGTTAGGAGGAGGGGGAGTTCAACGAGATCTGGGTGTCCTAGTGCATCAGTCAATGAAAGGAAGCATGCAGGTTCAGCAGGCAGTGAAGAAAGCCAATGGAATGTTGGCCTTCGTAACAAGAGGAGTTGAGTATAGGAGCAAAGAGGTCCTTCTACAGTTGTACCGGGCCCTGGTGAGACCGCACCTGGAGTACTGTGTGCAGTTTTGGTCTCCAAATTTGAGGAAGGATATTCTTGCTATGGAGGGCGTGCAGCGTAGGTTCACTAGGTTAATTCCCGGAATGGCGGGACTGTCGTATGTTGAAAGGCTGGAGCGATTGGGCTTGTATACACTGGAATTTAGAAGGATGAGGGGGGATCTTATTGAAACATATAAGATAATTAGGGGATTGGACACATTAGAGGCAGATAACATGTTCCCAATGTTGGGGGAGTCCAGAACAAGGGGCCACAGTTTGAGAATAAGGGGTAGGCCATTTAGAACGGAGATGAGGAAGAACTTTTTCAGTCAGAGGGTGGTGAAGGTGTGGAATTCTCTGCCTCAGAAGGCAGTGGAGGCCAGTTCGTTGGATGCTTTCAAGAGAGAGCTGGATAGAGCTCTTAAGGATAGCGGAGTGAGGGGGTATGGGGAGAAGGCAGGAACGGGGTACTGATTGAGAGTGATCAGCCATGATCGCATTGAATGGCGGTGCTGGCTCGAAGGGCTGAATGGCCTACTCCTGCACCTATTGTCTATTGTCTATTGTCTATTGTCTATAAACGCCTTCTTCACCACCCTATCCACATGAGATTCCACCTTCAGGGAACAATGCACAGTTATTCCCAGATCCCTCTGTTCCACTGCATTCCTCAATTCCCTACCATTTACCCTGTACGTCCTATTTTGATTTGTCCTACCAAAATGCAGCACCTCACACTTATCAGCATTAAACTCCATCTGCCATCTTTCAGCCCACCCTTCCAAAAGGCCCAAGTCTCTCTGTAGACTTTGAAAATCTACCTCACTATCAACTACTCCACCTATCTTAGTATCATCTGCATATTTACTAATCCAATTTGCCACACCATCATCCAGATCATTAATGTAAATGACAAACAACAGTGGACCCAACACAGATCCTTGGGGCACTCCACTAGACACTGGCCCAGTCAGAGTATTGAGTGTAGAAGTTGGGAAGTCATGTTACAGATGTATAAGACGTTGGTGAGGGCACATTTAGAGTATTGTGTTCAGTTCTTGTCATCATGATGTAGAAAAAATGTTGTCAAGCTGGAAAGGCTGCAGAAAAGATTTGAGGATGTTGCTTGGATCGAGGACCTAAATTACAGGGAAAGGTTGCGCAGGCTTGGGCATTATTCTTTGGAGCGCAGATGAATGTGATCTTATAGAGGTGTATAAGATCATGAGAGAAATAGATTGTGTAAATGCACAGAGTATTTTGCCCAGAGTAGGTGAATTAAGAACATAGCTTAAGGAGAGGGAGGAAAGATTAAATAGGGCCCTGAGGTAACTTTAATAGGTAACCTTTTCACACATAGGGTGGTAGGTATATGGAAAGAGCTGTCTGAGTAGGTAGTTGAGGAAGGTACTATCGTAATGTTTAAGAGGCATTTGGACAGGTACATGGATAGGATAGGTTTAGAGGTTTATGGGCCAAGTGCGGGCAATGGGGGGGGGGGCAGTGTAAATGGGGCATGTTGATTGGCATAGGCAAGTTGGGCCAAAGTGCCTGTTTCCATGCTCCAAGCTCTATGACATTGTGACTAGCTCTGAATTCGTGCTCTGCTCAATTTGAAATTTGTCTCCATCACCATTTAATAAAGGACACCTGCTCATAACATTGACTCTATATAAAACTTTATTTCAAAGTTAGGAGGAAACCAATTTCTCCAATTACGATTTAGTTTAGAAATACAGCTTGTAAACAGGATTTTCTGCCCACCAATCCATGCCCAACATCGTCCATCAATCTAGGTATCAGCACAACAGTGAAGTGAATATGGAAAATGAGCTGCAGTTATCAGGTGATTCAAGTATGCTATCAAAATTGCCAATAGTCACAAAATGCTGGAGTAACTCAGCGGGACAGACGGCATTTCTGGAGAGAAGGAATGGGTGATGTTTTGGGTCGAGATCTTTCTCCATCTCCTATCAAAACCGGCAACAGTTATTGCTTCAAAAAACACCCTGGCAGCATTTGTGGGCGGCACAGCGGTAGAGTTGCCGCCTTAGAGTGCCTGAGACCCAGGCTTGATCCTAACCAATGGTGCTGTCTGTACGGCGTTAGTTTATTCTCCCCGTGACCTGCGTGGGTCTTTTCTCAGATCTTCGGTTTCCTCCCACGCTCCAAAGACGTACAGGTTTGTTGGTTAATTGGCTTTGTATAAATGTAAATTGTCCCTTGTGTGTATACAGTAGTGTTTATGTGCGGGGATTGCTGGCCAGTGCTGACTCGGTGGGCCGTAGGGCCTGTTTCTGCCTAGCATCTCTAAACTAAGCTTTTGAACATTTTTAGGCATGTTACAGCATCCCAGTATGACTTTTTAAAATCTGTAAAATACTGGTCTTTAATGCTTCCAAACATAGTTCTGTGAATAGGACACCACATTCTCTTAAATTTACAGGTCTACCTTGTAGATTGATTACAGAATATGCAAAATGATAGTTTATGCAGGATTCATAGTTACAAATTTGCAAAGATATATGAGAAGGATAGCATCATGACTGAAGGTTAAATAAAATGAATTTGTGAAAAAAACAAGTAGAATAAAACAGCTGCAGGAAAAAATTCTGAGTTCTTGGAGGTTTTGTCCTTGGCAACTGGTGAAACTCGATGCCTCCAATTTAACATTTTCATTGTTCAAATTTAAACCTATATTTAAATGAATGATAGTCTTGCTATTTCCAATCTCCTCCAGTTGTAAAATCCTGTGAATAGGTTCCTTTCCTCAGAACAGGACAGCACAATGGCACAGCGGTAGAGTTTCTGCCTTACAGCATCAGAGGACCGGTTCAATCCTGACCTCGGGTGCTGTGTGTACGGACTTTGAAAGTTCTCCCTGTGACCGGATGGATTTTCTCGACGTGCTCCAGTTTTCTCCCGCATGCCAAAGGCATGCAGGTTTAGCTTCTGTAAACTGCCCCTGGAGTTGCAAATCAGGGATAACATAGAACTCGTGCACAGGTGATCGTTGGTTGGCGCGGGGACTCGGTGGATCGAAGGGCATGTTTCCACGCTGTATCTTAAACTGAACTCTAAACCTATACTTGTCTTGTGTTTTGCCATCCCTGCCACCTACTTCCTGGTTAGCACCTTAACTGTGAGCTAGTTAACCATCATGCCATGGAATTTCCTCTTTGAATCCCTTTGCATAGTAACTTGTTGAAGACCATGTCTTTGTGGAATAATTTGTGGAATGAAACTTTAGACTGCTTCGGCTGAAGAAGTGTCCTGATCCAAAATGCCACATATCCATGTTCTTTTAGAAATACTGCCTGTCCTGCTGAGTTACTCCAGCATTGTGTCTTTCTTTGTAAACCATCATCTGCAGTTCTTTATTTCTAGTTCACTTCTTTTTGATTTGTCATCTTTGTCTGATCTCACCTACTTTAAAGTTATTTAGTTACTTAATAAATGCAATATGTTTTAATAGAAAGTAAATGGTATTAGTTGTAATAATTCACTGCATCAAACTTTTGTTGGATCTAGTTAATTATTCTGGATAGTGAATTTTATCAACCAATTGCAAACATTTACCATGTTCTCTCCACCTCACCTGTTGCTGCACAAAATGCATTTGTTTGCTCATTTTTTCCAGTTCTGATAAAGGTCACTAACCTGGAATATCAATTTGTTTCATTCTCCACAGATCTACCCGACCTGCAGAGTATTCCGGGTTTTTTTGCTTTCATTATTAATGAACATACTCCGTTTCTTACAATTTTGTACTTAAATGATAGATTTAAGCTTCTTATTGAATCGTCTTATTAATTTTCCTCACCAGATTTTTTAAGAACAAATTAAATTGCTGCAGTTGAGCAATCTTGCAATAATGCAAAATGATATTAAATGATTAATGCTAAGTTCTGAAATGACTGCTGCATGAAAATAACACCAGGGGAATTTCCTATTGTGATTGAAAGTTATCACTGAGGTAGAAAAGGTGAACTCAGTAACTGTTTTCAGATATTTCCTTTGTCACAATATTGACTTCTTCAATATTTATGCTGCTACTTTGTTATATCTCAAAGCTTCATAAGACGGGTAAAACTGCTACTTTCTTTTGCAGTCCTCCTGTTTAAAAAGAAAGACTATTGTAACAGAAACATAATTGGTTAAACTCAAAAACATTTGGCATTTTTATCCTGAAAGAGGATGCTCAAGTTCTTGCTATTTTTTTTTTTTTAAATCATCATCAACCTGGTAGGCATAATACCAATAAATTACATTTCAAAATAGGTTGTGGGACCTGGGGTGGAGTGGAAAAAAAGTCCAAAAATGTTCCAAAAATAGAATGCATTCCTAATAAATTGTTAATCTGCTTATTTAGCATTATTATTCAAATGACTGTCCATCCAAGTACAGTAAGATGTGTTGAACGGCATACTTGGAGCAATAGTATGTGTATCTAAAAGTAACTTCATCCTAGCAATAGCAACTTTGTAACTTAACTGAATAAATGCGAAAGAGACAAAACAGTTCGCAATGTTCAGCTAAGTGATTGTCCGAGGTGCGGACAGGAGACTCTGTGGTGGCAGGCGAGACCCGAGGATGGTCTGTTGCCTCCCTGGTGCCAGGGTTCAAGATGTCTCGGACCGACTTCAGAGGGAGGGTGAGCAGCCATAAATGGTTGTGCATGTAGGCACAAACGTCATCGGGAAGAAGAGGAAGGAGGTTCCGCAATGTGAGTTTAGAGAGTTAGGAAGAAGGCTGAAAAGCAGGACTTCTAGGGTGGTTATCTCTGGATTACGTCCAGTACTTCGTGCTGGTGAGGGCAGGAACAGGGAGATAGGGGATCTGAATGTGTGGCTGAGGGGCTGGTGCAGGGAGCAGGGATTTAGGGGTAGGGGTGACCTGTACAAAAGGGACGGGTTATACCTGAACTGGCGGGGGACCAACATTCTGGCAGGCAGGTTTGCTAGTGCTACACGGGTGGTTTAAACTAAATAGAGGGGGGGAGGAGTTGACAAATTGGGAGTATAAGGATGGAGTTAAAGGGGAAGAGAGTACAGGAAAAGTTACGGACACCCAAATTAATGGGACGGAAAATTCAAGAAGGGATAAGAGAGTAAGGTCAGGTGAAATAGGAACTGATGTGAGAGGGGAGGTGAATACCGAATTAATAGTGTTATATATGAATGCGCAAAGTATAAGAAATAAAGTGGATGAGCTTGAGGCTCAGTTAGAAATTGGTACGTATGATATTGTGGGAATTACAGAGACATGGCTACAAGAGGATCGGAACTGGGAACTGAATATACAGGGGTAAACGTCCTATCGAAAAGACAGACAGAGGAGAGGATTGGTAAGGAATGAAATTCAGTCCCTTGCAAGGGGTGACATAGAATCAGAATTGTGGATAGAACTGAGAAATTGTAAGGGTAAAAAGACCCTGATGGGAGTTATCTACAGGCCCCCAAACAGTAGCCTGGAGATGGGGTGAAAGTTGCATCATGAGTCAAAATTAGCATGTAACAAAGGTAATGCTACTGTGGTTATGGGAGATTTTAACATGCAGGTAGACTGGGAAAATCATGTTGGTACTGAATCCCAAGAAAGGGAGTTTGTAGAGTACCTCCGAAATGGATTCTTAGAGCAGCTTGTACTGGAGCCTACCATGGAGAAGGCAATTCTGGATTAATGTTGTGTAATGAACCGGATTTGATAAGGGTACTAGAGGTAACGGAACCATTAGGAGATAGTGATCATAATATGATGTTTTAATATGCAATTTGAGAGGGAGAGGTAAATCGGAAGTGCCAGTATTCCAGTTGAACAAAGGGGACAATGTTGGCATGAGGTAGGAGCTGGCCTACGTTGACTGGAAAGGGACCTCAGCAGGGATGATGGTGGAACAGCAATGGCAGGTGTTTCTGGGAATAATCCAGAAGATGCATGGTCATTTCATTCCAAAGAGGAAGAAAGATTCTAAGGGGAGTAAGAGGTGACCGTGGCTGACAAGGGAAGTCAAGGACAGTATAAAAATAAAAGAAGACATATAACATAGCAAAGATGAGCGGGAAGCCAGAGGATTGGGAAACTTTTAAAGATCAACAGAAGGTAACTAAAACGGCAATACGGGGAGAAAAGATTAAGTATGTATATAGGTAAGCTAGCCAAGAATATAAAGGAGGATAGTAAAAGCTTCTTTAGGCATGTGAAGTGGAAAAAACTAGTTAAGGCAAATGTGGGTCCCTTGAAGACAGAAATAAGTCAATTTATTTTGGGGAACAAGGAAATGGCAGACAAGTTGAACAGGTACTTTGCTTCTGTCTTCCTCAGTGAAGACAGAACCAATCTCCCAGATGTACTAAGGGACAGAGGACCTAGGACGGAGGAACTGAAGGAAATTCACATTAGTCAAGAAATGATGTTGGGTAGATTGATGGGACTGAAGGCTGATAAATCCCCAGGGCCACATGGTCGGCATCCCAGGGTACTCAAGGAGGTGGCTCTAGAAATTGTGGATGCATTGGTGATCATTTTCAAATGTTCTATAGATTCTGCATTAGTTCCTGTGGATTGGAGGGTAGCTAATGTTATCTCACTTTTCAAGAAAGGAGGGAGAGAGAAAGCAGGGAATTATAGACCAGTTAGCCTGCCATCAGATGCCGGAGTCGATTATCAAAGATGTAATAGTTTGCATTTGAATAACAGTAACAGGATTGGTCCAAGTCAGCATGGATTTACGATGGGGAAATCATGCTTGACAAATCTTCTGGAATTTTATGAGGGTGTAACAAGTAAAATGGACAAGTAAAATGGATGTAGTGTACTTGGACTTTCAGAAAGCCTTTGATAAAGTCCCACACAAGAGATTAGTGGGCAAAATTAGAGCACATGGTATTGAGTGTAGGGTATTGACATGGATAGAAAATTGGTTGGCAGACAGGGATTAACAAGTCCCTTTCAGAATGGCAGGCAGTGACTAGTGGGGTGCCGCAAGGCTCGGTGCTGGGACTGCAGCTATTTACAATATACATCAATGATTTAGATGAAGGAATTAAAAATAACATTTGTAAATTTGCAGTTGACACAAAGCTGGGTAGCAGTGTGAACTGTGAAGAGGATGCTATGAGGATGCAGGGTGTCTTGGACAGGTTGGGTGAGTGGGCAGATGCATGGCAGATGCAGTATAATATGGATAAATGTGAAGTTATCCACTTTGGAGGCAATAACGGGAAGGCAGATTATTATTTGAATGGTGTCAGGTTAGGAAAAGGGGAAGTACAACGAGACCTGGGTGTCTTAATACATCAGTCACTGAAAGTAAGCACACGGGTACAAAAGGCAGTAAAGAAAGCTAATGGCATGTTGGCCTTCATAATGAGAGGAGTTGTGTAGGAGCAAAGAGGTCCTTCTGCAGTTGTATGGGACCCTGGTGAGACCATACCTAGAGTAATATGTGCAGTTTTGGTCTCCTAATTTGAGGAAGGACATTCTTGCTATTGAGGGACTGCAGCGTAGGTTCACAAGGTTAATTCCCGGGATGGCGGGAGTGTCATATGATGAAAGAATGGAGCGATTGGGCTTGTATTCACTGGAATTTAGAAGAATGAGAGGGGATCTTATGGAAACATAAAATTATTAAGGAATCGGACATGCAAGATGCAGGAAACATGTTCCTGATGTTGGGGGAGACAAGAACCAGGGGCCACAGTTTAAGAATAAGAACAGAGATAAGGAAAAACTTATTCACACAGAGTTGTGAATTTGTGGAATTCTCTGCCTCAGAAGCAGGGCTGTGGAGTCGGTGTCGTCGAGTCGGAGCAATTTTGATGCCGTCGGAGTCGGATATACAAGAAATCAAGGAGTCATAGTCAGGTATCGACTCCACAGCCCTGCTCAGAAGGCAATGGAGGCCGATTCTCTGGATGCATTCAAAAGAGAGTTGGATAGACCTCTTAAGGCTAGCAGAAGGGGTATGGGGAGAAGGCAGGAATGGGGTACTGATTGTGGATGATCAGCCGTGATCACATTGAATGGCGGTGCTGGCTCAAAGGGCCAAATGGCCTACTCCTGCACCTATTGTCTATGTATCTATGTGATCCACCAATCAATCAGATCAGATTAAAGTTCAAGTCAATAGACAATAGGTGCAGGAGGAGGCCATTCGGCCCTTCGAGCCAGCATCACCATTCAATGTGATCATGGCTGATCATTCTCAATCAGTACCCCGTTCCTGCCTTCTCCCCATACCCCCTGATTCTGCTATCTTTAAGAGCTCTATCTAGTTCTCTCTTGAATGCATTCAGAGACTTGGCCTCCACTGCCTTCTGAGGCAGTGAATTCCACAGATTTACAACTCTCTGACTGAAAAAAGTTTTTCCTCATCTCCGTTCTAAATGGCCTACCCCTTATTCTTAAACTGTGGCCCCTGGTTCTGGAACATTGGGAACATGTTTCCGGCCTCTAACGTGTCCAACCCCTTAATAATCTTATATGTTTCGATAAGATCCCCTCTCATTCTTCTAAATTCCAGTGTATACAAGCCTAGCCGCTCCAGTCTTTCAACATACGACAGTCCCGCCATTTCGGGAATTAACCTAGTAAACCTACGCTGCACCTCCTCAATAGCAAGAATATCCTTCCTCAAATTTGGAGACCAAAACTGCAAACAGTACTCCAGGTGCTGTCTTACTAGGGCCCTATACAACTGCAGAAGGACCTCTTTGCTCCTATACTACTTGTTATGAAGGCCAACATTCCATTGGCTTTCTTCACTGCCTGCTGTACCTGATGCACTAGGACACCAAGATCTCGTTGTACGTCCCTTTTCCTAACTTGACACCATTCAGATAATAATCTGCCTTCTTATTCTTACCACCAAATTGGATAACCTCACACTTATCCACATTAAACTGCGTCTGCCATGCATCCGCCCACTCACACAACCTGTCATCCTGCAACCTCATAGCATCTTCCTCACAGCTCACACTACCACCCAGCTTTGTATCATCTGCAAATATGCTAATGTTACTTTTAATCCCTTCATCCAAGTCATTAATGTATATTGTAAATAGCTACCGTCCCAGCACCAAGCCTTGCGGTACCCCGCTAGTCACTGCCTGGCATTCTGAAAGGGACCCATTGATTCCCACTCTTTGCTTTCTGTCTGTGAACCAATTTTCTATCCATGTCAGTACCCTACCCCCAATACCATGTGCTCTAATTTTGCCCACTAATCTCCTATGTGGGACCTTATCGAAGGCTTTCTGAAAGTCGAGGTACACCACATCCAACGGCTCTCCCCTGTCAATTTTCCTAGTTACATCCTCAAAAAAATTCCAGAAGATTAGTCAAGCATGATTTCCCCTTCGTAAATCCATGCAGGCTCGGAACGATCCTGTTACAGCTATCCAAATGCTCCGCAATTTCGTCTTTTATAATTGACTCCAGCATCTTCCCCACCACTGATGTCAGACTAACTGGTCTATAATTTCCCGTTTTCTCTCTCCCTCCTTTCATAGAAACATAGAAAATAGGTGCAGTAAGCCATTCGGCCCTTCGAGCCTGCACCGCCATTCAATATGATCATGGCTGATCATCCAACTCGGTATCCCGTACCTGCCTTCTCTCCATACCCCCTGATCCCTTTAGCCACAAGGGCCACATCTAACTCCCTCTTAAATATAGCCAATGGACTGGCCTCAACTACCTTCTGTGGCAGAGAATTCCACAGATTCACCACTCTCTGTGTGGAAAAACAACTTTCTCATCTCAGTCCTAAAAGACTTTCCCCTTATCCTTAAACTGTGACCCCTTGTTCTGGACTTCCCCAACATCGGGAACAATCTTCCTGCATCTAGCCTGTCCAACCCCTTAAGAATTTTGTAAGTTTCTACACATGATAGTCCTGCCACCCCAGGAATCAATCTGGTAAACCTCTGTACTCCCTCTATGGCAAGAATGTCTTTCCTCAGATTAGGAGACCAAAACTGTACGCAATACTCCAGGTGTGGTCTCACCAATGCCCTGTACAACTGCAGCAGAACCTCCCTGCTCCTATACTCAAATCCCCTCGCTATGAATGCCAACATACCAATCGCTTTCTTCACTGCCTGCTGCACCTGCATGCCTACTTTCAATGACTGGTGCACCACGACACGCAGGTCTCGCTGCATTTCCCCTTCTCCTAATCGGCCACCATTCAGATGATAGTCTGCTTTCCTGTTCTTGCCACCAAAGTGGATAACCTCACATTTATCCACATTATACTGCATCTGCCATGCATTTGCCCACTCACCTAACCTATCCAAGTCACGTTGCAGCCTCCTAGCATCCTCCTCACAGCTAACACTGCCCCCCAGCTTTGTGTCATCCGCAAACTTGGAGATGTTGCATTCAATTCCCTCGTCCAAATCATTAATATATATTGTAAATAGCTGGGGTCCCAGCACTGAGCCTTGCGGTACCCCACTAGTCACTGCCTGCCATTCTGAAAAGGACCCGTTTATTCCTACTCTTTGCTTCCTGTCTGCCAGCCAGTTCTCTATCCACATCAATACTGAACCCACAATACCGTGTGCTTTAAGTTTGCATACTAATCTGTTATGTGGGACCTTGTCGAAAGCCTTCTGGAAGTCCAGATATAACACATCCACTGGTTCTCCCTTATCCACTCTACTAGTTACATCCTCGAAAAATTCTATAAGATTCGTCAGACATGATTTACCTTTCATAAATCCATGCTGACTTTGTCCAATGATTTCACCACTTTCCAAATGTGCTGCTATCCCATCTTTAATAACTGACTCTAGCATTTTCCCCACTACCGATGTTAGACTAACTGGTCTGTAATTCCCCGTTTTCTCTCTCCCTCCCTTTTTGAAAAGTTGGGTTACATTCGCTACCCTCCAATCCTCAGGAACTACTCCAGAATCTAAAGAGTTTTGAAAAATTATCACTAATGCATCCGCTATTTCTGGGGCTACCTCCTTAAGCACTCTGGGATGCAGCCTATCTGGCCCTGGGGATTTATTGGTCTTTAATCCATTCAATTTACCTAACACCACTTCCCGACTAACCTGGATTTCACTCAGTTCCTCCATCTCATTTGACCCCCGGTCCCCTGCTATTTCCGGCAGATTATTTATGTCTTCCTTAGTGAAGACAGAACCAAAGTAGTTATTCAATTGGTCTGCCATGTCCTTGTTCCCCATGATCAATTCACCTGTTTCTGACTACAAGGGACCTACATTTGTTTTAACTAATCTTTTTCTCTTCACATATCTATAAAAGCTTTTGCAGTCAGTTTTTATGTTCCCTGCCAGTTTTCTTTCATAATCTATTTTCCCTTTCCTAATTAAGCCCTTTGTCCTCCTCTGCTGGACTCTGAATTTCTCCCAGTCCTCTGGTAGACTGCTTTTTCTTGCTAATTTGTACGCTTCATCTTTTGTTTTGATACTATCCCTAATCTCCCTTGTTAGCCACGGTTGCACTACCTTCCCTGATTTATTCTTTTGCCAAACTGGGATGAACAATTGTTGTAGTTCATCCATGCGGTCTTTAAATGCCATCCATTGCAAATCCACCATCATCCCTTTAAGAATCAATTGCCAGTTTATCTTGGCCAATTCACGTCTCATGCCCTCAAAGTTACCTTTCTTTAAGTTCAGAACCATTGTTTCTGAATTAACTATGTCACTCTCCATCCTAATGAAGAACTCAACCATATTATGGTCACTCTTGCCCAAGGGGCCACGCACATCAAGACTGCTAACTTATCAGGACCACCCGCATCTCTGACGTTCCAGATTAAATAACCCAAGTTTGTCCAACCTCTCCCTGTAGCTAATGCTCCTAATCTCGGCATCATTTTTGTAAACCCCTGCACTCTTTCCAAAGCCTCCACGTCCTCCTGTAATGGGGTGACCAGAACTTACACAATACTCCAAAGGCGGCCTAACCAAAGTTCTAAAAGCATGACTTCCTAACTCTTATACTCAATAATGCCCCAACCTATGAAATCAAGCATACCATAATTGAGATTGTGAGAAATCTACAATGAGGATTTGGGAACATTTTGACAAATTGAGTGAATGGACAGATGTGGTTAAAGTGTACAAGTGTTAATTCCAGTTTGGGAGGAACAGTAGAAAGGCAGAATGTAATTTAAATGGTGATAAACTGGGAAATGGTGATGTACCAAGGTGTCCTTGCATAGCTTCACTGAAAGCACAACATACAGGTGAGCAGGCATTTAGAAGACAAGAGATATGTTGCCTTTGAGGGCTACAAATGTTTTGAGTACAACAGCAAGAGGGATATTTTGCTGTTGTACTCATGCGGAGCTTTATTAAGACCACTCCTGGAGTACCATTTGCGGTTTTGATATTTGTAAATAAGAAGAAAATACTTGCAATAGACAGAGTGCAATGAATGTTCATCCAACTGTTTCCTGAGATGATGGAACTGTTAAATGAGAAGAGGTAAGGTTGACTAATCTCTCAACCACATGGCATTCTCCTCCCTTGCCTCCTGTAGCAGTCGGGTGTGCAGCTTATTCCTTGCAATCTTGTCCATCTTTATGCCCTCTTATACAAAGACATCTTATACACTTTACATTTTAGTTTAGAGATAGCATGGAAACAGGCACTTTGGCTTACCGAGTCCACGCTGATTATCCATCGCTTGTACACACAATAGTTCTATGTCATCCCACTTTCCCATCTACTACCTACACATTAGGGGTAATTTTCTTTTTAAAGGCCAAATAATCTACAAACCCACGTGTCTCTGGGATGTGTGAGGAAGCCTACAAAGTCACAGGGAGAAGGTGTAAACTCCACACAGACAGCACCCGAGTTCAAGATCGAACCTGGCTCTCTGGTGTTGTGATGCAGTTGCCCTACAGCTGCATCACTGTGCCACCCCTTAATATAAAAACAAATTCTAGAATATCTCTGTCCTTCCATAGAATCTGCAACGACAATGCCTTTCGCCTTCATGAATACATGAGAAATATCCATTTAAGATCTGTCATATGTAGGAAGGAACTGCAGATGCTGGTTTAAACCGAAGATAGACACAAAAAGCTGGAGTAACTCAGCAGATCATGCAGCATCTCTGGAGAAACTGTTCTGGAGAGACCCCGACTCTCAGTCTGAATAAGGGTCTCGACCTGAAACGTCACCTGTTCTTTTTCTCCAGAGATGCTGTCTGACCCGTTGAGTTATTCCAGCTTTTTGTGTCTAAGACCTGTCATACATTTTCAGGCTCCACGTACAGAATGGCTCTCTGGTACGTACAGAATCGGCCATATTCTTTTCCCGGTTCCTCCATTCTTACTCTTGCTTTTCACATTTTTTAAATGACTTTGCATTTTCCTTAACCTTGTCAGCCTGTGATATTTTATTGTTTTTCTTGGCACTTCTAATTTCTCAGTACACATTCTACATTCATACTCTTTACCTGCCATAACTTTCCTTTGTTTTTCTTAATCGTATCCTTAACATCCAACGCTCCCCAGGCTTGCCTTCCTCCTTACAGGAATGTGTTGGTTGTGAACGTTCAATATCTCACATTTATAAATATTTCCCACTTGTTGGATGCAGATTTATCTGGCAAGTATCTAGTCCCAGACTACTTTTGCCAGATTAGATTTTACAACATTGAAATCAGCCTACCCCTGATTCAGCACCTTAATTTCCTGTCTACCTTTCCCTTTCGAAAAATATCTTAAAGCTTATGGTTACTACCGCCAAATCACTCACCCACAGATGCCTCTTTTGGAATTTAAGTGCCCAATCCTCCATTGCCTTTAGAAACCCATATGCACTCTGCCTACTGACCTAGTTTTTCTTTATTTGACTTGAACTTGTTTTTGGGGGGGGCGGCTAGCGGCTACAACCCCCCTTAACTGTGCATCTTCCTATGAGCAAACCTCCCTGCTTGGCTATAGTGCTTTTTCTGGTTCAGGTGCAACCTATCCAGCTTGTACAGTTCTACTATGAGGACTTCATCCCTCCTGGGATGTGGGAGAACCAGACTACATGTCAGGATTTGAGTACATTTTCCAAACATGATTTACTGTTCATAAAACTATGTGGACTAGGTTTAATTACATTTGGCTTTCCTAAATTAATTAGTTTTGATGACTGACATTGCATCTTGCCAGCAATTGACATTAAACTAATTGACGACTTCACCTATTCTTTTCCTCTTTTTGCACAAGACTGTTTTCTGTTCGTCTGGAACCTCCTTCAAATTTCGTGAGTTTTAGAAACATTTCAGTTGATGGATCCACTTTCAGTCTCCATGCAGATCTCCTCCTGAAACTTTCATTTGTACCTGCTGTTTCACCTGCTGAGTTCTTCCCACATTCTGCTTTCTGATCCACTATCTACAGGCACTTCCTCTGAAACCCATAAGTACAGGCCATCTCTGGGACTTGTTTGCTTTGCCCCTGTGAGTTTCTCTAATATTTTATTCCTTGTGATCGGGATTTCTGCAAGTTCTACACTGCTAATTGAAATTGGCTAATCTTCTGTCTTATGAATATTTTCAGTGAATATGAAGACAGATGCAAAATAATTTATTTACTACATCTGCATTTGTTTCCTGTTATTTATTCACTAGCCTTGTTTTCTCGAGGCCCCACACCGACCATAGCCACCTACTTTCCATAAAAGCACAGCATGTTTTGATACTGCACACAAATTTTCCCTCAATCAGTTTTTTCCCTTAAGCTTTTTTATAATTTTGCTGTTGGAACCTAAAACGTCCCAGTTTTCTGGCCTGCCATCAACCCGTTCCATTTTATGTCTTAATTTTCAATTTAATATTACGCTTGATGTCCTTTGTAAACCACTGCCTCTTCTTTCTCATGCAATCCCTCTTTCTAATTGAGATACATTCCTGCTGAATGTTGCTGACCAGCTGTTTCTTTGAGCTTATTTTCTCAGTCCACCTTGGACTACTCCACCATTGTACCATTATAATTGCCGTTAAGTTGAAGACTGTTTGGTCCTGAGGTGTTCATCCGTAAACTCCATCTGTAGTTCTTTCATCTTGTCGTCGATACTTCCCAGGGGATCTTTAACAGCAAAATTTCTTACTAATCCTTCCTTATTACTCATGACCAAATCTAAAAGAGCCTGTTCACAGGTAGATTCCATAACATGTAGTTCTAAGAAACAATTGTTGATGCATTCCAAAAATCTATCTTCTATGATAGTTTGGTTTGAAAAATCAATAGATTAAAATCTCCCATGATAATTGCATTTCCTTTCAAACTTGCTCAAGATGTTTCCCCATTTATGCCCAACTGAAAGGTCACATTTTAGGGTTCTATCATGATTTGATCCCAAACGGGTTCTGTGCTGCCATCCACAGCTTCTCCATCACAACTCAAATCTGCACTGAAACCTTCTTTGATTGACAATACTATACTGCCTCCTTTCCCTTTTGGTCTGTTCTTCTTGAACCTCATACTACCTGGAATATTAAACATCCAGAATGTAGAAGCAAGGAACTGCTGATGCTGGGTAATACACAAAAGGGCACCAAGTGCAGATCAGGCAACATTTCTGGGGCACATAGGTTTTGGGTTGAAACCGTGATTGATTATGGGGGGAGGAGAAGAAAGCTGGAAGAGGCGGGACCAAGCATGGCAGGTAATTGGTTGACACAGGCAAGAGAGGTTTTTGATAAGCAGGGCAAAATGGAGGGGGGAATGTAAGAAGGTGGGGGGGAGAAGGGGGAGGGTGGGTGTGAGGGAATTAGTGAGAGGTTATTTAAAATTGGAGAATTCAATGTAGACATCTGAGATGCCGAACATCGAAAATGTTTTGAAGTTCGTGACCCATCTCGGGTATCTACTTGAAATTTGGCACAGATTTAGATTAAAAAATCATTGAGAAGGAATTCATAACTCGTCAGTGCAAAACGTTGCACAATAATTAAGCTAATTAGAAAAAGTCATCAGCGGGCTCTGTCGATCCGCAAGACCCCGCTCAGGCCTGCTCCAGTCCCGGCTTCTCTGCGGCTTTTCGGGTGCTCAGAGAGAGAATTTTGAACACGCACTGCAGTGTTTTGCCAGGATTTACTGCAGAGATATTCTGTTTGTGCTGATATGAAAACTAAATTGGACAGAGAACTTCTTAATCTGTGAATTCGCGTTCTTAAATTGGTATCGGTGAATGCACTCTTTATCCCCTGCTCCGTTTTTGCCCTCTTGATTTCCTTTTTAACTATGCCCCTTAGTTCCCGAAACTCCTTCAGGGATATACTTGATCCCAACGGCCTATACCTGTCCCATGCCTATATTTATTCCTGACCAGAGCCTCAACTTCTCCCATCATCCAAGCTGCCTTGCCCTTCACTCTTAACTGGAACATGCATGCCCTGAACTTTTGTAATCACACTTTTAAAAGTCCTTTGCCTGCAAACTACTCCAATCAATTTTAGCAAGTTCCTGTCTAATACCATTAAAGTTGGCCTTGTCCCAATTCAGAATTTTAACTTGTTGACCTGCCCTGTCTTTCTTCATCACAATTTTAAAGCTAGTAGAACATTGGTCGCTGGCTCCAAAAGACTCGCCCATGGACACTTCATTAGCCCTTCCCAATTTCCTGAGTAGATCAAGCTTTGTCCTCTTCCTTGTACATATTGCCCGAGAAAACCTTCCTGAACACATTTTACAAATTCTACCCCGTTTAAGCCGATAGCACTATGATAATTCTAGTCTGTTGGAAAAGTTAAAATGCCCCACTATGATTACCTTATTAGTCTTACAGTTGCCTGCAATCTCCTGACATATTTGTTCCAGCCTCATTGCACAAACCATAAATAATATCATCTTGGACTACTGCTGTGACATTCTCCTTAATCAATAAAGCAACTGTCCCTCTTTTACACCCACCTCTACCTCTCCTGTAGCACCTGTACCCTGGAACATTAAGCCCCCAATCCTGTCCAAATCTTAGCCAGGTTTTCAGAATGGCTACAACATCCCAGTTGCATCTACCTATCCAGTTTTATCAGGCCTCTCACATTAAGATAGATGCAATTCAATCTAACAGACCTTCCTCACTCCCTGCTGTGCTCCTGCCTTTTTTGTCCACTGAACTTTTCTTGCCTTTCATACTGACTTCCAGCCTCTCACCTGCCTCAGTCCTGCATTGGTTCACCCCCCCCCCCCGCGAATCTAAACGCACTCCTGTAGCACTGTCTAGCATTTTAGTACTCGTAAACTCTGGCAAACTAGTTAAAACTTTAGTTAGGGGTGACCGAGTGTGACATGAGCAGAAAATAAAAAGGTGTGTAGGAAAATAATTGCAGATGCTGGTACAAATCAAAGGTATCACAAAATGCTGGAGTAACTCAGCGGGTCATAGAGAACTTCACCCATTCCTTCTCTCCAGAGAAAATTAAAAGGGGTAATTTGAAGCAGAAATTGGAGAAGTGAATGAACAGCAGCAGTTCAGTGCAAGCTTGATGCAAGAATGAAAAAGTTGCAATATAGTAATAGCCAAAGACCATAAGTAACCAAGTAGTTTTATTTCATATTTCCTCCTTATTCATAAACCATCCAATCTAGTGGTTCCGATCAGAACCACTCCTCCACATATTTCTTTGTGACATATATTGAATATAGAACAGTGCAGTGCACAAACATGCCTTTCAGCCCACAATGTCCATGCTGAACATGATGTGGTTCAACTAGTCTCCTCTGCCTGCACATGGTTCATATGCCTCTATTCCCTGCATATTTATGTGCCTATCTAATAGCCTCTGAAGGGCTACTGTTGTGGCAGATCTGCCTCTACCTGTCAGTAAAATAAATGCCTGCACATCTCCTTTTTAAGCTTTGCTTCTCTCACCTTTAAAGCTATGCTCTCCAGTTCCTGACATTTCCACCTGGGGGAGAAAGATTCTGTCTGTCTTCCGTAACAATGCCTCTCATAATTTTCCCTCCTTCTGCCTCAACCTCTGACGTTCCAGAGAAAACAATTTGTTTGTAAAAACCTTTATTCTTTCTTGCATGGCCATCAACTCCATCATAATTCTCTTGCCACCCAGCTATATTAGGGTTAGACTTACTATCTACTATCTGATTAATCAGAAATTGTGACAGTTTCTCATCTTGCTCATCATGTGATATTTCGCTTTAAATTCATCTGGCCCTATTTTGTGCGCTCCCTTTAAAGTCACCATGCCACATTTACAACTTCACGGAAAAAAAAATTGCATTCGAAACATCTTTTTTCTAATTGCATTAAATACATGTTGGGGTATTGATCGGAATAACATTCAATAGTCCAGAAAATCTGCCACTGAACTCCCTAGAATGCTGGATTAACAGTTTTACTGAATTTACCAACACCTTTTTGGAGGAAATGGAGTACTTGGCAGAAACCCACGATGTTGTAGGGAAATTGTGCAAACTCCATGTAGCTATTACTAGAGGTCAAAATTGAACCTTGGTCACTGAAACTGAGGCAGTGCACGATCTGCAGCATTGTGCCTCCCAGCATGATATTGGAACTGCTTGTGCATATCATATAAGATTATTAAGGGGTTGGACACGTTAGAGGCAGGAAACATGTTCCCAATGTTGGGGCAGTCCAGAACCAGGGGCCACAGTTTAAGAATAAGGGGTATGCCATTTAGAACGGAGATGAGGAAAAAACAATTCAGTCAGAGTTGTAAATTTGTGGAATTCACTGCCTCAGAAGGCAGTGGAGGCCAAGTCTCTGAATGCATTCAAGAGAGAACTAGATAGAGCTCTTAAGGATAGCGGAGTCAGGGGGTATCGGGAGAAGGCAGGAACGGGGTACTGATTGAGAATGATCAGCCATGATCACATTGAATGGTGGTGCTGGCTCGAAGGGCCGAATGGATGACTCCTGCACCTATTGTCTATCTGAGTAGCACTAAAATGTGATACAAATGCAATTATAAATTTATGATGGAACTAAAAATGTATCTCGTGGAAGTTGTTATTATGAGTGGTCACGCAGGTCATTTGTAAAAGTTATATATCACAAGCAATTCATTTTAAGATATGACTATGATTTGAGTATAGATAAATAATATTTCTAAGATCAGACTGCATACTAGGATGCTGAAAAAAAAGTTGTCTTTGAAATCCATGCAATAATTAGCTGTTTTTACTTATTTTATAATTGGAGATTTTAACTGATATATTAGCTTGAATATTTTCTGAGATCTTATTCCAGTTGATTCGTTTTTAAACAGGCAGTAAGACTCAATTCAATGATTGCATCTTTATCTACAATTTTTGATTATTTTTTTCTGTATAGATTCTGGATCATATCCTTTCCTATCAGAATGAGAGATAGCATTTCATGTACTTTGTTATTTGTTTTCGCATTAAATTATAATCTAACAATATAAATTAATTGACAAGTATATTGACAACCTGGAGTAAACTGCAGTGAAGTACTTCATATCATCATATCATATATATACAGCCGGAAACAGGCCTTTTTTCGGCCCACCAAGTCCGTGCCGCCCAGTGATCCCCGTACATTAACACTATCCTACACCCACTAGGGACAATTTTTACATTTACCCAGCCAATTAACCTACATACCTGTACGTCTTTGGAGTGTGGGAGGAAACCGAAGATCTCGGAGAAAACCCACGCAGGTCACGGGGAGAACGTACAAACTCCTTACAGTGCAGCACCCGTAGTCAGGATCGAACCTGAGTCTCCGGCGCTGCATTCGCTGTAAAGCAGCAACTCTACCGCTTGGATCACGTTACGAGATAACAGAATAAAATACAAAATTGTGGTATTAAAAATGGGTAGCAATTTTTATTCTGCACATCCTATTATGTGAAATTCAAGGATTTAGTTTATTCTATTGATGTGACAATTTGTTTTGGCTAAGAGATTTGTTTTTGTTGGAACACACCTGACTGCCATATGTCACTAGTAACAAGTTGCATGTGCTTTGCTAAAGATACTTCCATCAAATACATAGAATTTTGAGAAAGTTGTACACTGCGCATAACGTTTGAACATTGTAGTCATGTCGTTTTTGTATTTGTTCTAATTTAAGATGCAAGTGCAGATTACATACAACGAAATGCATTATCTCCAAAGACGTGCAGGTTTGTAGGTTAATTGACTGGGTAAATGTAAAAATTGTCCCTGGTGTGTGTAGGATAGTGTTAATGTGCGGGGATCACTGGGCAGCGCGGACTTGGTGGGCCGAAAGGGCCTGTTTCTGCGCTGTAGAATCGAACTCTAAATCTAAATCTAAAAATTTGAGTCTGTTTTGCACTAGATCACAAGATGGCAAGTCAGCTAAAATTCTTAAAGTGCACGTGAAATTTTACTGCTTAAGCATCACTCTATTTAATACATTAGTCATGCAAACAATTATAGGCAAACAAATCATCAGAGTTCATTCTTCACAGAACTAGCCAAGCTGGTGGAATAAACAATCCTTTCAAATTAGAACGGTTGCAAATGAGAACCCAAGGTAATTGCAAATCCACATCTTTCTCTATTCATCCATCTCCGTGCATGCTGAGTTTTCTTGCCCACCTATTATTTCCAACTGTTAACTTTGGCGAGTCTACTCCTACTATCTTTGAACTTTAGGAACATTAGTTTGCTCCTGATTCTGTCTCGTTTTTGGTCCCTGTATTAGTCAAAACCAAACACTTTGCAATCTTAGTGAAATATTTGACTCTGGGATGACCTGGTCTTACATCATCTTCATGTTTTGTTTCTGGAATGAGAAGTCCTCATTCCTGCTCATCATATTTCCTTGTCAATGAGTAATTAGTAATTTTTCTTAAACTTCATTCTATTATTTTAGTGCTTTGTTGATGTATCTTCCATTTTTGTTCTTCAGATTATCCAAGCCATTCATCCATACATTTGTTGTCCTATGATATATCAACTATTTATTCATTTTTTGATGCCAGGTGACCAAATATTGTCATTGCCTTATTCTACCCTGTGTCTGTTACCCCATTTCAGGATTATTCAAATGCTTTGACATTTGACTTATCTCAGTGACAGCTTAACATGATTATTCTGGATTTTTTATGTCAGTTCCTGTGCTTTAGCATTTGTGGCATTCAGACTTTTTCTGCTATCATGTTTAAGGACATCCTTAAAATCTGGAAATGTTGGAAACATTCAGATGGTCATGCCATATGTGTGGATAGAGAAATATATCCTTCCATCAGAACCCAATTAAAAATAAAAATAAAACATGCATGCTTTAAGTTGCTTCCGCACTTTAAGATTTCCAGCATGTTCTGCTTCCTATCCATAACCTACCTCTAATCAAGTTTTTAGTTAGGTGTCTATTATTTACTACTTTGGCTTGGCTACATGTTCTTCATGGAAGTGTAATTAAAAACATGGAGACTTATTCCAAAATTAGATGCCTCTGTAAACATGCTATTGGTGATTTGAGAGAGGTTGGATATTTAGCCTTTTGTTGTATATAGCTTAATGTGTGGGTCAATTTGTAGTTATAGTTCAACATCTATGCTTCTTGAAATGAGGTAGGTAACAAAACAGTCGATTTTGATTTCAATCGGTTGCCTGTTTGTCGGCAGAGTGAGTATTTTATACCCATGCTTAGAGAGAGAACTAGAAAAGCTTGTGTGCATATCACTGTTTTATCTTCCAGCCTTTTCGGCTCATGTTTGTGCATTGCACTTGTTTTTGAAAAAAGGAACATATCCCACTAGTCTTACTGTCTCTGACTACATTCTATCTTTGCCCCGCTCCCCCTCCCCTGACATCAATCTGAAGAAGGATCGACCCGAAACGTCACTCATTCCTTCTCTCCAGAGATGCTGCCTGACCCGCTGAGTTGCTCCTGCATTTTGTGTCTACATGCTATATATTCCTGCAGCTTTAGCTCAGAATATGTTTTTTTCCAGCAATCTTTGGATAGTGTTGTTTACTGGGATTTGGGACATGAAGGAAAGTATCAAAGGGAATGAGGTCCATATAGAGATGCCCATTTATCTATATACTAAAACTCATTTTGTTTGTTTGTTCCTGAGCTACAACGATAGCGTAACAATTTTAGGCCCACCTTCCTCATCGCCGTCCCATAGTCCTAATGGAAGAGGTTTCATTCAAATCGGTGTTATATTTTTAAAGTTATTGACATTTTAAAGTTTTTTAAAATGCGCATGCGCAGTTGGGGCCCCGTTGATCTCGTACCTACGTAAGACGACTGCATCCGCAGAACAAACGCGTCCGTGCCTGCGCAGTTAGGGCCTGTTGATCTCCGGACGAGTGGGCCAAGGGGAAAGACGGCAGCAGCGGCGGTGAGGCCGGGTGTTTGCGTTGTTGGAGGCCTGGCGCTGGGCCTGCCCTCAGCTCCCCGTCCCCCCTCCTCTCCCCGGCCGGCTCACCGCCTTTCCCACGTCGCCCAGTCCAGCGGCATCGGCGGCTGTCCGGGGGGGGGGGGAGAGGGGAAGAGTCCAGCGGCATCGACCCGAGGGCCGTCAGTGGGACAGGCTCGGCCGTCCATCCCCCGCACTGAACCCCCGCACCAGGACGGGACAGGACACCCCCCACGCAACCTCCGTTAGGCGGCGTCCGGGGGGGGAGGGGATGAGGGGGATGGAGTGGGTGAATGGGGGGGGGAGGGACAGGAGGGGGGGGTAGGAGGGAGGGAGGAGGGAGGGTGCGGGTGACAGAAGGGGAGGGGCTGAGGGAGGGGGGAGTGGTGGAGGAGAGGATGCTACACCAATGCAGGAGAATTTTGCGCCCAATGGGTCCACTTGGTCTAGTTGTTATTAAAACTGAGGAAAAACGAAAGACACTGATGATATTATTTCAAAATGATTGATTTTAAAACTTGAATGAGTTGAGACAAATGGAGACATTTTATGTAATGTGTTTTGGAAATGTGCTGTTCTTATGAGGCCAGTTAAATAGCTGTAATATCACGGAAGCAGTTAGTATTGATATAAATATTGGTACACGTTCAATTAAATATAATGTATGCATGAGAGTAAAAGTGAGGTGATGTCTGTTTTTCTGTGTATTCTAGCTTATCCATACTGAGACTTTATAGATTCACATCAAATAGTATATTGCAAGATCAGAAGAATTTTTTGTACATGAAACAGTGGCAAATTAGACTTTTTTAATATAACCTTCTGTCGATTTTGTCGATGCCTTTCCTAAATGGATATTGATCAGCTATTTGCTGTGAGAAATGAATCATGACGAATAGTATACAGGAAGGAAAGCTGTGACAATAATCAAGGCCCACAACCTGCTTCCTGGAGCAGTGCTGGTTGAAATATCCTGAATTCATAGTTAACTGATAAAAGAAGCTGGATATCTTTTTGGTTTAGGATGTGAACTGTGCTCTGATTGGCATCAGATAGCTTGTGTTGAACTTTTATTTTCCCCTGCAAAATTATAGTGGGTAGAGTCTATCTGCCTCTGATTTCCAAATCAGATTTCCACCTTGTATTAAAGGTTTACAGCTTGGAAATATCAATTCTATCCATCCATACCGAACTAGTCCCACTTGACTATTCCTCCCAACCTTTCCAATTCGCGAACCTGTCCAAGTGTTTTGTAAATGATACCTGCCTCTACAACTTCCTCTGGCAGCTTGTAGTATGTACAAGCCACACTGTTGAAAAGGTTGTTCCCCAAGTCCCTTTAAAATCTTTCCCTCTAACCTTAAACCTATGCGCTCTAGCTTTATGCTCCCCTACTCTGGGGGAATAGCCTGTGGCTATTCATCTTATAATATAATAATAATAATAATAATAATATGCCTTTATAGTCATTCAAAATGAATTGAACGAAAATCATTTGCCACGCAGCCACAACAGTACAGAGTAAAAGACACAAGACACACAATTTTAACACAAACATCAATCACAGTGACTCCTCCTGGCACCCCCTCACTGTGATGGAAGGCATGAAAATTCTTCTCTCTTCCCCCATGCTTCTCCCACGGAGAGATATCTATGGTCCTTCATGATTTTTCCTCCTATGCAGCAGGAAAAAAGGAGCCTTGCCTGTCCTTAACTAAAACCCTCCAGACCCAGAAACATCCTTGTAAATACTTTTTGTACATTTGCCAGTTTAAAGATATCCTTCCTAAAGCAGGATGGCATGAACTGCACATAGTACTCCAACTGTGGCCTGACTGACAACATCTTGGACAATTGACATCTTAATTCCTGTACTTTGACCACCTATGTTGCTGCCTTCATGGAAGCTGTACTTGCACCTCTAGGCCTCTCTGTGCTACAACATTCCACAGGGCCCTATCATGAACTGTATAAGCCTTGTCCTGATTTGTCTTACCAAAATGCAGCTCATCGCATTTATTTGAAGTAAATTCTATCTGCCATTCAATGGCCCAGTTGTTGAAGATCCCATTGTAATCATAGATAACCTCCCTCACTGTCCAGTCTACAACCAATTTTAGTGTCATCCACAAACTTACTAACCATATCACCTACATTCACATCCCGTTTGCCAATATAACTTAACAATCAACAATGGACCCTGCACCTGAGATGCCGCCTGACCTGCTGAGTTACTCCAGCATTTTGTGATACCTTTGATTTGTACCAGCACCTGCAGTTATTTTCCTACACCACATGGACCCTGCACCGATCCCTATGGCACTCCACTTATCTCCAGTCTGAAAAGCAACCCTGCAGTAAATTGTGGACACAGCCTAGACCATCCCACAAGGCAACCGCCCTTCCGTTGACTCCATTTATACCTCACAGTCCCTCGGCAAGGCCAGCAGCATAATCAAGGATGGGTAGCACCCAGGCCACTTCCTCTCCTCCTCTCCCATCAGGCGCCTATGTGTTCCTCAAAGGTATAGAAATGTGAAATCTCACAATGAACCTCCAGATTCAGGGACAGTTTCTTCCCAGCTGTTATCAAGCAAGTGAACAACAGAAATGTGAATATTTGTTGTTTCTGAATCAGAACCATAGGCCTGCATCCTGAAACTGAAAATCCTACACACAGAAATCCAAAATTCACTGTGGAGTATCTTTGGGTCTGGAAGCTAAAATATGCTGGAATCTGGAAGCTGAAATAGGTTTCTTGAGGAAAACAAGCGTGTTTTTTTTAAATATTGATGAAAGGAGTGGGTTTCATTGCAAAACTACATTCATGGATTTTATAATGGTTAGATTACATGTCACATGGCTAAGGTTCACTACTCTAGAAGGGAATGGATCACCCTTGATGTGTACAATATGTGGAAAGCCAAACTTTTGTACGTACAGAAAGACTCGGGTAATTCTGGTGATGCATTGTCGCAGCCAACAAAGGAAAGAGGAGGAGTGTTAATCCTTGATTAACTTGGATATCTGAGAGTAACATGGTGGAGCAAATGTCCAACCTACTGTACAACTTAATTGAGCTGGTTTCAAAATTGACAATTAGTCTTATCTTCCACGGAACAGTCCAGCTCAAATTTACCTTTCTGGCATCTGCAGTCAAGGCAGTGCCACAGACGGTTTTGCACAGCAAAGATTGACTATTTTTGCTTTTTCAGCCAAATGTTACGATTGTAGAATATTTGAACACTTGGTTATCTATTTTCAGTGTCAAAATGAATAAATACAACAAATCATTTTGAAGCATCTTTAAAAAGTAAGTCTTCCTAAGAACTTCATAGATGGAGTGCTGTTATTGGAAACCCAATAAAGAAAATGTCCATCAAACTGTTGAGATATGTCAGAAAAATCTCAATAACATTGAGGAATTGTCTTCCATAGATGAAAAAGGCATGGGTTCATGAAGGGAAATGAAATGTTTTGGCCTACCAGCTAAACATAGAGCCACCAGTAATGGGCACTGGAAAGAGTGCAAGAGACAATAATTATAAGACTTAGATGTTGAAGGGTTGGGTTTAGTTTAGCGATACAGCTTAGGAATAGGCCCTACAGCCCACCAAGTCTGCACTGATCAGCTATCACCCATACACTAGTTCGATCCTACACAATAGGGACAATTTTTACAGAAGCCAATTAACGTCCAAACCTGCAAAGTCTTCGGAATGTGGAAGGAAACTGGAGTACACAGAAAACCTAGGGAGAATGTACAAACTCAATACAGACAGCACCCGTAGTCAGGATTGAGCCCAGATCTCTGAATTTTTGCCCACATGGAGGATGTAGAAACAACATCCCAAGATAGATATACTTACTTCATGATGTATGTTCCAAAATACACTTCCAAAATGTATGGGGTTTTTTTGTAGCTAAATTTATTTGTTATATATTGTGCAAAGGGGAGCATCAGGGACCGTTCCAACATTCACTAGGTGACTTTTGTCTGGTTATTAATGTAAATGCAATCTGCTAAGATTATTCCTCTTCTCCCATGTCCCACATGTATATCCCTGCAATCATCTGAAAGCTCTTGCTGCTTTTTGATAAAAATGGATAATAGCTCACCAGTAGAATACCAGTGGTTTCTGTGTGCACAGCATAGACAATCAGGCACACATTTGAGTGTCGTCAATACCTTTAAGTTATCTAGGTGTCAGTGATGCATGATGAACATATTTACTCTTTATCAGTCTTTTAAAAAATGCTATTGTTTGTAATTTACTTTTCGCTGTACCTCGGTACATGTGACAATAAACCGAAACTGGTTGCTGGTAAATCGCTATTTTTAAAATGTATTGATGTGGTAGAACAATTATTAGCTTTATTGCTCTAAACTGAAAATGTTTAGTATGATGGAATTGTGCCCATAGATGTAGATGGTGTATTGTTTTAATCTGTATTTGATAGCTTTGAATTGTAGAAAAAGCATCAAAAGAAGCTGATTTACTGCATGATTTGTATATGATGATTAAGATATGGAGCCATAGCTATTTGACGAGGAATGCTACACTCTCAATAGTTATTTGATTGTAAATGTTATTTTATGCTTTCTCATAATCATGAACAAAATTCCAAATGTAATAAGCTTATGACTTTCAGGTAACAAGAATTTTGTTTCTTCTTATTGCAGCTAAAGATTGAAAATATTTCTATCTTCCCTTTGGGTACCCTCTGCAGGAGAATTTCTGTTTCCGTTGTACATGTTTGATGGACAAACAGAACAGCGCATGTTTGAGCCTCACCTCTGTGATGACAACACTGTTGTGATAAAATGGAAGCAGTCATTTATTTCTAACAAAATTGCACTGACTGCTTTCAGCTGGTTCTTTCTATTACTCTTCACACAGACCAAGTGGTTGCAGCAATTTGAACTTATTACTGGAATCTTAACGGTGGAAACTTTCAGTCAAATCCTATGCTTTATTTATACATCTAGACTTAATGTGAATGTATATGATGTGCAGGAGGTGGTAAATATAGTTAGGCTGCTTCAGACGAGTAACGTTGTCAACTCTTGCAAGAATCTGGTTGACAACTGCGCTTCTTATGTTGTCGGAATGGCTCAAGAGGGACAACAGTGCTCCCAGATCCCTCCTCAATTTTATGGCGATTCTGACAGAGAACTTGATTTATCAACCAAGATTTGTCCTAGAGAAGGGAATAAATCTTATCTGGTGAAAGTTGAGGATACAATGACAAAACGGCAGTTGAAAGCTAGAGATCGAACATATTATGAAGAGAATAAAGGAGTTGAAGTTGTTCTTGGAATGGAAGGAGACGCAGAAGATTCTGACTCCGATGACCAAGGATCCTATAACCAAGAGCAAATTATTGTTGAAGTGAACCTTAATAATCAGACTTTACATGTGTCTAAAGGGACTGAAGGTGTTACTTCACTGTCTGAAAAATCAGCTATGGTTGACTCGAGTGATGGAGAAAATGATGAAGGGGATGATGATGATGAGGAGGAGGAGGAGGATGACGAGGACGAGGATGATGATGATATTGACATAGAAGATGATGGACAAGATGACGAGGAAATAGAAGATATCAAACCCAAAAAACCTAAGGAAATGACCAGATTGAAAACAACGGAGGCAACTCTTTCAAGGGAGTGTGCAAAGATTCAGCTGCCCGAGCAAAGAAAGAGAAAAAATAAAATGTCTAAATCTTCAACCCGGAAAGAAAAGCAAATAGAAGAAAAACAGAACCTCACTTGTGAAAAATGTCCCAGAGTTTTCAACAATCGTTGGTATCTTGAGAAACACATGACTGTCACTCACAGTCGCATGCAAATATGTGATAAGTGTGGAAAAAAATTTGTGTTGGAAAGCGAACTTGTTCTTCATCAACAAACTGAATGTGAAAAGAATATTCAGGTAGGCCACAGTTTTTTGTGAATTAATAAATAAGAAGTAACGTTTGTACATTTAAAGTAATGTCAGGCAGAATTTTTAAAGAGATTATTTCTTTCGAATTTTCTGGATCTGATTCCCTTCAAAGAAAGATATGCATCATGTTTTCACGCTTGCAGGTTTTCTCTGTGGGCAGCATTCGCATTGGTAGAAAAGATAAATAGCCTGTTGATAATACAACAATTATAGTTTTAGTTGATTTAGGTGTTCAGGAGTAATGGGTTATTGATTTTTTCCCCATTATCCACATGCACATGGGATTGAAGCCAGTTCCTAATCACTCTCTCTCCGCAGCTGAGATGAAGTGAATGTCTCCATGGAATGGAGAATGCAGCTGATTTGTTCTACTGTTGAAGTGTGTGCTGTAGTGGATTTAGCATGCCCAGCTTTTTTGTTGATAAGGGGTATCATCGTTGACTTCAGGAGAAACCGGCGCAGGCACACACCACTGCACATCAGTGACACCGGCAGTGGAGGTAGTCAGTAGCATTAAGTTCCTGGGGGTGCAGATCACAGACAGTCTGACCTGGTCCCTAAACACTGCATCTCTAGTCAAGAGAGCCCAGCAGCGTTTGCACTTTCTGCGCCGGATGAGAAGAGCACACCTCCCCCATCCCATCCTCACCACTTTCTACAGAGGCACCGTAGAGAGCATACAGACCAACTGCATCTTTGTCTGTTCTGGGAACTGCAAAGCCTCAGACTGGAAGTCTGTGCAGAGAGTGGTGAGGACGGCTGAGAAAATCAGCGGGATTTCACTTTCTTCCATCCAGGACATTGCACACAAACGCTGCTTGTCCAAGGCCAAAAATATCATTTAAGACCCCACCCATCTCCATTATGTTCACCCTGCTGCCCTCTGGTCAAAGGTACTGCAGCATACGGAGCAGAACAGCCAGGTTCTGCAATCGCTTCTTCCCCCGAGCCATCAGACTCTTGAATTCACAATGATCCGCCGCCATTATTCTATGTGCGAGTTACTTATTTATTTATTTTTCTTTAATCAATTTTTATTATTTGGCGTTACATTGTGAACCAGTTGCAACGGAGTTTGGTTCAAATATGCACTCGTCTGGAGTATAGTTTTGAATGACAATAAAGTTATATTTATTTATTCATTCATTCATTCATTCAAAACATTATGCATTCCTGATCCTGAAATATTTTTTATATATACTGTTCTGAAAAAAAATTAAGGCGATATGCAAGAGGTTAATGCCCAAAGTAAACTGTGAAATTAGGATCATACATAGTGTGGGTTGAGGATTGGTTAGACAACAGTAGGAAAATGTGCATTATTTTCAAGTTGGCAATTTCTAGCCATTTATAGGCAAAATACAGAGCTAAATTTAGTAGGCCACTAGACCAAACCTCTCCATCATTGGTGCAGCCCTCTCCCCCGTCCCCCTCTCCCCCATCCTCTCCCCCCTTCCCCTCCTCCCCCCTTTCTCCCCCTCCTCCCCGCCCCCCCTCTTTCCCCATCCCATCCCCCTCTTCCCATCCCCTCCCCCATCCCATCTCCCCCACCCTCCATCTCATCCCCCTCTCCCCATCCCTTCCCCCTCTCCCCCACTGTCCCCATCCCACCCCCCTCTCCCCATCCCACCCCCCTCTCCCCATCCAATCCCCCTCTCCCCATCCAATCCCCCTCTCCCCATCCAATCCCCCTCTCCCCATCCAATCCCCCTCTCCCCATCCAATCCCCCTCTCCCCATCCAATCCCCCTCTCCCCATCCAATCCCCCTCTCCCCATCCCCCATATCCCCCTCTCCCCATCCCCCATATCCCCCTCTCCCCATCCCCCATATCCCCCTCTCCCCATCCCCCATATCCCACCCCCCAGATCCCATATCCCACCCCCCAAATCCCATATCCCACCCCCCATATCCCACCCCTCCATATCCCATATCCTACCATCCCATATCCCATCCCCCATATCCCATATCCCATCCCCACCATATCCCCTTATCCCATATCCCATCCCCCCATATCCCATCCCCCCCATATCCCCTTATCCCATATCCCATCCCCCTATATCCCATATCCCATCCCCCCCATATCCCACCCCCCATATTCCATATCCCACCCCCATATACCATATCCCATCTATCCATATCCCATCTATCCATATCCCATCTATCCATATCCCATCTATCCATATCCCATCTATCCATATCCCATCTATCCATATCCCATCCCCATATCCCATCCCCATATCCCATCCCCATATCCCATCCCCATATCCCATCCCCATATCCCATCCCCATATCCCATCCCCCCATATCCCATCCTCCCATATCCCACCCCCCCATATCCCATCATCCCATATCCCACCCCCCCATATCCCATATCCCACCCCCCCATATCCCACCCCCCATATCCCATATCCCACCCCCCCCATATCCCATATCCCACCCCCCCCATATCCCATATCCCACCCCCCTCCATATCCCCCCCCCCCCCATATCCCCTATCATGACCAGTGCTGGTGCCACTCTTGAGGCAGCATGTAAAAACTTGGGTGAGAGTGTGGACACATTTACCAAAGTAATTCCAGAGGAGCTCTAGATATGTAGCTAGACAAGGGAAATTGGAGTTTGCAAGAGGATTTGACAGCAATATTTAAAATCATGAAGCGCATTGATAAAGTAAATGGAGAGAAGCATTGGTAGAAGAGCAAGAAATTAGGCATTAGCCATCAGAAATTAGTCTCTTGCCCAGAGAAGGGAAATCGAGAACCAGAAGATAAAGGTTTAAGGTGAGGGGGGAAAAATTTAATAGGAACCCGAGGGGTAACTTTTTCACACAAAGGTGATAGGTGCATGGAACGAACTGCCAGAGCAGGGTAGTTGAGGCAAGTACAATCGTAACCTTTAAGAAACATTTAGATAGGTACATGGATAGGACAGGTTTGGAGGGATATGGGCTAAATGCTGGCAGGTGGGACTAGTGTAGATGGGACATGTTGGCCAGTGTGGGCAAGTTGGACTGAAGGGCCTGTTTGCACACTGTAAGACTATGATTCAATGAATGAAGTTGAGTGGCAAATGTAATTGTAAAATTAATATTTTTGTTCCCAGTGATTGGTTTGACTCAGTTTCCTCCTGTGCTGCAACAAGTTATGATTCTGATTGCGAGTGCAGGAAAGATAGTATGGAGCCTCGGTTTGTGGCAAACATTAATTTAAAAGGAAATATTACATTCAATGTATTGAAGTTTGTTGTAGATGTAAACTAGACACCACTTGGATTATGCACAGGTGATTGGACTAGAATGTTCTAGATGGAGTGTAATGAGTGTGGGTTGTGATGGGTAATTTTCTCTTTGGAAAAACAACAAAGCATATTTTAGAGTATCTCGTAAATATAGATATTTGGATCAATTAATGTTTTACTGTACTTGCGTCACTGTTAATAAAGAATGGAACATGCTGGACATACGCATTGGGTCAGGCAGCATAATCTATGCATAGAGAAACAATATAATGGAAGATTATCAACGTAAAATGTAAGCCTTCATAAATACTGCTTGACCTGCTGAGTGTTCTCACCCCGTTCCGTTTAGTATTCAAATTTCCAGCATTTGCAGAAAAATGGTAGGTTAGCTGTTATTGTAAGATCATTGATCAAATAATTATTTACCATCTTGCCAAGATCAGATAATTTAGCATCTTGCTAAGATCATAAATTTTGGAAATTTTGTTATTCTTTGCTGGAGGATATGGAGATGAAATAATCGTTAACCAGCTAGATTCCTGGAATTAGGCTCTTGAGAGGCTTTCACAGGGGTCGATCTGAGGACCTCTTAGTGGAAAGTCCAGAAGTGGGCTGCAGGAGAGGGGTTAATCATCTAGGGTGAGGGTGCAAAGTAATATTTCACTTAATGGTTGTGATTTTTTGCTCTTTCTCTATTCCTGTAGTTTCTTAGTTGAATGTATTTAATTGTGAGAGCAATAGATTTCTAGGGATACATAAGCAATGTAAAATTGGAGCAAAATTTGGGTTGAAGTAAAAGATCAGGTGTGATTGTTTTGAATTACAGACCAATTCCAAACAACTATATGGCCTACGTCATTTTCTTTGTATGATCCTATGTATTTTGTGCTTCATGTTTGTTTTGGAAGTCAAGTAAAAGATGCAGTAGTTTAGAGTTTAGATTTAGAGATTAGATTTATTTTTAGAGTTTAGCGATACAGTGCGAAAACAGGCTCTTCGGCCCACCATGTCCGCACCGAATAACGATCCCCGCACATTAACACTACACCACCCACACTAGGGACACTGTTTTTACATTTATACCAAGCCAATTAACCTACAAACCTGTTCTTGGAGTGTGGGAGATCCCGGAGAAAACCCATGCAGACCAAGGGAAGAACGTACAAACTCCGTACAGATAAGCACCCGTAGTCGGGTTCTAACCCGGGTCTCTGGCACTGTGAGGCAGTAGCTCTACGCCATCGTGCTGCCCCGTCTTTATAAGAAAGACGTGCCGATTTTAAGTTAAAAATTGAAATGGATTGAAACCTTTTAAGATTTATGAATGCATTTGCATGCTCAATTTCTGAATAGGCGATTCTTTGTGTAATAACAGATGGGGAATTATTTTAGTGGGTTGACCAATGGTGATGTGGGAGTAATTTACATATATTAGGTTCCTGCAGCATTATAATTATATAATTCTATTTTTTATGCACAAATGAACCATTATTTAAGTTTGTGTTACACAATTGCTAAAGGATCTGTTTTAATGAATATTTTTTTGTTTTCAATAATGGCAATGTATATATAACTTGAAGATATATTTTAGTTGCATTGACAAGTGCCTGATTACAGTGCACTAACAAATCATCCCTTTTCGCAAGGACTAGGCATTATATTCCACTCTTATTTCTGATCATGCTTCTATGTGTTATGGTATTTATTTAAGTGAATGTGAGCTCTTTTGATTTAACAAACTGGGCAAATGTAACATTATAGATTACCAAACTGTCATTGTACAGGAAAGATGTACAAGTTCTTTTGTTGATACAAAATGATGTAAAGTGCTGTTTCATTGAATATTCAAGTTGGGATGCTGCTGATCTATTCCACACCCTGTGGTATGCTTTTCACTGCTGCATTGGGAAAATAACCTAATCTCCATACTTGACTCCACTTAAGTGAGCAGAGTGGGAATAGGGATTTCTTCTAAAATCTTAGACATCTGCAAAGCTCTGGCATTCACACACTACACTAATGCTATTACTACTTGGGTAAATCTTCCTGTCTGGTGTGCATGTGAAAGCCCTGGAGCAATCATTGTGGCCTCTTTTACAGAAAGAAAATGTCTATTGTGGGCATTGTTCTTCACAAGCCTAGACCTGTCTTGACTGAGTTATTGGAAGCATGCTTTTCATCCATCATAACTACTGGGCAGTAGTTAGCAAGTTGATTTGCCCTACTTGTTTGAACATGACAACTAGAAAAAGTTCCCATTTGTTGGGTAGATTGCAGTATCCACTCATTCAGTGGTAGCTCTGTGAATTGGAAGTGTATTGTTTGATCTTTGTTATCATCTTGTGCTGAAGAGTTGTGATTGGAATTGAATTTTATGCAATCATAGTAAACGTCCCCATTTCTAACTTTCTATTGGAAGGACTATCATTAAAGAACATCAATTAGCCTAAGACATTAGCGTATGGAACTCTGCAAAGATATAGTCATGGCAGAATGGTTAACCGAAAACAACCACAACTTTTTTCCGAAGAGAGACACAAAGCTGTCCCTTCTTCGGACTGAGTCAGGGGAAAGGGAAACGAGAGATATAGACGGTGATATAGAGTGATATAGAATGAATAAATTAAAGATATGCCAAAAAGTAACGATCATAAAGGAAACAGGCCGTTGTTAGCTTTAGGCTCGGTGAAAACGAGTTGCAGACAATGAGACTCAAGACCAATTTGAAACTAGTACAACAACCCAGGAGGAGGCCCAGAACAGAAAAGTCAGTGTGGAAATGGAGAGGTGTTTGGCAAATGGGAAATCAGGGAGGCCCTTTAATCCCCATTCCCACACTGACCCTTTTGTCCTGGGCCGCCTCCATTGTCAGTGAGGCCAAATGCAAATTGGAGAAATAGCACCTTGTATTTCATTTGGGCAGCTTATAACCCAGCGCTATGAATATTGATTTCTCTACAAGTAACCCTTTCAAGATCAAAAGTACACTGGACAGAAATTAGCAGATTGATTTGCCCTACTTTATTCAACAGGACATAGCTGGAAAATGTTCCCTGTTGTTGGGTAGATTCTAGTGTTGTAGCTAAAACAGCTTTTATAGAAATGCAGGCAGTCCCAGAGCACTTCCTCAGCCATTATATCAAAGGGAGTTGAGGAAAGGCTATGTGCTCTATTTCGCAGAAAAATGGCTCACTCCCAGCATTCCAGACTCTACTCTATTGTCAGCATTGGGGAAGGGAAGAAGCAGAGGCGCCTGCCTCATGGTAAATTCTTTGTGGTTCTCAAACGTAGCGGTCCTGTCCAACTCTGCTCTCTGCACTTGGAACATCTACCTCCTGATCATCATCATAACTATGGTCTTCCAGGCAAACATTCATCTAGAACTGGAGGAGCTGCATGCTGTGGCCAACAAACACCAGAAAGTGTTCCCCAACACCTTTTCCATCATAGTCTGGAATTCCAACAAGGTCGGTTTGAAGAAGTTACTTCCTACCTAGTACCAGCAAGTGTCCTGCAATACCAGAAGATCAAATGCCCTTGACAACTGCTATTCCGCCATATAAGATCTCTTATCGCTCCATCCCTTTACCTCGCTTTTGAAAATTAGACCACCTGGCTGTGCTCCTTCCTGCATTTGGGTAGCAATTGAAGAGCACAGCTCCAGCAGTAAGGACTACATAAAGCTGGTCAGGGGAAGGAGAGGAACGACTGTAACTGCTTGGCTTCAGTAGTCTGGGCAATGTTCAAGAATTCAATAACAGACCTGAGCGACTACATCACTGTTGTTACCCACTTCATAAGGAAATGTGTGGAGGTGTTCCCACCAAAACTATCCAAGTGTTCCCCAAACAGAAGCCTTGAATGAACCAGGAGGTCCACAATTTACTGAAGACCAGATCTTGGGCGTTCGAGTCCAGAAATGTGGGTCCATCTAGGAAGTCCATCTTGGAACTCTAAGGCCATTATGAGGCAAAGAGACACTTTTACTCTAAATTGAGGATGAGATGGATGTTGGGGAGCTGTGGCAGAGCATGCATGCCAACACTTCCTATAAGCTGACAGCGATGCATCATGTCCGGATGAGTTCCATGCGTTTTATGGATGCTACAGAAGGGAGAACACTGGTGTGCCTTCTTGGGGCTCCTGAGGCCACGGTGATCTTATTCACAGAAGCTAACATCAGAAGATCCTTCATGTCGGTGAACCCTCAGAAAGCATCTGGTCCTGATGGTGTACTGGGCCGCATTCTTAAAACCTGCACGGACCAACTAGTTGAAGTTTTTGAGGACATCTTCACCCTCTCGTTACCAAGGTCCAAGGTTTCCACCGGCTTTAAAAAGGCATCAATAATACCAGTCCCCAGGAAGAGAAATGTGTCGTCCCTCAGTGACTAACATAGATGGTGGTGAAGTGCTTTTAAAGGTTGGCGATGGCGTATATCAACTTCTCTCTTAACAAGAACCTGGCCCCAATTCAATTCAGTCTGAAGAAGGGTCTCAACCCGAAACGTCACCCATTCCTTCTCTCCAGAGATGCTGGCTGTCCTGCTGAGTTACTCCAGCATTTTGTGTCTATTCACTACAATTGACTACCGCCACAGCAGAACAATGTGCGATGCAATCGCATTGGCTCTCCACTCTACTCTGCCTATTTAGACAAAAGAACAAGTACGTCAGGTTATTGTTCATTGACTACAGCTTGGTGTTCAACAGCATCCTCCCCTCCAAACTAGTTACCCAGCTAGTTACCCAACTGGGTCTCTGTGTATCCCTATGCAACTGGATCCTCAACTTCCACTCAACAGATCACAATCAGTACAAATTGTCAACAACACTTCCTCCTGGATAACCATCAGCACAGGAGTGCCTCAGGTCTGTGTGCTCGGTCCCCTGCTCTACTCACTCTGGAACCATGACTGTGTAGCCAGAGACACTTTCAACTCCATTTTTAAATCCACTGGCACACCATGCTTGATGGACCAATTATGGGTCGGAGTATGGGAGATTGATAATCTGATTGAATGGTGTAAGAACAACAAACTTGCTTTCATTGTCAGAAAAACCAAAGGACTGATTGTTGACTTGGAAGAGGAAAGGCTGTGGATCCCCAAACCTGTCTTCATCAACAGAACAGTGATGGAGAAAGTCAACAACTTCAAGTTCCTGGGTATGCATATCTCTAAAGATCTGCCCTTGGTCCAAAACATTGAGGGCGGTCACGGTGGCGCAGCGGTAGAGTTGATGCCTTACAGCGAATGCAGCGCCTGAGACCCGGGTTCGATCCTGACTATGGGTGCTGTCTGTAGGGAGTTTGTACGTTCTCCCCGTGACCTGTGTGGGTTTTCTCCGAGATCTTCGGTTTCCTCCCACGCGCAAGACGTACAGATTTGTAGGTTAATTGGCTTGGTAAATGAAAAGATTGGCCCTAGTGGGTGTGGGATAGTGTTAATGTGCAGGGATCGCTGGTCGGCATGGGCCGAGGAGCCTGTTTCCGCGCTGTATCTGTAAACTAAACTAAATGAATCATAACGAAAGCCCATCAGTGCCTCTAATTCCACAGAAGATTCAGGAGATTTGGTATGTTGATGAATGCTCTCAAACTTCTACAGGTATACAGTAGAGAGCGTATTGACTGGTTGCATCACGGCCTAGTTCGGCAATTTTAGTGCCCAAGAAAGATTACAAAAAGTGGTGGGCACTACCCGGTTCATCGCAGATACTGACCTCCCCACAATTGAAGAGATCCATGGGCACCCCTCCCAACCCTTCTGATTTTGGCGGAAAGTTTCCGCTTTCTTATTTCATTTTTGCCATTCTGATTTCACCTCACGTTTTTCCGCAAAACAGTCGGTAATTGCAATTTGTCAATTCGGCCGCTAGAGGTCGCTAGGGGTTCCATGAGAAATCCCCCTCGCCCTGGAAGTCTCCCCAAAATTGTAGCACCCAGGCTGGGCAAGGCAGCCAATCTCAATCTCATTGGGACTTCCATGGCTGATCGGTGTGTTGAATTTTCAACCTGCAGCCGGGGCTCTGGAACCAAGAGTTCCAGAAAATCAGTGGTGGAATTGTAATGAGTAAATATTAAATTTAAGTGCAAGATTATATAACTATATTAATTAATGAAGAAATTAAGTTAAAATATAAAACACAGCAGAAAAGCCAATTGCCACCTTTTTGGGCTGATTATCAATTAATGTGCGAATTTACTTCAACAAGTACTTCCATACGCTTAGTCGAGTCGCATATATCAACTCTCTCTTCATAACTTAGTCATACATTTTATGATCATTGTTCTTTTATTCAATACCAAGAGAATTGGGATGTGTAAGGAGAAGGCAAAATAAAAAAAACAAAATAAGACAATTTTTTTCTTTGTGTTGCAAAAAGTATCTCTGTTCAATAACCTTTCTATAAATAGCAGAATGTACTCATGATAGGCCTGACATTGTACATGTAGTCCAAGAATTACAGACTGTTGAAAATAATAGTCGTTTGTCACACATGAATGTAGCACAACGCGTATGCGCATTTGGAGTGCATACCTTTTTTGCTGAAAAGCTGCATTACGCGCCATATTATGAATTTTGATGTAAAATTCTGAATTTTGGACATCAAAATTATGAACTTGTAAAATCAAATGTTGGGATGTCTGCATGGGAGGTATTGTCTGAAAAAGGCAGCCAGCATTATTAAAGACCCACTGCATCCTGGCCTTGCTCTCATTTCACTCCACCATCAGGAAGAAGGAACCTGATACCTGTGTCCTCCAGGTTGAAGGACAGCTTTTTCCTAACAGGAAATGTTGTCAATGAACTGTCAATGACTGTCTTAGTTACAACAATAACTTTGGGATTTTTTTCCACTGGTGTCTGGGTTATTCATATCTTTTTTTAAAACTTGTTATATTATCTATGAGTATTGTGTATACAAGTTTGTTATGCTGCTGCAAGTAAGAATTTCATTGTTTTGTTGTTGTACGAATGACAATTAAACACTTTTGACACACCTGGGTAGCTGTCAGGTCCTGTGGACTTTCCTCGGTCATCCTACTCTCCGTCATTTCTTGATGTCACGTGAAGTGAATATAAATAGTTGGCGGGTGTTGGGGCTTTTTGGGAGAATGTCCAGATTGAAAATCTGTGGAATTTTTGCTGAAAATGGTTACAAATGCTTCAACCTTGTCTTTTAGTACTTGCATGTAACCATCATTAAAGATAAGGATGGTCTTGAATTGACCATTTTCTATGAATTGCTTATTGTTTGGCAGGCAGTGACTCAGAATGGCAGGCAGTGACTCAGAATGGCAGGCAGTGACTAGTGGGGTACCGCAAGGCTCAGTGCTGGGACCCCAGCTATTTACAATATATATTAATGATTTGGACGAGGGAATTGAATGCAACATCTCCAAGTTTGCGGATGACATGAAGCTGGGGGGAAGTGTTAGCTGTGAGGAGGATGCTAAGAGGCTGCAACGTGACTTGGATAAGTTAGGTGAGTGGGCAAATGCATGGCAGATGCAGTATAATGTGGATAAATGTGAGGTTATCCACTTTGGTGGCAACAACAGGAAAGCAGACTATTATCTGAATGGTGGCCGATTAGGAGAAGGGGAGATGCAACGAGACCTGGGAGTCGTGATACACCAGTCATTGAAAGTAGGCATGCAGGTTTAGCAGGCAGTGAAGAAAGCGAATGGTATGTTGGCATTCATAGCGAGGGGATTTGAGTATAGGAGCAGGGAGGTTCTGCTGCAGTTGTACAGGGCATTGGTGAGACCACACCTGGAGTATTGCGTACAGTTTTGGTCTCCTAATCTGAGGAAAGACATTCTTGCCATAGAGGGAGTACAGAGAAGGTTCACCAGATTGATTCCTGGGATGGCAGGACTTTCATATGAAGAAAGACTGGATAGACTCGGCTTGTACTCACTGGAATTTAGAAGATTGAGGGGGGATCTTATAGAAACTTACAAAATTCTTAAGGGGTTGGACATGCTAGAGGCAGGAAGATTGTCCCCGATGTTGGGGAAGTCCAGAACAAGGGGTCACAGTTTAAGGATAAGGGGGAGGTCTTTTAGGACCGAGATGAGAACGTTTTTTTTCACATAGCGAGTGGTGAATCTGTGGAATTCTCTGCCACAGAAGGTAGTTGAGGCCAGTTCATTGGCTATATTTAAGAGGGAGTTAGATGTGGCCCTTGTGGCTAAAGGGATCAGGGGGTATGGAGAGAAGGCAGGTACAGGATACTGAGTTGGATGATCAGCCATGATCATATTGAATGGCCTACTCCTGCACCTATTTTCTATGTTTCTATGTTTACCCCCATTAAGGAATAGATGTGGCAGGAGTGCAGAGTTTTGATTTTATCCCTTTATTATGGGATTACCTATCTTTGTTGCATGTAATTTAGCACATGTGTTGTCCCATGCAGCATCACTAAGTTAGCGCCTGAACCCTAATTCTCAAGACAATCAGGTCCTCAACTTCAGTGATTTTTCATTTCATAACTATTGCTGACATACAGGTGCTCAGTTCTTGGGGTAATATTTAAATTTTGACAGATAAAGTACTGAACCGATACTGCTAATTTCCATTGAGGAAAAAAAATGGCAATTGTTCTGTAAAAAATGTTTGCTTGTTATTTTCCTACTCGCTGCACGTGAACAAGCTATCGCACAATGCAATTTGTGTAGGTGCATTCGAGCAGACGATGAAGTAGATGAAGAAAAACAAATATGTTAATGTCATATAACAGAGGTATAGATGGATTCTTGCAATATTCTAACACCAGCAAGGGACTTAATTGAGGTGATTGGATTGTTACTGTACTGCAATTAGTTTTAAGTATAAAATAAAAATGGGAATCTTTTAAATTTCAATCCAGTCCTTGACAGATTGGATAAATGTTGCATTAGAATGGTTCATAGCACCAAGTAATGCTACCAGTTACTCGTGGCATTTTAAGATAGTGAATAAGTCTCCAGGAGGGCTAAAGTTCCAGATAAATTTTTGTTTCAATTATTGTGGCTGGAAATTTAATTGGCAGTATTTTTGTCTCTTTGCAATAACTGATGAATGATTTGCTCCTTTCTTTATGTATTGGATTTGTAAAACATTTTCACATTTGTGACATTCAATTCCTTCTCCATTTGGCTAAATATTAAGAACTAAAGTGGACTTGTCATGAATTCACTAATATCCACCTCTAAGGGATCAGATAATTGGCATTGGTTATACTTTCTACCAGCTTCCAGAATATTTGATCATTTTATATCAGGATACTAAACATATCACACGGAAGTAACTTGTTGCATTGTCTATAAATCATCTATTAATCTATATTTCCTAAAATCTAATGCAGGAAGCCAGAATGTGCAAGGATATGTCACAGATGTATTAATGGCTTCAGCTAAACAGCCACTCGGCATCCTCGAGCCAAACAGATGGAATGAGCACAAGGTTGTATGTAGAATGTGTAGTCATCCTCATAGTGCAGGGTGCCATGAATCCATACACATTGCTTTGAAATAACTGCCTGTGACCCTTGTCATGTACTGGAAGCGATTAACATTCTGTTTGATTAACTGGGTAAAATGTAACCCAGCATGAAAGTCATTCCCTGTGTTTCCCAGCAGCAGGCATGTTTCCTTCATTTGGTCACAGCAAGGAGCACTCAGTGGTGGAAGGCTGCTGAATTTTAATGAAAACTAGACCAAGTGGGCCCATACCTCTCCTGCATTGGTGCAGCACCCTCTCCTCCCCCACTCCCCTCTCCCCCCCCTCCCAGGGGGAGCAAGAGATACTTGAATAGGAAATTAAATTATTTCATTTATAAATTGAAGTCGGAATATTTATTTTGTCTTTTAATTTTGCAATGTGATAAAGGGAGACTATGATGATTAAAGACAAGGGAATGGGACCGTTTGGGGGGAAAAAAAGAGTTTGGGATTATAGTTACTGGTATCTCATTTGAATTAGTTATGGCAGGTCTGTGGTGTAAAGACCTTGACAATCCTAGCTTTCCCAGTAATTTCTTGAAGAGTTCTGCCCATCAGTAAATTGTTTTGAACATTGGTATTGACAGCTAAAACTATATGGCTTGTTCAGATTACCTTGTCATTTTCTAAATTCATGGTTGATCCTATGCCTCCACTATACTTTTTTGCTGTCCTTGTGTCTTCTGACTTCTTCTGTGTCAAAACTGCAGCTATCGATTTCGTAAATAACTTAAGCATCCACAGTCCCCTGTGGATCACACATTAGCAGCACATCCTTCAAGTCCTGTAGGTTGCGAGGTGGAGCTGCCGTGGATCGGACTTGTCGATCCAGCACATCCCACAAATCCTCAATCGGATTGAGATCTGGAGAATTTGGAGGCCAGGGCAAGTAGCCCCTCAAACCATTCCCGAACAATGTGTGCAGTGTGGCAGGGTGCATTATCCTGCTGAAAGAGGCCACTGCCATCAGGGAATACCATTGCCATGGTGGGGTGTACCTGGTCTGCAACGATGTTTAGGTAGGTGACACGTGTCAAATTGACGTCCACATGAATGGCCGGACCCAGGGTCTCCCAGCAGAACATTGCCCAGAGCATCACACCCTCCGCTAGCTTGTCTTCCCACAGTCGGTTCAGATCAGACGGGACAGCCTTCGATGCCCTCGCGCATCGATGAGCCTTGGGCGCCCAACACCCTGTCGCTGGTTTATCCCTCCTCGGACCACTGTCGGTAGGTACTCACCACTGCTGACCGGGGGCACCCCACAAGCCTTGCCGTTTCAGAGATGCTCTGACCCAGTCGTCTGGCCATAGCAATTTGGCCCTTGTCAAAGTCGCTCAGGTCTTTACTCCTGCCCATTTCTCCTGCATCCAACACAACTTTAAGAACTGACTGTTCACTTGCTGCCTAATATATCCCACCCCTTGACAGGTGCCATTGTATTAAGATAACCAATGTTATTCACTTCTCCTGTCAGTGGTCATAATGTTTTGGCTGATCGGTACATATTCCAATATAATTTAGGAATCATTATTACAGCATACTTTCCAACTTGTAATTACCAGAAGCTGCAAAAATACTAGGAAATTGTAAACTTAAAGCTTAAGAGCCAGATCCGAAAGGCATCCGGTCCCTCGGTTCAGCAAACGACGGGATGGACATGGACCTTTCTGTTGAGTCGGGGCCAATAATAAAATTCCCCAGCATGCATCAAATTTCCAGCACCTTCTCGACTTCTGCACAGTGGTGCCATACAATATTACTCATTCTACTCACCTGCCATATGTTCTAAGCCATTAAATCTAAGGGAAAAAAAGATTTATCTCCCTCTAAACTGGAAACTTGAATGTAGCAGTAGTCATTATTTTTCTGCCAACTACAATTCACCTTGCATCATAAATTTTAAGGCCTGGAGAATGGGTTTCCAAAGATGAGACAAAAAACTGCAAATGTTGGAATCATGAGCAAAAACAAAGAGCTGGAGTGATTCACTGGGTCGGGCAGCATCTGTGGAGGGAATGGAGTGAGGACGTTTCAGGTCAGGACCCTTTATTCTGTAGAAACGAAGAACTATAGATGCTGGTTTAAACCAAAGATAGACACAAAGTGCTGGAGTAAATCAGCAGGTCAGACAGCATCTCTGGAGAAAAAGGATAGGTAACGCTTTGGGCCGGGACCCTGCTGTTGGGTTGTAAGCTTTTCAAGCGGAATATGAAGTGTTCTTCAAGTTTGCATGCAGCCTCACTCTGGCAATGGAGGAGGCCAAGGACAAAAGTCAATGTGGAATGGGCAGGGAAATTAAAATGGTTAGCAACTGGGAGATCCAGCGGGTCTTGGTAAACACCAGCACACTAGTGTTTAACGAAACGGTTGCCATGTCTACGCTTGGTCTTGCTGATGTAAAGAAGGCCAAATGCAGTAGATGAGGTTTGAAGAGATGCGTGTGAACCTCTGTCTCACATGGAAGAGCTGTTAGGGTCCTTGGATGGAAGTATGAGAGGGGCAGTTGTTACATCTCTTGTGATTGCAGGGAAAGGGGGGAGGGAGTGATTTCCAGGGAATGTGGAAAAGTGCTTTACAAAGGTCTTGGCTGTTCTGATTATGACATAAATTCCATATTGTAGAAATAAGGAACTACAGATGCTGGTTTACACAAATGGACACACAAGCAGCATCTGGAGAACATGAATAGGTGACATTTTGTGTCACGACCTTTCTTCAGACAATTCCATAATTCCTATTTTTCCATGTGAACTTTGTACTCCTTTGCTTGGCAAATTTTTTTAATTTTTTTTTTTTAGGTGCAGGAGTAGGTCATTCAGCCCTTCGAGCCAGCACCGCCATTCAATGTGATCATGGCTGATCATTCTCAATCAGTACCCCGTTCCTGCTTTCTCCCCATACCCCCTGACTCCGCTATCCTTAAGAGCTCTATCTAGCTCTCTCTTGAATGTATTCAGAGAATTGGCCTCCACTGCCCTCTGAGGCAGAGAATTCCACAGATTCACAACTCTCTGACTGAAAAAGTTTTTCCTCATCTCTGTTCTAAATGGCCTACCCCTTATTCTTAAACTGTGGCCCCTGGTTCTGGACTCCCCCAACATTGGGAACATGTTTCCTGCCTCTAATGTGTCCAACCCCTTAATAATCTTATACGTTTCGATAAGATCCCCTCTCATCCTTCTAAATTCCAGTGTATACAAGCCTAGTTGCTCCAGTCTTTCAACATATGACAGTCCCGCCATTCCGGGAATTAACCGAGTAAACCTACGCTGCACGCCCTCAATCCTTCCTCAAATTTGGAGACCAAAACTGCACACAGTACTCCAGGTGCGGTCTCACTAGGGCCCTGTACAACGGCAGAAGGACCTCTTTGCTCCTATACTCAACTCCTCTTGTTATGAAGGCCAACATTCCATTGGCTTTCTTCACTGCCTGCTGTACCTGCATGCTTCCTTTCAGTGACTGATGCACTAGGACACCCAGATCACGTTGTACGTCCCCTTTTCCTAACTTGACACCATTCAGATAATAATCTGCCTTCCTATTCTTACCACCAAAGTGGATAACCTCACACTTATCCACATTAAACTGCATCTGCTAAGCATCCGCCCACTCACACAACCTGTCCAAGTCACCCTGCAACCTCATAGCATCTTCCTCACAGTTCACACTGCCACCCAGCTTTGTATCATCTGCAAATTTGCTAATGGTACTTTTAATCCCTTCATCCAAGTCATTGATGTATATTGTAAATAGCTGCGGTCCCAACACCGAGCCTTGCGGTACCCCACTAGTCACTGCCTGCCATTCTGAAAGGGACCCATTTATCCCCACTCTTTGCTTTCTGTCTGTCAACCAACTTTCTATCCATGTCAGTACCCTACCTCCAATACCATGTGCTCTAATTTTGCCCACCAATCTCCTATGTGGGACCTTGTCGAAGGCTTTCTGAAAGTTGAGGTACACCACATCCACCGGCTCTCCCCTGTCAATTTTCCTAGTTACATCCTCAAAAAATTCCAGTAGATTAGTCAAGCATGATTTCCCCTTCGTAAATTCATGCTGACTCGGAACGATCCTGTTACTGCTATCCAAATGCTCCGCAATTTCGTCTTTTATAATTGACTCCAGCATCTTCCCCACCACTGATGTCAGACTAACTGGTCTATAATTTCCCGTTTTCTCTCTCCCTCCTTTCTTGAAAAGTGGGATAACATTAGCTACCCTCCAATCCACAGGAACTGACCCAGAATCTATAGAACATTGGAAAATAATCACTAATGCGTCCACAATTTCTAGAGCCACCTCCTTAAGCACTCTGGGATGCAGACCATCAGGCCCTGGGGATTTATCAGCCTTGAGTCCCATCATTGTACCCAAAACTTTTTCCTGCCTAATGTGGATTTCTTCCAGTTCCTCTGTCACCCTAGGATCTCTGGCCACTAGAACATCTGGGAGATTGTTTGTATCCTCCTTAGTGAAGACAGATCCAAAGTACCGGTTCAACTCGTCTGCCATTTCCTTGTTCCCCATAATAAATTCCCCTGCTTCTGTCTTCAAGGGACCCACATTTGCCTTGACTATTTTTTTCCTCTTTACATACCTAAAAAAGCTTTTACTATCCTCCTTTATATTATTGGCTAGTTTACCCTCGTACCTCATATTTTCTCCCTGTATTGCCGTTTTAGTTATCTTCTGTTGCTCTTTAAAAGAGTCCCAATCCTCTGGCTTCCCACTCTGCTTTGCTATGTTATACTTCTTCCCTGTCTTCACTGGAAAAAAATTACAAACTGTTTCCATATCTCTTTTGGAAAGAGTTTCAAAGATTTGTAACCCTTTGGAGAAAGAAAATCCGTCTCACCTCTATCTTAAATTATTTAAACAGTAGCTTCTTTGTCCTCCCACAAAAAAAAACATCCCCTCCACATCCACCCTGTTAAGAACTCTGAGGATTTTGAAAGTTTTAATCAAGTTTTCTTTAATTCTCCATTGAGTAGAATTTCTGCAAGCTCAACATAGTTTTATTCAACATAGCTCAACATAGTTTTATTTGATAATCTAACCATTTCAGGTATTAGTATTATTTCCTTGAACAGTTTTCAATGCCTTAATATTCTGCCTTGAATCATGGGACAATATGTGCATGGCACTCTGGATGTCAGCTTATCAATTACTTTTATTGCTTAAACACAGCCTCCCTACTTTTATTACATTCCCCCAACTATAAACGCTAACATTATATCATCCTTCCTAATCACTTTCTGAACGTGCATACCAGCCTTTTACGAAACATGCGTTAGGACAGCCAGATCCTTATGCATCGCTCACCACGTAGATAATGCAAAAATGGACAATTTTATATTTCTCTATTATATTTTGTTGCCTGTTCCATGCTCACTCGTTTCACTTATCAGTGTTCCATTGCCACTTACTTTTGTCCTCTTCAAAATCAGCATCCCTACCTATCATGTTGTCACCAGCAAATTTCATCCACGTTGCTTACACAAGAAATTAAAATAAATTGAGGCTCCTCACTGATCCCTGTAGTACACCACTCATCACATCTTGTCAACCAGTAAAACGCTTGCTTCTTCTTCTTCCCTTCCCTATTAGCCAGCTATTCCTCATAGTACATCCATTGATATCCCTGTTAGCCAAAGTGTATATTTCTTCTTGAAAGAATTCTAATATGGGATTAATAACCAAACATTAGCAAGTTCCCTTTTGTTGTTCAACTAGTGAAGAGGCCTCTAATCACAGGAATGATAAGAAATGATAATATTGAAGGTACTGAAACAAAACTTCCCAACACTGCTACTCAGCCAGAGAATATCGGGCAGGGTAGATTACAATTATAAAAGCATGGGAAAAAAAAAAACAACTTCTAAACTATAATCTATTTATTTTGAATGTGCATCATATTTGAGTGAATTTTCCAAACTCTCGGATAGTAATTTGCTGTAAATACTTTCTTTAAATAGTTTTTGTTACAGAAGGGAATAATATAATATGAAAGAAAATTTCTTCCTCAATCGCATGTCACATTTTATGTTGCATTTAAAAGGAACATTAGAGTAAGCTTTTAATTGAAGTATTTAAATATGTTGAGCTGTATTTGCAGTGAACTTAAAATTGCTGAATTAATCTCCTGTTTGATCAAGAAGTGATGTTGTTATTCATGACTGCAGATAGTACATATTTCCTGTAGATGGCACAGGAGTCCAACTAATTAGATGCGAGGTTGAAAAATGAAATCTCACCCAAGTAATCGGGTTTCTACAAATTTCAAATGTTAAGACTGTTAAATTGTAAATATGTACTGACAATAACACAGATAATATAATTAATAACTGTAATACTAGAAAACCATAATAGTGCAAAAGCTGAGGTCTGCAGTACAACCAAAGACACAGTCTGTAGAAGATCTCAGTCACCGAGGACAACATTAGAAGATCCTTTAGGACGATGAACTCCCGGAAAGCATCTAGGCCTGATGGTGTAGCTGGTCACGTTCTCAAACCCTTTGTGGACCAACTGATTGGAGATGACATGCCTCAATGACTAGCTACCTGAGACATTAACGTCCAGGCGATGAAGTGCTTTGAGAGGTTGGTTATGGTGCATATCAACTACTACCTTAGCAAGAACTGGGACCCACTACAATTTGCGTACTGCCACAGTAGATCAACGGGTTATACGACCTTGTTGGCTATTCACTCTGTATTGGACCACCTGGACAATAAAAACACATTCATTGGCTGCAGCTCAGCATTCAACATCTTTACCTCCAAACTTATTACCAAGCTCAGGGAATTGAGTCTCTGTGCATCCCTTTGCAACTATCCTCAGCTTCCTCATAAACTGAACACAATCGGCATGAATTGGCAACAACACTTCCTCCTCGATAACCATCGGCACAGGGGCACCTCAGCCTGTGTGCTCAGTCCTCAATACTCTACTCACTCTGTACCCATGACTGTGTAGCTGGACACTGTTCCAACTCCATCTTTAAATCAACTAACGGCATAACAACTGTTGAACGAATTATGGGTACTGGTGAGTCAGAATATAGGAGGGAAATTGATTGAATGATGCCAGAACACCAACCTTGCCCTCAATGTCAGTAAAACCAAGGACCTAGTTGTTTACTTTGGACGAGGAAGGCTGGGGATTCAGAAACCTGTCTTCATCGACGGTTGATGGTGGAGAGAGTCAACAACTTCCAGGTGTAATGTAGAGAGCATATTGACCGGGTGCATTATGGCCTGGTTCTCCAACTCTAATGCCCAGGAATGGAAGAGATTTTAATAAAAGTGGTGAAACCTGCCCAGTCCATCATTGGTACTGACCATCGATAGATTCTATAGGAGGCGCAGCCTCAATAAGGCAGCCAGCATCATGAAGGACCCACAACACCCTGGCCATGCTGTCAATTCACTCCTGCCATTGGGAAGAAAGTATAGGAGCCTGAAAACTGTAACATTCAGGTTCAGGAACAGCTTCTTCCTAACAACCATTGTGCTATTGAACAGTACAAACAACAACTAAACTACGAACTGTCTTGATTGCACTAGGGACTTCGGATATTTGTTTTATTTTATACTATATTGGGATTTTTTTTTTTTAATTAAGCTTTTTTTATTTGTTTATTTTATCTATTGAGTACTGTGTTTACAAACCTGTTGAGTTGCAAGTAAAAATGTAATTGTTCTGTTTCGATACAATTGGCAATTAAACCAAAGATACTAGAGGAGCAAGATGAACCACTCCGTCAAAATCACGTATAATGAAATGTAGTATGCAAAGGAGCGGAACGTCGGCGATTTTAGTAGGCAAAACCCGCCGTTTGCTATGCCTCTCGCAGTGTAATCAGTGTTGTTGGGGAACAGTATGTGTGATTAAAATGCAGGAAATATCTCATCTATCAACTCACATTTTTTTGTTATTTTTATCTTTTAATGTTTTCCCCCTGCTTAATTTCTCTGATTTTATTATTTCTTACTGTTTCTGCCCATTTCCCTCCCATCCTTCCACCCCAGCCCCCTCTTTTCTGCAGTTTTCCTTGTATTGCTCAAACACACACTCTGCACAAATTTAACATATATATGCGTATATGTGTATGTGTATATGTATGCATATATATAGTATAAGAAAATAACTTTATGCATATATATGTGTGTGTGTATATATATGTATATATATATATATGCGTGTTTATATATGTGTGTGTGTGTGTATATAGGTATATATATATGTGTGTGTATATGCATGTGTATATATATAGGTATATATATGTGTGTATATGTGTGTGTGAGAGGCAAGATAGAGATAAATAAATCTCAAAGTTCCTTCTCATGGATCAGAAGTAACTTTGATTTAAAGCAACGCTCTTTTTCTCTCTTCATCCTATTTTTCACATGATGTACATAAACCATAAAGGCGATTCGACCTTTATGGTTTATGTATATGCGTATATATATATATGCATGTGTGTGCATATATATATATATATATAGTTTCTTTCTTGTGATTTCCTCTAATTATTTGTTTAGCAAACTATATCTAGTCATGCACACACTTCTCAGCACATGGTTCTCCCGATCATGATCACTGTCCTCTCACATACCTTTCATTAGGGCCTGCCTACCCATACACATTCGCAATCAGTGACATCAAACTTATTTCCAGAAATCCTAATATTGTGAATAAAATAGCTATGAACACATGTCAAGATATTTTTTCATTCTTTTCATTCCGTATTAGTGTAATAAAATGTAATGCATACATACCTACACTGATACAGAAGTGCTAGATTTAGACATGAATAATGTACATTGCTACTATAGTTTAGTTTTGAATTTAACATATAATTGAGGGGGTGGGTGCAATATAGTGCTAACCCTCACTTTTGTGAAAAATTAGTTACATGCATTAACACGATCCTTACCCACTATCCTACAACCTGTAAAAATTTAATATTTAAATTCAACCGATCAGTTGATCAAATAACATTTTTGTTGTTTCTTGTTTTTTGTTTTTTAACATTTCTTGGATTTTTGGTGATTTATGGATTTTTCAAATGTGAATATCTCATAACGACACATTTGTGGGTTAGCAGTGTATTGCACTAACCACCTTCAATTTTACATAATTCAAAAATGAACTTCACAAACAAGGATAACACTTTATCTCTGTCATTCATGGTAAAATTTACATCCTTTTGAGTGTGAGATAAACAGGGTTGCACTGTTTAGCATATCAGCTAACCAATGAAAAGATCAGGTCCTGATTTATACCAGCTCTTCACCTCCCCCCTCCTCCCCCCCCCCTTGTCTGAAGAAGGGTCCCAACCAGAAACATCAACCATCCTTTTTCTCCAGAGATGCTGCCTGACCCAGTGATTTACTCCACCACTGTCTATTTGAATTGGATTCATGCCATGTACCATGTCAGGCAGCATTGGTCATTTTAGTGGCTGTCAAGGGTTTTTATCTAATCAATTCATCAATTCAAATTTTATTTTCTTGGCTCTAAGTATAAAGTTAAATGTCTTTTCAATTATATTGTCTGAAAGGCAAATTCTGTTTTACACCCTCTCCCTCTCTTTTATTATTTTAGCATTCAAGCAACAGCATTATTTGGGTTTTGGATGAATAATTTTAATTTAGTTTATTGTTAAAGCTTTTAGACAATAGATGCAGGAGTAGGCCATTTGGCCCTTCGAGCCAGCACCGCCATTCAATGTAATCATGGCTGATCATTCACAACCAGTACCCTGTTCCTGCCTTCTCCCCATACCCCCTTACTCCGTTATCATTCAGAGCTCTATCTAGCTCTCTCTTGAAAGCATCCAGAGAATTGGCCTCCACTGCCTTCTAAGGCAGAGAATTCCACAGATTTACAACTCTCTGACTGAAAAAAAATTCCTCTTCTCCGTTCTAAATGGCCTACCCCTTATTCTTAACCTGTGGCCCCTGGTTCTGGACTGCCCCAACATTGGGAACGTTTCTTGCCTCTAACGTGTCCAATCCCTTAATAATCTTATATGTTTCAATAAGATCCCCTCTCATCCTTCTAAATTCCAGTGTATACAAACCTAGTCGCTCCAGTCTTTCAACATACGACAGTCCCGCCATTCCGGGAATTAACCTGGTGAACCTACGCTGCACTCCCTCAATAGCAAGAATGTCCTTCCTCAAATTTGGAGACCAAAACTGCACACAGTACTCCAGGTGCGGTCTCACTAGGGCCCTGTACAACTGCAGAAGGACCTCTTTGTTCCTATACTCAACTCCTCTTTTCATAAAGGCCAACATGCCATTAGCTTTCTTCACTGCCTGCTGTACCTGCATGCTAACTTTAAGTGACTGATGAACAAGGACACCCAGATCTCTTTGTACTTCCCCTTTTCCTAACTTGACACCATTCAGATAATAATCTGCCTTCCTGTTCTTACCACCAAAGTGGGCAACCTCATATTTATCCACATTAAACTGCACCTGCCATGCATCTGCCCACTCACACAACCTGTCCAAGTCACCCTGCATCCTCATAGCATCTTCCTCATAGTTCACACTGCTACCCAGCTTTGTGTCATCCGCAAATTTGCTAATGTTACTTTTAATCCCTTTATCTAAGTCATTAATGTATATTGTAAATAGCTGCGGTCCCAGCACCGAGCCTTGCAGTATCCCACTAGTCACTGCCTGCCATTCTGAAAGGAACCCGTAGGGACTTTTTGTTTCCTGTCTGCCAACTAATTTTCTATCCATGTCAGCACCCTACCCCCAATACCATGTGCTCTAATCTTGCCCACTAATCTCATATGTGGGACCTTATCAAAGGCTTTCTGAAAGTCCAGGTACACTACATCCACTGGCTCTCCCTTGTCCATTTTCCTAGTTACATCCTCAAAAAATTCCAGAAGATTAGTCAAGCATGATTTTCCCTTCGTAAATCCATGCTGACTCGGAACGATCCTGTTTGTGCAAATGTTCCACAATTTCTTCTTTTATAATTGACTCCGGCATCTTCCCCACCACTGATGTCATGCTAATTGGTCTATAATTTCCCGTTTTCTCTCTCCCTCCTTTCTTAAAAAGTGGGATAACATTAGCTACCCTCCAATCCACAGGAACTGATCCTGAATTTATAGAACATTGGAAAATGATCACCAATGCATGCACGATTTCTAGAGCCACTCCCTTAAGTACCCTGGGATGCAGACCATCAGGCCCTGAGGATTTATCAGCCTTCAGTCTACCCAACACCATTTCCTGTCTAATGTGAATTTCCTTCAGTTCCTCTGTCACCCTTGGACCTCTGTCCACTAGTACATCTGGTTAGTAATTTTGCTATGTTGATACCCAAGCTAGTCCACACATCCATTATTGTGTAGAAGGAACTGCAGATGCTGGGTTAAACCGAAGATAGACACAAAACGCTGGAATAACTCAGCGGGCCAGGCAGCATCTCTGGAGAGAAGGAACGGGTGATGTTTCGGGTCGAGACCCTTCTTCAGTATGAAACGTCACCCATTCCTTCTCTCTAGTGATGCTGCCTGTCCAGCTGAGTTATTTCAGCTTTTTGTGTCTATCTTCACATATCCATTATTGTTTGGTTGACAAATGAAACATGTTGTTGAAGTCAAGAGTGGACTCAATAACCAAATTAACCTTTCCTATTGGGTAATGACCAAAAGCTCTAAATCACCACCTGAGCGGTGATCTGTTCTGGTCTTGATGCGTCAGTTTAGCAAATTAAACTCTGATGATTGTATTTGGCAATTCAGAGGCTGGTAGAATCATATGTGGAAGAAATCGTACAAAGTACTTTGAGAACATGAAAACCATGGAAGTGGATGTAGATTTCCAGCTTTGTTACTCCAGCATAACTATGCTTTTCCTTTCATCTTTAAATTCCAACTGGTCAAAATAATCAGATATATTGTGCTGCTGCAAGAATTTCATTGTTTCATTTTGGTACATATGACAATAAATTCTTGAGATTTTGTGTAAATGGTGGATCAGGTTTACATAGTTTTGGTGTGTTTTTGTAATTTGGGTTTATTTTGTTCCTTAATGAATCAAGGACTTTTGTTTTGCTGACTATTGAACCAGGTTACAGATTGGTGCATTCATAGAGTTATATAGCCCTGAAACGAACCCTACGGCCCACATGTCTATGCCAACTCTCAAGAACTATCTGTGCTCATCCCAAATACCATCACTTGCTCTGTAGCTTTCTATGCCTTGGAATGGTGATTCAAGAGCTCACCCAAATATTTTTTAAATGTTGATAGTATCTGACTTTGAGGTAGTGTGTTGCACATTGCAAACACCTTCTTGGTGAAAATAAATTGTCATTTGATCTCTTCTTGCTTCTCACCTTAAACATATGCCCTTTAGTTCTAGGCATCTATGTTATGGAGAAAGGTTTATTTCTATCTACCAAAGTAAAACCAAAACTTGTGACAGAACATAAGAACAGCTATAGATCATTCATTACCTTAATACTGTTCTCAATGAAATTAGGTTATGTTTAATCTACACATAAACCCCATTGTCTAAAACCGAAATGAAAAATGGAGGGAACAGTTGGTGGCTAGCTACTGTGGAATTTTGAAAGCGTTTCTTTTTCTGAGTTCTTGAAAGTGCACGTGGCACCTATCTGTGGCCTCCCTCTGCCTGGAAGCATGTTTGAGTACCCAAATAATCTCAGTCATGTGAATGAAGTGCCAGAGGGCTCCTGTGCTAGTGGAATTTTACTGCAGGATGGATTGCTGAATTTAAGAGAGAGAAAAATGGTGTTCGATGAAGTGTATCCCACAGTATGTTTTACCTAGTTAAACACACACTATTATGTACAATATATAAATTTTTCTTGTTTTCCCTTAGTGTGTTTCCTGTGGAAAATGTTTCAAGAAACTGTGGTCTCTGCATGAACATATAAAAGTTGTTCATGGCTTGGCTGAAAAGAAATTCTCCTGTGAGATTTGTGAGAAGAAGTTCTACACAATGGCTCATGTTCGAAAACACATGGTTGGTAAGTTGCAAATATGAGTGTATTATCTTTAATTGAAGAAAAATAAATTGCTTCCTGATTTTTTTTAATAAGCAAAAGAGAAACTGAGGGTCAGGCAGCATTTGTAGAGGGAATGGATAGACAATGTTTTGGGTCAGGGCCCTTCTTTGGATTGATTTGAGCATTAGGGAGAAAGTTGGAAAAGAGGTTGGGGTGGGACAAAACCAGGCAAGCCATGTGTAGAAAGGAACTTCAGATGCTGGTATATACCGAAGATATACACACAGGGCTGGAGTATCTCAGCGACAGCATCTCTAGACAAAAAGCTTGGGTGACGTTTTGGACGTCTGAAGAAGGGTCCTGACCCAAAATGTCACCCATTCTTTTTCTCCAGAGATGTTGCCTGGCCAGCTGAGTTGCTCCAGCACTTTGTATCTAGCCTGGCAAGTCATGGTGGATGTAGATGAGAGGGAGAGGGTGTTGATCGATAGTCATTGAAAGCAAGCATGCAGGTGCAGCAGGCAGTGAAGAAAGCGAATGGTACGTTGGCATTCATAGCAAGAGGATTTGAGTTTAGGAGCAGGGAGGTTCTGCTGCAGTTGTACAGGGCCTTGGTGAGACCGCACCTGGAGTATTGTGTGCAGTTTTGGTCTCCTAACCTGAGGAAAGACGTTCTTGCCTTAGAGGAAGTAAAGAGAAGGTTCACCAGATTGATCCCTGGGATGGCGGGACTTTCATATGAGGAAAGACTGGATAGACGGCTTGTACTCGCTGGAATTTAGAAGACTGAGGGGGGATCTTATAGAAACATATAAAATTCTTAAGGGGTTGGAGAGGCTAGATGCGGGAAGATTGTTCCCGATGTTGGGTGAGTCCAGAACCAGGGGTCACAGCTTAAGGATAAGGGGGAAGTCTTTTAGGACCGAGATGAGAAAACATTTCTTCACACAGAGATAAGGTAGATGGCGGGAAACTTCTTCCACTGGTGGAAGGTTCAACAACGAGGGGACATAGACACAGGGTAAGGGGAGGGAGGTTTCGGGGGGACGTGAGAAAGAACTTTTTCACCCAGAGGGTGGTTGGAGTCTGGAACTCGCTGCCTGGGGTGGTGGTGGAGGCGGGAACACTCACAACGTTTAAGAGGCATTTGGTTGGGCATTTGAAATGCTACAACATTCAGGGCTACGGTCCAAATGCGGGAAAATGGGATTAAAATTAGACTGTGTTTGGTAACGGGCGGCGCGGACACGATGGGCCGAATGGCCTCTTTCTGTGCTGTAGGACTCTATGACTCTATGAGAGAGTGGTGAGTCTGTGGAATTCTCTGCCACAGAAGGCAGTTGAGGCCAGTTCATTGGCTATATTTAAGAGGGAGTTAGATGTGGCCCTTTTTGCTAAAGGGATCAGAGGGCAGGCAGGTACAGGCTATGGAGAGAAGGCAGGTACAGGCTACTGAGCTGGATGATCAGCCATGGTCATATTGAATGGCGGTGCAGGCTCGAAGGGCTGAATGGCCTACTCCTGCACCTATTTTCTATGTTTCTATGGGTGGAATAAGTGACAAGAGACTAGGCATAAAAAGAAGACAAAAGGGTGTCAGTTAGGGAAAAAGAGAACGTGTGAAATGTAAAGCCAAAGGGTTGGATATGGGTAGAAAGGGAGGGAAAAGTGAGGGGAAAGGATGGCGTCATCAGCAATGGCAGCCTCGCCAACGGTCTGTTTGTCTTTTCGTCTTTTTTATTTTTAGTGTGTTTTAAAAGTATGTGTTAATGTTCCCTGGTTTGTTTTATGTGGGGGAGGGGGTCGGGGGAAACCTTTTTTCAATCTCTTACCTTGCCGGAGATGCGATTGTTCTCCGGATCGTATCTACAGAATACAGAATACAGAATAGCTTTATTTGTCATTCGTTTTACCGAACGAGATTAATTTGCCAGCAGTACAAAAAACACAAGACACACAACCCCAACACAAACATCCATCACAATGACTCCAAACACCCCCTCACTGTGATGGAGGCAAAAAAAACTTCCTCTCTCTTCCTCCATGCCCCTCCCAAGGACAGACAGCTCGACCCCTACCGAGGCGACCGACCCGCACTGCCCCGCAAGGAGATGGAAAGTCCCCGCGGCCGAGCCGCACCAGGCGATGGAAGGCCCCGTGGCCGAGCCGCACCGGCGCTGTTAAGTCCCGCGGCCGTGTCGGGCGATGGAAGTCCCCGCGGCCGAGCCGCACCGGCGCTGTTAAGTCCCGCGGCCGTCTCCGGTCGCTCTGAGGCCTAACATCATGGAGCTGGTGGTCTTGCTCGAAACTGACTTTGAGCACCACCGTGGGGCCGTAGACTTACCATCAGAGCCTGTGATCCCTTGCCTGGGATCGACGCGGCCTGTGGATTTCAACATCGAGGAGCTCGCAGTCTTGAGTAGAGGCTGATGTCGGGAAACTCCAAAGTCGCAGAAGGTTTGACCAGCCCCGACTCGGGGTCTGATCGCCTGGCACAGGGGAGCAATTCCCCCCAATGCGGGAGCTTGATCGCCCCGACACGGAGGGCCCCTGACCGCGGGAGAACAATGAAGGGAAGAAGATTGAACTTTTTTTTGTCTTCCATCACAGTGAGGAATGTGGAGGAGTCACTGTGGTGGATGTTTATGTTAAAATGTATTTCTTGTGTTTTGTTGCTATGGCAAGTCAAATTCCTCGTATGTTGCAAAACATACTTGGCTGATAAAGTATGAGTAAAAGGGAAATATATGGGAAATATGTGGCTTACAACCCAACAGTGAACATTGAATTCTCCAATTTCAAGTAATACCACCCTCTCTATCTCCTCTTCTACACATGCTTATCTCCGAGTTCCATATTTCCTTTTTTATCCCCCTTTCTCTTCCCCCCCATCCACCCATATCCTTTTCTCCGGCTTTACATTTCACCTCACTTCTTTCCTTATCTGAAATCCTTTTGTCTCTTTTTCACCTCTAGCCTTTGTAGATTATTCCATCATCAGCTAATCACTTCCACCCCCTTAACTGTATCCACCTATCAGTTCCCAGGCTTTGTCACATCCCCACATCTCTTTTCGAGCTTTCTCCCCCCCTGAAGAAGGGTCCCGACCCAAAACATCATCTGTCCATTCCTTCAACAGATGCTGCCTGAGCCGCTGAGTTCCTCCAGCACTTTGTTTTTTGCTCAAGATTCCAACATCTGCAGTTTCTTGTCTCCATTTTATTGCTTCCTGATAATCCTGAATCATGAAAGAGAATGAAAATCTCTTGTTTATATCAGTAAGGTATTTTTTAAATTATAGAATTACACTCAGCCAAGTTGCTTAATTGGAGAATGTGATTAATGGAGTGTAAACGGTGGCCCGGTGGCGCAGCGGTAGAGTTGCTGCCTTACAGCGAATGCAGCGCCTGAGACTCAGGTTCGATCCTGACTACGGGCGCCGTCTGTACGGAGTTTGTACGTTCTCCCCGTGACCTGCGTGGGTTTTCTCCGAGATCTTCGGTTTCCTCCCACACTCCAAAGACGTACAGGTATGTAGGTTAATTGACTGGGTAAAATGTAAAAATTGTCCCTAGTGTGTGTAGGATATTGTTAATGTGCGGGGATCGCTGGGCGGCGTGGACTCGGTGGGCTGAAGGGCCTGTTTCCGCGCTGTATCTCTAAATCTAAATTGCAAGATAATAATCCTCACTCATAAATGTAATATATTAGCTGAGCAACTGAATGACTTTAATTTGGATAGTAAAATATGGAACTATAATTTATAGTATGCACTTAATAGTCTAAATGAATACCAATTTTAAAAAATCTATCTTACAAGAAATTTGGCTGCACACTGAATGTTTATAAATTGTTTTGCCTTAACATACCAATGTATCTCCAGGTTTTAAAATGCTGCTCCTCAGTAGCTCTGATGTATGCGTATCATCTCAAGTCTTATTTGGTAGTATTTGAGTACATATTCATGGTTAATAAATTTAACTTAATCCATCCATTCAAATTATATGGTGATCATCTTGAGCTCTAGTCTTCCTGTCTCCTACTACATCCTTTCTTTGTCCCACTCCCTCCCCTGACATCAGTCTGAAGAAGAGTCTGGACCCGAAACATCACCCATTCCTTCTCTCTAGAGATGCTACCTGACCCGCTGAGTTACTCCAGCATTTTTTGTCTACCTGTCTACCTTCGATTTATACCAGCATCTGCAGTTTTTTTCCTACACATCTTGACCAAGGAGGTCAGCCATTTCCCACTTTTCTTCCTATGGCATTACCTTGGAGTGTAATTACAATCAGGCTTCTCAATGTTGGTACTTGTGTAAGCAATGTCTAGTTGTTCTGTAGTGAGTGGCTTTTTAGATGACTGATGCAACCCAAGTATGAAATGAGAAGTTTATATTTTTTACCTATGAAAGTAGCCTTTCCAACACTTGAAGCTCAATACCATCGGAAAGAAAAGTTTGCTAGATCCTTTCCTTTGCCACTCCAACATTAGTGCATTGTGGCCATCGTATATAAAAAAACTACAGAAAACATTGTTCAACATTTCTCACTTGTGTAAGTTCTGCCAACAAAAATAGAACTAGAATAGCAATGCAAAAATCACCAAGTTCCACATTACACTTATGTGGAAATTGCTGCCTTTGTTGCTGGGTCAATCTGCCCAGAATTTGCTTTGCAATATTTATGAAAACACCACAGCACAAAGATTAAACAGTTTGAGAAGAAGCACAACCACGTATTGAAATACACTGAAATTATTTATACGACAAAAAAGCAAAGAGCTCCTCCCTCCCTGCCACATCCCCCTCCACCTACTGATTTATATCTCCCTGCCATCAGCTCAATTCACTGCTCCCTATCCTGATTCCATCCACTTACCACCTACCCACTCAATCGACTAGATCACGTCCCCCATCTGATTCTCACAGCCCCTAACTCTCTTGATTGCTTCCCATGATCAACTTTCTAATTATACCCCAACATTAATAGTCCTTCTGTTAACCCCCTAACCTCCATCTCCACCTTTCCATCTTCCTCCCCCTCCCCTTTCGCTCTATCTATCCATCAACCCTTAGTCCTCCTCAGTCCAGCTATCACCCACTGGTCCCAGTTTGAACCCTTTCCCCTCGCCCCTTCATGCTACCTTCCCTCTCCACTCAGTCCTGATGCAGGGTCTTGACACAAAACGTCGACAATTCCATTCCCTGCTGCTTGACCTACTGAATTCCTTCAGCAATTTGATCTTTATTTGGGTTTGATTCATCTATTTGGCTAAATATTTAGCCTAATTACATCATGAAAATTATTGGTGTTTTAAATGGTACAGTGTACTAATTAAAAGATGATAGAAAGTATCAGTGAAATATTTTTGACCATTTACTATTTTCAGCACATACAAAGGACATGCCATTCACCTGTGAAACTTGCGGCAAGTCTTTCAAACGCAGTATGTCTTTGAAGGTCCATTCTCTTCAACATTCAGGAGAAAAACCTTTCAAATGTGAGGTATGCAAATACAGTAGCATGTTTTATTTTTGTAAGTTTCATGATTTGAAAATATGCTTTTTTGAGGATGTTATTGTCTTTTATGGACAGGGTTTTCAGATGTTTGTTGCGCAAAGATTTGCAATCAACATTTTCCTCTGGGTTAAGCATTCTACCTGGGTCCATCCTTCACAACATCGGTAACGGATAAAATATCAATACAGAGTGTCACTTGGGTGTGTGTGTACCTAGGATATATGCACCAATATTTAAAGGTGCTTCACGCAACCGATATCTAAAGGTGGCCATCAGAATGAGAGCCTCGGGTAATTTTTTTCTGAGATTTATGCCTCAAGGATCTGCAGACTCATTCCATTTTTGAGCTTCAGATGAAGTAGAGAGAGTCTTGAATGATTGTTACAGTTCAGTTTTTGAGAGGGGGGCTGGACTTGTGGCAAGTACAGCACCATAGAGAGCACCTCATTACCAGATTTGTTTCCATCATTGCCAGTGTACCAGCTTTCTCTTCATCTTATCATATCCCATTCTTGGTTTGTGTACTGGCTTCTCCAATCTTTATACCCAGCACCTTCAGGGATTGGACGACATTGAGGGGAACAAAGGACCTTTCAGAGCAGCTGCCAAAGAACATATATCCTTGTTTTTATTGCAATTTGACTTTGTTCAAGGTCATTGTTAATAAAACAAAGTAAGCTACGGTCTGGATTGGTGTGTAGTAAAGACCATGAGCATTCATGTTATAACTCTGTAAAAGTGACAGTAATTTTGAGATTTAATAGAGTTTAGTTTATTATTGTCACGTGTACAGAGAGAAGTTCAGTGAAAAGCCTTTGTTGTGTACTATCCAGTCAAAGAGAAGACTACATGATTACAATCAAGCTATCCACAGGGTACAGATAAAGGGTACAAAACTTAGTGTGGTTAAAGATAGTTCAAAGGTGTCCAATGAGGTAGATGGGAGGTCAGGACCACACTCTAGCTGGTGAGAGGATGGTTCAGTTGCCTGATAACAGCTGGGAAGAACCTGTCCGTGAATCTGGGGGGTATGTGTTTTCAAACTTCTGTACCTCTTGCCTGATGCCTGATGGGAGAGGGGACTAGGGTGAGACTCTGTCTCATCATTATTTGATATCCAGCCTAATAAGCTGGTGTTGTCAGCGAATATGCAAATTGAGTTGGTTTGGTAGGTGGCTGCATAGTCATGAGTGTATAAGGAGTATAGTAGGCGTCTGAGAATGCATCCTTGCATGGCAACATGCATGTTGAGGAATATCATAGAGGATGATCTGTCATCTTTCCTCGCTGATTTTGGTCTGTTGGTTAGGAAGTTGAAGATCCATTGGCAATGGGGAGAACTAACTCCCAAGTTCCACTAGTTTGGGATATTGGTATTGAAAGCAGAGCTGTAGTCTATGCACAGGAATCTGACGTAGGTGTCCTAATCCAGGTTTCCAAGGGATTAGAGTAAGGCCAGGGAGATAGCATCAGCTGTGGACCTGTTGTGGCAGTAGGCAGTGGATCATGGCTGCTTAGTAGGCTAGATTAATGTGTGCCATAACCAGCCTCTCAAAGCACTTCATGATGCTAAGGCCACTGCATGGTAGTCATTAAAGCACATCATATGATTCAGCTTGGTCATATCTGTGTAGATGAAAATGTATATACATCAAACACTGTTGAAAAATGAACATACTGGAAATTGATCCCCGTATGTAACTACATCATTAAAATTATTACACAACTTGATATATCATATGGTATCAATTTACATAAAATCAGAGAGTAATGCAGCATGAAAACAGGCCATTAGACCCAACTTGTCCCTGCTACCCAAGATAGCCATCTAAGATTCCATTTGCTCCCGCCCATATTTCTCTAAATACTTTCTATCCATGTAGCTGCCCTCTTGCCTTTTCAATTTTGTTATTGTCCCGGCTTCAATCAAATAAAATAACATGTAAAACATTGCCTTTTATATCTTTACCCTCTCATTTTAAATGTATGCCACTGGCTTTTGATTGAGTTTCCTCAGAAGGTTGACCATGTGCACTCACCTTATGATTTTATGCACCTTTATAAAGTTACTGCTCAATCTCCTTCGCTCCAAGGAATAATCCTTATTTGCCTAGTCCCTCCTTATCACTCAGGTCCTTGAGTACTGGCAACATTCTCCGAAATCACCTTTGTACACTTTTTAGCTTAAGTAAGACTTTTCCACAATAGAACAACCAAAACTGCACAATACTCCAAATGCAACCCCACCAACCTCTTGAACAACTGCAACATAAAGCACCAATTCCTATATTTTGGGTCCTGGTTGATGAAAAAATGAGACTATAAAACTTTTTTAATTTGTAATTTTCTAAATTATAAATCTTCTAAATTGATTGCTTCAAAATTGTGAATGGATCATAAAACTCAAATTATAATTTATGATATTGAATCTTAAAACTGATTAACCTTTTCATTTCAGAACTGTGATGAAAGATTTCAATACAAGTATCAGCTTCGCTCTCACATGAGTATTCATATCGGTCATAAACAATTTATGTGCCAGTGGTGTGGCAAGGATTTCAACATGAAACAGTATTTTGATGAGCATATGAAGACTCACACAGGTAAGCATGTGCTTCTGTGCCTGAAGTTTTATATCTGTTTCTAATCAGAATATTTATTTCAATGTGCATTCTATGAAATTTAATGTCGTCAAAATGACGATTATGTGAATATTTCAAAGGGAGCCAGTTTCTTCCCAAAAAAATACTACTGGGGGAAAAATGTAAATATTTGTTTGTGTAACCCAACTCTCTAATTTGCTTCTCAGGTGAAAAGCCATTTATCTGTGAAATCTGCGGAAAAAGTTTCACAAGCAGACCAAACATGAAGCGCCATCGCAGAACCCATACGGGAGAGAAACCATACCCTTGTGATGTTTGTGGCCAACGTTTCCGATTCTCGAACATGTTGAAAGCTCACAAAGAGAAGTGTTTCCGAGTCACCAGCCCAGTCAATTTCCCTCCCAATGTTACCACTGCCTCTGTTGCCATGACAACCACTTCTTCGCCTCCACCAGTCACCATAAGCTCGCACAGTTCTCTTCCTCCACGACCAATGCCCCATCCACTTTCTCATCTACATCTTCATCCCCATCACCATCCACTTTCAATTCCTACTGTTGCTCACCTTCCACCACCACCCGCCCTCTTCAATGTTGAAGGTGTGAATCACAGATGTCAAAGCGAGAGCACTTTCCTGCACCATATTTGTGAAAAAAATACTGCTGCTGGTGGAAGCCACCATCATTGAGAACTCAATATTTTTACTTTCCACTTAGCGCGCAGAAGGTTCGGTGATTCTCCTGTTAACTGTGCACTAAGCAGCAAAAAACTGAGTAATCATTATGAACTACAAAGATTATTTTTATTAAATTTTAATGCACTTATTCCAAATATACAACTAACCCACTGAACAGCAAATCATTTTTTAGTTAATAATTCCATAGTGTAAGATAACTGAGCTGTCCTTTTACAGTGAACTAAGGGTTTAACCTTTTAAATTCAGATGTAACCAGTTTTGTCACTTCATATCTGTTATTAAGATATGTTTTTTTTATCTTGAATTATATTATTTGCATTAAGAAAATATGCTTATTCTTTTGCATTGATTAAATATTGTGGGAAATTTTAATCCTTTAAATTAAATAATCTCATTCTCTTGTGTCGTGCAAGAGAATTATATATTATCACTGTGCTGCAATGATTTTTGAAGCTAACAATTAAGACTGGTTGGTCCATGTCTAGCCTAACCTGCCCATTTGAAGCATTATGGAGAAGTTCTGTTAATACATGTTTTTTATTTTACTAAAAAAAATTCTATATGTTTATGTAGAAAATCTAGAAGCAATTCTAAGATACAAATGTATGTCATTAAGCATTGTAATAATTATATTTTTGTTCTTGTAGCTGTTATATACATAAAATTCAGTTTTACAAATATTTAGCATATTTATTCCAAAACATATCAGTTAATGTGTATATTTTGCCAATAAGTCCACATTTGATGCAGCACAAATCTATACATGCATTTCTTTGCAACTACTGTAATTCATATATACAGAGTACAAAACAAATTGGGGAAAAGATACTTTGGAGATATATTTGATGTCTCCGATTATAGCACTGGTCTTTTTTACATTATTGTACATTCGTGGTTCCAAGTACATGATACTGCATTTATGTTTCATAGAGCAATAGAGAGAACCGCTTGTATTCATTTGGTTTTAATAGTTTTCATTTCTATTGAGAAAATGCGGACAGCAACTCTGGAGAACATGGATATACAAAATTTCGGGTCTGAACCCTTCTTCAGATTCAAGTGATCAGATTCTTTTTTTGACAACATTCTTTTTTTGACAAAGATGATCATTGCCATGTACTTCTGTGGTACAAATGTTGCATGCCACCAATCAGCCCGTACCTGAATGTCGCCTGAGTCTTTCTGCATGCAGGCATGGACTGTTCATTTGATAAGGAGTTTCAAATGGAACTGAATGTTATGCAATCGTGATTGAACATGTACATTTTTGACCTTGTGATGAAGGAAAGGTCATTGATTAGTCAGCTGAAGATGTTTTGGCCAAGGATATTTACCTGAAGAACTTCTGCAGTCCTGTTGGGACTGCGATTAATTGGCTGCTGACAACCCCAAATATCTTAATTCAGTGGAATGTTTTCCCTTTTATGCCCATTAACTTCAGTTTTGAGGCCACATTTGGTCACATGCTGCCTTCTGTTTAAGGGTAGCCATTCTCCAATTTTTTGGTCTGTGTTCAGACAAAGGCTCTGATGAGGTAAATAATTAAATAGTCCTGGCAAAATCTAAACTGATATTGGTACATAGGCTGAATTCCACAATGGTAGTCAACAATAGTTTATAGCTTCCATCATTTTGTTGCTGATTGAAATTAGACTGATTGTGTGAGGGGTGGGGTGGGGTGGTTGGAGAGTAATTAGCCAGACTGATTTTCTCCATTTTGCAAAAGAGGCACCTGGCAATTCTCCACATTGTTGAGGAGATGCTGTGTTATAATATCCGGGAACATCCTAGCTGGAGCCCCAGCTAGAGCACAGTTTCTGAAGGACTGCAGGTAGAATGTTGTCTGATCTCACAGATTGCATTATATCCAGTGCTCTCAAACATTTCTTGAAACCATTTGGAATGAATTGAGTTGTCTGGAGATAGGCTTCTATGGTGTGTATCTCAAGGGAAAGCCAAGGTGGATCATGTAATCAGCGCTTCAGCGTGATTGTAGTTGCAAATGTTTTGGCCTTTTCTTTAGCTTCTGGGACAGTCTGCAGGATTGTCCAAGAGGTTTGTGGGAAGTGAGATATAACATTGCAGCAGGAACAAATGACAATAATGTCAGGGAATTGATGCAGCCTTGTTTGACACCAATCTTTGTTGACAATGTTTTTGTAGACCTAATGATTAATATGGCTTGCATGCCTTCATGGAGTGAGCAGCTAAATTTGAGGGGGGTGGTCCACAGTCTCTTCCAGTTGGAGTCAAAGCCTTTGGTGAAATTAAAAAAGACCTTGTGCAGTGGTTGGTTCTGCTTCCTGCAATTTTCTGTGAATTGACTTTTAATGAAGATCAGATCCAAGGATGGATGGAAGGAATCAATACAGTGAGTTACGAAGTTGCTGTTCAGCCACTGGGAGGAAGCAATCGAGGAAGACCCCATTGATTACTTCCCTTTTAGTGTACAGGGAGACCATGTTATAGTTATCATGGTCAGACGTCTCCATTTTTGATGGTGAACTGATTTCAACATCTCGGAAGTTCTCAAGAATATTCTCCTCTTCCCTAATGTGCGAGCTATGGATTTGTGCCAGAAGCTCTTCACTACTTGGATTCCATCTCCTCCTGAGGCCTTGTTATATTTGAGTCTTCTCAACTTCTTGTCAGTCAGGAATGGCAGGAAGGTTACTAGATAAACCGCGATAGGATGGAGCCAAATGCACCTCAGTAAAGATCTCGCGGGCAGAGTCACAGTTGATTAGTCTAGGGTGTTCCTTCCTTAGGACATTATTTACATCTCACCCTACACCCACATGCTGGGCCTGCCATCACTGGGGAAGGAAATGTTCCTGAAGCCACTTCATCAAATATCTCATTAGATGTGTTTTTTTGTATTAAAATATGTACCAAGGTACAATGAAATTCTTTTTTTGCATGCAGTTTAGTAAATTATTACTGTACATAAACACAATTCCAGATTATGTATAATGCGTATGGAAATAGCCCACTTAGACCTTATACAAGAATCGCTGTAATTTGGTGCTATTTTCAAAGTCCATGGTTGCTTCAAGTGCTGCTAGCCATAAAGGCCTGTTATCCTAGCTGAGTTGCATTGACATTCTGACCAAGTAAAGGTGTAGGTGTGCTCTACTGCTCCATGCCTCTGTAGGCTCTGTCCAGTCATCGCCCTATCCAATCGAACCCAGGCTGCTGCAGGGCCTCCAGCCGTTGCTTCGATCCAGATCGGCCAGCAAACTGTCCCACCTCGACCGGCCACCATTCAGCCCTTGTGCTCCAAGTGCACCTCCTGCAGCCGACCTTGAGGGTGCCAAAGGTATGACCCCAGATCCTCTTACTGGCCCTTTGTTCTTGCGTCAGCCGCCATCTTGATTCTCTCTAGGACGGGCAGGGGCTGGGCTCACCTGGCAGAGCCGCTGCCTCACAGCACCAGAGACCTCACCAGTGATAACTGTAGCCTCTAGCAACATCCTCATTCTCAACTTTAGCCTGTTCTTTTTTTTTGCACATTTAAGAATGTGCTTTGCGAGTCCTTTGGTAATTGGGCTATGAATAATTCTGACATTGTTACCATCAATTCCCAATACACATACCATTCCACTCATAATGCGTCTCTGTGCAAAAGAAAGCTACTGGTTTTTCTTTCTCAATGGATTGCCTTTCTATTCAATGAATACTTTCATTTTTAGATATCTTACAAAAAAACAATTGTATATATTGCCTCCGAATAACAGATGCTTCCAACTATGAAAATCATTCTTTTGATCTCAAAACATCTAAATGTTCCATTCTTTCAAACTCAATTTCATATTCATGAATCAGAAATATTCATTAACAATGTTGCATCCTCAAAACAGCCAAGCTTGTTCAATAATTTTGTTCCAAAATAATCACTGCATAATAATAATAATAATAACGTATTTTATTTATATAGCGCTTTTCATATACTCAAAGACGCTTTACAGAGATTTAGAGAACATAGGGAAATTAATAAATAGATAAATAAGTAAATAAATAAACGAACAGAGAAAGGAGACAGAAGGTGAGGTGACCTTCAGTGGTTGAAGGCAGTACTGAACAGGTGAGACTTCAGCGATGTTTTGAATGTGGTGAGTGTGGAGGAGTCTCTAACGTTTTGGGGTAGTGAGTTCCATAGGGTGGGAGCAGCGATGGAGAAAGCCCTGTCCCCCCAGGATCTGAGTTTGGTCCGGATGTGGGGGGATAGGAGATTGGCAGCAGCAGAGCGGAGGGTGCAGGTGGGAGTGTGCCTGTGGAGGAGGTCGGTCAGGTAGGATGGGGCCAGGTTATGGAGGGCTTTGTAGGTTATGAGGAGGATTTTGTACTGGATTCTCTGGGGGATGGGGAGCCAGTGGAGTTTATAAAGGACGGGGGTGATATGGTCACGGATCGGGGTGTGGGTGAGTAGACGGGCAGCGGAGTTTTGAATATTGAAGTTTACTGATGATTTTTGAGGGTGCGCCATAGAGGAGGCTGTTGCAGTAGTCCAGACGGGAAGGGATGAAGGCGTGGATGAGGGTTTCTGCAGCTGTGGAGGAGAGGGATGGACGGAGACGGGCAATGTTTTTGAGGTGGAAGAAGGCTGTCTTTGTGATGTGTTTGATGTGTTTGTCGAAGGAGAGGGCTTGATCAAAGAACATGTTTTTGATGGGTAACTGAAGTACATTTTCAGTTCAAATAATGGTTGTACAATATTTAATTGAGCAAATTGAGTAGCAAACATCATATTTTCAGTATTGCCAACATTTAAATATCCAGAAATTAAAAGCATCTGGTAGCTCTTCATTTTGCAGAAAATTACAGGTTGCTTTTTAAAAAAAATCAAGTTGAATCAAGAGCTAAAATTGGCATGTCACAAATGTAATGCTACGGTGGTTATGGGAGATTTCAACATGCAAGTAGACTGGGAAAATCAGGTTGGTAATGGACCCCAGGAAAGAGAGTTTGTGGAGTGTCTCCGAGATGGATTCTTAGAACAGCTTGTACTGGAGCCTACCAGGGAGAAGGCAATTCTGGACTTAGTGTTGTGTAATGACCTGATCTGATAAGGGGACTCGAGGTAAAAGAGCCATGAGGAGGCAGTGATCACAATATGAGAGGGAGAAGGGAAAATCGGAAGTGTCAGTATTGCAGTATAGCAAAGCGAATTACAGAGGCATGAGGCAGGAGCTGGCCATAATTGACTGGAAGGAGGCCTGAGCAGGGAAGACTGTGGAACAGCAATGGCAGGTATTCCTGGGAATAATGCAGAAGTTGCAGGATCAATTTATCCAGAAAAGGAGGAAAGATTCTAAGGGGAGTAAGAGGCACCCGTGGCTGACAAGGGAAGTCAAGGACAGCATAAAAATAAAAGAGAAGTACAACATAGCAAAGAAGAGTGGGAAGCCAGAGGATTGGGACTCTTTTAAAGAGCAACAGAAGATAACTAAAAAGGCAATACGGGGAGAAAAGATGAGGTACGAGGGTAAGCTAGCCAATAATATAAAGGAGGATAGTGAAAGCTTTTTTAGAAGAGGAAAAAAATAGTCAAGGCAAATGTGTGTTCCTTGAAGACAGAAGCAGGGGAATTTATTATGGGGAGCAAGGAAAAGGAAGACGAGTTGAACCGGTACTTTGGATCTGTCTTCTCTAAGGAAGATACAAACAATTTCCCAGATGTTCTAGTGGCCAGAGATCCTAGGGTGGCAGAGGAACTGAAGGAAATCCACATTAGGCAGGAAATGGTGTTGGGTAGACTGATGGGACTGAAGGCTGATAAATCCCCAGGGCCTGATGGTCTGCATCCCAGGGTACTTAAGGAAGTGGCTCTAGAAGTGACTAGTGGGGTACCGCAAGGCTCGGTGCTGGGACCGCAGCTATTTACAATATACATTAATGACTTGGATGAAGGGATTAAAAGTACCATTAGCAAATTTGCAGATGATACAAAGCTGGGTGGTAGTGTGAACTGTGAGGAAGATGCTATGAGGTTGCAGGGTGACTTGGACAGGTTGTGTGAGTGGGCAGATGCATGGCAAATGCAGTTTAATGTGGATAAGTGAGTTTATCCACTTTTGTGGTAAGAATAGGAAGGCAGATTATCATCTGAATGGTGTCAGGTTAGGAAAAGGGGACGTACAACGAGATCCTAGTGCATCAGTCACTGAAAGGAAGCATGCAGGTACAGCAGGCAGTGAAGAAAGACAATGGAATGTTGGCCTTCATAACAAGAGGAGTTGAGTATAGGAGCAAAGAAGTCCTTCTGCAGTTGTACAGAGCCCAAGTGAGACCGCACCTGGAGTACTGTGTGCAGTTTTGGTCTCCAAATTTGAGGAAGAATATTCTTGCTGTTGAGGGCATGCAGCGTAGGTTTACTAGGTTAATTCCTGGAATGGCGGGACTGTCGTATGTTGAATGACTGGAGCGACTAGGCTTGTATACACTGGAATTTAGAAGGATGAGAGGGGATCTTATCGAAACATATAAGATTATTAAGGGGTTGGACACGTTAGAGGCAGGAAACATGTTCCCAATGTTGGGGGCATCCAGAACATGGGGCCACAGTTTAAGAATAAGGGGTAGGCCATTTAGAACGGAGATGAGGAAAAATCTTTTCAGTCAGAGTTGTAAATCTGTGGAATTCTCTGCCTCAGTAGGCAGTGGAAGCCAATTCTCTGGATGCTTTCAAGGGAGAGCTAGATAGAGCTCTTAAGGATAGCGGAGTCAGGGGGTATGGGGAGAAGGCAGGAACGAGGTACTGATTGAGAATGATCAGCCATGATCACATTGAATGGTGGTGCTGGCTCGAAGGGCCGAATGGCCTACTCCTGCACCTATTGTCTATTTTACCGACTTTGACTCTGTGTCTCCTATGTTATCGGGGAAACTAAACCATGAACATCTGCTGAAAGATTAATTTCACAAGTGCAACTCCTTGACCTTCATACTGTGCTGGATGATCCAAGGGTTGGGCAAGGACTATCTTTGTATGTTTTAAAACTCTATTACATCTGCACCTTCAACTTGAGTCTTGAGCTTATGGAAATGGTCGTCTACAGGCTCTGTCAATTTCCATTGATACTCCCATCGATGCAAGGGCAGCTGACAACATCTCCAAACTACAAGTCAATGCATTCTACGCCTTCTGCTGTGTGATGGAATCTGGTATGCAAATGTCTCTTCTCCGACCCCCATCTGCTGGATAAACTGGCCAGCTCCTTCCTGCCTCATGCCTCTGTAATTCGCTTTGCTATACTGTAATACTGACACTTCCGATTTTCCCTTCTCCCTCTCAATTTGTAGAGTAAAACTTATCATATTGTGATCACTGCATCCTAATGGCTCTTTTACCTCGAGTCCCCTTATCAGGTCAGGTTCATTACACGACACTAAATCCAGAATTGCCTTCTCCCTAGTAGGCTCCAGTACAAGCTGTTCTAGGAATCCATCTCGGAGGTACTCCACAAACTCTCTTTCCTGGGGTCCATTACCAACCTGATTTTCCCAGTCCACCTGCATGTGGAAATCTCCCATAACCACCATAGCATTACATTCGCGACATGCCAATTTTAGCTCTTGATTCAACATGCACCCTATGTCGAGGCTACTGTTTGGGGGCTGTAGATAACTCCCATTAGGGTCTTTTTACCCTTACAATTCCTAATTTCTATCCATACTGATTCTACATCTCCTGATTCTATGTCACCCCTTGCAAGGGAGTGAATATCATTCCTCACCAACAGAGCGACCCCACCCCCTCTGCCCACCTGTCTGTCTTTTCTATATGTTGTGTACCCCTGAATATTCAGTTCACAGCCCTGGTCCTCTTGTAGCCATGTCTCAGTGATTCCCACAACATCATACTTGCCAATGTCTAACTGAGCCTCGAGCTCATCCACTTTATTTCTTATACTTCGCGCATTTAAATACAACACTTTAATTTCGGTATTCACCTCCCCTCTCACACCGGTCACAATTGGCCCTAACCTTACTCTCTTATCCCTTCTAGACCTTCGCTCCCCATTCATTCGAGAGTCCTTTGCAATTTCTCCTGTATTCGCTTCCCCGTTAACTCCATCTTCATATCCCCCCCACTACTTAGTTTAAAGCCACACTTGTAGCACTAGCACTTGAATGGCGGTGCTGGCTCGAAGGGCCAAATGGCCTCCTCCTGTACCTATTGTCTATTGTCTACCACACAGTTTCAGTCTTCAGCACTTCTTTGGAATGTGGAGTTTGCATTTAATGTTTTAGCCACCTGCATACAAAATATTTTACTAACCTTTCTTGTATTTGTATTTTCTTTGGATTCCCAATTTGTGGACAACCAAAGCCACAAAAAACAGGTAATAGCGAGATAGTGCATGGAGAACCACACTATCACGCTATCAACACCCCAGATTGTGTTCTGTAACAACATAGTGAAGTCTATGGTGGCCCAAGCAGTTGTACTGACCTCTCTAGCCTGCTGTGTGAATCTGGACTACATTAATTAAACATCATCTTACATGACCACAATCATTAATTGTCACGGTCATACAATAGCACCCTAAACGTCTGCATACAGCATAGTTACTTCAGGCAATATGTCATGTCCGTATAGTCCCCGGGGATAATTGCACATTTTTTCCACTTCTGCAAGAAAAAATATTGCAATGTTCATTACTCATCTGGAATGTTTCGGAAGTCGAAAAGCAACAGTGTGAGAAAATTGATTTTCTTCGCACGAGTTACAATCAACGAAGATCTGTAGACAGTGACGCTCAACTCTCCTCAAACTAATGTCCAATTCTGCAACAGACACTAGTGGCAGCAAGAGGCAGCAGCTGAGAAGCCCTTTCTTCAAAATTCAACATTTCCATTAAGCCGCTGTTAATTCTCGAACAACAGTGCATTTTGGGGCATTTTCAACTGAAACGTTCAGGGAACACCTAGTTTCTGCATGAATGTTGGTGAAAAGGCATTTAACTACAAAATGTATAAAATAAGACAGCTTTGGGTCGGTCATTCACTATTTTGCTCAGTTGTCCAGCACTGCTTTGAATTGTGAAATTTGCATTTAACATCTATGCCATCTTCATCCAAACTATTTTGCTAACCATGTCACCATTTTCTCAACTCTACCTTTATTGAAAAATATATGAAAAAACTTTTTATATTATGGTTTCTTCAAAAATCATCATACCTTTTCTTCTGAGGAAAAATCAATGTCAAATCACATCTATTTCACTAACCTTTCAGTAAAAGTTCAATAGAAGATTAAGGTGGACAGGATTCACGATGACTGAATGGATTCGGAACTGCCTTATTCATAGAAGACAGAGGGTTATGTTGGAGGGAGATATTCTGGCAGGAGTTCTATGACCAGTGGAGTTCCACCGGGATCTGTGCTGGGACCTCTGCTGTTTGTAAGACATATAAATGACTTGGACGTAAATGTAGATGGGCTGGTGAGTAAGTTTGCTGAAGACACGAAAATTGGAGCTGTATGACTATCATGATACTATGAAGATGACTGAGTGCAGGGGTACTCAGAGGAGGGTGGAGTGGATAGGTCTGAGTGGATGAATGGATGAAGGGGACAGTGTTGAGGGGGGCACAGTGGGGGTGGCAGAATAGCAGGATGGAACAGTGGCGCAGCTGGTAGAGCTGCTGCATCACAACGCCAGAGACCTGGGTTCAATCCTGACCTTGGGTGCTCTTTGTGCACATTTTTCCTGTGCTGCCATAGTTTTCTCTGGGTGATCCGGCACCAAAGAGGTGCAGGTTTGTAAGTTAATTGACCCTCTGTGAGTTGCCCCCACTGTATAAGAATTGGATGAGAAAGTGGGATAACATCAAACTCGTGTGACCGGGTGATCGATGGTCAATGTGGACTCGGTGACCCAAAGGGTCTGTTTCCATGCTGTATCTCTAAACTAAATTGGAGCATTTTGATGACCTATTCCAAATTCCAAAACTCTCCAGTTTAGTGAGCAGCACATCTTATTTTTCTTCATTCTAGATTCCAATAATCATAAATATTCAGTATACCAGATTAAAGCTGCCTTTTTGTCCTTTATCTGAAACATTGCAAGTGTACTCAGCCTGTTGTATTAAGAGAATCGTCAGAAATTAATGTTAATATATTAAAGAAAGGCACAAAGTGCAGGATTAACGTAGCTGGTCAGAAGCTTCTCTGGAGAAAATGGATAGATGACATTTCGGGTCGGGACCCTTCTTCAGACTGATGGGGGGGGGGGGTGAGTGGGAAAATAAACTGGGAGAGAAGAGGGGGCTGGACAAATCAAGTGCTTCCTATCCCTTTCACCTATCTTACCGATTTCATATGCCCATCATCCTCACCCCTCCTTAGTCCACTAATCACCTTTTGCTTTTGCCAGTTTACGACCCCTCTCCTCAATACTAAGTGCCATCCCTTTTCACTTTCAGACCTGATGCAGGGTTTTGACTATTTCCATCCACAGATACTGCAGGACCCATTGGTTTCCTCCAGCAGTTTGTTGCTCCAAACTCAGCATCTGCTGTGTGAGAAGGAACTGCAGATGCTGGTTTAAGATGAAAATAGACACAAAAAGCTGGAGTAACTCAGTGGGACAGCAGCATCTCTGGGGAGAAGGAATGGATGACGTTTTGGGTCGAAACTGAAGAAGGATCGAGACCCGAAACGTCACCCATTCCTTCTCTCCAGAGATGCTGCCGTCCCGCTGAGTTACTCCAGCTTTTTGTGTCTATCTTCTGCTGTCCCTTGTATCTCCACCACCTCTGGTGCATGTTCCACTTTTTTTTTTAATCGCCTCGCTAATCTCCTTTAAACTTTCTCCTCATTTAAATCCTACCCTTTCTAGTATTTGACGTTTCCACTCTGGGGAATAAAAGATTCTGACCATCTACCTTTTGATTCTAATAATTTTATGTTATATGTATTAGCCTCTGAAACTCCAAAAAGAACATTTCAAAATGTTCCCTTTGTGGTCCAACCAAATTTCAGTATAGCATAACTTCCCTGCTTTTCAATCTTTTTCCTCTAGAATTGCTAGGCTTGCTTTGATTGAGACTTTGCTAATCGTGTGGTAATGTTAAACGATCAGTAAGTTTGTACTCTGATCTATTTGTTCCTCTCAGCCATCTTCTTTGTCATAAGTAATTTCCCTGGTCTTCCTATCAAAATGAACTATCTTGCATGTACCTGTGTTGAGCATCTTTTGCCAATTATTTCCCCATACTGCAAGTTTATTAATAGCTTCCAATAATTTGTAACAACATTGACAAAATCTCAAATTGGCAAAACAACAAAATCTCTGAGATTTAACTTCATCTTCAAATTCAGAAATTGCATTCTTTACTCCAACATCTAAATCATTAATATGAATTGCTGAAAGCTTTGGTCCACGTGCTAATCCATGTAAAACACTGCTACTCAGCTTCTTTCACTGAGAATAACTTCTCTTTACTCCCACACTCTGCTTTTTTGTCTTGAAGCCAGGTCGCAATGAATTCCCCCGTTGCCTCGTTACTCTGCCTTCTCTCTCCTTATTCATTAGTCTGTTTAATGGCACTTCCTTATCAAAAGCCTTTTGAAAATTCAGATAAATTACACTTAACTGCAAGCTCTCTGTTACTTCATCAAAATACTCAAAAGATTTGATGTAGCAAGATTTTCCTTTTTAAGATAGTGTCATAAAATTAAACAGTATGGGAAGCAGGCCATTCGGCCCAACTTGCCCATGCACACCAAGATACCAAAATCTACGCTAACTGCTAATTATACTGCTTCTTTATTTCTAGATATTCTCCTATTCTCGTCTTCAGTGAGGATTCCAATATTCTTCTTCCAACTATTTTACGCAAACTAGTCTGTCGTACCCTGAATCTATACACTAAAACTCTCGTTTGTTTGTTTGTTCCTGAACTACAGCCAAAACGGTACAAGACAGCATGACAATTTTAGGCCCACCTTATATCACCGTCTTCCCTTTGGTGCTAATGGAAGAAGTTTCATTGAAATCGGTGTTATATTTTTAAAGTTATTCACATTTTAAAGTTTAAATCTATCTCCTAGAGAGGGAGGGAGGAGGGAGGATAAGGGGGGCTGAGGTGGAGGAGGGAGGGGGAGGGGCAGGAGGGGGAGGATGAGGGTGATGGAGTAGGGAGGAGGGGGAGAAGGGAGGATGAGGGGGGTGGAGTAGGGGAGGGGAAGTAGAGAGGGAGGGGGGATGATGAGGGGGATGGAGTGGGGGGGGGGATGGAGTGGGGGGGAGAGGAGGGAGAGGAGGAGAGGGTGCTGCACCAATGCAGGAGAGGTTTGGGCCCCAAGGGTGGGAGTGGGGGGGAGGAGAGGGGAGGGGGGTGGAGGAGGGGAGATGGGGGAAAAGGAGGGGAGTTGGGGGTGGGGGGGGGGACATGGACTGTTGTGATTTGCTGTTGAAGACCACTGGAGCAAGTATGTCTTCAATGAAATTAGATATGTGCAGTTTTAAATGAAACTCTTCATATTATGAATTTTGATGTAAAATTCTGAATTTTGGACATCAAAATTCTGAATTTATAAAATCAAATGTTGGGAGGTCTGTATTAGCTACAGGGAGAAATTGGACAGACCTGTAATGTTTTCTCTGGTATGCCGGAGGTTCACGGGAGACCTAATACAAGTATATAAAATTATGATAGGCATAGATAGGGTAGACAGTCAGGACCATTTCTCCAGGATGGAAAAATCAAATATTAGAGGGCATAGCTTCAAGGTATGAGAGGCAAAGTTTAAAGAAGATGTGCAGGACAAGTTGTTTCAGAGATGGTGTTGGTGCCTGGAATGCGATGCTGGGTGATGGTGGAGGCAGATACAATAATAGCATTTAAGAGACTTTTGGATAGGTATATGTATATGCAGGGAGTTGAGGGATCTGGATTACATGCAGGGTGATAACAGTTGGTCTTGGCATCATATTCGATACAGACATTGTGGGCTGAAGGGCCTGCCCTTGTGCTGTGCTGGTCTGTGTTCTATATCATCGCCATCCTGCTTCCTGGTAGATACTGAACTGAAATAATGGTATATTATTTCTGGCACCTCTTAATCAGTTTAGTTTATTGTCACGTGTACCGTGGTACAGTGAAAAGCTTTGGTTGCATGCTAACCAGCCAGCATAAAGACTATACATGATTACAATTGAGCCATTTACAGTGTATAAGGGAATAACATTTTGTGCAAGGTTAAGCCAGTAAAGTCCCATCAAAGATAGTCCGAGAGTCACCATTGAGGTAGATAGTCGTTCAGGACTGCTCTCTAGTTGTGGTAGGATGTTTCATTTGCCTGATTACAGTTGGGAAGAAACTGTCCCTAAATCTGGAGGTGTGAATTTTCACACTTCGATACGTCTGGCCCAATGCGAGAGGGGAGAAGAGGGTGGCCAGGCTGCGACTCGTCCTTGATTATGCTGCTGACCTGGCCGAGCAATGTGAGGTATAAATGGAGTAAATGGAAGGGAGATTGGTTTATGTGATGGTCTGGGCCACATCCACAATTCGCTGCAATTTCTTATGGTCTTGGATGGAGCTGTTCCTAACCCAAGCTGTGATTTTATCATTCCCCAGTTTATGCATTCATGACTCTGTTCACATCCAAATCTTATTTAATTGACATGTTCATAAAGTATTTTGCCAGTTTGTTTTATGTCCCTTGATAATTTAATTTCATATTGCCTCCTTGCCTTCCCAATTCTTTCTTATCCCGTAACCTACTGGCTATCTTTGTATATCTTTGTCTCAGTCCACAATTGTTTCTTTGTCTTGGTTCATCCATAAAGTCTCATGAGAGTTTTGCTTGTTCTTTTCTTGAGCAGAATACAACCTTCTGACACCCTGTTGAAAACTGGTTCAATCCTCCCCATTGTCATTCCACTTTGTTGTTTGCCAATATTGTTGCCAGTTTTGAAAACCAAAGAAAATTCCACATGTTGTATATCCAAAATAAAAACACTACTGAAAACTTCCAACATTTTAAGTTTCAAAATTTGTTTTCTGTTTCATCTTTCCAAATACTCATCTCGGCCTTTTACAATTAATTTTCATCAGTTTGCTTTTTATCATGCCTAGGTCCACTTTATCATCAAGTAACAAAAAAGTTGTGTTGTTATGTGCTAATACTAAGCATTGAAAAAATTAACTAAAAATGAAAATCAAATCTTTTGCAGCCAATAAATAATCATTTAAATATATTAAATTTCTTTTAAAATGTCTGGAATTTTAAAAAACTCGTGAGATTTTTCTGAATAATTAATAAAATTTAGAAATTCCAAAAACATTTAAGTTGTCTGCTAATTTGAATATCTTCAAATACCTATTCTAATTTGAATAGTTTCTAAAATAACTCGACAACACATGCTGTATGTCTGATCATATATGTTGGTGCACTTTAACGCATATTATGTACATGGGCTGATACACAGATATCAGAAACTGAAGGTAGAGACAAAATGCTGGAGTAACTCAGCGGGTCAGGCAGCATCACTGGAGAAAATAGGTGACGTTTCAGGTCGAGACCCTCAGTCTGAGAGTCAGGAAGAGGAAAACTAGAGGTATGAAAAGATACAGAACATATCAGAGCAGGCACCAATGACCGAATAAGGATGGATCCCACATTGGTCCTTTGTTGGCTGTAGAAGAGGTGATAACAATGGGATACAAACAGTGAAACTAGCAGGACAACTAGGGTGGGAGAGGGATGGAGAAAGAGAGAATGCAAGGGTTACCTGAAATTGGAGAAATCAATATTCATTCTGCTGGGTTGTAGGCAGCCCAAGCGAAATATGAAGTGCTGTTCATCCAATTTGCATGTGGCCTCATTCTGACAGTGGAGGAGGCCTAGGACAGAAAAGTCAGAATGGGAAGGGGGTTCAAATGTTTGGCAACCAGTAGATCACCTCGGCCAAGGTGGGCTGAGCGTAGGTGTTCGGCGAAATGATCACCCAGCCTGTGCTTGGTCTCGCCGATATATAGAAGTCCACACCAAGAACAACGGATACAGTAGATGAGGTTGGAGGAGGTATAAGTGAACCTGAAGTTTTGTTGTGTCTACAAAATGGACATGTAGGGGAAAAAAACAAGAATTTCTATTTAAAATATGTAAACTCATTTTTACATTCCTATATTTTAAGAATATGTGTACTATGGCCAGAAATCATACACTTCCAATAAATCTGTGGTCTAAACCCATCCACTGAAAAGCAGCTTTAGATGAAAAGAATTCTCATAGCGCAGCGCGTGTGTCAGCGTTTGATTTTAATGGTCAAAATGAATGCAACTAGATTCTGTGAATGACATGTCATGATAAACTACTTAGAAAGTCAATGAATTCCAACTCCTGTTTTTAAAAAAATCACCAAGATCAACTTTATTCAACAACAATTTTTTCCTATGATTGATGTAAAAATGCACGCCCACAATCCACACCTGGCTGTTGCAGCTGCTTTTCAGTGGACGGGTTTAGACCACAGATGTCATGCTCAGAGGCGGCATTGACGTGTGAAAAGGGCTGTCCTCATGGTCAGGTGTGCATTTCCCCTACAAACAACACAGCAGTAAAACTCAGTATATCTTTTTAGTAGTGTCTGTCTATGTGTGAGCTTTGGCTTTTAATAAACGTCGTGAATTGCCTGTGTCTGTGCTTGCCTCATTGATCTAAATGAACGAATGAAAAGAGTTCTCATAACGCAGCGCGTGTGTCAGCGTTTGATTTTAATGGTCAAAATGAATGCGTCGAGAATCTGTGAATAACATGTCATGAAAAAGTACTTAGAAATTCAATAAATTCCGACAGCTATTTAAGAAATCAACAAAATCAACTTTATTCAAAAACAACATATTCCCATGAAAGATGGGTAATTGCATGCAAAAATATATATTTTTAAACGGGCACTTCAAACAAATGCAAAATATACCTAGAAATTTCACTGGACGGACCTTGCTGTCGGTGTGTTCACGTGTGAGTTGTGCTTGTGAGACCTCCACATGTGCAGGTTGTCGTTGGTTGTCTTGCTTGCCGTGGTCCCTGTCGTAGTGGACGTCCTAGGTAGCGAAGACTGAGTCGCCGGTTGTCGTCAGCTTGCCGTCGCCTATGTGGTAGGTTGTCTTAGCTTGTCGCGGGCATTGTCGTACGGTTATTTTTTTCGGCGATCTGCTACGACTTTGACAGTCGCCGGCAGTCACCTAAAAAATCGCCAAAGTGGGCCAGGCCCTTAAGGTTTGGCTGATGTCTCGAACAGTTTTATTCTTGTTTCTCAGTCTCATAATGGCTTCTTTGACTATCATTGGCACAACTTTGGTCCTCATGTTGATAAAAAGCAATACAAGTTTCCAAAGGTGATGGAAAGACTGGAGGAAAGACTAGTTGCTGAGAGCTCTCTTATACCTGCCTTAAGGAGGCATTTAAACACACCTGAGCATTTACAAATGCCTGTGAAGCCATGTGTACCAAACATTATGGTGACCTGAAATGGGGGGATTATATATAAACGCATCTGTAATTTCTACATGGTGAAACCAAAATGTATAAAAATAGCCTTTAATAAAATCTGACAATGTGCACTTCAACCACATATGATTTTTTTAATTAAAAATCTCACATTGTGTAGTACAGAGGCAAAAAAATAAATGATGGGTCTTTGTACCAAACATTATGGAGGGCACTGTATTAGTACATTTGGGAGAGAGTATGTTAATTGGTGTAATTGGTGTAAAACAATCTGATGTAGGGTTGTCCACAAGTTGGACGTTCATAATATAGGAACAGCCTGTTTATATTTTCTTTGTAAAAGATTATATATTTTTAAATCTTGTTTAATTTAGTTCGTTTTTATTTATACCTTTCTTCAGCCAATGTAATTCAATTTACTTTTCCTTTTTTAAATTTTAGCAGCAGAGCACAATTCAGCTGAGAGTCACAAGATTCTGCCTCGCCCCTCATACCATTCCAGTGTCCTTTTTGTTAAGTAATTGTTCCAGCCATTCCTTCGATGTAGCAATAAGCTTTGAATTAGCTCAAGGCCTCAAAACCCATTGCACTCTTTGAGGTCACAGTCAAGAATGTTAAAGGTTACTGTATTATGGCAGGTATTGCCTTTAAGAAAAATCCAAACGGAGATCTCCCTGTCAGGAGGTCACGGAAAGATTCCGCCGCACTATTTGAATGAGAATGTGGAGGTTTTCCTGGTCATTTAAATGACTCAGCTAAAATCACAAGATTCATCTCTGCTGTTTGCACGGTCTCGCTGTATGAAAATTAGTTTGCTTCCTTCGGCAAAGAACACCGATTCTTAATACATTTCAAAATTGATTAATTGGTTGCAAAATGTGTTAGGGCATACCAACTTAAATATCAAGAGTATAATTTTTATTGTAGCATGCCTCTGTGTAGTAATCCCTGGTGTACCTTCATTAAGATTAAAAGCTGAAAATTCAGAATGTGCTCTTTACAAGTCAGACGTCCACCCAGGGATTTATCGTACAAGCTTGACCCCTCACAGTGATTTAGTGAACAGTACTGGACGTGTATAGTTTGAGCAGAGTCTGATCATAATTCCTTACAAAGAACAGCTAGACATAGAAACTGGCCCTTTGCCAAACATGATGTCATGACCAACTCTTATCTGCCTGCAGATAATCTGTATCTCTGCATGTCCATGTACCTATCAAAAAGTCTCTTAAATGTCATTGTCGTATCTGCTTCCACCACCACTAGCAGTGTATCACATTTCTATTCCACTCCTCCTGAGTAGGGCTCGACTTTTTTTTATATGGATGATTGCTGCTCTGCAATTATTAAGTGTAGCCCGACTGATGAATAAGCTCGTAAAGTGCGTCGTGGCAGTTTGACATTTTTGACATTTCATAATAGCAATTTTGTTCCTCTTTCATGTTGAGCAAAAGCTTCACAATGAATTCCATCACTTTTTAACATTGATCCTCGGTTATTTCAACATTTTTCAAGAATAATGCTGCTCTCTTTTCCGTCATATTTTCATTTCTTTGCCAATGCCATTTTAAATCTGGTTCAAGATGTCTTGCCAGTATATTGAATTCATGCAGCTCGCTGGCTTCCATTTCCTCTCCTATTTATGTATCTGAAAATATAAATAATTTGCTTTGGTCTTCTGACTTAATCCGTTCAGAAGCAGTATGATTCTCAACAAAAATTCCTCGTGTATCAAGAGTGGTTGCTCTTGACTTCCACAAAGTACCTACCACAAAGTACAAAACAAACTGCTGGAGGAACTCAGCGGGTCAAGCAGTATCTATGGAGGCAAAGCGATGGTCAATGTTTTGGATCAAGCCCCTGCATCGGTACTGAGAGTGCAGCGGGATAAAGCAGTATAAAAAGGTGAGAGAGAGGGGAGGGAGACTAGCTGGTGAGTGATAGGTGGAACCAGGTGAGGTGGGGATGATGAGCAGATAAAACCAAGGGGAGAAGTGGGAGAGTGTGGCACAGAGACCCAAGCCTGGTAGATAATGGGTGGAAATAGATAACGAAATATGGATCAGGAACATGGAGGCAGGTGGGGGTAAGCTGGGAAGGGGGGGGGTGGATGTTGAAGTTACAGCCAGAGACTGGAGGGTGACAAATGAAATCCGATAAGGAAGGGATGATGGACAGATCGGGCCAGGTACGGGAGGGGTGAGCATAGAGTCAAATAGGGATAAATAGGAGAGAAGTGGGAAGGTGATAAGTGGAGCCAGATAGGAGAGGGAGGGTGGGCAGATGGACCCAGATGAGGAATGGAATAAAAAGGGTAGGCCAAGAGAGAAGCAGCCCAGGTGAAAGGTGTGTGGGTGATGGGCATGTGGGGTGCAGGGCAGGGGGAAAATGGAAAACATCAACAAAAGGACAGAGTACCCCGGTGGGCCAGAAGGAATGAGAAAGGAACACTGGAGGTGACCAATTCCCCTCCATTGGCCGAACTTATTCCTGCTTTTGCCAATTTCTCTTTTGATTCCTCTCCCTTTTTACAAATCAATAGTGCTTGTATGGACACCAGCTCCATTAGTTTTTTTGCATTGGCTACGTGGAACAGACCTTGTTCCAAGCCTAGTTTGGCACCACTCTCCGACTATTCGTCCACTACATTGATGCTGCCTCCTGCACTCATGCAGACTCATCAACTTTATCACCTCCAATACTAACTTCCATCCTGCTCTCAAATTCATAGGACCATTTCTGACACCGGGTTTCTCTGTCTCCATCTCACGAGACAATCTATCCACTGAAATCCACCATAAAGCCATTGACCATACGCATGGTGATAATCCAATTAAGTAGGGGAACTGGTATAGGATGCTGCATGAAACGGATCATTGTTGTGTTAAACTGCATGCTGATGAGAGTACTTTATAACCGATGACAAATATGTTAAGCTTCCACTGAACCTGTAACAGGATAAAATCCATAAAATAATTTTAAAAACACAAAAACAAGCTGATAACTTGCCACTTCGATTCTTTACAAGTGCACATAAAAAATACAATTTGTTATGTTATATGCTTCTGAAATGGTTTTAGATTTTTACAGCAGATTTGTTCTTGAGGCTGGAAATTGGAACGAGAACAAGGGGGACGACCGAGAGCGTAGGAGGACCCACATTGCCGAGAGCTACCTGACAGATCCCCCTGAGAACGAAGGGGGGACCTGGTGGATGGGGGGGAGGGGGGCTGTTGAGAACGAAGGGGGGACCCGGCGGAGTGGGGGTCCATCAAGAACGAAGGGGGGAGGTGCCTGCTGCCATGTGTGGCGGCAGGCAGAAGATAGAACTGTTCAGTGAACCTTTGTAACTTTGTGCCAGACATGAGGCAACTCTTGTGTACTGCCTAGGTGAGGTCTGCTGTATGAGTTTACCAGGTTGTATGTAAAACAAAGCATTTCACTGTATCTAGGTACATGTGGCAATAAGGTATCATGTGGCATAAGGCCAGGTCACTCAGACACACTAAGGTACTGCCTCATCAGAAAATAATTATTTTGCTGACCCATTTAACACAGCAGCAACAATTGATTTGGAATTGCATACTTTCATTTCTCACAATGATAAGTAGTTCACTCAGATGGGGAACCACATATCCGTCATCGTTTGAAACTTCCAAAAATGACTCAGCACTTGGCTGCCACTGCTGTCGATTTGAACGCAAGTACACTGACAAAGGAGAAGTTAATGGCGAGTGCAGCAGAAGCACATGATGGGGAGCTGGGGATGACGCAAACTACTGGCCACAATCTAGGATCTAACAGTGCAGTGACTTCCATTTCCTACTGAATGATGAATAGGCAAAGATGCATAAGCTTGAGGTAATGATGTTGGTTTTGTTGTTGATGATGAAGCTGATCATCTCCCTCACAGCACCAGCAATGTCCATGGTCAATGGATGAAAAGGCTAGTTGGAGATCAGGACCTCAAACCTGGTACAAAACGCATGGTATTGCAAGAAGTGGTTCATGCTTATGGCACTTGGATTACCCTGAGCAGTCACCTCAAAGCGCAGGAAAGATACATTGCTCCCAAATCCTCCAAAACTGTGAACAAGATAAACTCACTCGCAGTGGTCCTCTCCTTGACCAACATCCCCAGGATTGAGGCTCACATTATACATCAGCTTAGTTGAGCAGCTCACATCATCTGTAAACCTGACACCAGCTTCCAAGAAGTGTTTGCTCAAAGTGGAGAAGGAACATTTATGTTGGTGTTAAGAATCTCATGTTTCTGCGTCAGAAGCAGCAAAAATGGCAAAAGGCATGCATGTGTAGGAAGGAACTGGTTTACAGCAGATGCTGGTTCACACTGAAAATAGACACATAATGCTGGAGTAACTCAGAGGGTCAGGCAGCATCTCTGGAGAAAAGGAATAGGTGATCTTTATGGTCGAGACCCTTCTTCTCGACCTGAAACGTCATGTAAAACGCATGCATCTCCTCGCAAACTACCCATCAACCCTGCTCCATCAAACACCCCTTTCCCATCTGTAGAAGGGTCGGCATTGTCACATGCACCCGATCCTTCACCACAGTAATAGAATGGAAGCAAGTCAAACTGGGGGCAAGGCTGAGAAGATGACAGCATGGAAATGTGCTCCAGAATTAGAATGGCTCTGAATGATGGGTTGATTTCAGCTCTTTTCCTTACATTACTATACATTGATCCCAGAACAAAACTTCAGGCTGCGTCTTTCAAGAGTACAGGATAAAATTGTTGGGAAGCTTTGTTTTGGACCAGCTTTATGCCCTGCAGGTGAAAAAGCTGAACCCTTCATGCAAATGACAGAGGTTGTTAACATAGTGTTACCAGCCAACTATCTATCTAAATATAATTGACTTTTGCTGTTTAACAAAGATAAATATCAGTGGCAAGGCAATAAAGACTCAACTAATGATATCCGATACTACATAGTTTAAGTATTATCACATGGTGCACTCAGTTCTAAAAGATTTACTTACATTCTAATAAAACAATCAATAAAAAATAATTTATAGTTCAGGGAGTGCATGACAAACTCACAATAGGTCTTTGAGTAATTTAAAATATACTGCTTGTTCAAATAGACAATGGTAGTGCCATATGTTTTAATCGCTCTTACCCCCGTTATCTGAACAGTGTTGCAACAAGATAGTTAATCAGGAACAAATAAGTGAGAAGCTTCAATTTTTGCCTCATCCTTTTCTGAACGCCTCAAAGAACCTATAACAAACAAATCCCAAGACCTAGTTCTGGAGTAACTCAGCGGCTCAGGCAACATCTGTGAAGGTGATAGGCAACATCTCAGGTCGGGGCCCTTCTTCAGACTGTCGCAGATGCTGCCTGACCCATTGAGTTATGCTCGCACTTTGTGTTTTACTCAAGACTCCAGCATCTTCAGTTCCTTGTATTTTCAAACTCCAAGACGTAGTGCTTATTGCAATTTTAAAGACAGAATGTGCAAAGACTCCAAAGACTCCAAAGACGTACAGATATGTAGGTTAATTGGCTGGGTAAATGTAAAAATTGTCCCTAGTGGGTGTAGGATAGTGTTAATGTACGGGGATCGTTGGGCGGCACGGACTTGGTGGGCCGAAAAGGCCTGTTTCCGGCTGTATATATATATGATATATATGATATATATATATATATGATATGTTCCAAGGAATTGCAAGGAAAGCATTTCAAGAGTCCAAAGAGAGAGAATAAAGAGTGTTTTATTGTCAAATGTCCTGAGACTGAACAATGAAATTCTTACTTGCACAACAGATATGCTAACATGGTGTGTAGGAAGGAATTACTCCAGCATTTTGTGTCAATGCTAACATGGTGCTCTGTAAACACCATTGTAAACACCAAAAAAGAAGTTCAGTATATTGTTTGTTGTTGTTCGTCCTTTGGGTTCGAAGATGACCATGACTTCACTTTCAGTTGGAGGATTGGTGACTGTGGGTCTGGAAGTGACTGGTGAGGCCAATCCGGGCCCGGAAGGCATGCCCACACGTAGACACAAGTGGATGGGTGCTGCAGTGGAAGTGGAGGTAGCCCGGGCCTTGCGCGCGGTGCGTTTCCTCTGGGCCTCTGCAGTGCATCTGTTCTCTGCTGCACGGGCTCCTGTGGTGAGCTTGCTATGCCAGGTTGGACGGTCCAGAGCAAGAGACTCCCAAGTGCTGAGGTTGATGTCCAAGTCTTTGAGGGACACTTTGAGGCAGTCCTTAAACCGTTTCTTCTGTCCTTCTACTGAGCGCTTGCCCTGACACAGTTCTCCATTCAGAAGCTGTTTTGGCAGTCGACTCTCGGGCATTCTGACGACATGGCCTGCCCATCTGGCTTGGGCTTTCCGTAGGAGGGTGTGGACGCTGGGGATTCCAAGACCTCTGCGCCGGGAATTTTGTCCTGCCACCTGATGTGTAGGAGTCTGCGTAGGCAGCTCAAGTGAAAGTGGTTGAGCTGTTTGGCATGTCTGCTGTAGACAGTCCAAGTCTCACTGGCATAGAGAAGAGTGGTGAGTACCACTGCACGGTAGACCTTCAGCTTGGTGGTAAGGCTGAGTCCTCTCCGCTCCCAAACATTCCCACGGAGTCACCCAAAGGCAGCGCTGGCCTTGGCAATTCTGTTGTTGACCTCAGCGTCAATGTTCACCACTCGCGAGAGTGTACTACCCAGATAGGTAAAGCTGTCGACTGCCTGTAGATTCTGCCCCTTCACCACGATGTGTGGTTCCTGGTAGGGCTTTCCAGGTGCGGGCTGGTACACAACTTCAGTCTTTTTGGTGCTAATGGAGAGACCAAAGTTGTCACAAGCCTGTAAGAAGCAGTCCATTTCATGCTGCATCTTCTGTTCTGTGCTGGCGTTGAGGGCGCAGTTATCAGCAAACAAGAAATCTCTGATGATGGTCTCCTTCATCCTCAACGACTTCTTCACCACCCGTGGATTGGACTTCTTACTGCTCACAGAATCCTGGCTTAACCCTGGTGAGCTTGCTCCACTCATGGAACTCTGTCCTGATGACTGTAACTTTTTCACCTCGCCTAGGCTCTCCGGACGCGGTGGGGGCTTAGCCACTGTGTTTAAGAAACATTTCAACTGCCACCTCCTGAACGCTGATCATTTCTCCAGTTTCGAGGTGCAACTAATTAAAGTAGGCCTAGCCTATCCCCTCTTAATTGTTCTTGTGTATCGCCCACCAAAAATGCATAAGGACTTCATCACCCAATTTGCTGATCTGATTTCTAGCATTTTGCCCAAATTTGACCGGATCATGATTCTTGGTGACTTTAATATTCATGTTTGCTGTCCCACTAAGCCTCTTGTGAGTGAATTTATGCATCTGGTTGAGTCCTTCAATCTGACTCTTCACACCACGGGACCCACTCACAAGTTAGGCCATACTCTCGACCTAGTGTTATCATCCGGATTCCCAATCTACAACATTGAAACTACTGAAGCCTGTCTATCGGACCACAGCGCTATCATTTTTGACGCATCTCTGCCTTTATCTCCCGCAAAATCTCATCTCCCTGTTCGCTACTCCCGCGACACAAATTCATTGACTGCCAGTAAATTCTCCGAGGCTCTCACAGCTGCCCCCAACATCTGCACTATTGAGGCTTCTCCCCCCCCATCTCAGGACTGAGGATCTCGCCTCTTTATTTAATATCACTTGCTCTTCCATCCTGGATTCTATCGCTCCCCTTAAAATGAAAAAGCCTAAGCCCAAAGGTCGGCCGTGGCTCAATGACTCCACCAAAGCCCTAAGAAGGGAGTGCAGAAAATCAGAAAGGAGGTGGAAATGTGACAAGCTTCAAATTTCCTTCGAAATTCTGAGAAACAATCTTCTCAAATACCAGGAAGCAGTAAAGTCTGCTAGAGCACAATACTTCTCCGACCTTATTTCCAAAAACTCTCATAACTCCAAGGTCCTATTTAGCACAATTACCTCTGTCATATGTCCCGCCCCCAGTACCAGCTTAGTTGGGTCCCCTGCTAAGTGCGAAGAATTCGCTAAATTTTTCACCAACAAAGTTGAGAACATTAGAATGAACATTTCCCCTCCCACCCGTGACCTAGCTGTCTCACTAGTCTGTTCATCTAAATTGGACTGTTTCCAACCCGTCACTCTATCCTCCCTTGCAAAGCTTGTCTCCGCTATGAAACCTGCAACCTGCCCCCTTGATCCTGCCCCCACTGCCCTTCTGAAGGATGTCATTGCAATAGCCGGTCCCAGCATCCTCTCTATTATCAACAGTTCTCTGGCCACTGGCACTGTTCCAACCTGTTTCAAGCACGCGGTGATCCAGCTCCTACTGAAAAAACCTAACCTAGACCCCACCTTGCCTAGCAACTACAGACCCATTTCCAAACTGCCATTCCTGTCAAAAGTCCTTGAAAAGGCAATTCTAAACCAATTAGTGCCCTATCTACACCAAAACACCATCCTGGAAAGTTTCCAGTCAGGTTTCAGAGCCCACCACAGCACAGAGTCTGCCTTGTTGAAGGTACACAACGACCTGCTTCTCGCCATCGACACCGGCGACTGTGCAATCCTGCTCCTTCTCGACCTCAGCGCAGCGTTCGATACAGTGGACCACACCATCCTTATTGACCGTCTCCGGTACGCGGTTGGCATTGATGGCACTGCCCTGAGCTGGTTCGCTTCGTACCTCAAAGATAGGAGTTTCGCCATCAACATAGGCAGTTATTCCTCTGCTCCAGCTAGCCTCTCCTGCGGAGTTCCACAAGGCTCCATCCTAGGCCCCATTCTCTTCTCTCTATACATGCTCCCCCTTGGCCAAATCATTCAAAGGCACGGCATTTCTTTCCACTGCTATGCCGATGACACTCAGCTTTACCTCCCCCTGAAACCCAACAACCAGTCAAATTTAAACAGCCTCTTACACTGCCTTGAGGACATAAAATGTTGGATGGCACAGAACTTCCTCCAATTAAATGAGAGCAAGTCTGAGGTCATCCTATTCAGCCCCCCCGACTCCATCAAATCGATAACAGGCAGTCTTGGAAGCCTATCCTGCCTAGTCAAACCGCATGTCAAAAACCTCGGCATGATATTTGACTCTGCATTAAAATTTGATAAGCAAGTCAACGCTGTGGTAAAAGCCAGCTTCTTCCAACTTCGCACCATAGCTAAAATCAAACCTTTCCTCCAATTCGACGACACAGAAAAAATCATTCACGCTTTCATTTCCTCCCGCCTAGACTACTGCAACTCCCTATACACTGGGATCAGCCAATCTTCCCTGTCCCGCCTGCAACTGGTCCAAAACGCCACAGCGAGACTCCTGACGGGTACCCGTAAAAGGGACCACATCACCCCGATTCTGGCCTCTCTCCACTGGCTCCCTGTACAGTACAGAATCAACTTCAAGCTCCTCCTATTCACGTATAAAGCCCTAAATGGACATTCCCCCCCCCCTACATCAAAAATCTTCTCACCCCCCTCTCTAACTCCAGGTCCCTCAGGTCGGCCGACTTGGGGCTACTCACTATCCCGCGGTCTAGACTTAAGCTCAGGGGTGACCACGCTTTTGCGGTTGCAGCTCCTAGACTGTGGAACAGCATCCCTCTCCCCATCAGAACTGCCCCCTCCATCAACTCCTTTAAGTCCAGGCTCAAAACCTATTTCTACTCCCTAGCGTTTGAGGCTCATTGAGGAGGCGCTGTGAACTGTTTGCGTGCTACTGTATGTTTCATTTTTTTCCTTAGTACCTAATCAGATGTACAGCACTTTGGTCAACGTGGGTTGTTTTTAAATGTGCTATACAAATAAAATTGACTTGACTTGACTTGACTTCACCTTTGTAACAGCTTGCAGGCACCTGAGGTTGAACAGCCTGCTGTCAGTCCTGTACCTGATGTGTATTCCATCCTGGCAGTCACGGAAGGCATCAGTCAGCATGGCAGAGAAGACCATGCTGAAGAGTGTAGGGGCAAGAACACAATCTTGCTTCACACCGTTTGTCACTGGAAAGGCTTCCGACTCGTGTCCATCATCTAGCACTTTCACCATCATGCCATCATATCATCATATCATATCTATACAGCCGGAAACAGGCCTTTTCGGCCCTCCAAGTCCGTGCCGCCCAGCGATCCCCGTACATTAACACTATCCTACACCCACTAGGGACAATTTTTACATTTACCCAGCCAATTAACCTACATACCTGTACGTCTTTGGAGTGTGGGAGGAAACCGAAGATCTCGGAGAAAACCCACGCAGGTCACGGGGAGAACGTACAAACTCCTTACAGTGCAGCACCCGTAGTCAGGATCGAACCTGAGTCTCTGGCGCTGCATTCGCTGTAAAGCAGCAACTCTACCGCTGTGCTACCGTGCCGGACAACCGTGATGAACTTGCTGGGACAGCCAAATTTCTGCATTATCTTCCACAAGCCATCTCTGCTGACAGTGTCGAAGGCCTTTGTCAGATCGACGAAGGTCACGAACATTTTTCCTGGAGTTGGCGTGCAGCAAATATCATGTCAACAGTTCCAAGCCCAGCACGGAAACCACACTGGCTTTCTGGAAGGAGACCCTGCTCAAGGTGTTGAATGAGACGGTTGAGCAGGATGCGAGCCAAGATCTTCCCAGCTATGGACAGGAGGGAGATGCCTCGATGATTGTCGCAAGACTGGCGGTTGCCTTTCCGCTTGTAGATGTGGACTATGCTGGCATCTTTCAGCTGTTGTGGGACCTTCCCTTCATTCCACATGGACTGGAAGAGTTCAGTCAGCTTCTGCATCATGACAGGGCCTCCTGCTTTGTACACTTCAGCAGGAATTGCATCTGATCCTGGTGCTTTGCCACAGGAAAGTTGCTTGATGGCCTTTGTGACTTCTTCTTCTGTCGGGAGGTTGTCAAGGTCCTGGTTGATCTCCATCTGAGGTAGGCGAGTGATGGCCTCGTCGTTGATATTAGCAGGGCGATTGAGGACCTGGTTGAAGTGTTCAGCCCATCTCTCCAGAATCTGCTTCTTCTCCGTCAGCAACTGGGTCCCGTCTGCACTGAGGAGGGGAGAGGAGCCAGAGGACTGGGGTCCATACACAGCCTTCAATGCATCGTAGAAACGCTTGGTGTCATGACTGTCTGCGTAGCCCTGGATTTCATCGGCCTTCTTGCTGTACCATGCGTCCTGCATCTCATGGAGTTTCTTCTGTACTTTTTGTCTTGCGCTGGCAAAGGCATCTTTCTTCGCTTGTGACATGAGGTCGTTCTGATGTGCTCTGAACAGTTGGTGTTTCTCTGATAGCAGTGCCTGTATCTCTTCATCGTTCTCGCTGAACCAGTCCTGGTTTCTGCGGGATGCTGGCCCAAGGTGTTCGAGGGCGGTGGAGTAGACTGCATCTCTGAAGGCCACCCACTGTTCGTCAGTGCTGTCCTGGTCATCATGGGGTATGTCCACTAGCTTCCCATCAAGGTCTCTGGAGATTTCTGCAACTTTGCTGCTCTTCAGCTTGGAGATGTTGAGCCTCTTTGCAGTCTTCTGACCTTGGGGTCTTCTCATGGGCACGATACAAAGCTTGAGTTTGGACACGATGAGGCGATGATCAGTCCAGCAGTCGGCACCACACGTGGCCTTTGTCACTCTCACGTCCTGCCTGTCCCTCTTCCTGGTGATGACATAATCAATCAGGCCATTGCCTGGAGCGTGGGTGTATCCAAGATGTCTTTTTACGGGTGGGGAGGCGGAAGAGTGTGTTGGTGATGACTAGGTCATGTGAGGCACACATCTTCAGGAGTAGCACGCCATTGCTGTTGCACTTGCCAGTGTCGTGTCTTCCAATGATCCCTTCCCAAGTCTGGTGATCTGTCCCCACTCTGGCGTTGAAGACCCCGAGGACAATAAGCTTCTCTGACTGTGGGACTGCAGCAATGAGGCCGTCAAGTTCTTCATAGAACTTATCTTTAGTATCATCCGGGTTGGTCATTGTTGGGGCATATGCTCTGATCAACCTGGCACTCTTCTTGTTTCCAAGTGGGAGTTGAAGTGTCATCAGGCGATCATTGATGCCCGCTGGAAGCTTGGAAAGTTTTTGGGGCGAGGTGGGATCTGATGGCGAATCTAACGCCGGCCTCTCGCCGTTCAGCGCTGTACCCACCACCAAGTTCTGAGAGCTGACCCTTGTCTGCAAGGCGAGTTTCACTGAGTGCTGCTATGTCCACGTTGTAGCGAGCTAGTTCTTTGGCGACCAGGGCAGTCCTTCTTTCTGGTCTATCTGCCTTGATGTTATCCAGCAGGGTTGGCACGTTCCACATGCCCAGGTTGAGCACCTTCAACTTGTTTTTCTTATTATTTCGACCGCTGATTGGGATCGCCGCCAGCCGCGGTATGCTGGCCAAGGTGAAGTGAAGCAGGCTATGTTTGAGGAACCTTTTCTAGCCCCTTCCTCCATGGAGGTGAGCAGAGCGAATCCTAAAGAGGGCTGCTCAGACACCCGGGGGTGGGGCTGCCGAACTCCACTCCTGCTTCGGTCCAGTAGAGGGCGACCCTATGCCCTGGGCCGCCTGTGTGCAGGTTGGTGACTACAGCCTCCAGTGTATCCACACCTGCTGCTTCGCCACTCTCCCATCGCCACAGGACTTGGGGTTGCACGGTATGTGGTTGAAGTCATGACTTGCGCTTGACTTGGATGTAAGTGAGGGGGAGTTGCACAGATCGTCGGCCTCACTCTCTCGTCCTGGCCTATCGGGTTCCAGCAGCAAGACATAGTGGGGACGGCTGGGGACAGGTCAGGATGCAGTGGATGGACAGAAGTGCCCCACGTATCTCACTCTGCCCTGTTTGCGCTCCACGGTGCTTTGCTGGGATCGTCTTTCTGCACATTGAACCTTCTGGTGGTTTCCTCCGTGCAATCCGCCGAACCCAGGCTTCACATGCTAGGTAGACAAGCCCTAAAGCCGCTGGAACCAACGACTTGCCGACTGTACATGTGGCATGCACACAAGACAGTGGAGACATCGTGGGGGCGGGGTCGTCCAACTCACGTACAGGTCCCAGTCTACTGCACCGAGCACTGCCTGCCCACCACCTGCCTTCCATCAGCAACCCCCGCTCATCCTGACAGCTTGCCCGCCCCTGTCCCGTAGAACTAAACCCCTTCCTTTCCCTCCCCCGGTCACAGGCTGCTTGTGCCTTTCTCAGGAGCAAACAGTATGCTCGCCAGCTCGATCACTTCTCCTTCCCCCATTGCCTTCCCCCTTCTCCCCCTGTACCCCATGCCCCGCTCTCCCCCTGTACCCCATGCCCCGCTCTCCCCCTGCCCGAGGCCCCACTCTCCCCCTGTACCCCAGGCCCCACTCTCCCCCTGTACCCCAGGCCCCACTCTCCCCCTACCCCAGGCCCCACTGTCCCCCTGTACCCCTGGCCCCGCTCTCCCCCTGTACCCCAGGCCCCACTCTCCCCCTGTACCCCAGGCCCCACTCTCCCCCTGTACCCCAGGCCCCGCTCTCCCCCTGTACCCCAGGCCCCACTCTCCCCCTGTACCCCAGGCCCCACTCTCCCCCTGTACCCCAGGCCCCACTCTCCCCCTGTACCCCAGGCCGCACTCTCCCCCTGTACCCCAGGCCGCACTCTCCCCCTATACCCCAGACCCCCTTCTCCCCCTGTACCCCATGCCCCGCTCTCCCCCTGTACCCCATGCCCCGCTCTCCCCCTGCCCGAGGCCCCACTCTCCCCCTACCCCAGGCCCCACTCTCCCCCTACCCCATGCCCCACTCTCCCCCTGTACCCCATGCCCCGCTCTCTCCCTGTACCCCAGGCCCCACTCTCCCCCTACCCCAGGCCCCATTCTCCCCCTGTACCCCAGGCCCCGCTCTCCCCCTGTACCCCAGGCCCCACTCTCCCCCTACCCCATGCCCCGCTCTCCCCCTGTACCCCAGGCCCCACTCTCCCCCACCCCATGCCCCGCTCTCCCCCTGTACCCCAGGCCCCACTCTCCCCCTGTACCCCAGGCCCAGCTCCCCCCCTGTGCCCCAGGCCCCACTCTCCCCCTACCCCAGGCCCCACTCTCCCCCTGTACCCCTGGCCCCGCTCTCCCCCTGTACCCCAGGCCCCACTCTCCCCCTGTACCCCAGGCCCAGCTCCCCCCCTGTACCCCAGGCCCAGCTCCCCCCCTGTACCCCAGGCCCCACTCTCCCCCTACCCCAGGCCCCACTCTCCCCCTGTACCCCAGGCCCCACTCTCCCCCTGTACCCCAGGCCCCACTCTCCCCCTGTACCCCAGGCCCCACTCTCCCCCTACCCCAGGCCCCATTCTCCCCCTGTACCCCAGGCCCCGCTCTCCCCCTGTACCCCAGGCCCCGCTCTCCCCCTGTACCCCAGGCCCCACTCTCCCCCTACCCCAGGCCCCACTCTCCCCCTGTACCCCAGGCCCCACTCTCCCCCTGTACCCCAGGCCCCACTCTCCCCCTGTACCCCAGGCCCCCCTCTCCCCCTATACCCCAGGCCCCCCTCTCCCCCCTTACCCCAGGCCCCACTCTCCCCCTGTACCCCAGGCCCCGCTCCCCCCTACCCCATGCCCCGCTCTCACCCTACCCCTGGCCCCGCTCCCCCCTATACCCCAGGCCCCACTCTCCCCCTGTACCCCAGGCCTCGCTCTCCCCCTGCCCGAGGCCCCACTCTCCCCCTGTACCCCAGGCCCCGCTCCCCCTATACCCCAGGCCCCGCTCCCCCTATACCCCAGGCCTCGCTCTCCCCCTGTACCCCAGGCCCCACTCTCCCCCTGTACCCCAGGCCTCGCTCTCCCTCTGTACCCCAGGCCTCGCTCTCCCCCTGCCCGAGGCCCCACTCTCCCCCTGTACCCCAGGCCTCGCTCTCCCTCTGTACCCCAGGCCCCACTCTCCCCCTGTACCCCAGGCCCCACTATCCCCCTGTACCCCAGGCCTCGCTCTCCCCCTGCCCGAGGCCCCACTCTCCCCTGTACCCCAGGCCCCGCTCCCCCTATACCCCAGGCCCCGCTCCCCCTATACCCCAGGCCCCCCTCTCCCCCTGTACCCCAGGCCCCCCTCTCCCCCTATACCCCTATACTTCTTGGCGCTCATCACCCTCACATACATGAAGCGGGAGGCGGCGGGCCGCTCCTCCTCGTCCTCATCCTCCCCGCCCGGAGCCACCAACTGCCCGATGCCCACCCCCTTCCTCCCGCACCCGACCCTCTCCCGCTGGCGCGCCGCCCGCCTCAGCACCGCGGCCCGGGGCAGCAGCAGCCAGGAGGCGAGGCCGAAGCTGAGCTCTTGGCCCAGCAACATGCTGAGCCAGGAGCACTGCCAGCCCGGCTCCATCCCCATCCGGGCCCGGCCCGGCCTCTCCCGCGGCCGCTTCGCTGGTCGGGGCTGCGGGTACCCGAGGCCGGGCCCGTGGTGCCGCCACTCAGTGGGGTCGGTTGCCGGAGGCCGGGGCCCGCGGTGCTGCAGCTGCCACTCCTCCATGGTCCCTCCATGGGTCTACTGATAACCAGTGAGCTAAGTAGCTGCTTCTGGGCTACCTTTAGACTTTACCCTTAGACTCTTCAGCAACCTTCGACTTTAGAGATACAGCGTGGAAACAGACCCTTCCGCCCACCGTCTGCACTGACCAGCGATCACCCCGTACACTAACTACACTGGGTGTAACGCTACAGATATCGCAATGTGTACTGGTGTCAAATCCCCAGATTTAGACGACATCGGTTGCAGAAGGCAAACAATAATAGTGCAAAGACAATGTAGCCAACGCAGTGGGCGGCACAGTGGTGCAGCGGTAGAGTTGCTGCCTTGCGGTGCCAGAGACTCGGGTTTGATCCTAACTAGGGGTTCTGTCTGTACGGAGTTTATACGATCTTCTCTGTGACTGGGTGCTCTGGTTTCTTCCCACATTCCAAAGACATGTGAGTTTGTAGATTAATTGGCTTCAGTAAATTGCCCGTTGTGTGTAGGATGGAACTAGTGTACGGGTGATCACTGATCGTTGGGTCGAAGGGCTTGTTTCTAAACTGTACCTCTAAGCTAAACTAAACAAAAACAATGCCTCCAAGTCGATGTAGTTCTGAGCTTAGTTGGAAGTTTTAGTGTTTAATAGCCTGATGCTAATTGAGAACAAGCATTTGAGAACAATTTGGGTGGTAAAGAACTTCAATCAGTGAAGCATACAGGCATTTGTGTGATTTTGATTTTCTGCATTATGTATAATATTTTTTCTACGATCATGCCCAAAGTTAATATCAAGTATAATATCTTGCCAAAATGTGACATTGATTTAGCTGAACAAATCAATTTCAAACTGATTGTGAACAAAAAGAGGAAGTTTACTGATCAACTGACAACTGCAAATGTAGCAAAAGAGGCAGCTTCTAAATGAAGACAACATGAACGTCACAATGAGAATGGCTCGTGACAAAAATAACCGTAAAGCAGAAGTCAGATTCAATCAAAGTGATCATTTAGATGCTGCAAAGTGAGTTGATTGTTTTGTTTTGCAAACAAGCTTCCAACAGAAAAAATTAAACAGTCGCCAATTAGTAGCCATGCTGAACCAACTAAAGTTGAAAGCAGATCTTTCACTACTGTATCACCACACTGGGCTACACAGTGGAAACACAGCACGACCCCTGTTAAAATCAGTCCATGAAAATAATCTGCATGAAGCTTTATGCAAAGCTGCGAAACTTTGCAAAATTGTCATGACAACCTGAGAGGAATCATTTGACTCTGGAAAGGATGAAAATCATTTTGATAGATACCATGTCATAAGACCCAGTGAACAATGTACAATGCCTGTGTACAATGCAGAAAATAAATTGTTTCATAAATTAGCCGACTTCAACAGGGGAGTCATTGACAAAGATATTCAGAAGAAAAATCAAAGTATCAATTTCCTACTGAGCAGGAAAAAATACATGTAGTCTCAGAAGTAGAGTTAGTTTGCAGACAATTTATTAGTTTAGTTGATATGCAGATATTGAGAGTTCTTTTGCCTTCTCTACTGATAGCAATGGAGTAAGAAGTATTTATATGAACAGTTGGTTCTGTGCTTTTGTGTATCTTAAAGCAAAATCTAATGCATGCAGCATGAAGGAGGATTGTACCATGTCCGAACACACATCAACACTCCCAATCCCCAGTGCATTGTTGAGTAAGGATCTGTAATTTGGTCCGATGGCTTACTTTGATAGTTCTTCATTTTACCAGCAAGTGATCATTTGGCCAAAATCTATTGCAGTCTCTTGGGGGAAAAAATTTAAGTGAAATTTAAGAAAAGTAAAACACAAAGATATGGTCAGCAATGCAGAGCCAAACATAAATGCAACTGGCCTAAAACAAATCATGATTAAGACTTTAAAGCTCATAAATCCTCAAGTGAGATCACCTCAGCTCCACACTGAGAGGCAGAGTTTGGTGGGTTTCTATAACAAGTTGGCAGTATTTATATCGAGTTCAGAAGAAAAACAAAATAATATTTTAATATATCCCGAAGGAAATATGAGAATGGAGTTCAATCAGGTATTTGATCAACTTTCTACATGTGTAAGAGTTTTGTGTAAGAGCTGGAGGTTGCGGATGGTGAAAGAGCCCAGCGCTCCAGCCCAAATGACTCCATGCTTTGAGGTGGCTACATAAAGCAGGGGTCCAGTCACAAATCTTTAGTCAACAATGAAAGGGAAGCACAGGAGAGTGCCATGTGTAACTGATGATTCCACTTGTTTTAAAAACTACGATACGATACGATATGATAGAACTTTAATTAACCCAGGAGGGAAATTGATCAACCAACGAGTCGAGAAACAGCCCTGATCTGAAATGTTGCCTATTCATGTTCTCCTGAGTTACTCCAGCACACTATATCTTTTTTTGTAAACCAGTATTTGCGGTTCCTTGAGTCTACCTTTTGGGTCAGGTCCCTGGACCTTATTCAGCCTGATGACGTAGAGGAAAGAATGCTGGTAAAGCGAGGTGAGGAGGAAGGGAAGAAAAAAATGGAGTAATGGTTGGATAGTTGGAGAGTTGCAGATGGGTGGAGATAGTCACAAAGGCAAGAGGTGAAATCCAGACAAATAGGAGTCAGATAAAGAAGGAAAAGGAGAGGTGATGTGCAGCTGGAAGGAGGGGCAACAGGCGGAAGAGGTCCTGGTATGATTAAAGGAAAATGGGGACCGCATAGGGAGGGGGTGGGAGATGCAGGGAAGAAGGAGGGGAAAAGAACTGGGTGACGGGGGCAATGGAGGGGGGTGGGCACACAGTGGGGAGGGGGGTGACAAAACAGGGTGGATAAAAGGGAGGGGAGGAGGAACAGGGAGTTTTAACTAAAATTGGAGATTTCAATATTCATGCCGTTGGGTTGTAAGCTACTCAAGTGGAATATGAGGTGCTGCTCCTCCAGTTTGCATGTGACCTCATTCTGACCTAGGACAGAAAGTTTGGTATTGGAACGAGAAGGGGAGATAAAATGGCCAAAGGAGAATATCCAGCAGGCCTGATGGTATTAATTGGTAGAATAATGAAGAGAAGCAAATTTTCTAAATCATTGACATGTGTCAACCTGTATAGTATGAACTATTGTACCCGTAGGACCTGTATTTATTTAGTTAAGAGGTACAGCATCAAAACAGGTCCTACAGCCCACCGAGTCCATGCCAGCTATCGATCACATGTTCACACAAGTTCTACCTTATCCCCAGTTTCTCACACTAAGGGGCAATTTACAGAGGCCAACTAGCCTACGAACCCACACGTCTTTGGGATGTGGGAAGAAACCGGAGCAGCCTGAGGAACCCCACGTGGTCACAGGAAGAACGTGCAAATTCCACCCAGACAGCACCCGAGGTCAGGATCGAACCTGGGTCTCTGGTGCTGTGAGGCAGCAGCTTTACCAGCTGAGCTATTTACAACAGGAATGTCTGTGAATGATACCCCCCTCAATATCTTTAAACAGGCCCTCCATTGTTGAAACACCTTTCTGTTCTGTGAAATTACCCTAAATATCTACAGAAAACGATCAACTCAATTTTGACAGTGTTGGAACCCCATTTCAATAGAATGGAACAGTAAATGGGTGGAGGTCGGACAGGCCCGCGTGGGTGCTGGACCCACTGCCGAGAACAAAGGAGGACCATTGGGGACTAAATAGAATACTTTGTAACTTTGTCAGCATCTTCTATGTGGCGACTCTTTGCATACCTGTGTATGGAAAACAAAGAATCTCTCTGTGATACGTCACGTGATAATAGTCTCATTCGTACATTCATGCATCAGTATTGCAACAGTAAATGAACTGGCCATGCATCAGTAAATTACCATTGGTCCCAGCAATGAGCAGTTGAGTGCTGCAGGCTTGCAATCGATAGCTGAAAGTTGTTCAAAATTCCAGAACTTAAAATTATTAACAGTTGCTGGAACAAAATATCCTCATGGATTTGATCCTCATGGATTTGAACTGGATCTGAGCTAAGTTACTATTTGAAAATCGTAACTAGAAATACTTTGAAAGACAGCGGCACCATTGAGATATCCACAGATTTGTTTGAGTATCGCCTGCATAAGTCATAGAAGGAATAATACTATCGTGTGCAAATAGGCTGAGACAGCTCTAATATTATGGCCTTTTAACATGTTCTAATGAACAAATGTCTGTTAACACGTATATAAAATGAAAGAAAAACTAATAATGCCGCTTGTTATCCAACATTTCTGCCATTGTATTATTTCTGATGAAGTGTGATTGACCTAAACAAAGAGGTAGATCTTTCATTATCCACAACATTACTGTCACATTGACTTTAGCCCATGCCATTCATTCCAGTGTGGGCCCTGGTGCAGTCTCTGTCTCAGGAGAGGCAAACATTTCAGGCACAACATATGGCACTGCACTCATGGATCCCCTTCAATGACCAATGGGTCAGTGCCCAAGAATATTCAGAGCAACCATAAATGTAAACGTCTACAATCTGTATCCTCTTGTGTCAGTATGCGTCTCATACAACCATTACTATCAACTGGCGGCATGGTTGCACAATGGTAGAGTTGCTGCCTTTCAGCGTCAGAGAGCCATGTTTGATCCTGACTACGGGCGCCGTCTGTTCGGAGTTTGTACGTTCTCCCCGTGACCTGTGTGGGTTTTCTCCGAGATCTTCGGTTTCCTCCCACATTCCAAAGACGTACAGGGTTGTAGGTAAATTAGCTTTGTATAAGTGTAAATTGTCCCCAGTGCATGTAGGATGGTATTAATGTGCGGGGATCGCTGATCGGCCCCGACTATGGCTCAAAGGGCCTGTTTCCGCGCTGTATCTCTAAACTAAACTAAAACTAAACTAAAGTACTGTCTGCAACAAATGAAAATGCAACCACCTACCCTTGACACATACTCTTGACACCTACTCGACACCTACCCTTGACAAATACCTTTAACAGCCTTTGACTCTCAAAGACATTGTCATGACCAAATTCCTCACCTTCAACATCTTTCACTCTTGAATGGACCTCTCACGAGCTAAGAATGAATTCCCAATCTCCCAATCTACCTCACTGCGGCTCTTGCACATTTTTTTCATCTGCAATTACACCGTAACACTACATTCTGCACTCTGTTTCCTTTCTCATTTATTGAACTACCAGCGTGGCACTTTGTACTCAGTGGGATGGAAGGACCTTGCACTTGCTTCCACCTTTCTTCACTAGACCACTCCCACTTTGGACTTTGCCCCTGACTTCCTGCACTGTTACTGCAAGCTCCCTCCCAAGCTGCAGGACTCAGTAGCAAATTCTTCAACTCTGGATTACTTTTTTTTCCCTTTCTGTCTGTATCAGAACTGGATATTTTGACCTGTCATCCACTCTGGTTTAGTTCTCGAAATGTGCCACAGCTTTACTGTGATCAGCACACTGCACTGACAAAGAAGCTTCATCTGATTTCAGCCGTTGCGTAATTAACACCTAAGGTCATGCAGCAGTCTCACCCTATCAAGGAATATTCCTTTTGTTGCATCATTAGCCCTCCCTCACCCATTCTGCCACTGGGAATAATGCATTTTCTCTCTCCCCCAGCCTGACAAAGGGATTCAGACCTGGACCATTAAATGTTTCTCTTTCCACTTTCCACCACAGGTGGCGCAGTTGCACAGGGATAGAGTTGCTGCCTTGCAGCACAAAACACCTGAGTTTGATCCTGACTACTGGTGCTGTCTGTAGGGACTTTGTACATTCTACCTGTGACCGCGTGGGTTTTGTACAAGTGATCCAGTGCCGATCACCGTGTGACCCCGCACATTAACGCTATCCTGCACACACTGTCCTCACAGCACGCCCACCAAGGGCCTTTTCAACCATGTCTCTGATAATCAACGATATCTTAAATTAGATTTAAATAACTAAAATCTTCACAACTATTTGAAATAAAAAACAACAGATATATTTTGTCCTGGAAAATGGTCATTAACCTGAAATGTTAACCCTGTTAACCTCGGCACAGTTGCTGCCTAACCTGGAGTTTAGTTTACTTTAGTTTTTAGAGATGCAGCATGGAAACAGGCCTTTCAGCCCACTGGGTCATGCTGACCATTGATCATCTGTTCACACTAGTTCGACGTGCACTAGTACTACTCCTACAAACCCGCACATCCTTGGGATGCGGGAGGAAACCGGAGAAAACCCATGCGGTTACAGGGAGAATGTCCAAACGCCACAGAGACAGTACCAGAGGTCAGGATTGAACCTGTGTCTCTGGGGCTGTGAGGCAGCAGCTCTACCAGCTCTGAGGAGCACTATACCGCTGAGGAGCACTTTACCACTCTTTCAAATTGGGGACATCTGAAATATTGGCATTTATACATATTTACATTGCATTTATTCTGTTTCTATGCTAAACCTTGTTTCATACATCAGACGTGCTTCTGTCTGATATGAAATATGTGTTCTTACTGCGGGGACAACCACTGCCATTTATATCCCTGAAAAGTTGCATACTCAATATCAGATGAATAGCTCCTATACTTGTGTGCAGGAGTAGTGTTAGTTAAATGGCCATAGCAACACAGAGTAACAATAAGATTTCCATTGATAGAATGAATACATTCATTGTAGCATTATGATGTAGTCTGAGGCCAAGTCAGTTGATGGACTGGGTGTTCAAACATCAACGTTAATTCGATTCAAATTTGTTTAGCAAGTCAGCCACAGAATGGATGCTTTTTTAGTGGTCAGGTCACTTCATGTTGGAAACCATGTCAATTTTGAATGAAATTGACCGTAGACAAATTGTTCACTGTACAATTGAATATATTTTGTAAGTAAATATAAGTTGAGTATATTCTTGTTATATTTTACATTTTCTAGTTTCTGTTCGTTGCAAGAAACACATCGCTTTCCTTTTCACCTACAATACTTTGAACAGAATGTCAACATGTATATTTTCAAATAATCAAGTTCTAATGCTTTCTTCAAAGGCGAATGAAACAGACTCAATTTACATGCCACAAAGCAATTTGGGCATTTAAGCATTTTAACTGAGATCAACAGATGCGTTTAAGGGCCACAGATGATGAGAAATAGATTAAAATTCAGAGAAATTACAAATGCTGGTGCACTAACGCTAACACTGGTCTGAGGATTAGGATCTGTATGTAGTGCCTAAAATACTTTAAATGTAATTTTTCTTTCAAAATAGAAACCACAATAAGTATTTGCGCTCAAGATTCCAGCATCTGTGGTCCCTGGTATCTCCAGGATAATTCCTGGGATTAGACTATAGGAATATTAAGAAAATATATTAAGAAAGTAGATCTACATTAGATAAAGTAGGGGTGATTAGTAAGGATGTTGGGGGTTATGGGGAGAAGGCAGGAGAATGGGGTTGAGAGGAAAAGATAGATTGAATGGCGGAGTAGACTTGATGGGCCAAATGCCCTACAATTTATGAATTTTTGAAGATCCCCCCTTAATCTTTTTAGCTTTAAGTACTAAAGCACCAGTTTATTCATTATAGTCACAAAATCGAAGTTCATTACCAGAATGGTACCAGGTTAATTGTCCATGAAATGTTCTTAAAGTCCTTCACAATGTTTCTAAAATACACGTATCAGAACTGGTCAGAGTACTCCAACTGGGGTCTAACCAATGTTTTGTGGCGGCTCCCAGGGGTCGGGCCATACCACAACCGACCCCTCGGCACGGGAATGGACCAGTCCAGGGGGGCGGTCCGGTACTACGTATATAAGGACAAGGTTTTGGGCGCAAAGCCATTCCGGCAGACTCGACCCGTCTGATAACCGAGGAATAATAAAACAGAACATCCCGAAATACCCGGCTTCTCGCCTTTATTTCGGGCCTCTTCCGACGCGCCAGTTTTATATAGATTTAACGCATAAGTGCCTGGCTTTGTCACTCTTTGCCACAAATGTTTCCAAACACCATTTCAACAACCTTCACAATTTGCCCTGCTCCTGAAAGCATTGCAATAATACCATGGATATTACCTCCCATTGTGGCCCATGTAAAATTGTTCCATTTAACTTGCAATCCCTCTACTTTTTCCTACCAAACAAACCACTTCACAGTTCCCTGTATTAGATTTTCATCAACATTGCATCTGTCCATTTCAGTACCCCGTCTCTTCTCACCGATAGACTGCTACCAACTTCCTCACAGCTCGATTATGTAAATATCGACACCAACACTAAATAATCAGAAGTAGAGGATCTAGGATGACAGGATAGCACTTTTACTGATGGGAGGGGATTCTCATTAATATCTTCAAAGGCTGCCACCCAAAGGAAGACAAAGGGACTGGTTCTCCTCATCAGTTCGTAAGAACATGCGTTGGGAGGCAGAGTGACGTAGCTGGTAGAGCTGCTGCCTCACAGCGCCAGACAGCCGGGTTCAAACCTGACTATCGGATGTTTGCATTTTCTCCCTGTGATTGTGTGGATTTCCTCCGGATGCTCCAGTTTCCTCCCACATCCCAAAGACGTGCAGGTTTGTCGGATACTTGCCGTCTGTAATTTGACCCTAGTGTGTAGGCAGTGGATGATAAAGTGGGATAACATAGAACTAGTATGAAATGGTGATCGATGATCGGTATGGACTCAGTGGGCCGAAGGGCCTGTTTCCATGCTGCATCTCTAAACTAAACTAAACTAAAGAGCTGAGATGTTATCGGCCTGATATAGATGTAATTCATCAAACTGAGCATCCGATGTGGCGGATGGCGGCGCGTGCAGACGCAGCGGCCCCACACTCTCCCGATTTTTCGAGTGTTTTTAATGTTTTTTCAAGTTCGTCATGGTTGTCACTTCAACAACTCTGGACAGTCAGCAGTAGACAGTATAGTCGTGAGTTCTTGCTGGACAAGAAAACAACATCATCAACACTGGACGCTACGCTTGCAGAGGAACTTAGCGGCCTCAGAATACTCTGCCTGACCTCGACCTCGGCCTCGAGTGCTGCCCCCCGGCTGGAAAGGAGACGCCGCAGGCGGTGTGAGAGGAAGCAGAAGAGGGGTAAGCGCGGAGGCATCCGGGCTAGGCTAGCGGCTAGCCCACACAGACCGGCTATTCCGAGCATGCTAATGGCTAATGTACGCTCACTGGACAATAAAATGGACACTATAAGACTTCTCCGGTCGACCCAGCGTGAGGTGAGGGAATGCTGTGTTTACGTTTTTACGGAAACATGGCTTAATGACAACATCCCGGACTCCGCTGTTCAGCTCGACCGGCTAACATGCTACCGATCGGACAGAGCTACGGTTAGCGGGGGGAAGACTCGCGGCGGCGGTGTGATTGTTTACATCAGTGATGCTTGGTGTCGGGACGCTGTGTTGGTCTACAAACACTGTTCACCGCTGGCGGAGTTTATGGTTGTGAAGTGCCGACCTTTCTACCTCCCGAGGGAGCTAACAGCTATCCTGTTAGTCGCTGTTTACATCCCTCCCAGTTCCAACAACAAGGACAGAGAGGAGGCACTCTGCGAACTGTACCGGGCCATCTCTGAGCAGCAGACAGCACACCCAGATGGCTTTCTCATCGTAGCTGGGGACTTCAACCATGCTAACCTAAAAACTGTCATGCCCAAAGTATACCAGCATGTTGATTTCCCAACACGAGAAAACAACACCTTGGACCTTGTCTACACGACCATCAAAGGAGCATACAAGGCTTCCCCCCTCCCCCACATCGGCCTCTCTGATCACCTCACCGTTCTGCTGAAACCGGCATACAGATCCCGGGTGAAAGTCACCAAACCGGTTTCAAAAGAGGTACGTGTGAGGTCAGAGGACAGCACAGCTGCACTCCAAAACTGCTTTGAGACTACAGACTGGGACATGTTCAAGCAGGCAGCAACATACAACAACACAACCAACATTCAGGAATACACAGAGACAGTTACAGGCTACATCACCAAATGCATTGACGATGTGACAACACCAGAGCCATCACCATCCGGGCTAACCAGAAGCCATGGCTGACAGGGGAGGTCCATGGGCTGCTGAGGGTCCGCAACGCTGCCTTCAGAGAGGGCAATCCAGCCGGTCTCAGAGCAGGCAGGGCCAACCTTTCCAGTGGCATCAGGAAAGCCAAACAACACTACACCCGGCGCATCACAGCCCACTTCAGTGACAGCAGAGACACACGGAGCCTGTGGAAGGGTATTAGGACTATCACGGACTACAAACCCTTACCACAGACCTGTGACAGTGACACCTCTCTCTTGAACGACCTCAACGGCTTCTTCGCACGCTTTGAAGCACAGAGCAACACACCTGCGCAGAAAACAACTAGCCCCCCCAACGACCAGGCTATTTGTCTGTCTCCAGGCAGTGTGAGGAGCACACTGCTAAGGATTAACACCCGGAAAGCTTCTGGACCTAACAACATTCCTGGTCGTGTGCTAAAAGACTGCGCAGCTGAGCTCACAGATGTCCTCACAGACATCTTCAACATCTCCCTGAGCCAGGCTGTTGTTCCCTTGTGCTTCAAAGAAACCACCATCATACCTGTGCCCAAGAAGTCTTCTCCATCCTGCTTCAACGACTACCGCCCTGTAGCGCTGACTTCAACCATCATGAAGTGCTTCGAGAGGCTGGTCATGAAGCAGATCAGATCCAACCTCCCCCCCTCCCTAGACCCGTTTCAGTTTGCATATCGAGCTAAGCGGTCCACTGAGGATGCCATCTCCTCTGCTCTACACCCAGCCCTCACCCACTTGGACACTAAAAACTCATATGTTAGGATGCTGTTCATAGACTTTAGCTCAGCATTTAACACCATCATCCCCCAGCAGCTGGTTTGTAAACTAACAAATCTGGGCTTCAGCCCCCTTCTCTGCAACTGGCTGCTGGACTTCCTCACTGCCAGACCCCAGTCCGTACGGGTCGGCAGCAACACATCGGACACCATCACGCTGAGTACGGGTGCCCCACAAGGATGTGTGCTAAGCCCCCTGCTCTTCACCTTGCTGACCCACGACTGCACACCCACCTACAGCTCCAACCACTTCGTCAAGTTTGCGGATGACACAACAGTGGTGGGTCTCATCAGCAACAACGACGAGACCCACTACAGGAAGGAGGTGGACCAGCTGGCCGCGTGGTGCACAGACAACAATCTCTTCCTGAATGTGGAGAAAACAAAGGAGATTGTTGTCGACTTCAGGAGAACGCACACCCAACACCCCCACCCACTGACCATCAATGGTGCTGCTGTGGAGCAGGTGAGCAGCACCAAATTCCTGGGGGTGAACATCACCGAGGATCTCTCCTGGAGCAACAACATCACGTCCATCGCCAAGAAAGCCCAGCAGCGCCTCTACTTCCTCCGCAAACTGAAGAGAGCGGGAGCCCCCACACCCATCATGTACACTTTTTACCGAGGCGCCATCGAGAGCATCCTCAGCAGCTGCATCACTGTGTGGTTCGGAAGCTGCACAGCCTCCAGCCGCAAGACCCTGCAGCGCATAGTGAACACTGCTGAGAGGATCACTGGCGCCTCACTCCCAACACTCCTGGTCCTTTACACCACCCGCCTCACCCGCAAAGCATTGAGCATTGTGGGTGACCCCTTCCACCCCTCCAACAGCCTCTTCACCCTCCTGCCTTCAGGGAGAAGGTTTCGCAGCCTGAGGTCAAGCACCACCCGACTAAAGAACAGTTTTTTCCACCAGGCTGTCAGGATGCTGAACTCTCTCCCCTCCCTTCCTCCTCTCTCCCCTGCCCCTATTGGACCTGGACTTTAACACCCCACACACACGCACATCCAGCACCAGACACTTTAAAAAAATTTTTTTAACGCATTTGAAGTGACTATATTTTATATTTTATATTTTATGTTGATTGTTGGTTGCTGTGCCTTTTTAATTTTAACTTAGTTTTATGCACTTTGTTCCTCGGGATTGTGGGAAACGGTATTTCGATTTTCTGTCTGTGTAAACTGGCTGAGGATTGACAATAAAATTGACTTTGACTTTGACTTTAAGACAGTAAATTGATAAAGGAATTCCTCAATGTAAGGCAATCAGTGTTGGCAAGGATTTCCTTCATTGCTTATCCCCAATCGCTGATGAAAGGTTGTTGCTGATTTACCTTCTTAAACAAGAAAGTGGTCTTGTTTAAGAGAAGGTAATGTATCCATGTGGCCATGACGGCCTCAAACTCAGCACAAAGCTCATGGTTTACTGGGCAGCAGTGATCCCAAGCCTTCTGAGACATGGACCACCTACAACAGGCAGCTCAAAGAGGTAGCACCAATGCTGTCTCCTCACAGTCCTGCAAAATCCACTGGCAGGAGAAGTAAACCACTTTCCGTGCTCTCTCTCTCTCTCTCCAGCAATATGGGCCGGCACGTGCCGGTGGTGTAGCGGTGGTGTTGCTGCCTTACAGCTCCAGGGATCCGGCTTCGATCCTGACTAAGGGTGCTGTCTGTACGGAGTTTTCATATTCTCCCTGTGACCACATGGGTTTTCTCTGGACGCTCCGGTTTCCTCCCATGTTCCAGAGGCGTACATGTTTGCAGGTTAATTGACTTCTGTAATATTGTCCCTAGTTTTTAACAGTAGAACTAGTGTATGGGTGATTGTTGGTCGGTGCGGACTTGGTGGGCCAAAGGGCCTATTTCCATGCTGTATCTATAAATTAAGCTAAACAATACCTTCACCTTTGAGGGTCGAGGGACACAAGCCCATTCAAATGGGAAAGCCACATCTATCATGTGCCAAATAGCAGACTCCTGAAGCGGGCACACGACCACACAATATTGGATTCTTGTGTTGGAAGGAATTGCAGATGCTGGAGTAATTCAGGGGGTCAGGCAGCTTCTCTGCAGGAAAGGAATAGGTAACGTTTCAGGTTGAGACCCTTTTTTCATAACCTTCTTCCTGCTTTTTATGGACTGGCCACTCTTGAGAAATGCCATGCTGTTTCTTGGTTGATGTGTTGACCAAGTTGGGTCCTTTCTGCCGATACACATGAAGAATGTTGCGGTGTTGATAGTTTGATTGGGCTGGCTGTCTATGTTGAATGAATGAATGAATAAGTTTATTGGCCAAGTATGTACATATACAAGGAATGTGCCTTGGTGCCCCGCTCGCAAGTAACAACACGAACATACAGTAAACAATTAAGAATAAGCATAAAACATTAAGAATACATCATTACGGTTTAAACACGTGAGTGATATAAACCAGAGCAAAAAGAGACTACAGACTTTTGGTTGTTGAGTAGAGCTACTACTCGTGGAAAAAAAGCTGTTTTTATATCTGGCTGTGGCGGCTTTGACATTCCAGAGTCGCCTTCCAGAGGGAAGTGGGTTAAGTGCTGGGTGTTAAACTGGTTTCATTGTGATTCTTCTGCCAGCAGGTTGGTACAACTGAGTCCTCACCCATTTCGGAGGGTTAAGATTTAACCAATTTTCACCCTTCAATAATTTTGCCAGTTTATATCCCATCACATATTCTGATCTCAATGTAAAATGACAATTGTCAAGGGATTTACTAGAGGCGTTGAAAATATTAAAGGGTGTTTTGACGTTCTAAATACAGAAACGCCACTGGGGAAGTGTAGAAATAGACCGGAAAGAGAAACAGAGTTAAGGTTTCAGATTAATGGCCCTCGGTTAGGAGTGGAAACGTGGGAAAAGCCTGATTTAAGCCTGATTTAAGTTGCAGAAGGGATGAAACATTATTTCCTCATTTTCGGCGTCTGAAAAGAGAGGTTACCAATTTGTAACCGTCGGCAGAAGGGCGAGTTCTGAAGATATTTAAAATATAGCCTTTTCAGTGCACTCCTTCTCTTGGCACCAAAAAATAAAAATAAATGAAGCAAACGCGATTGTTTCTTTGAAGAATGTGTTAAATATTTGGTGCAAGGGGTAAAACATCATGACAGGCTTCTATTTGGATTGTTGGGGTGAGATAATAATTGCGATGTAAAAGTCAGTGGAGATTGCAGAGTAAAAGTCAGTGGAGATTGCAGAGTAAAAGTCAGTGGAGATTGCAGAGTAAAAGTCAGTGGAGATTGCAGAGGAGATTGCAGAGTAAAAGTCAGTGGAGATTGCAGAGTGAAAGTCAGTGGAGATTGCAGAGTAAAAGTCAGTGGAGATTGCAGAGTGAAAGTCAGTGGAGATTGCAGAGGAGATTGCAGAGTAAAAGTCAGTGGAGATTGCAGAGTAAAAGTCAGTGGAGATTGCAGAGTGAAAGTCAGTGGAGATTGCAGAGTAAACGTCAGTGGAGATTGCAGAGTAAAAGTCAGTGGAGATTGCAGAGTGAAAGTCAGTGGAGATTGCAGAGTGAAAGTCAGTGGAGATTGCAGAGTAAACGTCAGTGGAGATTGCAGAGTAAAAGTCAGTGGAGATTGCAGTGTGAAAATCAGTGGAGATTGCAGAGTAAAAGTCAGTGGAGATTGCAGTAAAAGTCAGTGGAGATTGCAGATGGTCTATCGCGCATCCCATTACCTCCACAGATGTTGAGCTCATGCAGCAGTTCGGGTTTGTTTCCCCACCCCACCCTTTGCTCAATGGTTCCTGTGTTTGTCAATCGGTGGGAGGGAGGTTTGCATCAAAAGGTTCTCCAGCCTTTGAAGGGGTGATGCGTCAATCCGGAGCGTGTTTCTCATAGGACGGTCGGCAACAAATAAGAGCTGTTGTCACCGGGCCGGGGAGCGGGGACATCGAATGGCCAGCGCTCCTTCTCTACCTGCCCCTCTCTCCACACTCCGCTGCCGGGGTCTCCATTGGCTGGGCTCCTGCTGACGTCACAATGGAACCCTCCCATTGCCCTGTCAATCTCCTGGAAACTGCAACATCGAGTGAAACATTTCAACACAAGCCGCCCACACCACTGGCTCAGAGTCGCCACCAGACACACCGACCGACCGACCGACCGACCGACCGACCGACCGACACACAAGCTCTCTCATGATCCTGCCTTGCACCACCTCTGCGAAAACGGTACAATCTCACCCGACCCCTGAATACAGGTAAGGAAGCACTAGCAGCTCGGGGCGGGGAGGGGAGGGGAAGTGGGAGCGCGGAACCAAACTCTTCAATACAGACTCCATTTAAGATGATTGAAGCGGTCCCGTCCTCCGTCTTTATCTGTTTTGCTGTGGGTCATCTCAAGGACTTGCTGACATCTCAAGTTGTCTGCAAATAAAGCTCCCCCCCGGTTTGGCTTTTGGGGTTTTTTTGTCTTCAAGATAACAGCTGTGGTATTGCAGTGGTTCAGCGCTCACTGGCTTGGCCCATCCATTCATTCAATCCTTTTACCCCCGTTTAATTACAATAACATTTCCCCCTGTCACTGTTGGTGCTGCGGCAATGCATCAACAAATCCTTTTGTATGTGTTTTATAAGATCCTGGCTTCTGATCGTACTTCCCCCAATTAATAACCAAATTTAATGACGGCAGTGTCAGAACTGCACATAAACGCGGTAACTGCGCCCCACTGAAGGCTGAGAGCCCGCATTGCAAACGCTCAACGCGTTAGTTAATCCTCAACCGGTGGCCGTCTAACCTATCCACACACGGGTGGCGTGGTTAACCGGGGTAACTGGGCAGATTCCTGTGTGTTCTCAGTCGCTCCACATCCTAACCGCGTTGAGGGTGAACCTAATCGGGGCAGGGGAAGGATGGATGTTTCTAATGTCAATGGGATGTCAACAGTGGAGATCAGCTCGCACCCAGCGCCTCCCCGGCACTAGGTCTTGGCACCCAATGCCCATTTTCAGAAAGCGTTAATCTTATTTCTTTCTTTCGAGTCTTCCCGTCACCCACACGCCTACAATTAAGGTTGTTTTCCTCATTTCATGCGTGGGATCTGCGTGTTGCTGGCGCGGCCAAGTCCTTGTTGTCTGCTCCAACTTGCCCTTGACAAAGCGATGGTGAGATAGATATCCCCATGAATCACTGTGGTCCTCCCGCAGTGCGGTTCGCCATCGAGTTCACACATCTACACCCACTCACACTGGATGAGAGGCAACCTATGCCCAGGTGAAGAGAGTATGTAACATAATGATTTCCAAAATGTAGGCGGGCTGATTATTAAGTTTGTAGACGACACAGAGATCGGCGGAATGTAGACACAAGGAACTGCAGATGCTGATTTGCCAAAAAGAAACCCTACAAAGTGCTGGAGTAACTCAGTGGGTCAGGCAGCATCTCAGGAGGACATGGATAAGTGATGTTAGACACAAAAAGCTGGAGTAGCTCAGCGGGACAGGCAGCATCTTTGGAGAGAGGGAATGGGTGACGTTTCGGGTTGAGACCCTCCAGGTGATGTGTCAGGTCGGGAACCTTAAGGGTACCTTCACTAGAATGACCATGGTGATCTAGGAAGGTAGCTCTCCACTACCTTAAGAGTCCCCCTGAAAGGTAACCCATCCATGTTCTCCAGAGTCGCTGCCTGACCCGCTGAGTTACTGTCATTTTCAGAAATGAATGAGATTGAGTTGATTGTAATGTGCACCAAGGTAGTGAAAAACACTATTTGTTGCATGCTATCCAGCCAGTGGAAAGACTGTACATGATAGTCGGGCCATCCAGAGTGTACAGATACCAAACAATGTTTAGTGCAAGATAAAGTCTAGTAAAGTCCGATTAAAGATAATGAGAGGATCTCCAATGAGGTAGATGGTAGCTGTGGATAGTGGTAGTTGTGGATGGTGAAGAAGGTTGTTGCAGGATACAGCATGACCTAGGTCAGATATGGTGGTGAATTGGCAGATAGAGTTTAAGCAAGATTGGCAGATAGAGATGAGCAAGTGCAAGGTGCTGCATTTGGGAGGTCAAATGTAGGGAAAGTGTACAGTAAATAGTAGGTGACGTAGGAACATTGATGTACAGAGGAAGACACAAAAAGATGGAGTGACTCAGCGGGGGGACAGGCAGCATCTCTGGAGCAAAGGAATAGGTGACGATTCGGGTCAAGACACTTCTTCAGACCGAGGTATCTTGGGGTGCAAAAAGCGGCAATGTGTGGGACAAATGGCACGCTTGCCTTCATTGAGCGGGATATTGAATTAGGAGGTCAGGTTGCAGCTTTATAAATCTTTAGTGAGGCTACAAATGGGGTCATGTGTGCAGTTTTAGTCACCACACGATAGGGAAGATGTGGAGGCTTTGGAGAGGGTGCAGAAGAGCTTGGTCAGGATGTTGCCTGGATTAGAGAGCAATAGCTACAAGGAGAGGTTGGACAGACTTGATTGTTTTCTCTGGAGTGCCAGAGCCTGAGGGAATACATCAGTGACGTTTATAAAATTACTAGACCAAGTGGACTCGTTGGGCCCAAACCATTCCTGCATTGGTGCATCACCCTCTCCTCCCCCTCCCCTCTGCCCCACCAATCCCCCTCCCCTCTCCCCCCACTCCCTCCCTCCCCCTCTCTCTCTCTCTCCCCCTCCCCCTCCCCCTAAGGTTGCCTCTCCTGCATTGATGCAGCACCCTCTCCCCCCCACTCCCCTCACCGACCCGGAACCTCTCCGAGTCGGAACCCTCCCCCCCACTCCCTACCCCCCACTACCTCCCCCCACTCCCCTCTCCCCCCCAATTCCCACTCCCTCCCCACCCCACCTCCCCCCACTCCCTCCACCCACTCCCTCCCCCCACCCACCTCCCGCCACTCCCTCCACCCACCCTCCCCCCAATTCCCACTCCCCCCAATTCCCACTCCCCCCACTCCCTCCACCCACTCCCTCCCCCCACTCCCTCCCCGCCCCACCTCCCGCCACTCCCTCCGCCCCACTCCCTCCACCCACTCCCTCCTCCCACTGGGGTGGAAGTGTCAACTACTAGGAGGCTTAGCTTTAAGATGAGAGATGAATGTTTAAAGGAGATTTGCAAGGCCAGTTTTTTTAACACATGCCCTCTAGTATTTGACATTTCCACCCTGGAACAAAAGACTATCAGAGTCTCCCATTACTCTCATAATTTTATATACTTCACTGATGTATCCCAGCAGGCTGTGACACTCCAGAAAAAAACAATCATGAGTGATAGGTTCCTGGAATATCCTGTTGGGGGGTAGATGGGAGAGGTAGGTGGAGGAGGCAGACATGATCGTGACATTTTAGAGACATGTAAACAAGCGCAAGAAAATCCAGGCATTGGATGATGTATGTGCAGGCAGATGCGGTCAGTTTAATTTAGCCTCGTGGTCGGTGCAGATCGTGAACAGATGGGCCTGTCTCTGTGCTGCCTGATCCGCTGAGTTACTCCAGAACCTTTGTGTTCTATGCAAGGTTCCAGCATCTGCTGTTCCTTGTGTCCACATCATTACACTGTACTGGTCCTGTGTTCTAAGGGGTGGTGTTCCTGTGTGCCTGCTGCCCTTTTCGTACAGCCACAAAGTTGATAGATTTAGAAGATGGACTTCAAGAACTACTTGACAGTTGTTAGACACAAAAAGCTGGAGTAACTCAGCGGGCCAGGCAGCATCTCTGGAGAAAATAAATGGATGACATTTCGAGTCGAGACCCTTCTGAAAAAGGGTCTGAACCCGAAAGTCACCCATTCCTTCTCTCTAGAGATGCTGCCTGGCCCACTGAGTTAATCTAGCTTTTTGTGTCTATCTTTGGTTTAAACCAGCATCTGCAGTTTCTTCCTACACACTTGATAGTTGTTGCTGGGTGCCTTGTTATTGATAAAGCACACTGCAGCCATGGAGCACTGCTGCTGGAGGGAGTGAATGTTAATGTGGTGCTGGGTTGCATACATGCCATTCTGACCTTCTTGAATGTCACTGGAGCTCCAGGCACACACATAAATGGAAGGTAATCTATCCCACCCCTGCTTCACCTAATGGATGATCCGTAAGGAAAGGAAAGGCAAGGAACTCACTTCAGAGTTGTCAGCCCTTTCTCTTGTCAAACTATTCACACCATTTACAACTAGCGTTCAGTTTTCTTACTTGATGCAAGGTTTGACCAGTTCCTCTTTGTGCAATGGAAGACTGATCCTCTCAAGGTTACAAGTCATAAGTGGGATGAGGAAGAATGAGGAAAATAAGACTGGCAACACCAGGACAGCAATTGACACAAAACGGATTGAAAAAAAAAAGAAAGTATTGGAGGTTAGATCCTACTAGGGACTAAAAAAATAAAATTACCTAAAGACAGAAAATAATGAAAAGTGGTTAATGTTCGTTTTTTATGTCAAGGACATTAGATGCAATGTTTCTGAAGGTCATTGGTTGGGTCAATGTGAATAGCAGATATTGGAAAACAGAGGAAAGGTTTAAACGTTACCAATGATAACAGGATGGAATATAGCAAACTGCGAGGAGTTGCCAATATGGAAGAAATATAATCAGACCCAAAAATGTGTTGTACTTTACGTTTAAAAAAAATATTCATGTGCGGCTCTGTGAATGGCTGGCAAGCCTAGTATTTATCGCCCTGGAGAAGGTAGTGATGAGCTTCTTTCACTGTGGTAGTGATCACTGTGGTCACTCAGCTGAAGGTGCTACCACCGTACTTCCTTCATCTGGTGCCGCACTGATGAGCTGTTTCGTTCTGCATGGCGTTGAGCTTCTTGAGAGCATTTGGTACTGCATTCACCAAGTCAAGTGGAGGGTATTCCATCCAGTTGCTGATTTATGCCTCATTGTGGGGCAAAACCATCAGTTGTCAGGAGGTGATTCATAGCCACAGGATACCCAGCCTTTGACCTGCCCTGGTAGCTACACCATTTACAAAGCCGGTCCTGTTGATTCCGTGGTCAATGCTGACCCCCAGGAAGGTGATGGTGACCTACTCAATGATGGCAATGCCATTGAATGTCAAGGGTAAGTGGCTAGATTCTCCTTTTTTGGAGATGATTATTATCTGGCACTTTTCTCTGGCAAGGCTGTTACTTATGACTTATCAGCCCATTCCTGAATGTTATCCAAGTCTTGCAGCAGACATGCAGAGGCTGCTTCATTAGCTGAAGTGTTATGAATGGAATTGAACATTGCGCAATTATCAGTGACAACTCCACTGACCTTCTGGTGGAAGGGCATCACGGCAAAGTTTGTACAATTAAAAAAATGAACATTTTTCACTCTTTTTATTTGCCCTGTTTCATAATATTCTGTCTTGCGCTCATTTTGATGTCTGCAATATAACAATTGCGACCATTTTTCCATTCCTTTTTAGTCCACTTCTCTTTTCCTTAGATGAATATAATGACAGAGAACAGCGAAGAGCTATTTTGTTGCAAGACCTTCCCAGTTACTAAATAATGAACTGTTGAGACAGTGTGGTTATGCAGCGCAGGTTTGTAGCCAGTGCTCAGTTGACAACTGACCAGCACGATTAAATTACTTTTAAAGCACTTCTGAAGATACTTACGTCAGCCCGTAATATGCGGTTGGAATGATGACAACGCTATTAATATCCACTGTTCTTACTCTTTGAACTTGGCAGAGATTTCTGCTGCCCAAATATATACAGTTAAATATAGAAACCCAGAGGTTGTTTTTAGTGGCATCTTGCTTCTTTACAGGATGTGCTGTTATAAACCTTTATGAAACCATCGGGACAGAATCACTCATTTAATGTGAACCAACTTTATATGGACTTTCTTTGCTCTTCTAACCATTGAAAATGTAGCACCTCAATGAATGAACTGTTTTTAATGCTGAGTTAACCAACCGACTGCCTGTCAAATAATCCCCCTCGTCGGTGTCGACCTGTTACCTGTCCTGCCTTTCCCCTTTTCCAGCTTTCATCTCCTCCCCTACAATCAATCTGAAGAAGGGCCTCGACCTGTCCTGTCCCCCACCCCCAACCCCACTATCAATCTGAAAAAGAGTCTCGACCCGAAACGTTATCTATCCATATTCTCAGCCTGACCTGCTGAGTTACAGTACTCCAGCACTTTGTGTCGTTTTGTGTATTAACTAGCATCTGTAGTTCTTTGTTTCTACTAATTATTGCTGAGCAATCTTTCTGAACTTGGTAAAGTAAGTTTTTGTATATGGAGTTTTTTATACTAGGTCAATGTGTGAACGTACAATCTCCGTACAGACAGCTCCCGTAGTCATGATGGAACCCGGGTCTCTAGCACTGTAAGGCAGCCACTCTACCGCTGTGCCACCGTGCTGCCCAATTCTGGGGGAAAACTTTTTTTGAAAAGACCTCTGAACAAGGAAACCGCAATTATTAAGAAACCTATTGAACTGAACATTCAACAGAAACCTACTACAGAAATGTTTGCAAACACCACTTTCAAACACAGTATTTTCACATTATAATTGTATTTAAGATTATAAACAGCTGTAGCTTCTCAATAAAACCGATCCCATCTCTTGAACAAACACTGAGCTTGATGCGTGTGTGTGTCCAGATCAAGCTGCCAGATATGTTTGTTGCTAAACTCGTCTGAAGAAGGGTCTCGACCCGAAACGTCACCCATTCCTTCTCTCCCGAGATGCTGCCTGACCTGCTGAGTTACTCCAGCATTTTGTGAATAAATAGATATGTTTGTTGGATTGATTGATAGATGCAGCATGGAAACAGGCCCTTCTGCCCACCGGGTCCATGCCGACCATCGATCACCCATTCACACCAGTTCTATGTTATCCTGCTTTTGCATCCATTCCCTACACACCACGGCCAATTCATCTGCAAATCCTTTGGGTCTTTGGGTCTAGGGAGGAACCTGGAGCAGCCAAAGGAAACTCATGTGGTCACAGGGTGAACATGCGAACTCCACGCAGGCAGCACCCGGCCAGGATAGAACCCAGATCTCTGGCACTGTGAGGCAGCAGCTCTACCAGGTACACCACTGTGCCACCCTGTGGTCAGCACTGGGTCGTGCCCAGTCGATTGAGACATGGGAACCTCTGCCTCCGTGGTTTGTGATACCATTTTGCAGTTCCCAAGAGACCATGCAAACACCAGAGGCAATGAGACAAATGCCATGGCCCTCTTGATACTGACACTCTGGTGTCTGCAGCAGCCAGCGACACCCTGCACTACATACGTAGCAGGGGCAGAACACTGGGCGTTGAGTGCTGCTTGCTGCCCAACTAAGCAATTTGAATATGGCTGCCGGTGGCAGAGCAATAGCACCATATGCATGGAGCTAGAAGGGTATGAGCTGGAGAACCATGAACAACAGGAACAAGGGGCCGAGCAAGGCTGCCCAGGACAATCCACCAGCTTTGTCCCATCAGAGCAGAGGTAGGAGGCGTGAAATGCACAGACAGTTAAAGCCTCTCCGATATGGGCTGCTTCTAATAAAAGCCTGCTGCAGTCCAGTTAAAGCTCCTTTGTACAGCCGAATCCTTAACCCAATATAGTTCATCAAAAATCGGATGAAAGATTCCAGATGACATGTAATAATCCCTCACGTCCTGGTTTGTAAGATTACCTGTTTGAACTTGTGCATAATATAAATAAGTGGACACGAGGGACTGCAGGTGCTGGTTTACCAAACAAGGTACAAAGTGCTAGCGTGACTCAGTGGGTCAAGCAGCATCTCTGGAGGGTATGTATAGGCGATGTTACAGGTCTGGAAGAGTCCCAACCAGAAACATCGCCTATTAATGTCCTCTAGAGATGCTGCCTGAGCCGCTGACTTAGTCCAGCTCTGAGTCTTTATACATAAATAAGTGGTGTGGTTACAGAACATAAGGTTATTATGTTCAATTGTATGCACCTGAGTGGAATGAAGTACTCGCCTATGATGTGAAGCTTGTGTTGTTCTGTAGATGGAGTTTACCAACACTCTCACCATTGTACAAGTTCTCCATTCCCACTCCCCACCCTCAAATACAATGCAACCTACACTGGTTATAAAACATCAATATATGATAGGTACCTATCTATTTAATAGGAACTTGGCTAGAGGCAACAGTTTTACACAAAGGGTGATGGGTGTTTATATAACAAGCTGCTGGAGGAGGTAGATGAGGCAGGTACTATTATGACATTAAAGAGACATTTGGATAAGTGCACTGATAGGATAGGTTTATAGAGTTATGGGCCAAGAGCGGGCAGGTGGGACAAGTGTAGATGGGTTAGATAGGTCGGCGTGGGCAAGTTGGGCCAGTGGCATTTGAATAAAGTGCCTGAATATAATGCAATCACAACCACTGCAACAAAAAAAAAGACTCAAAGTGCTGGAGTAACTCAGTGGATCAGGCACCATCTCTGGAGAACATGGACCTTCAGACTGATCCTTGTGTACACAACCACTGCAATTGTCTTTTAGGGTGGAAATGGCAGTATTGCTAGTGTATGGTAGACTTGGTGTCCTATCCGAACATCTCTGTCAACAATGTTATTCCTCTTTCTTTATCGCTTGTAAAGCTTTTGTTATTATCTTACTCTTAGAATAATAGTATTTCCTTTTCCAAAAATATTCACTTCTTGGTTAAAAGTATAATGACAATCTTTTCACCTTCCAGACTAGGGTACTTTTGGTATCCATAGAAATAACAAATACTCGGTAGGACCAAGCAATGAGTTTATCTAAAAGTTAAAGAATGTCGCCATTTCCAGTTACTTTGACCGCGATAAACTAAACAATGGTGAAATGCAGAAGCGGCTGGTTTACAAAAAAAGACACAAAGTGCCGGAGTAACTCAATGAGTCAGGTAGCATCGCTGGAAGAACATGGATAGGTGATGTTTCAGGTCGGGACTCTTCTTCTTATGGTGGGTTTCCACATTTTTAAAAAACTGTTCTTCCATGGAATATAGTTCCTCCAATCCGTCTTCCTTGACAGGGAAAATAAAAGTAGTCTTGGACGTGAGAAGAGGCAAAAATTAGAATGGTCAGCACTAACAACTGGTGCTTTTGACACCTGCTGACATTTACAATTGCTCTCTAACATTTCATCCTGGGAATGTCCAGCATGTACTTTATCCTTATTTCTGATGCCCTTAAATAATTGAGCCCCCCTACCATATCTATTTTAAAAGCAGAATGGTTATGAAAAGCTTGTGATTCACTTCTAACTCTTCAAAGAAGCATAATTTCTATATGTTGTAAACATCACAACCAGACACAATTTTACCCCAGCAGATTTTGCCGAACTATATTTGAAATTACTATTTTTTGATTCTGTAAGAATTGTAGAGAAAAAGAATGTCTCAATCATTCATTCTGAGTTTGTTTAAAGATAAAGCCTTTTGGCAAAAGGCTTTGACAGGAATCCATCAAATTTCAAATAAAAACATCCAATTGACATTTTTTATTATCCTCTAGGCTCTATCAGAACATGTGATGAATGGTAACCTCTTCACATTGGTCATGTTTTCAGGCTATCTTTGATTATCTTCACTTTTTATAACTTTTGACCAAAATATTTTATATATGGAAAATGTACGTCTCTGTAACATACATAGCAGTATTTTTGTTGGCGAATATCTTTAAAAGAAATGCATCGTAAAACATAAGTACAATATGTTTCCAGATTTAGCCACTGACCCAACAAAATATTTTGCAGCACATTACAATTCCTTTACACTGTACACGGACCCCAAAGATTTTGAGACTGTGATATGTATTGTATCTGGAAAGAACCTACGACGAATCATTAGGGAATCACCCTCTGCGCTCTGAGTAGTGTCAAAATAAATTGTATTTGCACAACTCACGGACGGCACTGTGGCGCAGCTGGACGAGCAGCTGCCTCACAGTTCCAGAGAATCCGCTTCATCCTGTGCTGTCTGTGTAGAGTTTGCACATCCGCCCTGTCAACACATGGGTTTTCTCAGGGTTTCCTCCCTCACCCCGAAGACATGCGGGTTTGTAGCTTAACTGGCCTCTGAAATTTTCCTGAACAGTATAGTGAGTGGTTGTAAAAGTGGGATAACATAGGACTAGTGTGAATGGGCGATCAATGGTTAGCATGGACTTGGTGGGCTGAAGGGCCTGTTTCCACGCTATATCTCTAAGTAAGCAACCTAAATCAAGCAAGTAATAAAAATCAACAAAATCTTTTCACTGTACAATGAACTAAACGAAACTGCATAAATTTCATTGTAAATAAGCATTGATGCAAATTTGGTAGTCTAAAAGCACTGTCAATGGTACCGTAAGACAATTTCACAATAGTGCTGTGATGTGTATTGTATCTGGAAAGAACCTACGATGAATCATTAGGGAATCACCCTCTGCGCTCTGAGTTAAAATTGATGGGGAAATGTAAAGATAAAATCTGAAGATAAAGGAATATGAATAGTCACTTTCTTCATTCACAAATTGTGACATTAGCCTTTTTTTTAATCTGATGCTGAAAAATGTCATATTCATCTGATTATCACAATATGTCCAATTATAAAGAATAAAATGCTGTTACTGAGATGTGGAAAGGAAAGTCATTTGATGTGTGGCAGATCAAAGCCTTGCTAAAACTCCCGTGACAGATATTTTTCCTTGACAAAAAGGATTTAGAAACGTTGTCATTTTGCATTTTCAAGCTCTGCTCAGCAGATTATGTCACACTTGATAAAGTCATGTGTCTTCGATTCTCCAAAAAAGGTTTTTTGGTGCTTTGTGAGTAACGCTGTTCTGATAACTAAACTGTGTTTATTGTTTCCAAACTATAATCTAAAGCTGGCTGGATTTCTGAAATACAACATCAATTTATATAACTAATTCAACTCTAGTTGATCCTTTTAACTAGGCAGTAGCACAATTTAATGAGACTCGAACCACGAACTGTGAAGACTGTTACATTAACCTCTGTTTTTGCTCGTTAAGTATCAGGGATTTGTGGATTTAAGATGTCCAAATGTCCTGCTAAAGTATAATTGTTGATAAATAACATCAGTTCTTGATTAGCTTTTCTAAAAAAAATCTCTAATTAGTTTAGTTTAGATTTAGTTTAGTTGAGCGATCCAGTGTGGAAACACGCCCTTCCCCCACCCCCCCCCCCCCCAAGTTCATGCTGACGATCTATCACCCACGATCTATCACCCATTCACACTAATCCTCTGCTATCCCACTTTCCCATCCACTTTCTCCACACAAGGAGAAATTTAGAGAAAGTCAAGTCAAGTCAAGTCAAATTTATTTGTCACATACAAATACTCGATGTGCAGTGAAATGAAAGTGGCAATGCCTGCGGGTTGTGCACAAAAAAAGCCAATTAACCTACAAATCCACATGTCTGTGGGGATGTGGGAGGAAACCGGAGCAATCAGAGGAAACCCAGGGACACAGGAAGAATGTATAAACTCCACACAGCCAGCACCCAAGGTTAGGATCGAATCTGGGACTCTGGAGGTGTGAGGCAGCAGCTCTACTAGCAGCACCACTGTGTACATAAATATAATTTAAAAAAATCGTGCATGTGATTTGAAAAAGGGTCTGAACCTGAGACATCATCTGCCCATTCCCCCAACAGATGCTGCCTGACCTGTGGAGTTCCTCCAACACTTTGTGTTTTGTGCAAGATTTCTGCACCTGCAGTCTCTTTTGTCTTCATGTGGATCTTTTGCTGTTTTCCGTTATACTCATTCATTACTAAAGATCTTTCAAACAAGTTTATTTTCATCTATTTCCCGTCATTATATAAAGGCTAACCCAGTTTATTCCTTTTAAGGATCACAATAGGAAGAATTAATTCCTTGCTTCATTCTTTTATCTTTGGATAATGGCTAGATTAATTAAACCAATAAAATAGTCAGTTCATGCTCTCAAACTTGAGGGTTGAAGATAGACGCAACAAGCTGGAGTAACTCAGCGGGTCAGATAGCATCTCTGGAGAAAAGCAATAGGTGACTTTTCAGATCGAGACCCTTCTTCAGACTGAGAGTCAGGAGAGAGGGGAACGAGAGATATGGATGGTACCAGTTTGATGGTACCAAACTGGTACCATCAATGGTACCAAATCAATGGCAGATATGCAAAAAGCACCGATGATCAAGGAAATGTAGGGCACGCAATAGGCCATTGTTGGGTGTGGGAAAGGTGACAATGAGTAAACAGAGGAACTCCACAGGATGACAGTAAAACTAGTACAATGACCAGGGTGGGGGAGGGATGGAGAGAGAGGGGAAGCAAGGGTAACTTGAAGTTAGAGAAGTCAAGTGGAATATGAGCTGCTGTTCCTCCAATTTGCGTTTGGCCTCACTCTGACAGTGGAGGAAGCCCAGGACAGAAAGTTCAATATGGGAAAGCCTGAGAAGTGTCTCGACCTTCGGTTTAAACCATCATCTGCAGTTCCTTCCTGCACACTTGAGGATTGATGGCTGTTGTTGCTAATATTGACTCGTCCCATTGCCAGTAGCTTTCCTGCAGAGTTCTTCAAGGCCCGTCTGGACTACTGCAACAGCCTCCTCTATGGCGCACCCTCAAAAATCATCAGTAAACTTCAATACATTCAAAACTCCGCTGCCCGTCTACTCACCCACACCCCGATCCGTGACCATATCACCCCCGTCCTTTACAAACTCCACTGACTCCCCATCCCCCAGAGAATCCAGTACAAAATCCTCCTCATAACCTACAAAGCCCTCCATAACCTGGCCCCATCCTACCTGACCGACCTCCTCCACAGGCACACTCCCACCTGCACCCTCCGCTCTGCCGCTGCCAATCTCCTGTCCCCCCCCATCCGGACCAAACTCAGATCCTGGGGGGACAGGGCTTTCTCCATCGCTGCTCCCACCCTATGGAACTCACTACCCCAAACCGTTAGAGACTCCTCCACACTCACCACATTCAAAACATCGCTGAAGTCTCACCTGTTCAGTACTGCCTTCAACCACTGAAGGTCACCTCACCTTCTGTCTCCTTTCTCTGTTCGTTTACTTATTTACTTATTTATCTATTTATTCATTTCCCTATGTTCTAAATCTCTGTAAAGCGTCTGAGTATATGAAAAGCGCTATATAAATGTAATGCATTATTATTATTATTATTATTCAATCTATTTGACTTTGGGAATACATTGGTAAGGCTGTTTTTAATCTCTCCTCAGATGAGCATTCTTAGGAGTGCAGGATGATTACAATATGGAGTAATTGTAGATAGGTTTTACTTCCTTAGCCTGGAATCATACTGTACTCCCATTGTTACTAAGTGCTAATCAGTGGACTCAGAAACATATCAAACTGAGCACCATTTTAGTCTTTGACATCACCCCCTGATGGACTAATGTTCGTGCACTCCCCTTACATCGCCTTAAATGTCACACTTGAGTCACTAAAGACAACCTCATTTACATTAGGATGGATGAATTGGAACATACTTTAACTTCAAAAAAAGCATTGGGCGTAATAGCATTGAGGTTTTAAATGAAATGAAAATCTGGAACAGAAATCTAACCTGCCTATGTTCCATTTAATAAATGCAGGAAAAGAGGCAAATAACATTTTCATTCATTGAACAGTTAGGTTTAGGTTTATTAGTGTCCTGTGTTCCAAGGTACGGTGAAAGACGTTGTTTCGCATGCTATCTGATCAGATCAGGTGATACTACAGATAAATACAATCATTTCAAACTTAAGTAAAGGGAAAGGTCCAGAGTGAACATGCTGAGAGTTTAGTTTAGTTTATTATTGAGATACAATGAAAAGCTTTTTGTTGCGTGCTATCCAGTCAGTGGAAAGACTGAACATGATTCCAATCACACTGTCAACAGGGTACAAATACAGGATAATGGGTATAATAATGTTTAGTGCAAGTTAAAGTCTGATCAAGTCCAATTATACATAGTTTGAAGGTCTTCAATGAAATAGATAGGTCAGGACCGGTCTCCAGCTGGTGAGTGGACCGTTGACTGATAAGAGTTGTGTTTTTCCAGCATTGGTTGCAATTCAGGAAGACATGGAGTGTTTCCTGCAGACCTGACTAACTCCCCAGAGAAAACTGCTCTCCAACATCACCCTGTGATCAGTTTGCATTCCTGATCAGAATAAGCACCCAACTAACCATAGTCGGACCCATCACCTGCCACAACTAAACCTCTACCCTTCTGATCGGAATCCAACAGCAATTTCTCTCACTTTCTGATCACCATTCTGCTTTTACACTCTTTGTCCTTGTGGATCTCCGAAAAAGGTTTAAGTTGTCATTTGGACAGTTTTTAGAAGGGATCCCACCTCCTCCAGATAAATACTGCAAAATAATCAGAACATCTAATTTTCTGAATTTCATAAGCTTATAATGGTACTGCTTACATCCCCTACCCTTTCCCAACTTCCTCACTCCAACACACATCGTACTTGCCTACAACTTAAAATCTAGATGTCCTGATAAACAATATAGACTTACTGTACTGTGAAGTGACAAATAGGAATGGACTTTGTATCTGTTCAGAGTGCAAACCTAATAATAATGCATTACACTAGAATAAATATAAACCCTTCCCAAAATGAATGATGCCCTGTAATAAGAAGTATAAACAGCAGGCACAATCAGCTTTCTGATTACATTAGCTATTATATTGAAGTCATCATCAATTGAAGTCATCATCATGCAACAAATCTGAAATCATCATCATTGGTCCAAAAACGCTCACCAAATCCACCCAAAACTTCATCCTCAATATTGATGGTCTCCCAGTATCCACCTCCCCTCACATCCGGAATCTTGGAATCATCTTTGATCAAACCCTCTCCTTCGACAAACACGTCAAACACATCACAAAGACAGCCTTCTTCCACCTCAAAAACATTGCCCTTCTCCGTCCATCCCTCTCCTCCACAGTTGCAGAAACCCTCATCCACGTCTTCATCACCTCCCGTCTGGACTACTGCAACAGCCTCCTCTATGGCGCACCCTCAAAAATCATCAGTAAACTTCAATACATTCAAAACTCCGCTGCCCGTCTACTCACCCACACCCCGATCCGTGACCATATCACCCCCGTCCTTTACAAACTCCACTGGCTCCCCATCCCCCAGAGAATCCAGTACAAAATCCTCCTCATGACCTACAAAGCCCTCCATAACCTGGCCCCATCCTACCTGACTGACCTCCTCCACAGGCACACTCCCACCTGCACCCTCCGCTCTGCTGCTGCCAATCTCCTATCCCCCCCCTCATCCGGACCAAACTCAGATCCTGGGGGGGGACATGGCTTTCTCCATCGCTGCTCCCACCCTATGGAACTCACTACCCCAAACCGTCAGAGACTCCTCCTCACTCACCACATTCAAAACATCACTGAAGTCTCATCTGTTCAGTACTGCCTTCAACCACTGAAGGTCACCTCACCTTCTGTCTCCTTTCTCTGTTCGTTTACTTATTTATCAGCACCTCATATTTCGCCTGGGCAGTTTGCGGCCCGGTGGTATGAACGTCGACTTCTCCAACTTCAGATAGCTCCTCTGTCCCTCCCTTCCCCTCCTCCTTCCCAGATCTCCCTCTATCTTCCTGTCTCCACCTATATCCTTCCTTTGTCCCACCCCCGACATCAGTCTGAAGAAGGGTCTCGACCCGAAACGTCACCCATTCCTTCTCTCCCGAGATGCTGCCTGACCTGCTGAGTTACTCCAGCATTTTGTGAATATATCTATTTATTCACTTCCCTATGTTCTTTAAATCCCTGTAAAGCGTCTTTGAGTGTATGAAAAGCGCTATATAAATGTAATGCATTATTATTATTATTATTATTATTATTAATTAAACAGGTTCAATTCCACTAGTCAATGATTATTATCTCTGCCCTTCGAGAATAGACTTTCTGTGTACTTTATATCTAAGTTCAAAGTTGAGCTTTCCCAATTCAAGAATAGTACGCCCTGGAAACATTGTCAACCTTCCAGAAGTATACATTCACCATTTAAGTTCTGGGGAGTGTTTTTCTCAAACATACTGCTGCCATGTTCCACCAGCAACAATTGTCAGCTGTTCTGATGTCCCAGTGCATTATATACCTTTTAGTTGGCACAGTGATCATTGCTTTAGTGGAAGTCCCAAAGGTGAACATGGGCATCCATGCCATTACAATCACTGTTAGCACAGAATCAAAGCATGAATCTTAAAGGAAATGCACGGGCAAGTTTTTTTACAGAGAGAGAGGTGAGTGAGTGCCTAGAACGCGCTCCTGGTGATGGTAGTTGAGGTAGATATGATAGATGCATTTAAGAGACTTATGGATAGGCACATGGATATATATGGAATGGAGGGATATGGACAGGCAGGCAGATAAGAGTTGGTCGGCATCATGTTCGGCACAGACATTGTGGGCCAAAGAACTTGTTCTTGTTCTATGTTTTAAAGGAAAGCATCTGGCCAGTTAGAGAGGTTAAACGGTAAATTTGTAGGTTGATTGGTCTCTGTAAATCACCCCTAGTATGTAACAGAGTGAATGAAAAGTGGGATGACATGGAACTAGTGCGAATGGATGACCAATGATCAGTATGGGCTCAGCGGAACAGGCAGCATCTCTGAAGAAGGGTCTCAACCTGAAACGTCACCCATTCCTTCTCTCCAGAGATGCAGCCTGTCCGGCTGAGTCAGTCCAGCATTTTGTGTCTACCTTCGTTTTAAACCAGCATCTGCAGTTCTTTCCTACACATCAGTATGGACTCGGTGGATTGAAGGCTCTGTTTCCATGCTGTATCTTTCAATTCAATCAAAATGAAATTTGAAGAGCTGTTATAAATCCAGAAGTTTTGTTTGCTAATCGTCATGTCATTTTATTTATAATCGAAAATGAAATGAAAATGGAATCAGCACAGAAAAGGGCCATTGAGCCTACGCTGACCACTAAACATCCATTTACATGTATCTTATTTTTATTCTCCCCACATTTCCACCGATCTCCTAATTCCCAGATTCAATAGGTCACCTGCACTTCACTGCAGTCAATTAACCTACCCACAGTACATCTATCGGATGTGGAAGCTGGAGATCCCACATGGTCAGAGGGAGAGCGTGCAAACTCCGCACAGACAGCACCAGCGGTCAGGTTTCAACCCTGGGGGCTGGAGCTGCGAGGTAACAGTTCTACTAACTGCACCTCTGTACCATCCAAGCACAGGAAAGGCCATTCAGCCGACCATGTCCACGACTGAGTTTCTATTTCATCTTCTCCTCCTGTCTTTCGTCGTTGTAATCAGGAGAAGCCTCTGTTTCTTCTCAGTTCTTCTCAGGACAGTTCTTATCAGGTAGCTGAACTATCCTTTCACCAACTACACAGCGGTCCTGACCTACCATTTATCTCACTGGAGACCCTCGGATTATCTTTAATCGGACTCTAATGGACTTTGTCTTGCACTAAACATTATTCCCTTTATCCTGTATCTGTACACTGTGGATGGCCTGATTGAAACCATGTATAGTAATTTCACTGACTGGATAGCACGCAACAAGAAAGCTTTCACTGTACCTCTGAAGAAGGGTCTCGACCCGAAACGTCACCCATTCCTTCTCTCCCGAGATGTTGCCTGACCTGCTGAGTTACTCCAGCATTTTGTGAATAAACACCTTCGATTTGTACCAGCATCTGCAGTTATCTTCTTATATTTCACTGTACCTCAGTATATGTGACAATAATAAACAGCACTTTTCACAGTTGCCACATAAACTGCAGGTTTATATGCACAGAATGAATGATAGGGTGGGTGCCTTTACTCACTGACACATTCGCTCTACCCTCTGAGCAGTTCTTGATTGGATTTCATTTAAAGTAGCTTATACTGACAGCTCATAGTTTTGATCTTCCCCAGAAACAGACACAGTCACACTGTGGCCATACTATACTTCAGACACAGAACCCATCCTACCCATTAATTTCGTGGATGAAACCTATTTATCTAGTATCAACCATGAAGTCCTTTTTTTTGTGTCCTCCCACTACCTCCACATATTCAGAAAATAAAGTTGGTGCTGTGTAATCAAAGTGTGTGTGGCCTGATCAAGTTTTGATCATATTTATTGAAAGTTTATTGAAATTTATCTACTCTTCTGTTCTGTCTTCCTAAATCTTGGCACTTGGTCTGTTCTTATTCTGACCTGATTAAGCAGTGCAGAATATTCAAGATACATATGGTATTGTTGCCTTAGATTTTATCCAGGCTGTGCCATAATTTCCATTATAGTTGAGTAGAATGTAATGTCTTTACAATGTTTGAGACACAAAAGGTAAAGGCATATTCATAAAATGGGCCCCCTATCTGTTAACTTATTGAGAACTTTTGCCGAATGTCTGTGAACTGTGATAGTGTTAGATAGTTTAGTTTCGAGATACAGTGCGGAAACAAGCTCTTCGGCCCACCGAGTCCGCACCAACCACTGATCCCCGCACACTAACACTATCCTACGCACACTAGGGACAATTTTACACATACATCAAGCCAATTAACCTACATACCTGTAGTTCTTTGGAGTGTGGGAGGAAACTGAAGATCTCGGAGAAAACCCACGCAGGTCACGGGGAGAACGTAGAAACTCCATACAGACAGGTATTGGGTCTCCAGCACTGTAAGGCAGCAACTCTACCGCTGCGCCACCATATTCTGTATACCAAAAGCACCACATGACTCCACTGTCCAACAACATTACAATATCAACTCACGCATACAAATGTGCGGCGTGACTACAGCTACAATACTCTGCTCCTTTTTAAAAAATAAAATAACAGTGAATTACAAGTGCACCTGTAATAAATGACAGCTATAAATCTGGTGTGATAATCAATTTTCCACATCCTATATGCAACTAAAGAGGGCTTTCTAGTGATTGCCTCTGAAATTGTTAACAACCCCCAGAAGAACTGAAATTTAGATGTGGAATCTGTTTTTATACTATTTGATTCTGTTTCTTTGTCAGACTGATTTAGATTTAATATTTCATTTCCTGATATGTTGACTGGATTTATCTCAGACACCATGTCATAAGCTAGCGGTTCAGTGTCTAGCAGAGAATATTTGATTGATGTGATCTTTGGATTTTGCTTTCAGTTTTAATCAGTCTCTAGTTTCAGCAAATCTCTACTGTTGTTTCTCCCCTGTGCTCTTTTCAGCTCGTGGGGCTAAGCATCTTGTAGAAATAAAGCATTTGCAGATGCTGGTTAATACACAAAAGGACACAAAGTGCTGGAGTAACTCAGCAGGTCAGGCAGCATCTCTGGAAAACATGGATAGGTGATGGGTGAGACACTTCTTTAGACTGCTTATCTTGCTTGGAACAGCATTCTATTCATTTGAATTACATTGTGACATTATTGTTTCTGTTCAACTCTAAACGCCAAATTGGTTTGAGTAAGTTTCAAGTATTTTCACAGCATTCTCTTCACCATGTGTCCTGCAGGTTTATATTCTTGTGGCACTGTGTTGAGTTGTTTTGTACTGAAGAAAAAATGGCCAAGAGATATTTTATGCTCAGCTTTGAATGTCTTGTGACATTTCCTTTCCAAAAGCTTTTTCCACCATTTTGGCTGCTCTATTTGAGGCCAGATGATCTGAAGGGATGATAGTATGCATGATAACCTTCCATTTCATAAAGTCAACAATGAGAGCAAAATGAAACCGGGTCTCTTGTGAAAAGTGACCTCTTCAGGTAAACCAGGTCATGCACATGTGGACCTCTTCTCATCTCTACTAGTTTCAGTGGTGGAGCATGGACTCTTGTGTTTCACTTCAGTGAATCAACATGGAATGAGTTCTTCTTGTGGTAGTTCTCCAGTGAGTTGGAAACTGCAAGGTTGTTATGTTCCCTCTTTAGCTTGTTGAGTAACTGTTCTTTGTACTTTAGCTGCACGCGGTTATTTATGCTGCACAAACAGTATAATTTTTGACATAATCTGTACTTTTTGCTGTAATATTAGGGAATAGAACCATCACTTTACAAGTGAGAGTTGTGTCAGTTTAGATCTCTAAGGCTGGCCTGACATTTTCTGGAAAATGGAGAATAGTGAAGGTTGTGATTATCATATCATATCATATCATATATATACAGCCGGAAACAGGCCTTTTCGGCCCTCCAAGTCCGTGCCGCCCAGCGATCCCCGTACATTAACACTATCCTACACCCACTAGGGACAATTTTTACATTTACCCAGCCAATTAACCTACATACCTGTACGTCTTTGGAGTGACAACTTATTGACAAGTTTCTCCACCAAGCCAGACAGATTTAAACAAGGTGGATGCAAGGAAAGATAATTAAAACCTAGTGACATAGTTAAAGAAAGATAGAAAGAAGTGCACAATTTGCAGAAGCTACCTCTTGCAGCAATCATGATTAAAGAGTTTTATGGAAGTCACCAAATTATAACATAGCGCACTTTCCAATGACATCTTGTGAAACAGACTCAGGAAGTGATTATATGCCAAAGGTGCCAACAATCTTTTTAAGACTCATTTCTGATCTTTCAGATCATCAGTCTTTCTGCCAATTAGAACTAAGCATGTTTGAAATTCCTAAGAAAAGATAAATGTTGCTTAACGCATTAACTTGAAAGATTAATTCCAGTTTATCAAATGTAATACAGTCTTGTTATGTTGGCCAAATCAAATAAACTGAGATTAGAGTCTAAGTTTGTAAAATTTCTTCAAATGAATTGAACTGTTGTTATCCTTCCTTAAAAATAGCCTGGGTACCGTGAAGATCTGCATAGGGATTTTTCCATGGCAAAGTTGGTTCAAAATCTTACACTCCAAATAAACTCACTCGATGGTCGTTTTTGTACATTATTGATTAAGTAGTGGACTGCCTAATATTTTTTTTAAGGGGAGATAATATTTAACACTAGACCAAGTGGACCCGTAAGCCCAAACCTCTCCTGCATTGGTGCAGCACCCTCTCCTCTCCTCACTCCCCCTCCCCTCTCCCCCCTCCCCCTCCACTCCCTCTCCCTCCCCCCCACCGTTCTCCCCTCCCCCTCCCTCCCTAACCCTCCACCCCTCTCTTCCCCTCCCCCCCCCCCCACTCCCTCCCCTCAACCCCCCTTATCCTGCCTCCTCCCCCCTCCCTCCACTCCCCTCCCTAGGAGATAGATTTAAACTTTAAAATGTGAATAACTTTAAAAATATAACACCGATTTCAATGAAATTTCTTCCATTAGCACCAAAGGGCCGACTGTGAGTAAGGTGGGCCTAAAATTGTCGCGCTATCGTGTACCGTTTTGGCTGTAGTTCAGGAACAAACAAACAAACAAACGAGAGTTTTAGTACATGGATAGAAAGTGACTACTTTCGGAAATGTAGGTGATAATTTTCATCAGGCGGCCTGGATGACTGACTTTCTGCTGACTGGATACTGTAGAACGCAACAAAAACTTTTCACTGTTACACTATTTCACTACTCTTACACTACTCTTACACTATTTCACTGTACCTCAGTACATGTGTCAATAAACTAAACTAAAGTGAGGAGTTAATTGCCGAATCATCATAAAACCCTCTTGATTTTTACTTTTATGTATATCAATGGTAATTCAAATCTGATGCATTGTATTACAGGCTGCAAACTGCTTCACCAGTTTGGCCCTCACCAACCTCCATCCTTCCAGGGCCACATAGTTGAAAGAAAATTGTATCCCTGCTTTGGGAAAGGAAAAGAATCCCTGCCTTTGGCTCAATGCTCTCCCAGCCCCAACATCTCCTTAACAGAGAGTACACCAAACTCTCTGTTTTGTGTGAGGTCTCCAAAATCCTCTGGGAATTTAAAAATAAAAGTGAATGTTCAGATACGATGACCTTGGAACAATTTAATCCTCACTAAAAGTAAATTAATTTGCCTGTGTGATGAGTCATTGAAATTTCAGGGAAGAAATCTTTATCGGTGACTTACTTAAAACAAGAAAAAATATTGCTATGATATAAAAGTGTACAGTATACCGGTCAAGAGCATTCAGTATTCAAAGCTGCTTTTGTTGTCACATGTCCTCCCGTCCTTTATCAACCAATTCTCTCAGCATAAATTTCCTTTCCTTGCATCTTCATATGCTCATCCAATTCCTACTCTACATGATCCACCTTAAGTATTTCTCGTGGAGTCACCTTTGGGTGGAACAGAGATGCAGTGGTGGAGTTGTTGTTGGCTTACAGCACCAGAGACCCGGGTTCAACACTGACTAGGGGTGCTGTCTGTATGGAGTTTGTACATTCTCCCTGTAACCGCGTGGGTTTTCTCTGGGTGCTCCAGTTTCCTCCCACAATCCAAAGATGTGCAGGTTTGCAGGTTAATTGGCTTCTGTAAATTGTCCTAAGTGCATAGGGTAGAACTAGTTTATATGTGATCGTCTGTTTCCACTCTAAATCACTAAACTAACCAGAACTAAACTAAACAAGGAACTGCAGATGCTGGAAACCTGAGCAAAACACACATATTGCTGCAGTAACTCAGAAAGGCAGTATCAGTGGATGCAATGAATAAGCAACATTTGGGTCGGGATCTGACTTCAGACTCTGTATGGCTTGGGTTCAATGTTCACCCACCCTCTGGGTAAAGAGGATTGTTCTGAATTTCATTTTGGTGATCATTATTTATTGATGGCCTCTCACTTTGTTCGGTGCCCAGACCCATATTCCCAGGCTAATTCCCAACGGCCATCAGGCTGTTTAACATTACGCACTCCACCTAAACTCCGATCTTTGAACGGCCTTGGTTGCAATAGGGACTTCAGGCTTTGTTTTTGTTTTCTGCAGTATATTGGGTTTTTAATTTAGGGTGAACTTCTTTTTTATGTTTATTTATTATATTATCTATTGAGAATTGTGTTTACAAACCTGTTGTGCTGCTTGCAAGTAAGAATTTCACGGTTCCATTCCTGTACATATGACAATAAAACACACTTGACTTTAAGCCAATTGGCGCTCCTATTTTCTTATCTTCGATCTGTTGACCTCACAATAAAAGTTAATTAGCCTTACACATCCATTCAAGGTCACGGAATGCCTCACCAAATGCCATTCCCATCAAGCGCGCCACTTGGTTCAGATGCTGCTTAATGTACCCACTTCACTTTCCTACCAAAACTCCCAGTTAGGACTCACATCTGACATTCTCTCCTCCCAAGCTTTGCACTGCTTCCAGCCATGTACACACATGGCTTGTACCATGGACAGGCTGTGCACCCAGGAGAGGCACATCACCAAAACAAATCACTCACTAGGACACAACCTCTCCTTTGCAGAACAAGTTAACCTATACAGCAGCTAAAGGCAAGGGAATAGTTGAGGCTGCATCACATTCACCCTGAGAAGAAGAAAATGTAGTCACTGCAATGGGAATTGTGGCCAGAGTCTATGGGCAATGGGGTGGAATCATAGGAGATGACACCCCAGTGTCCCCCTATCCACCACATAAATTTTCATCTATAGACTGTAGATGGTTTAAAACCTCCAGCTCCCACTTCTCTATCCCCTCCCCTCGATGCATCTTAGTTTAGTCTAAGATAACGCCCAGAGGTATTCAGGACAGTGTGTGGGCAGGGGCTTGGTACATCACTCTGCCTTGTGGAACAGGCACAGCAGCAGTGGAATCAGGACATAAGGAGCTGTAAGCCTACAAAAGGGAAGTGACTGGAGGCTCTGTGGGAGGCTAGCATGCAGCAAAACCCGGTTCCAGCAGAATCGGGCCCAATGTTCTTCACAATTAGCAAAAAAAAGGTGAAACAGTTGGCCTTTGGACATAACCTGCACAAGGATATGTCCTGCTGTAACAGCTTATTCACCACTGTTCACCGCTGCCCAGTTCTTCCTTATCTCTAAGGGGAATATCTTCTGTGCATCATCCTTGTGAGGCAACTGGATTGTGCAATAGCTCAATATAAATTCAAAGTCCGTGACATTCTTTTATGCAGTGTAAGGATTACGTGCATAACATTATTGATTTTCCAGGAATAAAATGATCCTTGAAACAAACCAATGAACCAATGTCCAAGAGTTGCTTTATTGGGTCCTTCTTGTGGTTGAGTTGAGATTGGGCAATGGCAACTAGCAGCATATGAAACACATCTGAATATGATGTCTGAATATCATCTCTGTGAACATAACCAGAAGGCCATTATAGAAATAGAACAGTGCAGCACAATGCAGGAACTGGCTCTTCAGACCATAATATCTGTGTTGAACCTGATGTCCAGTTAAACTAAACTCCTTTGCCTGCCAGGGTGCCAGGGATTGATGTATCCCTCCAATCCCACATATCCATGTGCCTATCTAAAAGCCACTTAAATGCCTCCCCAGACATCTTAAATGCCTAAACCTGGGATCTTAAATGCCTCCCCTGTCACCCACCACTCTCTGTGTAAAAAACCCTTGTCCCACACGTCTCCTCCAAATTTTGCCCCTCTCACCTTCAAGCCATGGCTAGTCCTTGACATTTCCACCCTGAAAAAAAGGTTCTGATTGTTTACCCTATCTATGCCTCTCACAATGTTATAAACATCTGTCAGGTCTCCCCTCGGCCTCTGATGTTCCAGAGAAAACAATCCACATTTGTCCAACCATTCCTTATAGATAATATCCTTCAATCTAGTCAGAGTTCTGATAAAACTCTTCTGCACCCTCTCCAAAGCTTTCACATCCTTATCAATTGCTCTGAGGCAGACCTTCATAAAGACAACTGAGAAAGGACATTATGATGCCCATCCTCCCTTCCAACAGCTTATTACAATCCCGATCTGCCCCAATGGGTCCTTGATTGAAGGTGTTCATTGGCCTGCCAATGATCACTTAGGGGGAGTTTCCAGATGCAAAGAATTTCTGCATACATGAATTTCTGCATACACATCCCACCACTGTCTACAAAAGGACAATGTTAAAGAACTCTAGGCAGTACTAAACACTTGTGCAACTGCAGTAGCATGCAGTAAAAAACATTCACAAAGTAACTGGCAAGTGGCTAAACCATTACAATGGAGTTGGCATTTGCTCATCTATTGATGTCATTATGTTCCTGTCCACAGATGTCTGGCAAGAATATCACACAAAGTAACATGTTTATCACACTAACCAACCCAACTTGTGGTCCAAATTTACCATATCATTTGTCATATTGGAGAAAATTCTGTACTCGCAGGCAGTTTAAAAAGAGCGCCAAGACGCAGGTTCTAGTGCTGTACTTGCGTGGAGCTCCGAGAAGCAGGAAGGTTGAAAACGGAGAAAAGAGTTCATTGTCTGGAAAGTTTGTTACAAAAGAAGGTGACTCACAGGTAAAGGCAGTTTAAAAAGAGCGCCAAAACCTTCAGATTCAGGTTATTTAGTAATCAATTTACTAATCAGCCCTAAAGTAGTTGATGAGGTAGCAGATAAAAATAAGTGCTGCTATAGCAGAGCAGCCTTGTTGGGAATGGCCTTGGAGGTGAAGTGTGAGTCTTTGGCTCAAGAGGCTGAGTGAGGCAAGGAGGCTATGCTTGTTTGAACTTTGATTTTTGATTTTTGTCACTGAAGAAATGGCAGGCAAGTTGGTGCAGTGTGTTTCCTGCAGGATGTGAGAAGCCAGGGAAAGGGTTTCATAGAATCAGGAGATGTAGAGTCAGTATGGACTCAGGAGCTAAAATTGGCATGTCACAAATGTAATGCTACGGTGGTTATGGGAGATTTCAACATGCAGGTTGATTGGGAAAATCAGGTTGGTACTGGACCCCAAGAAAAGGAGTTTGTGGAGTGCCTCCAAGATGGATTCTTAGAGCATCTTGTACTGGAGCCTATTAGGGAGAAGGCAATTCTGGATTTAGTGTTGTGTAATGAACTGGATTTGATAAGGCAACTCAAGGTAAAAGAGCACTTAGGAGGTAGTGATCATCATATGATGTTTTAATCCACAATTCGAGAGGGAGAAGGGAAAATCGGAAGTGTCAGTACTACAGTTGAGCACAGATGTAGGCATGAGGGAGGAGCTTGCCATAGTTGACTGGAAAGAGACCCTAGCAGGGAAGACGGTGTAACAACAATGGCAGGTATATCTGGGAATAATCCAGAAGGTGCAGGATCAGTTCATTACAAAGAGGAAGAAAAATTCTAAGGGAAGTAAGAGGCGACCGTGTCTGACAAGGGAAGTTAAGGACAGTATAAAAATAAAAGAGAGGAAGTATAACATAGCAAAGATGAGCGGGAAGCCAGAGGATTGAGACTCTTTAAAAGAGCATCAGAAGATAACTAAAAAGGCAATACGAGGAGAAAAGATAAGGTACAAAGGTAAGCTAGCCAAGAATATAAAGGAGGATAGTAAAAGCTTCTTTAGGTACATGAAGAGGAAAAAATTAGTTAAGACAAATGTGGGTCCCTTGAAGACAGAAGCAGGTGAATTTATTATGGGGAACAAGGAAATGGCAGACGAGTTGAACAAGTACATTGGATCTGTCTTCTCTAAGGAAGATACAATCTCCCAGATGTTCTAGTGGCCAGAGATCCTAGGGTGATGGAGGGACTGAAGGAAATTCACATTAGGCAGGAAATGGTGTTGGGTAGACTGATGGGACTGAAGATAGATAAATCCACAGGGCCTGATGGTCTGCATCCCAGGGTACTTAAGGAAGTGGCTCTAGAAATTGTGGATGCATTAATGATCATTTTCCAACGTTCTATTGATTTAGGATCAGTTCCTGTGGATTGGAGGGTAGCTAATGTTATCCCACTTTTTTACAAAGGAGGGAGAGAGAAAACAGGAAATTATAGACCAATTAGCCTGACATCGGTGGTGGGGAAGATGCTGGAGTCAATTGTAAAAGACAAAATTTCGGAGCATTTGAATAGCAGTAACAGGATCATTCCAAGTCAGCATGGATTTACGAAGGGGAAATCATGCTTGAATAATCTTCTGGAAGTTTTTGAGGATGTTACTAGGAAAATGGACAAGGGAGAGTCAGTGGATGTGATGTACCTGGACTTTCAGAAAGCCTTCGATAAGGCAGTGAAGAAAGGTAATGGAATGTTGGCCTTCATAACAAGAGGAGTTGAGTATAAGAGCAAAGAGGTCCTTCTGCAGTTGTACTAGTGTGCAGTTTTGGTCTCCAAATTTGAGGAAGGACATTCTTGCTATTGAGGGAGTGCAGCGTAGGTTCACGAGGTTAATTCCCGGAATGGCGGGACTGTCGTATGTTGAAAGATTGGAGCAACTGGGCTTGTATACTCTGGAATTTAGAAGGATGAGCGGGAATCTTATTGAAACATATAAGATTATTAAGGGATTGGACACGCTGGAGGCAGGAAACATGTTCCCAATGTTGGGGAGTCCCAAACCAGGGGCCACAGTTTAAGAATAAGGGGTAGGCCATTTAGAACGGAGATGAGGAAGAACTTTTTCACCCAGAGAGTTGTGAAGCTGTGGAACTCTCTGCATCAGAAGGCAGTGGAGGCCAATTCCCTGGATGCTTTCAAGAGAGAGTTAGATGATGGCGCAGTCAAGGGATATGGGGAGAAGGCAGGAACGGGGTACTGATTGTGGATGATCAGCCATGATCACGGTGAATGGTGGTGCTGGCTCGAAGGGCCGAATGGCCTACTCCTGCACCTATTGTCTATTGTTTATTATCTATTGTCAGCACGTAAACATTAGGAGTTGGAGAGAACACAAATTGTAATGGTCCAAGATAGCTTTTAACATTCTGAACAACTTTAGTAGTCTCTGCAAATTAAACTACATAAGGGAATGTAAAATTAGAGGCTATTGCTGACAATATTATTGTAAAAATGTAGTGGGCACATATCAAACTTTCTTTTCTATTGAAATAAGAGGCAATAAAACCGCACTTTAACATTGCACATTTTGAAAGATCACAGGAACATTGATAATCATTCCACCAACAAATAGTTAGCAATTTTTTCTGATGACTAAAATCAACCACTGTAATACCTTCCATGAACAATAATGCTGTCTTTTGAACATCACACGAGGGTCACATGTTTGACTGTAGACCATTTAAGATTATCTTTTAGCACATGATGGTGGAAGTTATGGGTCTCTCCGTAAAGCATAATATTCTATTAACAAAACCCCAGCTGTTTTACAGCAGGAACGGGGTACTGATTTTAGATGATCAGCCATGGCTCGAAGGGCTGAATGGCCTACTTCTGCACCTATTTTTCTATGTTTTCTATATTTCTAAACATTTAAATTCATAGAAAATGCTTGTACCAAGAGTTGGCAAATATTTATAGCGAAATTATCACAATAAATGATTCAAATCTTTTCCTCCACCCCCCTCCACTGATGAGGTAGTTGCTGAATTAGTTTTGCATGAGGTCAGATAAGGCATGGTTTATTTTGATCACGTACGCCTTTTGTGACTCGTGTGTGGAGCACGGAACTTTCCTTCATTTCCTTTGGCCAAAAATATGAAAACCATGGAGAAGAGAGATATCCATGGACAAGGAAATGAATGTGAACAAAGAATGAAATGTAAGGGATGAACAGGAAGTCCTTAAGCCTATGTTTTACTGTTTAACGTGTACAAAATACATTTCTTAGCCTCTTCCCGCACATTGTGGATTAAAATGAAATGCACAAGTAATGAAAGAAAACTGTGATAAGTGGCAAAGCTGCACAAATTGTGTCAGATCAACATCATTTTAAGTTAACAATGGAGGAACTCAGCAGGTCAAGCAGCTTCTGTGGAGGGAATAGTCAGATGATGATTTGGGTCAGACCCTTTCTTCAGTCTATGTCCCAACCTTAAACATCAACTGTCCATTCCTTCCACAGATGCTGCCTGGCCTGCTTACTTCCTCCTGTAGTTTTGTTTTTGCTCAGGATTTGAGCAGCTGCTGTTTCTCATGTCAACATTTTAAGTTGATAGGAAGAAGTTAATGCCAGGTGGTTAATATCCAGGCAGTTTCAAGTCGAAAGGCACGACATTCAGAACTGACTCACTCACAGCTTTATTCACAAAATGCTGGAGTAACTCAGCAGGTCAGGCAGCATCTCAGGAGAGAAGGAATGGGTGAAGAAGGGTCTCGACCCGAAACGTCACCCATTCCTTCTCTCCTGAGATGCTGCCTGACCTGCTGAGTTACTCCAGCATTTTGTGAATAAATACCTTCGATTTGTACCAGCATCTGCAGTTATTTTCTTTTCACTCACAGCTTTGTTTAACATCATTAGGAAGGGGGATCAAATTTGTTTGCATCGTCAGGCAGCGTTTTCACCTGCACAGATTTTAAGTTGCACTTAAAAGAACCTCAGAAGCATTTAAGGGTGATAACTTGCACAGTTTTATTAGTGAAATTATACTTTTCACAAAATAGATTAATTTTTAATTGCCAACTGTTAGCAATTAATTTAATATAACCAAAAATCATGAAACTCAGCTCGAGAACATTCATTATTCATTGGTGCACCTTATCAGTGTTGTAGATGTAGTCTAATCCATCACACAGACCAGACTTCACACCATTGACTACATTCTACACTTCACAATGCCTCGGAAAGCAGCCAACGTAATCAAAGACTTGTCCCACCCCAGTCATTCCTATTTTTCCCTGCTCCCATCCGGCAGAAGGTCCACCATTGCACACCACCAGACTCGGGAACAGCTTCTTCCCCTCTGTTATCATACTTTGAATAGTCCTTCCATTAGCTAAGTTTTTATCCAATTCACCTCTATCCCATTGTGAATATTGAACTTTTGTCTATGGAACCGATAGGCTACAAATGCGTTACAATACTACAGACTATATTCTTCACTCTTCGGTTCAGTTGAGTTTATTATCAAGTGTTCCAAGGTACAGTGAAAAGCTTTTGTTGCGTGCTAACCAGCCAGCGGAAAGATATTACATGATTACAATCGAGCCGTTCACATTGTACAGATACGATAAGGGAATAACATTCAGTGGAAGGTAAAGCCAGCAAAGTCCGATCATAGATAGTCCAAGGGTCCTCAAAGAGGTAGATAGTACTTCAGGACTGCTCTTTGGATGTGGTAGGATGGCTCAGTTGCCTGATAGCAACTGGGAAGAAACTGTCCCTGAATCTGGAGGTGTGCTTTTTCACACTTCTACACCTTTTGCCTGATGGGAGAGGGGAGAAGAGGTAATGGCAAGGGTGCAACTCGTCCTTGATTATGCTGCTGGCTTTACCGAGACAGCGTGACGTATAAATGGAGTCAATGGAAAGGACGTTGATTTGTGTGATGGTCTGGGCTGCTTCCACAATTCGTATCTTCTCTTTTGCTCTATCTATTGTACTTGATTGTATTTTGTATGGTATATCTGATCTGTTTTGATAGCATACAAAACCAAGCTTTTCACTGTACCTCGGTATATCCGGATAATAATAAACCGAAGCATAAGTATTTTTGATGGTTATAAATTTGCCAAATTTGTTCACTATTACCTAGACAACTAAAAAAGTAGTAACTTGAAACACCGCCTAAAAAGCGTGGGGCGGCACGGTGGTGCTGGTAGAGTTGCTGCCTTACAGCGCTTGCAGCGCCATTGACCCGGGTTTGATCCCGACTACGGGTGCTGTCTGTATGGAGATTGTATGGTCTCCCCATGACCGCGTGGGTTTTCTCCGAGATCTTCAGTTTCCTCCCACACTCCAAAGACATACAGATTTGTCGGTTAATTGGGTTGTGTTTGTATACTTGGTATAAGTGTAAATTATCCCTAGTGTGTGTAGGCTTGTGTTATTGTGCGTGGATCGCTGGTCGGTGTGGACTCGATGGGCCGAAAGGCCTGTTTCCGCGCCGTATCTTTAAATTAAACTAAAATTGGTTAAAATAGGTCATACATATTACTTTGATCAGAGGGCAGGGGCACAGTTGACTTTGTTTGGAACACCACCTTCTCCAGAACAATGGTCCAGGTCATGCTGATGATTATCCAGTAGTTCCTTGCAGAAGTTCCTTGCTGCAGTGCACATATCAGCTTGTCCCAGATTTCCTCTCTGGGCACGACATTGCAAAAGTGATGATGGGATGAGGGGAGATCAGACTCAATCAGAACCTAGGCCTTGCTCCACCCCTGGATTATCCACTGAATCCAGGGGCAGTTCTTGATTGACCTGAGCTGAGAGAATGGATGCAATTTTGCATTTGGCGCCTCAGCCTTACCCAATAATGTGCCCAATACTGCTCATTTCAATGGGAATAAAAAGGTGAGTGAAGGTAAGTGCTTCATTTTGTATGTTACTTGATTTTAAATAAAATAGTTTAATAATTAATTGGAATAAGTTGAATGTGGTTTTAAATGCATTTATTATCTTATGTTTCAGTTTTTAATTAGCTTTAAAAGAAATTAAATGTTGCTAATGTTGATCATCAGAGATGTTTAGAAAGTGGGGAGAAGACTATCTGATAGCAGGAACTCTCAGAAGGTCACCATGACAGTGTGTGGGCAGGGGCTTGGTACCTATCTTTCCCCATTGTGGAATAGTCACATCAGCAGGGGACTCGGGACATAAGGAGCTGTAATGCCACAAAAGAGAAATGTGTGCGGGCATCAGAGGGAGGCGAACAAGTAGCAAAACCTAGTTCCAGTAGAACTGGGCCCAATGCTCTTCAGAATTAGCAAATAAAGGGGAAAGAGTCTGCCTTTGCACAAAACCTGCACTTGAAATTCCTCATTATTTACTTGGTTTGATCAAATTGCTGCAACCCAGTTGAAACTATCCCAAAATTTAATTCTTTCTCAGATAGTTGGTCAGTCTAGTCCCTCTCAGGTTAGTCTAACTAGCAAAGTAAAAAAGGTTAGAAAATAATTTTCAGTAACTAGACAGTAGAAATTCATCCTTTGCTGTTGTAATGGAAATGGGAGTTTGGTTGATATTGCTGTATTATCACAGACTAGACAGAACTATCTTCAGAACAACCTTTATTGGAGAAAACAGCAGAGTCTAGTGCAGCAAGATATCAGGCTGATGCCAGATGGTATACTCGGATCTTAAAGATACACTGATGTCATTCTTGCCCCTTCAAAAAGGATTAAACATCGTACAACCCAACACAGACAGTGGAGCACATAGTCACCAGTTGCCCCAAATACCGGCCACCGAATGGTGAACGAGGTCTGATTGACCTGGATGATGAGATGTTGGCCTGGCTCGCCTCAACGGAGCTGCAGGTCTAAAAGACATACGACAGAAGAAGAAGAACCAAATAACTATGTACACTTGTATGCTCATGTAGTTAACTGATTATTTGCCCAGATGGATACCCAGTTATTAATTTGATTAGTTATAAATTAATTAAATCTCACTGATCTCATCTTCCAAACTCATCTGCAGAAGCTGTACATTGCTCATTTTCAAGTGTCAGTGACTCCAGTAAACCACCCAGTGCTTATCTGAATATTTGGTCTGCTATTCTTTTTGTATCAATGTTGCAACATGTTTGTATCACTAATTTTGAATAGAAGATAGACACAAAAAGCTGGAGTAACTCAACGGGACAGGCAGCATCTCTGGAGAGAAGGAATGGGTGACGTTTCGGGTCGGGACATGACCCGAAACATTACCCATTCCTCTCCAGCGATACTGCCTGTCCCGCTGAGTTACTCCAACTTTTGTGTCTATCTTTGGTTTAAACCAGCATCTGCAGTTCCTTCTTACTAATTTTGAATAACCAGCCCACAATGTGGTCAACTCTGGATCAACCCTGCACGTGTTTACATTGGCTCCATTTCAGTGCCGATGTTGCATTCATTTCATTCTCAAATTCGATAAACGCAAGATTCTAGGCCAACTTGCGACCAAGAACTTTAAAATGTGGCTTGAAACTCCGTCTTGAGCAGTTCCTTTTTCTACTCTGTTTCTCCCAAAACATCACCACCTCAGGTATCCAGCACCTGTTCAGCTGGTGACTGTTCTAGTGTTTCCCCAAAAAACTAAACTTCCTGGCTCTGTGAAACCTTCCAACTTCAACTGATGACTCATTTTAATTCGCTTGTGTTTGTCACAGAGTGAATCTTTCTCTCTTCCATAGACTTTGAGTTGTTGACCATATCTGGCTTTCGCTTGCACTAAACTTTATTCCCTTATCAAGAATCTTTACACTGTAAATGGCGAGATTGTAATCATGCATAGTCTTTCCGCTGACTGGTTAGCACGCAACAAATGCCTTTTCACTGTATCTCGGTACATGTGACAATAAACTAAATTTTGAAACTGAAACTCCTTCAGTTACTAAAACACACTTCCCATTCCTTGAGAGTTCTCCAAATTCCCAAAGTCTCAAACATTCCTTCCTCGTGTAGTTTATTTGCAGCCCACACCATTCCCTGTACGTAGGCCATTTAAGCTGAAATTATGATCCACAAGATTCAAGAAGCTGGAGGCTCCTGAGCACCTCCCTAAACTACTGGACTGATCACACGGGCCTAGAGTGCGAGTGACTCCGGGATCTCCTCGCTATCCAAGATCATGATCCTTTCAAAAACACAGTCCCTCAATCTGAGCAACTAGATTCATTTCACTCCCATGATCATGGAGGCATGGGTATAGCCAATAGCTAAGCAAGTCAAATGGACAAATTGTCCCCATCAGACAACCTTGCAACCCATCTCAACCATGAAGGTAACTGTTGAGTTCCATACAACCTTATTCTACCATTGTACAATGATTGAAATGCATATTTGTAGTCACTCCCTCAATGATCTTGCATGTGTTCATCATTATCGTTCTCTTCAGAAATACAATCAATATCATTTAGTGTTCCTTTTTCTGACTCTTCGTCCACTGACTGTATCAAGCATACAATGCCTTAGTGGACCTGTTACACACCCTAACCTCCCTGCTTTTGAAGCATATGGGGATTATTTTCTGCTAGCTGATGATTTATTGAAGGATTTGAACCTTTTTGGAATTTTTTTTTGCTCTTAAGACTGTAATCCCGGGCTGTCTCGTACATGAATTTGGAGGCCAGATGTCTCCCGAGTGACTCGAGCACTAAGCATTCAGATAAACTCTGGATTCCTGCCAAACCCATTCTCCCATTACCTTAGAATCACATCCTGAACAAACATGACTTGCATTCTCACTCTTCTTTGCCCTGCAAGTAACAATCCTGAACATTACCTCAAACATCAGATACAATATTTTAACATGTTTTGCTCGAATTCTCTCAGAAGCTGTTGATGGATTGGAATGTCCCTTTAAACTCTGCACTTTGTCCTCCGTATTATAATTCAAAAGCTTGCTTGCAGTGCTAATAGATTCAACAATGTCTCACATATCTCCAAACCACTGCCCTGCTCTCCTATTAATGTTGATGTGTTGCTCTGTTCTGTGAGACCTTGAAGAGTACTTGTACTCAACGCAAGTACAGTGTGAATGGCAAAGTCCACTTGTACTCCCAAGCTCCACAATGTTTCCTCCATGGCCATTTCTGCAATCCCCACCACACACGCTCCTATTCTCACAAGCAGCAACATTTCCAAACTTAATGCCAATGTGGTGTATCTTGCTACAAGAGCTAAAAGTAGAACAACCTTAATTGTAAGCAGCCATTTTTGACTGAAATATCATGTCTGGTATAACAAAGTGTGAAGGCCCTGCCATGTTCTACACTTAGTTCAGATAGTTACACTTGCACTAATACATACTAAATTCATAATGTGTTAAACATACAAAGTAGTAGTGGGAACGCATTGAAATTGCACTTCTGAACTTGAATTCCAATTTGCTCGCAATCAAGGATGAATTTCAACTGTTAGATTTCTTCCAATTGGATACTCAATTCTGTTGGAAATGAGCAGGGAGCTCTGAAAACTAAGTGACAAGGAGCATTTTGCAACTTATTCTGGTATTATTTAGATGCAACAAAAGATGGGAAAAGGTTAAAACAAAAGGTTACAACAAATTATCCTCATAAAAGCAGGATGTTAAGCTTTGGTTAAGTAAAACCTTCTGGATTATCAGCCTTAGGGCTACTGCAAGAAGTGAATGTTCACTTTGTATTGAGTTGGTTCCACTAATAGATTGATTTGCAGATAATACATATTAACAATGCTCTGACAAGCTGTAGCAAAAATCCAATGAAAATCGATTTTGTGGTAAAGCTGTTTTTAACCTGAGATGGATTTGAGAATATGATAGGATATAAGTCACAAAATGTTTTTTCTTGTTTTCTAATACCTTCTGCTCATCTCTTTGCTATGGACAGTTATAATTCGACTGGTTGTTGGCTTGTCTGGAGAGAGGCCCAATTGCCGTTCCAGTTGAAAATTGTCAAAAGCCATCAGATATATCTTTGAAATCTCTGGAATCACCGGCCTTTTGGATGAGGCATTGGAGTACAGTCTTGTCGCCTTGATCAGGTGGACACAAAAGAGCCCTTGGCACAATTTGAAGATCATGGATGTTTCCCTGGTGTTCAGGACAATATTTATCCATCCGCCAACAACACTAAAACAGATTGCCTGGACACTGTACAAACTGGCTTTAAAGTTTGCTTATGTATAAAAAAGAATAGACTGCACCAAAAGTATACGGTTCTCTGCAAAATAACATTGGGACATCCTACATAGGTGAACAATGCTAAGTTCTTGGTTTCTTTCATTGCAAAGCCTCAAAGTTGTAATTTACGGACTAAAAAGTGGAAACTTTAACCCAGCACCACTGGGGCAGCTTGTGATAAATAACATTTCAATATCCTCTTAACATATACATATTTTTTGTTTTGTTTTGTTTTCCAGAAGCATTTTACTTGTGCCCTGGTAGCTCTGCTTGATAATAATGAATAAGTTTCTGATTGTATTTGATTTTGATGAAACCATCATTCAACACAACAGTGACTGTGTCATCCTCAAATGTAACCCAGACCAAAGTCTTCCAGAAGAATTACTGCAGCCCCAGGATGAAGAATGTTGGAGTGAATATATGGTCAAGGTATACCAGTATCTAGGAGAGACGGGGGTCAAAGAAGAAACCATGAGAAAGGTTCTATCAGAAACCCCACTTACAAAAGAGATGTTAACCCTATTTCAGTTCCTTAGGAAGTCCTCAGATTTATTTGAATGCGTCATTATCTCAGATGCCAACACCTTCTTTATCAATAGCATTCTTCAAGCAAATGGCCTATCCACCGCTTTCCAGAAAATATACACAAATCCTTCGTGCTTTGATAACAAAAATACCTTCACAATCAGCCCTTACCATTCCCATGTGTGTGAGCAGTGTCCCATTAACATGTGCAAGAGACAGATCCTGCATGATCACCTTGTACAGCGTGCTGAAGAGGAAGTTGAATTTGATAAAATCTTCTACGTTGGAGACGGCACCAATGACTTCTGCCCTTCTGTAGATTTGACGCCAACTGATGTCATCTTCCCAAGGAAGAACTATCCATTGGATAGGTTGATCTCCGAGTTCAAAATGACTGAACCATCTGCAATTCAAGCCCAAGTGGTTCCCTGGGAGTCTGGAGAAGATATATTGCTTTTCCTTGAGGATTGCGCAGGGAGATAATGTTGCTCCAAGATCCCTAAAAGAGATTCAGAAAGCGTTATTATTTTCCAGTAGCAATTTAAAAGCTTTTTCAGGAAACAGTAGAGTAAAATTGTTAGTAAAATTGCATGATTCTAAAGCTTACTGAAATATTTAATTATTATACTAGTTCAGGATCTAACACTTATTTCCCTATATCAACAATTAAACACTGATTGTGACTTTTCAAATGCACCTTTCCCCAGAACACAGAGAAAAGTAGTTATAAATGATCTACTATTTTAGTTGGGGAGAAAGGTTGTACCAACACACAGTGGTAGAAATATTTATATTGTGGATATGTCAATTCTCAAGCCAGCTTAATCAGTAATTTAAAAGTTCTGTATGGAATGTATTAATGTTCCTGTGATAGTGTACTAACCAAGCTATAATCTTTATGCAGCCATCAGCCACATATCAGAATGCTTCAAACATTTAGCCAGCCCACATAAATTCTATGAACTTTCCATTACAAGTTTCCATGGAATGTTTCCGAATGTAATCTTTAAACTTCTGCAGGACAAAACAGAAAACAAGAAATTATTTAAATTTTGTAGTGCTTTGACTCTAATTACGACTCTGGGAAAGGAAGCAAGATTCCAGCATCTGAGGTTTCTTGTGTCTCAATTAAAGAAGGACGGTTTTCCTAATACTTAGAATTATCAGTGAGATATATCAACCAATGTGTGTACCAATGGAATACTGTTCAATAACTTTATCATTGGCCTTTGTTTAAGCAGAGCGCTAGACTGATTAAGATCTGGTTTAATTTCATTAAGTGTTGATCTAAACAGATAATGGATTGGACATGCCTGCAATTAAAATAACAATGCACTAAAAAGAAAATTCCACAAAATACCAAAAATGTTTGAGATTTGTAATGACATCAAATTACCATTGCGCTTATGTTAATATTCATGAAAAATAAATAGGTTGAGAATTTTTTCTATATTTTAAAACTAGCATTAAATTGGTTTGGCCACCCTGGGTCAGTTTCATGTGAGCTCACTGGGGAAGTGATTATCCAATGTGTATTGCATACAGTGCAGTGTGTACATTAGAATTGTGATTTCTTGGTCTTTCTTGTTTCTCTGCCTAATGGGAAATGTTGCTTCAAGTAATAGGGCCACTTTGAAGCAGTCTTGCCCAAAGTTGTGGATGGATGCTGGAAACAGGCACCCTTTGACCCGACATCTTAAGGAATATCGAACTTTTGGGGACGTGTACTTGAGAGTTGGGCCCCCACAAAGAATGATGACCTGCCTTTAAGATGGAGTCATTGGGACTACTCGAAGCCTGTGTAACTGCAGCTCAGGTAGGGATGTACCCTCTGGTCAAGCATTGCTGCTGGGATTGTGGCCCAGTCCATTTCCTAAATCTGTATTTGTCAGAATATGGTTGGGGCAACATCAGTCATCCACTGCATGCCAGGTGACATCACTGCTGCACGTCCATAAATGCATGGGGCCCAGTAAAATCTACCGATTTACACTAAATGCTTGCAGGGTTAAACCTACCTGGAATAAAACCACTGCATAGCAATAAAAACATTGTGCTACCTGATAAACCTTCTAACCATTGGGATCCTACATTTACTTAGAATTCAATTAGACATTTCTGATGATGTCGAAGAAATTAACCTGTGGATAGGCCAAGACCTTTATGTTTCATTCAGAAATATGACACAAAAAATCACACTGCAAAATTACTAAATTAATCACAGGACATGATTTGTACTGTACTGCCGCTCAGATGTCAGTACATGTAACACTGATTTGACTTGAAGTGTGAAGATATCCCTTACATTACTGAAAGATCTCAAACAATTTACAAAATGAAACTGTTGGACAAAGTTCAGGAATTAAAGTAATTGGTGTCTTTAGCTGTTGTTGTAGAATGTAATACAAAACCATTGATGGTAACGAATTTAACTTAACTAAATCGTGTTGGGTCATTTATTGAGTTTTAGATAATCAGACTGAAGATATATACTGCATTGTTAAAAAGCTTTGGTGCAGCTAGAATAAAATTAGATTAAAATGTTTGTCAATTTTTCAGCAGATGAACCCAACACCTGACCAAGTGAAATTCATTGTATTGTCATTGTGTTGTTAATCTGGAAATCCATGTTACTCAGTTCCGACAGTATTGATATTTGTCCTGGGCGGTAATCTGATTCAGGAAATAATTCACTGGCAATTGATTTTATGCTTGGCCCAATGTTTTCTTATTCTTTTCCTCAAGAACAAGAAATTATACCTCAAATTTACTTGTTAATAATAAAAAAATATTGTTCTATTCTTGTATGAAAATGTAGAATCTGAATCTAAAAGGAGAAAACTGCAAAAGGAAAAGTTTAACTTTTCTCCAATAATGGAACACAGGATTTTTCTTTTGCTCGTACTACATTCTTTACTTTCCGCTCTAATCGTCTCAAACTTTCAGAGTTTCTTCAATGGCCGCCCCAACGGAGCAGGTGCTTAAGCACAATAAAGTGCTTAATATTGTCACGCATTTTTTTTGAGGAAATGGATGCTGTACTAATTGATAATGTACATTCTGAAAACAACATGCAAGCTAACATTGAATTTGTTTGTTCATAAAAAGCATGGATTTTCTGTAAATGTTAAACCTCCATGTAAATTTGTGTTTGTTTACATAGAGAAGGATTCAAGCAGATGAAGTTTCAGACAAAATTGATTGAACAGGGAAATAAATGGACAAGAGGCAATTGTTGATGTTGCAAATGTTGGCATTTATCTAAACTGCCCAAAATTAGATGAATATATTTTGACATATAAGTGGCTACAGAGTATAGAATTGAACTACAGAAATTACTTTTAGCCAATTCCTATTGATCTATTCTCTTTATACCCAAGATTACAATTATTGCAATTCTTGCTTTCCAAATTCCTGCCTCAAATTCCAGTTACCCTGAATTTTCTTCCCAATATGATAATTTGTGAGCCGAGGTGAGGAAATTGGACACCATTTCTTTCAGATTAGCTGGATGATATTTGCTGCATCCTGCAGCATTCCTTGTGATTCACCTGAAACTTTGAAGATGGCAGCACTGCAAGTGTGAATGTTATATGCCGAGCACATTTTTGTACAGGAAAATGCAACCAAAACATAGATATGCTGAATTGTGCCCCATGCATTAGAGGATTCCGGAACTGTTTAAGTTGCCCCAGATATCGATATACATGCAGTTGATTTAGTGATATCTAGACTCTGAGGGGTTCTATGTCAGTCTCGCACCAATGAAAACTTTAGCCATCGTAAACATTTCTTGTCATATCACATATTTTAAATTTTGATTCTGGCAGCTGTGCTAGTTTTAACACTAACAGAGATGAGTATAAAAACTAGAATGCAATCTACCTTAACATTTTCATGTCTTTTATTAGTGCCATTTTAGCAAATATTCCTAGTATATAATAGTGTAGCATGTTTCAATTTTTACAAAAAAAAGTGACATTGTGGAGCCAAAAGTCAGTTGTCTGCTTTGATGGTTCAGATTCAAAACTGAATTTGGTTTCCTGCAAAGTTGGAAGATCCGGCTACCATTACTTTTTAAGTCTATTGATTTCATTGAGAACATTAAAGTAATTGCTTGGATTTCTACCATGTGTGTGCTAATACACAGTTATAGTGTAAATGTAGATAACCTGAACAATAATAGCAAAAGTCAACTGCAACTTGAATTCGTCTCACTTTTTATTTTGAGAATGTGGTTTGAACTATGTAAAACTAAAGATGTAAAGTATATAATATCTGATATTTAACATTTCTTGACATGTTCTAGTTCACAAAATTAGATATAAATTCTCTTTTACCGTGTACGTTTATTGTTTAGTTTGTCTCCATATTATAATGAAAGCTCAATTGACACGTTAGCTGAAGAGACAAATTGGTAAAGATTCAAGTTTTGATCTGAGTTGTTAGATGATTCGATTGTCGGATGATCTAATTTGGTTTGGAAGCTGTCAATTTATTAAAGTCAAGCTCTGATACAATGTATGGTGGATGTGACTTATGTCTAAGCTGATTGTAAAAATATAAAATGTTCCAATTTGAAATCGTATTGAAATAATATGCAGCCTTTTAGCTATTCTCTTATTGAAGAAAAACTATTGATTTTAATCTATTTTGTAGTAATTTTATCTTCATGTACCTTTGCATAAGACATTATACCAACAGCCATGAGATAAATATTCAGATATCAAGTGGCCTCTGAGTGAAATGCATTTGTCTGACTATTGGTCTAACTATTCTTTAACTTGACTCAAATGAGAACAAAATCAGAATTGATAGTAGTCGTTGGCAACGATTATATCTGAAAGTGACCACTTGGGCAAGAAGCCACCTAATCCCCATGGAACTATATTCAAGGAAGGTGCCTTCCAGGAGAAGATGAGACAACTTTTGTAATGAAAAAAAGGACAAAAAAGAAGACACATTTCTGATATTGTGCATTCTGAGTGCGATGACACTATACAGATTTTTTTTTAGTTCTTAAGGGATTGATATAAGATGTTATAAATTTTTTAAATGAAGCACAGGGATGTTGCAAAGGCACTTTAACTAGAAAATGTAATAACGTATTGAACAAGGCTGGAATTAAATCTTTCTACATTTGGAGCAATATATTATTTCTGCCATTATATTTACAGTAAGTGTAGCTTTTTGTGTGCTGGTTATTTGAAATCTTCTGCAGATATTTGCTTGTTTTAATGTAGCAGACATTATTATAGTAAAAAAGCATAGTGCAAAAGTGTCTATAAGAATGAGATGCTAATATGAATTTATTAGCAATTCATAAACAGATTGAAGAACTATTTCAAATGTTAGCAACATTTTAACACTGATTTATGTTTTGTCAAAATGGAACTTGTTCTTTAATTGTCTCAGAAATTATCTGGAATGATACTGATCAGGATTAGTGTTTTACTTGCCAATAAAACTACTGAAATGTAAATGAGGTCTGTTTTTTTAAATTATTGTGAACATTTTTGCTACTTTTATTTTTTCCAACTTCATTTCCTTTCAGATTCTCCTTTCATCTCTTCCTCTTACATTAGATGGCCTGTCAGCACTCCCATTAATAACAGTAGTAACATAAAACAAGAGATCCTTCAGCAAAAAAAGCTGAACATGAGATCTAAGATATGCTTTAACTTTACACATTTCATTTTAATTCAATCATTAAGCCAGTTTCATGGAATCATTAAGCCAGTTTCATTCTGAAAATCTTATGAATAGATTCTTTATTATTTACCTCAATCAGGCACAGAATTACAAAGTAGAGACATCATGCGTGACCTATTTTTTTTTAAAGATCAGAGTTCCAAGAGCAGTTTCATTCCAATAAATAACCCCAATCTTTCATTGTATACTTTATTAGCAATTTGGATCAAGGAGATCTTAACATTTTGAGTTACTTTTAAAAAATAAATTACAAAGTACGTTTGAATCCCTCTCCACAAACATCTCCTCGTTTCCTCAGCTGAGAAAGAATCCTTCTCCCAGTTCTTTTGCCATTTTTCCCTTCTCCAGAAGCTAATGTCTTCTTATACCTGCAGATAGCTTCTCGATTTTCCCTCAGGGTGCTTTACTCGAAGTACCAATAATTTTAGAAACAAATACTATGTTTTATATATTTTGGGTGACATTCAACTTCTGTGCGGTCACAGAATGTGCAGAGGTAAATCGGCCACTTGAAATATCTTTTTGGGAAAGGCTTTGTAGGACTGATAACCACACATCTTGTGGAAGTGAAGTCCTGTCTCAATGAGTGCTGTGCTATGTTGTGTTGCACTGTCACAGCATCATGTAGCATGGAAACAAGCCCTTCACCCCAACTCGACCATGCAGACCAAGATGCCCAATCTAAGCTAGTCCCGTTTGCCCATATCCCTCCAAACCTTTCCTATCCAAACCTGTCCTGTGCATACATAGGACAATGTGGAATGTAGAAACAAAGAAGGTTCTCGACCTTCACCCGAGATGCTGCCTGACCTGCTGAGTTACTCCAGCACTTTGTTTCCTGCAATGTGGAATGTACAGTGCAGGAACAGGATGTTCTGCTGTCTCTCCATTTCTAAAGTTGTCAATGGAATCCTTTATTCCTTCTCCCCCATGTATACTTGTCCAGCGGCAGAATTGTATTCCACCACAAATCTATAAAATGAAAACCCATCATATCTCTAATTCTTTCACTAGAAACATAGAAAATAGGTGCAGGAGGAGGCCATTCGGCCCTTTGAGCCAGCACCACCATTCATTGTAATCATTGCTGATCATCTACAATCAGTAACCTGTGCCTGCCTTCTCCCCATATCCCGATTCCACTAGCCCATAGAACTCTCTCTAATTCTCTTTTAAATTCATTATGTGAATTGGCCTCCACTGCCTTCTGTGGCAGGAAATTCCACAAATTCACAACTCTCTGACTGTGTCTCCTGGTTCTGGACTGCCCCAACATTTGGAACATTTTTCCTGCATCTAGCTTGTCTAGTCCTTTTATAATTTAAGATGTCTCTATAAGACCCCCTCTCATCCTACTAAACTCTAGTGAATTCAAGCGTAGTCTTTCCAATCAACCTGTCCAGGTCTCCCTGCAACCTCCTAACATCCTCTTCACAGTTCATACTGCCACCCAGATTTGTGTCATCCGCAAACTTGCTAGTGTTACTTCTAATTTCATCATCCAAAATCATTAATATATACGGTAAACAAGGTGCAGCCCCAACACCGAGCCTTGCGGCACTCCACTCGCCACTGCCTGCCATTCTGAAAAGGACCCGTTTATTCCTACTCTTTGCTTCCTGTCTGCCATCCAATTCTCTACCCATGTCAATACCCCACCCCCAATACCATGTGCACTAATTTGCTCACCAACCTCCCATGTGGTGCGTTATCAAAGGCTTTGTGAAAGTCTAGATACACTACATCCACTGGCTCTCCTTTATCCATTATACTTGTCACATCCTCAAAACATTCCAGAAGATTAGTCAAGCAGGATTTCCCCTTCATAAATCCATGCTGACTTGGACAATAGACAATCAGTCTGAAGAAGGGTCTCGACCCGTTAACTAAAAAGGCAATACGGGGAGAAAAGATGAGGTACGAGGGTAAACTAGCCAATAATATAAAGGAGGATAGCAAAAGTTTTTTTAGGTACGTGAAGAGGAAAAAAATAGTCAAAGCAAATGTGGGTCCCTTGAAGACAGAAGCAAGGGAATTTATTATGGGGAACAAAGAAATGGCAGACGAGTTAAACCGTTACTTTGAATCTGTCTTCACTGAGGAAGATACACACAATCTCCCAAATGTTCTAGGGGCCGGAGAACCTAGGGTGATGGAGGAACTGAAGGAAATCCACATTAGGCAGGAAATGGTTTTGGGTAGACTGATGGGACTGAAGGCTGATAAATCCCCAGGGCCTGATGGTCTGCATCCCAGGGTACTTAAGGAGGTGGCTCTAGAAATAGTGGAAGCATTGGAGATCATTTTTCAATGTTCTATAGATTCAGGATCAGTTCCTGTGGATTGGAGGATAGCAAATGTTATCCCACTTTTTAAGAAAGGAGGGAGAGAGAAAACGGGTAATTATAGACCAGTTAGTCTGACATCAGTGGTGGGGAAGATGCTGGAGTCAATTATAAAAGACGAAATTGCTGAGCATTTGGATAGCAGTAACAGGATCATTCCGAGTCAGCATGGATTTACGAAGGGGAAATCATGCTTGACAAATCTACTGGAATTTTTTGAGGATGTAACTAGGAAAATTGACAGGGGAGAGTCGGTGGATGTGGTGTACCTCGACTTTCAGAAAGCCTTCGACAAGGTCCCACATAAGAGATTAGTGGGCAAAATTAGGGCACATGGTATTGGGGGTAGGGTACTGACATGGATAGAAAATTGGTTGACAGACAGAAAGCAAAGAGTGGGGATAAATGGGTCCCTTTCGGAATGGCAGGCAGTGACCAGTGGGGTACCGCAAGGTTCGGTGCTGGGACCCCAGCTATTTACGATATACATTAATGACTTCGACGAAGGGATTAAAAGTACCATTAGCAAATTTGCAGATGATACTAAGCTGGGGGGTAGTGTGAATTGTGAGGAAGATGCAATAAGGCTGCAAGGTGACTTGGACAGGTTGTGTGAGTGGGCGGATACATGGCAGATGCAGTTTAATGTAGATAAGTGTGAGGTTATTCACTTTGGAAGTAAGAATAGAAAGGCAGATTATTATCTGAATGGTGTCAAGTTAGGAGGAGGGGGAGTTCAACGAGATCTGGGTGTCCTAGTGCATCAGTCAATGAAAGGAAGCATGCAGGTACAGCAGGCAGTGAAGAAAGCCAATGGAATGTTGGCCTTCGTAACAAGAGGAGTTGAGTATAGGAGCAAAGAGGTCCTTCTACAGTTGTACCGGGCCCTGGTGAGACCGCACCTGGAGTACTGTGTGCAGTTTTGGTCTCCAAATTTGAGGAAGGATATTCTTGCTATGGAGGGCGTACAGCGTAGGTTCACTAGGTTAATTCCCGGAATGGCGGGACTGTCGTACACTGGAATTTAGAAGGATGAGGGGGGATCTTATTGAAACATATAAGATAATTAGGGGATTGGACACATTAGAGGCAGGAAACATGTTCCCAATGTTGGGGGAGTCCAGAACAAGGGGCCACAGTTTAAGAATAAGGGGTAGGCCATTTAGAACGGAGATGAGGAAGATCTTTTTCAGTCAGAGAGTGGTGAAGGTGTGGAATTCTCTGCCTCAGAAGGCAGTGGAGGCCAGTTCGTTGGATGCTTTCAAGAGAGAGCTGGATAGAGCTCTTAAGGATAGCGGAGTGAGGGGGTATGGGGAGAAGGCAGGAACGGGGTACTGATTGAGAGTGATCAGTCATGATCGCATTGAATGGCGGTGCTGGCTCGAAGGGCTGAATGGCCTACTCCTGCACCTATTGTCTATTGAAACGTCACCCATTCCTTCTCTCCCGAGATGCTGCCTGACCTGCTGAGTTACTCCAGCATTTTGTGATTAAATACCTTTGATTTGTACCAGCATCTGCAGTTATTTTCTTATACTATATATATATATGGACAATAGACAATAGGTGCAGGAGGAGGCCATTCGGCCCTTCGAGTCAGCACCGCCATTCAATGTGATCATGGCTGATCATTCCTTTTACCGTTATCTAAATGCACCGTTATTACCTCTTTAATAATTGACTCCAGCATCTTCCCCACCACCGATGTCAGGCTAACTGGTCTATAATTCCCCGTTTTCTCTCTCGCTCCTTTCTTGAAAAGTGGGATAACATTAGCTACCCTCCAATCCTGAATCTATTGAACATTGGAAAATGATCACCAATGCATCCACAATTTCTTGAGCCATCTCATTGAGTGCCCTGGGATGCAGACCATCGGGCCCTGGGGATTTATCAGCCTTCAGTCCCATCACTCTACGTAATTATATTTCTCGCCTAATGCAAATTTCTTTCAGTTCCTCTGTCTCCCTTGATCTTCTGTCCACTAGTATATCTGGGAGATTGTGTCTTAGTGAAGACAGATCAGAAGTGCCTGTTCAACTCTTCCGCCATTTCCTTGTTACCCATAATAATTTCACCCGTTTCTGCCTTCAAGGGACCCACATTTGTCTTTACTAATCTTTTTCTCTTAACATACCTAAAGAAGCTTTTACTGTCCTTCTTTATATTCTTGGCCAGCTTCGCTTCGTACCTCATCTTTTCAGCCAGTATTGCCCTTTTTGCTATCTTCTGTCGTCCTTTGAAAGTTGCCCACTCCTCTGGCTTCCTGCTATTCTTGTACATCTTTTCTTTTACTTTTATTCCATCACTAACTTCCCTTGTCAGCCACAGTTGCCTCTAACTCCCCTTAGAATCTTTCTTCCTCTTTGGAATGAAATGATCAGTTTGAACCCGCACTGCAGTTATTTTCCTACACATCCTCTGCATCTTCTGGATTATGCCCAGAAATTCCTGCCATTGCTGTTCCACCGTCATTACTGCTAGGATCCCTTTCCAGTCGACCTTGGCCAGCTCCTCTCTCATGCCTTCACAGTCCCCTTTGTTCAACTGCAACACTGACATTCCTGGTTTAACCTTCTCCCTCTCAAATTGCAGATTAAAACTAATCATATTATGGTCACTACCTGCAAGCGGTTCCTTTACCTTGAGTTCTCTTATTAAATCTGGTTCATTGGACAACACTAAATCCAGAATTGCCTTCTCTCTGGTAGGCTCCAGTATAATCTGAAGAAGGGTCTCGACCCGAAACGTCACCCATTCCTTCTCTCCCGAGATGCTGCCCGACCTGCTGAGTTACTCCAGCACTTTGTGAATAAATACCTTCGATTTGTACCAGCATCTGCAATTATTTTCTTAGGCTCCAGTATAAGCTGCTCTAAGAATCCATTTCGGAGGCACTCTACAAACTCCCTTTCTTAGGGTCCAGAACCAACCTGATTTTCCCAGTCGACCTGCATATTGAAATCCCCCATCACCACAGTGGCATTACCTTTGTTACATGCCAATTTTAACTCAAGATTCAAGATACAAGATATCTTTATTTGTCATACAAAAAACACGTTTTTTGGACGAGATTTCATCACCCACAGTCCAACAATAAGAGCAATAAAATAAGCAAATTACACAACCCCAACCAACACAAAACACAAAAAAAAAAACATCCATCACAGTGAGTCTCCTCCAGTCACCTCCTCACTGTGATGGAAGGCCAGAATGTCTTTTCTCTTCCCCTGCCGTCTTCTCCCGTGGTCAGGCTGTTGTACTTGCCACGTTCCAGGCCGCGCCAGACGGTGAAAGGTCCGCAGCGGGCCGACCCAAGCCCCGCGATCCGCTGCAACTTACACCCTATATCCAGGTGACTGTTTGGGGGTCTGTAGATAACTCCCATTAGTGTCCACTGCCCTTTACAATTCCTCAACTCTATCCACAGTGACTCTACATCATCAGTCCCAATGTCACCCCTCGCAAGGGACTGAATTCCATCCTCATCAACAGAGCTACCCCACCTCCTCTGCCCACCTGCCTGTCCTTTCTATAGAATGTATAACCCTGAATATTCAGTTCCCAGTCCTGATCCTTCTGCAGCCACGTCTCTGTAATCCCCACAATGTCATATCTACCAATCTCTAACTGAGCCTCAAGCTCATCTACTTTACTTCTTATACTTCGCGCATTCATACATAGTACTGTTAATCCTTTGCTCATCCCAGCTTCCACATCGATACCTATTACACTTGGCCATTCTCTCCTATTGCTTCATGAGCTTTCTGTCCCGTTAATTCTGGGGTGTTTCTTCATTATTCCTCTACACTCTTTCCCTTTAACTCCATCCTTGCCTCTCCCATTTGAACCCCCCCCCCACTATTTAGTTTAAACCCACCCGTGTAGCAGTGGCAAACCTGCCTGCCACAATGCTGGTCCCCCGCCTGTTGAGTTGCAACCCATCCCTTTTGTATAATTCCCCCTTACCCCAAAACAGATCCCAGTGGTCTAAGAATCTAAATCCCTGCCCCCTGCACCAGCTCCTCAGCCACACATTCACGTCCTGTATCTCCCCGTTCCTGCCCTCACCAGCACGAGGAACTGGAAGCAAACCGGAGATAACCACCCTGGAGGGCCTGCTTTTCAGCCTTCTTCCGAGCTCTCTAAAGTCATGCTGCAGAATCTCTTTCCTCTTCTTCCCGACATCGTTTGTGCCGACATGCACTACCACTCACCTTCACCCTCGAGGATGCTCTGCATTCGGTCCGTGGCATCCTGGATCCTGGCACCAGGGAGGCAACACACCATCCTTGAACTAGTTCAAGCAAGATCGACCCTGCCTCGGTGACAACCAGGAGAAGTAGATCTGTGTAAAATTGAAGAACCAAACTGATGGAAATACATCACAGATCTACATGCTTGCAAAACACGTATAACTAGCATGGTAATACAATGTATAACATTCCATTGCCATCTCATCAGTTAATCAGCATCTGCCTACAGCAAGATCTAGACAGCATAGATGGAACTAAATAATCCTCTCACCCAATTCTCAGATGAAAATTCTATTGTTTTATCACACCCTGTGATGGTAGTGGACAATGAAACAATATGTAGAAAGAGGAATCCTCATAACTTTGCCAACAATGGTGGAGCACAGCACGAGTGTAAAATTGACCTTCTCCAACCACCTATGGCCACTATCGTATATAGATCAACCTGGACTCTCGAGATCCACATCACCAGAGAAATTTGTTTTCAGCCATATCACTCCATGTAACGTCAAGAAATGTGTGCACTGGATGTACAAAATGAGTTATTTCATAAGTTCATGAGACATAGAATTGGGCCATTCAGCCCATCGAGTATACGATTCAATCATGGCTGATCTATCTTTCCCTCTGAACCCCAATCTCCACCCTTCTCCCCATTACCTTTGACAAATTTACTAATCAAGAGTCTGTCAATCTGCACTTTAAAAATATCCAATAACTTGACCTCCACACCTCATCGATCAGTCAGTGTACACAGATTTAGACAGCATCCATTCTTTGAGGTGCTAAGTGGTAAGGAGAAATGCATGCTATCCCACTATAAATAGCAGAGCATGAACCACAACCGCACTGGCATCTATTCGACAAAATGGAAAATAGGCCAGATATACTCTGGCAGCAAAAAGCATGACAAGTCCATCTCTGCCATTTACTGCCTCATAGACCAGTCATTGCTCCGCAACGTGTTGTCAAGAGGAAATTACACACCAATAACATGCTTGGTGATGCTCACTTTGCATTCTGCCAGGACTACACCTCGAGACCTCATTAAATCTTTCATCAAAACACAAAGGAGGTAGAATAACTGACTTTGGCATCAGTTGACTGAATAGGACACCAAAGAATATCAGCAAAACTGATGTCTCTCAGTTTCAGGATTAAAACTGATGACTGATTATATATGCCTAATATAAACGTTGTTGGTTTGCGGCCAAATTTTGTTTCGCTTCTGGTAGCACAAAAGGAGTTCCTCAGGACTCATAGTTAAGTCTTGATTAAACAGCATAGATGGAACTAAATAACCCTATAATCCAATTCTCGGTTTAAAGCTCTGCATTAATATCATATCCAGTGATTCTTCAGCAGTTTCATCATGACCTGATTATCAGATCAGAAGTGATGATTATATTTGTATAATTCCACTGTGAACTTAGTCGGTCAGTGCACACAGATCTAGACAGCATCCATTCTTTGTTTGTTGTGCTCTGTGGTAGGATTTAGAAGGATGAGAGGGGATCTTATCGAAACGCATAAGATTATTAAGGGGTTGGACACGTTAGAGGCAGGAAACATGTTCCCAATGTTGGAGGAGTCCAGAACCAGGGGCCACAGTTTAAGAATAAGGGGTAGGCCATTTAGAAGGGAGATGAGGAAAAACTTTTTCAGTCAGAGAGTTGTGAATCTGTGGAATTCTCTGCCTCAGAAGGCAGTGGAGGCCAATTCTCTGAATGCATTCAAGAGAGAGCTAGATAGAGCTCTTAAGGATAGCGGAGTCAGGGGGAATGGGGAGAAGGCAGGAACGGGGTACTGATTGAGAATGATCAGCCATGATCACATTGAATGGCGGTGCTGGCTCGAAGGGCCGAATGGCCTACTCCTGCACCTATTGTCTATTGTCTATTGTAAGAGGAATCCATGCAAAGAAAAAGAAACTGCTTTTATATTTCACATACAACGTTTATAGGTCCAATTAGAGCTATAAAACATCAGGCAGTGATCTTCTACAAATAGAGGGAGTTGAATCACTTCACATTATTCTTTGCTCCACTACCAACCTGGAGTTCCAATTGACACGAAGCTTAACTTAATCTCAATAGATATGACTATGAGTGCAGCTCCCACTGTAATGAACTTTCTGCCTCCCTAAAGTGTTTTCACCATCTACAAGGCGCACGAGCAATTGATTGAATATTCTCAGTTTGCCTCAATGGATGAGGTTCTTACAACAGTTAAGAATCATGACACTGAGAAAATGCAGCCAATTGATTCACTCCCTAAACCATCATCTTGAGCCATCATTCCGGCCATCACTGACGCAGTGCTGTTGTATGCAGCATCTATTAGATGCCAGTGCAATTCGCCTAAGGTTTCACGCTACCTTTCGAACCTGTGACCTCAAACGACGCAGCAGCATAATGTTATCATGTAGATGGTATTACCACTACCTCCAAGTTTGCCAGAACTACCATTCTGAAGTGAGAATGTGTTATATTTATTTGCATTATGTGCTGAGTTGAAATCCAGTAGCTCTCAATCCCCTGGAAGCTAATCTCAACAATCTCCTCTTGTCTAACTCACCCCATCTGTTGATCAGTTACCACTCCCCCGATCCATATTTCTCTTTAGAATGTTTATTTGTTTGAGAAGGAAAAGGGCCTGTCCCACTTTGGCGATTTTTAAGGCGACTACAGGCGACTATGCTGTTGCCGCACGGTCCGGTGTGTCGCGGGGTGTCGCGGTGTGTCGCGGGGTGTCGCGGGTAAGGTCGTGAGTAGTCACCAAAATTGTAGCTTTTTTTCTGGTCACCGCGGAATTTTCTCCCTGCTCGAAAATTTTCGGCGACAGCTGGCTTGACGCCAATGATCGTAGCTTGTCGTCCCCTGTCGTGGGCGCTGTCTTAGGTTGTCGCCAGGTTGTCGCCAGGTGACTTTGGTTGTGGCCGGTGCTTATCCACCTTTTATAAGAATTTTGTTTGAATAAAGAAAATATTGGACATATCACAGTCAATTCAACTCAAGGACATTTTGACCAAAGATTGATGTTCGAAGTTATTGTATTTCATAGTAGTTTCTCATGGCATCTCTTTGAAATATTTTGATTTCATTTATTTTGACCAATAACACAAACACAAGCATTGCACTGCATTGAAAAGCGAACTCTTTTCACTTATTCTGACGTTGCACTGCATTGGGGCTTCAGGGACAAGGGCTTCAACCACACACACCTCTTCTTGGGCTTCTTCTTCCCCATTCTTCTTGTCCTTGTGTCTTGCAGAATTTTAAGCATGAGGGCCGCTGCAAGCAGCAGGGCTTGCATTTGATGTAAGAGCAACGCCATCATATGTTGCTTCCTGGCAGTCCTGACAGGGTCGTAGCTTGTCGAGGGTAGAGGTAGGTTGACTTCAGTTGTCGTAGCTTGTCGTAGTAGCTGTCGTAGGTGGACGTTCTAGGTCACGACGACTGGGTCGCTGGTTGTTGGTAGCTTGCCGTCGCCTAGGTGGTAGGTTGTCGTGGGCATTGTCGTAGCTTGTCGTAGACATTGTCGTAGGGTTAAAAAAAATTGAAGGTTTTTCGGCGATCTGCTTAACTTTGACAGTCGCCGGCAGTCACCTTAAACAAAGCCGACGTGGGCCAGGCCCTAAAAGCCTCGCAATCCATGAGCTTACTGCATGACATCACAACCTGATGGAAATGTGGTTGATTACTTCCTCCTCACTAAAGTTTTCCATGCTGGTTACACCCTCCAGCTGCTGTCTCACCTACAATATCACAGAGAGTGCAATTAGTATCACCAAATGAGGTTTAGATTTATTAATATCACGTGTACCGAGGTACCGTTAAAAGCTTTGTTTTGCATGCTATCCAATCAAATTAGATAACACTGGTCATAACACAGTCAATTCAACTCAAGGACAATAGGTAGTGCAAAGGGGAAGATGCAGAGTGCAGAATATAGTTCTCAGCATTATAGCGCAAACGTTCCATGGACAAAGCCCAATGTCCACAATGAGGTGAATCAGCTGTAACCTAGCTTATGGAAGGACCATTCACAAGCCTGATAAACGAGGGGAAGCAGCTGTTCCTGAGTCTGGTGGTGCGTGAGTCTGGCGGTGCGTGAGTCTGGCGGTGCGTGAGTCTGGCGGTGCGTGAGTCCGGAGGTGCGTGAGTCCGGCGGTGCGTGAGTCCGGCGGTGCGTGAGTCCGGCGGTGCGTGAGTCCGGCGGTGCGTGAGTCTGGCGGTGCGTGAGTCTGGCGGTGCGTGAGTCTGGCGGTGCGTGAGTCTGGCGGTGCGTGAGTCTGGCGGTGCGTGAGTCTGGCGGTGCGTGAGTCTGGCGGTGCGTGAGTCTGGCGGTGCGTGAGTCTGGCGGTGCGTGAGTCTGGCGGTGCGTGAGTCTGGCGGTGCGTGAGTCTGGCGGTGCGTGAGTCTGGCGGTGCGTGAGTCTGGCGGTGCGTGAGTCTGGCGGTGCGTGAGTCTGGCGGTGCGTGAGTCTGGCGGTGCGTGAGTCTGGCGGTGCGTGAGTCTGGCGGTGCGTGAGTCTGGCGGTGCGTGAGTCTGGCGGTGCGTGAGTCTGGCGGTGCGTGAGTCTGGCGGTGCGTGAGTCTGGCGGTGCGTGAGTCTGGCGGTGCGTGAGTCTGGCGGTGCGTGAGTCTGGCGGTGCGTGAGTCTGGCGGTGCACACTTTCAACTTCCGTACCTTCTGCCCGACTGGTGGGAAGGTCTTTGATTATGTTGGCTACTATGTGATGTAGATGGAGTCAATGGTGGGGACTGGGCTGCATCCACAACTCACTGCAATTTTTGGCTCACTGTCTTGGGCAGAGCTTTTCCCAAACCAAGCTGTGATGCAACCCAGCGGTATGCTTTCTATGCTGCATCTGTAGAAGTTTGTAAAAGTCGTTAGAGACGTGCCAAGATTCCTCAGTCTCCTGAGAAAGTAGAGGCATTGGTGTGCCTTCTTAGCTGTCGCTTCAATATGGTTGGTCCATGACAGATCATTGGTAATATTTACTCCAAGGAACTTGAAGGTCTCAACCATTTGGACTTTGTCACCATTGATGCTGATTCTGGTACGTCACCACTACACTTCCTGAAGTCGATAACAAGTGCATTTGTCTTGCTGACGTTGATGGAGAAGTTGTTCTCTTGATACTATGTAACTAAGTTCTCCATCTCCTTTCTGTACTCCATCCCGCCATTGTTTGTGATCCAGCCTAGCACAGTGGTGTCATCTGCAAACTTGTAATCACATTTGCATTTTGCCACACAATCGTGGGTGTTAAGGGAGAACAGTAGTGGATTGAGAATGAGAACGCATCCTGGCATAGCTCTGGTGTTCAGTTATCGCGGAGAAGGTGTTGTCTCCATGTCGCGTTCACTTCCTCTGAATATCTTATCCTAATTCACCTCTCATAACTATTTCATGTTAATTTTTTTTTGTACTGAAACACCTTTGCTGATTTACGTCCTCTCTTCATTGAGCAACATGTCATCCTTTTTCTTTTTCCCCACCCTTGCAATCAGTCTAAAGAAGGGTCCTAACCCGAATTATTTCCTATCCATGTCCAGGGATTGCCTGACCTGCGGAGTTACTCCAGTATTTTGTGCAGTTCAGGACTGCTCTCTAGTTGTGGTAGGATGATTCAGTTGCCTGATAACAGCTGGGAAGAAACTGTCCCTGGATCTGGATGCTCGTATGCTATTAATTTCAGCTATCCTTTGTAGTGGTGAATTCCATACTGTTCCAACCCTTTGGAGTAAAATAACATTCTCCTGGATTCCTATAAGATTTATTGGTGACTATCTTTAAGTCCTCAAGCTTGGTCTTCCTGATAAGATGAAACAGTCAAGACAATTTGTGCTGGCTGCTTCGTAGAGAACCCCTTGTGCTGTTTAATTGAGAAATATGGGAAACAATAAAAATTAATAAAATATAATTCTTAACTGTACTCGTGACTATCTGACAAAGTTGCTTGGTCACCCAGTCTAGAACTAAATAGGTTCTCACCTAGTCTATCTACTTTGTAACATAGGCTCCTTGCAGTGGAAGGCTGATGGGATGGGCTAAACAGGAATTATGAATGTATATTTTTATTACTGCATATTTCAAGGGATCAAAGATTCATCTTAGAACATAAGAAACCAGAGCAGAAATAGGGCAATTGGTCCCCATTGGGCCTGTAAGATTTGAGAAGTTTTCCCTCATTCTGAAAGCAACACCAAACCAAAGAGCTGCAGTTTGGACATTTTAAACGGGAGACTGGGGCTGATAGCGGAGAAAGGCTGCGGTCAGTTTACCAAGGGATGTCATAATCTGTGGGTCCTAAGATGGCTGCAGGACCTCGTGACCAGCCACAAAAGTAAAAACCTTACAGCCCAGTCTCTAGGTTTCTGCAAAGCCACGGCCAGAACAATGGATGGGTATTGGCCATGCAGAAACCTGCAAAACCAGGTCGAAGTCCAGACACTGGGGCGCTGACATCAGCATACTCACAATGCCCCAAGCGAACCTACACAGTTAATCTCGTTAAGGGGGCACAATAGCCCATAGAAAACTACCTGGTAGGTGATGGGAAACCAGTTAAACCCATCACCTCGCAACGAAATACCAATTAACACCGTCTGGCCATCCCCGGTACCCCCGGACATAAGCGCAGATCAGAGAGAAAACTCATACATATCTTTCAAACAAAGAGATCCCAAGATCTGGCGGGAGATAGGACGGGTCAGAATAGTATAACTGGCCACGACTTTTGGGTTTTAAAACTCATGCAAGAAAGAAGTCAAACGGATGCAGGAGGAAGAAAAGACAGGCAAGAAGAAGCGAAGTGCAAGAGAGAGGAACCGGTACGCAACTCGAGAAGAAATACTGCAAGAAAACCTGCAAGGAACGCAAGAAACGGAAGGAAGAAACTCAGGGGACAAGCACGACCCTCACGGAGCAGAGGAGAAGCAGCACGAACAGCCAGTAACCCCAGTAATAGCCCCATGGTGAGCATGTACCCCGATCCTGCATATCCTGGACATAGTTTAGTGTAGAGGGGAGGGTGGTTTGAATAAACGTGGGTGTGTAAAGGAATATGTGTTGGTCAATTTTGCGATGTGTCGTACGTTCCCCATCTTACAGTTGTGTATATGTCTTGTAGAACTGTGCGTTTTAGAATTCAGAGTAAAAGGTATTTGTGTATATGTCTTGTAGAACTGTGCGTTTTATGATTCATAGTCAAAAGTATTCATGTAATTCGGTATGTGTCTTATAGATATGTCTTATAGAACTGTATAAGTATTCATGGACAATAGTTCGACCTTGCCAGTGTGGACAAGGAGAGCTTGTATAGCCAAGAGCCGGAGGACTGGGGTCAGACGGGGAGGCATAGGAGGGGTGTAGTGAATGATGTATTTACGGGCTTTAACACCGGGACATCTGTGGTCAACGCTCTAGATACCATGGAGCTGCAGACCCAGATTAACAGGTTAAAGTCGCAGTTAAAAGGCATCCTCACGGATGAGAACAAGGTCGTCGGGTCCGAGCTGCATGAGGACCAGGCAATGACACTACACCTGCGCGAGATAATCGCTGAGCTGGAAAGGCATGCCGGCACGGTGAACGCACTGATTAGGGAAGATCGGAACGCGTCCGATCAGGCAGCGCAAAATGAGGTGTGCGTACTGTACGGGGCATGGTTGCTGGGCGAGGGCCGCAGCAACCTCGAGGACCTAAAAGAAGGATTGGTCCCATCCTGGATCAGTAACAAACACCTACAGGCGCTGCTACCCTTTCAGAACGCGCTCACCCCGTGCCAGCTCAGGTTAGCGTCGGAGGCACACCCTGTTCCCGTAGATTGTGGCCAGTCAAACCACACAGTCATGGGAATAGTGGTGCGGATGCCAGTGTTGGGCAAGACGACAAGGCCCGCACCAGTGTACAGGGTGGAGAACATTGGAGTCATTCAGGGGGGAGCCCATATTCGCTACGCAGCGGTCCCATCGCACGTCATCCACTGGGAGCAGTCGATGACGGGTACTGACCTCTCGGGGTGTCGGAGCCGGGGAGCACATATCATATTGTGTCCTCAGCACTTGAATGCCTTTTCGGAACAGCAGTGCCGGTGCAGGACTGCTGGCGCGAAGCCTATGAATTGTACCATGGAGGCAATGGCACAGAGCCATGTGCCCCCACAGGTGGCATACATAGGGGGTGGTACCTATTGTGTTACCACTGCAGCGCAGTACTATCGACACGGACAGCACAGTTCGTGTCCGGTAAGAGACAGCAGCTTCTGTTTTAAACCCAGGGCAGAGGTTCAAGTGGCACAGCAGCGAATTGTTCCCATTCCTGAACCCTCCACGGTTCACCTAACTATACAGGAAAACTTCACCGACCTGCAGCGATTTGTAGCGCATTTCGGGTACGCCATTCCCCCTCTCCCCGAACATCTCACAACCCTGTTACCGGCAGTCGCCGTGTCACAAAGGCACTTTTACACCCTGGAGCAAAAGACAGTAGAGATAGGGTCCGAAATATTAGACATTGTGATTCCACCATGGTGGGACCTGTTCACCAATATCGAGGTCCCGTCTTGGGTTAGGATAGCGTCACACGCATTAGTTGTGATACAAGCAGGGATAGTATTATATTTATTATGTGTAAAATGTAAAAGAGGGCAGCACCTCAATAACAGAGTATATCAAGGGGAATGGAGAGACCGTTACGTGAGGGTGGGCGAGCAGGACCCAGCCGCAAGCTGCTAGAAGGACGGGCCCCCTCCGCACCGAGTAAACTGTGTTTTGCATTGTCCTTTTTCAAAATTATATAAAGAATGATTGTGTTGAAGGAATGTAAAAAAATGTATCGTTTTGCAGTTGTGTTTTCATGTCCTACATTAAAGCTGACACCAATAGGAGGATGGCGGAGGCATCGGCCTGGGACAAGGTGTAGGTGTATATGTCTGACATGAAAATGTATATACTTGTAATATAGTTTTGCCCGGGACACGGGCAGTGAAGGTCAGCCTAAAAGATGGGGACTGTACGTTCGCAATGGAACACTAGTTTAGTTAAAACCTCAGGGGTCTGGATGTGGATAATCGGGAAAACATTGCTCAACCACATTATTTAATTGATTCGATAAACTGGGGTTATGCAAATCAACAGGAGGGACTGTAAGATTTGAGAAGTTTTCCCTCATTCTGAAAGCAACACCAAACCAAAGAGCTGCAGTTTGGACATTTTAAACGGGAGACTGGGGCTGATAGCGGAGAAAGGCTGCGGTCAGTTTACCAAGGGATGTCACAATCTGTGGGTCCTAAGATGGCTGCAGGACCTCGTGACCAGCCACAAAAGTAAAAACCTTACAGCCCAGTCTCTAGGTTTCTGCAAAGCCACAGCCAGAACAATGGATGGGTATTGGCCATGCAGAAACCTGCGAAACCAGGTCGAAGTCCAGACACTGGGGCGCTGACATCAGCATACTCACAATGCCCCAAGCCGACCTACACAGTTAATCTCGTTAAGGGGGCACAATAGCCCATAGAACACTACCTGGTAGGTGATGGGAAACCAGTTAAACCCATCACCTCGCAACGAAATTCCAATTAACACCATCTGGCCATCCCCGGTACCCCCGGACATAAGCGCAGATCAGAGAGAAAACTCATACATATCTTTCAAACAAAGAGATCCCAAGATCTGGCGGGAGATAGGACGGGTCAGAATAGTATAACTGGCCACGACTTTTGGGTTTTAAAACTCATGCAAGAAAGAAGTCAAACGGATGCAGGAGGAAGAAAAGACAGGCAAGAAGTAGCGAAGTGCAAGAGAGAGGAACCGGCACGCAACTCGAGAAGAAATACTGCAAGAAAACCTGCAAGGAACGCAAGAAACGGAAGGAAGAAACTCAGGGGACAAGCACGACCCTCACGGAAAGCAGCGGAGAAGCAGCACGAACAGCCAGTAACCCCAGTAATAGCCCCATGGTGAGCATGTACCCCGATCCTGCATATCCTGGACAGTTTAGTGTAGAGGGGAGGGTGTTTTGAATAAACGTGGGTGTGTAAAGGAATATGTGTTGGTCAATTTTGCGATGTGTCGTACGTTCCCCATCTTACAGTCATGTATATGTCTTGTAGAACTGTGCGTTTTAGAATTCAGAGTAAAAGGTATTCGTGTATATGTCTTGTAGAACTGTGCATTTTATGATTCATAGTCAAAAGTATTCATGTAATTCGGTATGTGTCTTATAGATATGTCTTATAGAACTGTATAAGTATTCATGGACAATAGTCCCAAGCGCTCAATAAAAGCCTTTTCCATTTAAACCCTGGTCTTCAAATCTGGTCTGGTTGAATTTTTCTGCACTATAAACGCTCCTGCATCTAAGTCCAGTGTCTAGAACCGTAAGGGGTGAGTGGGTCGAACCACTCACGGGGAACCAGTGTGCGCGGCCTGGTCAAGGGATCAGAGCAAGGCACAGGGATCTTAAGTCGGGCGAAAGCTCGGCGCAGAAACCCCTTACAGGCCTACTAAGCTATTTAATAGAACATGCCTGATCAAATCTTGATCTAATATTTCTGAATAATAAAGTTATCAAAAAGAGGTATGTCTTAATAATATTTCATCTGGCATCTGGTAGTTACCAGTGTGTAGGTTGAATTGAGATATGCATCTTTGTAGTCTTGTGGGATCATTGTTTGTCAGTGAAAGCACATGATAAAACGTGTTATAAAAAGCTCCATTATAATATGCATGTTAAAACCCACATGACATGCTTTTTAAAATAAAAAATGTGTCAGGGGTAAGATACATGACAAATAAGCAAAGCTTATTTTCCAAACATGAGAAAGAAAAGTGTAACTGCATAATTAATATTCCAATCAATGTACAGACTTGAAAAGCACTTATTCTAGTGCGCTCCTAATAATCTGAATTTTCTTGATTAAACTAAGAATAAGTTAAGAATAGTTAAGAATAACATTTTTCACATTTTTATTGTTTCCCATATTATACTTTATTTCGCTTTCTGTCGTTATCAGCACTGGCCATTTCTGCTGGTTATCACATGGGATTCTGACTCGTTTTTTTCTCACCATTAGTATAGCCTGGCCTACTGGTCGTGCTAATAGATCCACAACGCACAGACAAAGGAGCACAGTATGCCACCAAGCAGTTCCACTTGCTCATTTAGTGTTAGAGATACAGTATTCCCTTTGTTTTACACAACCCTCCTATACTTTCTCTACACCGGTAATTATCTTGTTCTCCCCCACTATTTTCCAGTCCAGATCAAGTGTTCCAGACACAAAATAGTAACGCTGTTTCTCTTTCTAGAGATGCTGCCTGACCTGCTGAATATTTTCAGTACTTTTTGTCATTTCAGATTTCAGTATTTGTATTTTTCTTTAATTCCCATTGTTTGAATAAATGGGGTGGTTGTTCTCCTTGAAGGAGGGAAGATTAAGAGATGGTTTGCTGAAGGCGATGTTGAAAATTGACAATGTATGTAAAGAGAAATTGTTGCCAATGACATAATAACCATACTGTATACCGTTAAAGTGATTTGCAAAAGAAACAGAAGTGAGAAAAGGAATAAAAAAGATGGCTTTGGATAACTGCAGTCTCAATATTATATTTTAAAAAGGAATTATAGATAGTGAAAATTAAAAAAAATCACAAATGCTGGAAATCTGAAAATAAAACATAAAATGCGTGAGGCACAGGTCAGGCAGCAACTGGCAAAACAGGACAGACACAAAATGCTGGAGTAACTCAGCGGGACAGGCAGCATCTCTGGAGAGAAGGAATGGGTGATGTTCTTTTGTCTTTGTTATCGTTTAAATGTTTCTTTTGATTTATTTTTAACTCTGTATATGTGGGGGGTGGTGGGGGGGGGTGGGGGAAACCTTTATTTCTAATCTCCTCCTCAACGGAGATGCGACCTTTACCGTGTTGTGTCTCCGTTCGTGCTATGGCCTAACACCGTGGAGTTGGCGGCCTCCAGCTGGGATCGACCTTGAAGACTCCGGTCGCAAGGCCTGGACTTACCATCTCGGAGGCTTCGGCCGTGGGCCCTGCAGGCCGCAACATCGGGAGCTCGCAGGTCCCTGGCTGGCGACCGGCTTTCGGGAGCTCCAGCTGTAGCAGCTTCGACCACCCCGGAGCGCGAGGTTTGATTGACCCGCTCGCAGGCCCTTCATCGCCCTGCGTGGCTCGGCCGCGGCACTTTCCATCGCCCTGTGGGGGCTCAGGACCTTCATCGGCCTGCTCGGCTCGGCCCTGGGACTTTCCATCGCCCGGTGGGGGCTTCAAAAGTCGGGAGCCTCGATCGCCTCGTGGCACCATGGGAGAAGAATGAGGAGGAGATAAGACTTTTCTTTGCCTTCCATCACAGTGAGGGTGTGCCTGGAGCAATCACTGTGATGGCTGTTTGTGTTAAAAATTGTAATTGTGTGTCTTGTGTTCTTTATTGTCTACTGCCGGACCCTGACGTGAGAGGACGCTGGCGCTATTTGTTCGCCGCTTCTCCGTCAGGATAAGTTTGTCTGTTTGTTTTTATGTCTTGACTGTTTTTGTAAAGCGTCTTTGAGCATTTGGAAAAGCGCTATAAAAAATAAATGTTTATTATTATTATTATTATTATGTTTCAGGTCGAGACCCTTCTTCAGACTGATGTCTGAGTTACTCCAGCAATTTGTGCCTTTCGATTTAAACCAGCAACTGTAGTTCCTTCCTACACACTGTGGAAAGAGGAACAGTTAAAGTAAATGGAGGCTAGAACACTCAAAGGTATCCCCATTGTCTCCAGTCCTCACTTTGACCTGAGGGTCGAGTATGTGCCACATGTCAAGCAGGGCATATGTAACAAGATGAACAGCATCCAGTTCCACTAATTGAGGAAGTTCCCCAGCAGGCCAACATCAATGAATTATTTTCATAGAAATCGTAGTAAAGAATGCAACATTTTTAATGATGGTACCGTTTTACAGTACACAAAATGAAGAATAGAATATTTGCATGTGATTAAATTGGAAGATAAAATGCAAGCAAATTTTTCAAATAAATATTTCTGTAGAATGACAATCCACATATGTAAAATAAGAATAGGGTACCAATGGGTCTATATTATCACTTGTACAGTGAAATTGTTTTTTTGGCATACTGTTCAGTGAATTATTATTATACATAAACAAAATCCCAGATTAAGTATAAAGTGGGTAGAAATAGCCCACTGAGACCATATACAAGAGCCGCCAGGTTTTAGTGCCATTTTCAGTGCAAGTTGCTCTATGTGCAGCTGATCATAAAGGCCCATTGCCCTAATGGCATTGCTGGGTTAGTCTGGCCAAGCGAATTTGTAGGCATCCTCAACTGTTGCTCTACAGCTCCCTGTCGTTGCAGGCCATGACCAGTCCGTGCACTTGGTCTCAGAGTGGCGCCCAATCCAGTTGAGCCCCAGGCTGCTACAGGGCCTCCAACCGTCGCCATAACTTGGATCGGCCAGCGTACTGCCGTCCCTCTCCTCTCTTCGCCCATTCAGCCCGTTGTACTCTGGTGGCATCTCCCACAGCTGACCTTGGGGCCGCGGAAGGAAAGACCCCGGCTCTTCTCACCGGCCCTCTGTTTTTGCGTCCGCCACCATCTTGACTCTCTCCACCCTCCTGTCTGGATCTCCGGTCCTCGGGGATGAGCAGGGTCAGGGCCCAGCGGCTTCCCTCCTCAGGGCGGGTTTCCCGGTTCAGCGACGGGCAAACCAGTCCTGCTACTGGAGGCTAGCTGCAGCACCACTGTCTGTCATGCGGCAGCATCATAATCTTCTGCTGCAACACACCACAGTCTTTGTTCCCAAGTCCCATTTCCTTCAGCTCTGATCTTCAGCTGTCTCCATCTTCCAGCTCCTGTTTCTTACTGCCACTCAACTGCGGACCTCCAGTTGCAAGCTTCATTTGTAAATTTCCAGCATTAGAAACATGTAACATGTACTCCATTCACAGGCTGTTTTATGGATAGATGGATTCCAATTTCCAGAAACCGGATTAATTGGAGCTCAGCAATTTAAATTGTGATGGTACGGTTAGGTACAGATCAAAGAATGGCAGTTTCTGAAAGGAGGGTGGAATCACGTAGTACCGGTGTGGATGGTGGTGAGGGTACACAGTGGTGGTCCAGTGTGGAGTTTGAAGGGGGAGGGAATTAGAGATCTGCAACTTAAAGGTAATTGGGGGGAGGGGAAATGGACACTGAAAGATAGGATGGTTGGGGCAATTGAGCTGAGGAGAAGCAGATCAAGTGATCAGAGCCTCAGACAAAGGTGATTGTGGGATCAGAGAAGTGGAAGAGTTCAGTGCAGCTTTAGGGAGGGATGGGGGAGACAGTTGGTGAAGCACGCAAGGTAATTATCGGGCAAAAACTGGCAGTGCGGAGATAGCAAAACAGCTAGCAAAACCTAGTCATTGCAGGAGTGCTCAACAATGGTTGCTTTCGGAACAATTTGGTTTACATTCTCTGTGTAAGGTCCCAAAATAGGTTGCTCAGGGAATAATGCCATCTCATGTTCTTCTAATGCAGAAATCCCATCAGGAGGGTAACAGGAACTCATTTCACAATCACAATCGTAATCACAATCATACTTTATTAGCCAAGTATTTTTGCAACATACAAGGAATTTCATATATGCCCATTGAATTTCCTGGATAATATAAAAAGACCTGGAAATGGTCATTATTGTATTTCATTCCCGTTTTATGCAATTCGATTTCTAGACGTTCATTCATTTTGCACATTAAGTAAGAGAACATAGAAAATAATGTAATCTATTGAACGGACAATCGCATAATTATTTCTGGACCTTAGTGTTTAATTGTATTTATAGGCCAGAAGCCGCTCTCAGTTTCAGAGCCCGTAGGTGCTTTAATTTGCATTCGAACAGCCTTTATTCTTCTACTAACATCTGCTCTTGTAGCCACTGCCCAGATGGTGCCTCCGATCCTATATGAATGATGGTAAATTTGCATTGCCAGTTCATTACTGTGACTGCAGCATGCTCAATGGCCAATATGCAAAGGCCCATCACACACATGAAGCCCAATAATTCACTGTCATATTGTGTTGTATACACGTACAGGGAGGTGTTGCTCATATTTCAGGGTAAGTAACAATTACAGAAACATGGTTTACCTGAATTTCTCAGCCTAAGAGTCACAAACTTGTTCAGCTGACAATAATAACTGTTGCTGTCGAAGCAAAACTGTTAATATTAAAATAGATGAGGATGTCACTTAAATTGTATTAGAAGTCTTAAAATCGATCAGGCTGCTAACCTGAATGATATCCCCGAGAGGTGTTTTGAGGAAATGGAGCAGGACAATATAAATCACTCGTCATTATATTTAACTAAGAGTTAGCAAATGTTCCCTCGCACTGAAATGAATCTTAGCATTAGCAAAGTTAGGTTTCATTAGAGATGCTTTGGAGAATCACTTTGGTCACGAAGGCAATATCACATACAACAAACGTAGTTTCCAGAAAACATTTGAGAAACAAGCTTCCAACTGGGTTCCTGATGCAGCTGCTGCCTCACAGCGCCAGGGATCCGGGTTCAATCCTGATGTTGGGTGCTGTTTGAAAGTTCTCCATGTTTCCTAGGTTTCCTGGTTTTCCTCCGGGTTTTCTCTGAATTCCCAAAGACGTGTGGGTTTATAGGTTAATTGTTCTGTAAATTGCCCCCAGTTTGTAAGGAGTGGATGAAAAAGTGGGATAACATAGAACTAGTATGAATGGGTTAGCGTGGTTAGCGTGGATGGTTAGCGTGGATTTGATGGGTCAAAGGTCTTGTTTCCATGCTGTATCTCGAAATGAAACTAAACTAAACTAAATCTAATTTTCTTCAGCAAAATATGTCTAAAGAGGCTATTCTGCAAAATGCGAATCAATAGGCGGTAATCTGCTGTGCTGTGTTTAGAACTGACTGAATGGCACTTCCAGTGATTTGGAACGACCACAGGTCTTGCTAGGAATCCAATTGGAAGCTTGTTTCTCATCTACTTTGGTGTGAAACATTTTCAATGTTCCACAGATTTTCCAGTCATAGCCAGCTGCATGTGAATGATCAGATTATGGAAGATGATCAATTGTGATCAGCAAGTTTTAATGTAGTAATCAATCGCTCAAACTCAATAGAATACAAACCAAGATTATAAAGAAGGGTCTCGACCCGAAACGTCACCCATTCCTTCTCTCCTGAGATGCTGCCTGACCTGCTGAGTTACTCCAGCATTTTGTGAATAAATACCCAAGATTATAACACCTGTGCTCATTACCTAAGGTAGACATAAAGTGCTGGAGTAACAGTCTGAAGAAGGGTCTCGACCCGAAACGTCACCCATTCCTTCTCTCCCGAGATGCTGCCTGAGCTGCTGAGTTACTCCAGCATTTTGTGTCTACCTTCGATTTAAACCAGCATCTGCAGTTCTTTTTCCTGCTCATTACCTATTACCTCTTGAGGCCACTGCAATACTCCCCGCATGTGGTATTAATGATATTTAATGGGACAGAGGAGGTAAACAAAAAAACAATCCTTCTGGACATGCCAGGCCAGTGTTACAGTTGGGACAGATGCCACTAAGTATTAACACAAAATGCTGGAGTAACTCAGCGGGACAGGCAGCGTCACTGGATAGAAGGAATGGGTGATGTTTCGGGTCGAGACCGATTATTTGTGCTAGACAATTCCTACACAGGTCAGCGGGGAATCAAACGGTTCGACAAAATCAAATTACTTAACCCGGGGGGGCCCCCTTCCTACGGAACATTCAGTTTTATCTCGGTCGTGTCGACTGGACCCCATCACTCTGTTTCCACCTTCCGTAAATCCTTAAAGTGAGCGCTCTTGGTTTATTGGAAGAAGGCAACAGAGGTATTGGGGCCCCACGTTGGGCGCCAATTATGTTAGAAATATTTTCCCAACAAACGACAGTCACAGCAATTTAGATCCAACTGAATGTTTTAATACATGAGAGAGGATTTTTTTTTTTTTATATCAAAAAATACTTTATTCAAGTTATAAATATCATTTACAAACCATCATTTTTAAACAAACCCATCCGACATTTCCGGAGGTTACATATTCAATACAGGCATTTACTTAGGATTGCACAGAGTACAGGAGTCTGAACAAGTCTCTCTAACGCAGCAGTGCCCCCCTCATTTCTTTATACCATGGAGTAGACAAAGATGTATTGAACACAACTTAATCCCATCATGCAGGTATGTAACACAACTTAATCATCATGCAGGTATGCAAAGTACAACTTAATCAATCTCATCATGCAGGTATGCAAAGTACAAAACTACAGTTAGCACCTAATAGAAGTGAGCAAAGTCTACGAACAAGCATCTGCTTGTCCATACATTATTCTTAAAGGTACAGTCCCCGATAACTATAGGAATTAATTTTTTAATATATATCATTTTCCTCCTGTTTATACAATTATCCAACAATTTATTAACAATTTCTAAAAATTCCCCCGTCCCGAATGCCTCCCCGGTTCCATCACAACATTGCACTTTTTTTTTACTTTATGCAATCTGTTCATCCGCGGGGGTCTGTTTAGGCCATGAAGGTATCCCTTAGGTCAATGTCCACTTCTTCTTCCTCAATCCCTTTCTGAGGAACCAACTCGTACATCATCTGCATTTTCTTTGTAAGGGCTGTTTCTATTAGTCTTTGAGACAACCCTCGAACACAGGGAATTATACAGCATCCGAATCCGGCTAACATTCCTGTAATCACTATGAAGGATGTTAGTGCAGAAATGGCAATATTTTTCCATTTCCCGAACCAGTTCTCAAGGAACCTTGTCCATGAAGTGTCTACCCCGGAGTTCTCGCCTAGCTCCTCCGCCAGCGATGTTAACCCAGCCAAGGCCCTGGAGACTGAACCGTCCGGGGCAGTATTATTTGGAATGAAGGTGCAGCATGATGAGCCAAACATGATGCACACGCCTCCTCTATCTGCTAATAACATGTCTAAGGCCATCCGATTTTGCCAGGCCATTTTCGTCCGCGTATCCCGTTTCTACCTCCAAGGATTTTTTAGGTCTTTTATTGGATTTATTTTCAAAATCCTCTCTTCAGGTCCTTTTGGTTTCGGGGTGTGCATGACCCCTGTCTTACTCCCTTTCCCGACTTCTATTCTGAATTTGCAACATGGATCCTGCATCCTTGCATCTACACAAAGGAAGTCGTTGCCTACGTCCTGTTGTTTGGGCTTCTTTATTGTCACGATGGTTTTCCAATTCTTTCGATGGAAGGGTGTGGAGGCTACCACCAGGGACCATCTGCTGTGTAAGTCTGTTCCGTCAGACATTCCCCACCCTTGGTAGCCCCCATTGAGAGAGTGTTGGAAAACCTGACCCCATGTGCGGCACGGGGCTCTGCACACGTATGTTCCATCGGTGCCATAGGCTCTTTCGGCACACCACATTCCGGGGTACTCTTTACATGGGTCAATGTGGAAGGTGCCTGTTTCATCTTCCTTAAGTTTTATAACGTAATCCCATCCATTCACAACCATACAAAGACTAGTCGTCCAAATCCATTTTATGATTGATTTTTTCATTTTCTTTTTCTGGTTACGACAAGTTACTTGGGTTTTAGTCGTTACTGGGCCCTGGTAGGCCGTCAGCCGTCACTAATTCCCTTGTTCCTTTTCGTTCTCAGAGTTTACCTTCATTCGTTTACAATGTGTTATGTGTACCCACGTTGGTCTCTCCGCAATCCTTACGGCCGTTGGTGTGGTGAGCAGAACTTGGTAAGGTCCGTCCCACCGAGGGCTTGACCACCTTTTTCTTTTGATGACCTTGATAAACACCCAGTCGCCTGGTTTCACAACCTTCTCGAACCTTGGTTTTCCTGTTCCAGGCTGGTCAGGTTCCTTAACACATGAGATTTGGTTATTAATAACTTTCGCATATAGTCAGCCAGTGTCTCCTCTTCCTGTACTGTTTCGGTTAGTTTCTGGAAGATGGGATATTGGAAGGGTTTCCCATATAATATTTCATATGGGGAGATTCCCCTTACACTCGGTATCATTCTTATATTTAATAATACGAGGGGTAGGCAGTCTATCCAGGAGAACCCTGTTTCTGCCATGGCCTTTCGCAATTTGCTTTTGATAGTCCCGTTTGTTCTTTCCACCAATCCTGCCGATTGGGGATGGTACGAACAGTGGTGTTTTACCTGTATCTTTAGGGCACTACTTAGTTTTGCTATTATCTTATTCACGAAGTGACTACCATTATCACTATATAACTTTTCTGGGATTCCAAATCGGGGGATGATATCCCTTAGAAGGGCCTTCGCCACTGTCAACACATCTGCGTTGGCCGTGGGGAAGACCTCTACCGACCTAGAGAAAACGTCAATTATCACCAGGCAGTACTTTTTCCCTTGTGCAGGACTCAATTCTATATAGTCCATGTTTAAATTTTGAAAAGGATAATTTGGTTGTGGTGCTTTGCCTGGTGCTTGCTTCAACCCCCCTTGTGGATTGTATCTGGCACATATCTCGCATGTCTCACAGTATTTCTTTGCAAAATTTGTGAAGCCGTAGGTTTGGAATATTTTGTCCACTATTTGTATCATTCCTCTTGTTGAGACATGGGTTACCCCATGGCTCATTAAACATGCATATTTAAATAGTGATTTTGGTAAGATTAGTTTTCCCTCATTATTCCTCCATAGTTCGTCCTCCCCTCTTTGTCCTTCTTTTGCCCATTTGCTTTTTTCGGTAGGAGGAGCAACTTTTTGCATACATCGTAGCACTTCATGATCTACTTCTTGTAATTCTAGCCCAAAAGCCTCCTTTGCCTCCAGTTCTCGCCCTCCTGCTTCTTTTGCTGCCTGGTCCGCCCGGTGGTTTCCCTTGGTTACTTGGTCGGTCCCTTTAGTATGGGCGGCGCATTTGCAGATTGCTACAGCTGCGGGTAGCGACACTGCCTCCAATAGTTCCAGGATCAAGTCTTTATGTAAAATGGGTTTGCCTGCAGAGGTGACCATGCCACGGTTACGCCATTGTGCTGCGAAAACGTGTGGACAGTGGAGAAGGCATATGCACTATCGGTGTAAATGTTTACTCGCCTCCCCTTCGCCATTTTGCATGCTTCAATGAGGGCTACTAGCTCAGCGGCTTGCGCTGAGAAGTGCTTAGGTAGTGCTTCGGCCCTGATGATCCTTGTGTCATCAACGACCGCATATCCCGTCATATTTTCTCCAATCTCATTCTTTTTGCATGACCCGTCAATATACAGAGTTAGGTCCGGATCCTTCAGCGCCACGTCTTTCAGGTCAGGACGTGGCATGACCAGTTTGTCCGTTCTTCCAAACAGCTGTGTGGTTCTCCGTCCGCTTCGGTTGGCAGTAGGGTGGCCGGATTCAGCATAGTACATCGCTCGATTGTCAGGTTAGGTTGTGATAGCAGTACTGCCATGCAAGAAAGGTGTCTTGCCGGTGAAAGATATGAGATTTTTTGTTGTAACAACAGTACTGCGACCGCGTGTGGGACCCGCAGTGTTAAGGTCCTGTACAATACTATGGTGCCGGAGGCTTGCACCGCGAGGGACGCTGCAATAACTGCTTGCAGGCAAGTTGGCAGTGCTTGCGCCACCTGGTCCAGTTTCGTAGAATAGTATGCCACTGGCCTTTCGTACTGGGAACATGGGGGTATTACACGGGGATTCCTTGCAGGGAATCAGGACGCCTTTCTCTCTCAAGGCTTCGAATATGGGTCTGATCCTCTCGATAGCCTCCTTTCGGAGGGGGTATTGTCTCTGGTAGGGGCGGTAGGATGATCGGGGGGTGACCTTTACTGGTTCAATTCCCCTGATTAGTCCCACATCCGACGGTCCTGCAGACCACAATCCGGCTGGCAGGTCTTTTAAAATCTCCTCCTCATCCTCAGTGAGATTAAGGATCAATTGTTTCTCTCCCCGCGGCCAAATGGACCTCCTTCGATCCCCCTGTCCTCCAGGTCAGGGTTCTAGTATAAGTAGCGGTATCCCTTCCTTTGAACACCTGGCCTCTATCATCGAGTCATTCCCACTTTTGCTCTGCTTCTCCCTTGGCCACCAATTCCCCTAAGTGTCGCCACCTGCCCCCCTGTTTCTTGGACAGGGAGACGTGGGGTCTGGACGGGTATTCCCTGAAGAGCTCGTCATCCTTCTTATCCAAATTGACTGCGACAGTGCAGTCTCCCTTATTGTCCCAATAGAGAGGGGTTGGTCAGTGTCATGGCAGAACTAGGGTCCTTCAGAAATTTGGTCTCGTATTTTTTATCCGGTCCTGTGGTAGGTTTAAACCATATTGTACAATGTAGGTCTTCCGCCCTATGTATTATCGCCTCTCCCGGGACCCTAGCCTTGGCTTCTTTGACCAATGCTTTCCCCACTGCTCCTGGTCCATTTTGTGCCAGATCTATGGTGTAGTAGTAGTGAGGTTCGCCTACTCCTTCCTGGACCAATATATCCGCATTGCCGGGTGCCCATCTGACTGCCCTCATTCCGGACCCGGTCGGCATCACCCCTATTTTTAGTCCTTGCATTACATCTCGTCCCAGCAGGTTGACTGGGCACGTCGCTGATATGAGGACTTGCTCCTGCCACTGATCTTGGGATAATGGTTCCTTAAAGGTGAGGGGCTCAGTTAAGAACTCGACATTGGTGTGGCCTGTGGCCGATTTTACGGTGATGGAATCTTTGGAGTACTTGACTCCTGGAGGTTCCTCGTCTTTGGTGATAACAGTCTTGCAAACCCCACTGTCACACAGGAAAATTAGTTTCTTGCCCTTGGCAAAGAGGGTAATGGTTGGTTTCACAAAGTCCTGTAGACCATGCAAGATACATTCCAGATCCAAGATATTTAAAGTGTTTTCCTGGCTCTCTCTATAGGGGGCCGGCTGTGGATCCCTTATCTATTTTTCTTCCCCTAGTCAGGATTTACTCTGCTTCTCTGGTTCTTCCTCGTCTTCTGCCCCCCGCTTCGGCTGCGGACATTCTCGGGCCCAATGGCCGATTTTTCCGCAGTTGAAGCAGCCATTTCCCTTGGGAGCTCTGCCACCTCGGCCCCTTCCCCTGCCTCTGCCTCGGCTCCTTCCTTTATACCCCTGTTGGTAGAATACTGAGATGGCAGTCTCTTCTCCCTCTATTACTTCGGCCAGATAAACTTGTTTGGTTGTGGTTTTTCTGCTTTTTGCATTTTCTTCCGCATGTACTTAAATTCTCTTAACCCTCCGGTTCTGTAACCCACCATGTGCTTCTTAATGTACGAGCTTATTTCTGACCGCATGTGATTTAATAATTCTATTTTTAGTTGTTGGGCGAATGGTCCGTCATCCACCCACGGGGCGGGCGCCACTATCCCGCTATTTGCCTCGAATACTTGTCTCAATCTGGCAAAATAGTGGCGCACGTCCTCGTCCTTTGTCTGCACACACTCTCTTATTTTATTATAATCAACCATTTTTCGGTAATGCTCCCTTATACGCCCTTCCATAGCTATTCTCCTTTGTTGGTAAACATTATTATCAGGTTCCCATTCAAAATGCGATCCTGCCGCGTTATGGGGGTTCCAATCCCCTTCTATCAAACACCAATCAAAACCGAACATACTTCGCAAGGCTTGCTCATATTCAACACTGTTTAACCGATAACTCACGACCAGGTTTCCAAAATCCCGTTGCCACTTTGTGAAACTCTCTTTGGGGTGTGTTATCCCTTCTACTGCCTTCTTAACATCCTTGAGTGTCCACGGCCGATATACATATACCGGCAGGGCTGCTCCTCCTGGATTAGGCATGGCTATCATTGGCAGGATATTTCTCTCCCCTTCGCCCACTTTGTTAAAGGTCGGGTGAGGCGGGCTCATTAGGGCCCCCATTCCCTCTGTTATTTGTTCCATAAATGGCCCCAATGGTTTAAAATGAGTTCCTGACCTGGTGACGCTCGGATTCTGTAAACCTGGTATGGGTCGGTGAACTCGGGCCGTGGTGGTCCCCGCTTCGCTCCTTTCTCCCGGTGGCAAGGCCACTCCACCTTCCTGAAAATAGGGAGGGGGGGCACTTGCCGTCCCGGGGTTCGCTGGCAAGGGTGCCGACGCATTTTGAGGCGACGATCGATAGAAGACCTCGTTGTCTCCTTTCTGTAAGTACGCCGTCGTCTGTTCTTCTTTTTTCTTTTTATCCTCCTGTCCGCCCTTCCGTGCTTTGGCTACGCCGAGCCAAATTCGTGCCTGTTGGTAGCCTAATTTATCTTTGTTCATACGTTTCTTAACGGCATCATTTAATATTGTGGACATTAGTTTAGAACAATCGTCCACCAATAATTTACCACTAAACCCATAGTCTCTTTTCCACCTCCGCAGGTGTTTGCAAATTTTTTTTGCTATCTATAAACATGCATTTTTCATCACCTTCGTAATATTTTGGGTTTGCCGAACCCATGCTCTACAGCTTCCCGTTAGTACTTACTGCTTCCTGTGGTCAAGTCGCACTTGATTCTTGAAGTCCCTGACTTCGGTCTTACGGCCGCGCCGTTTGGAGAAGTAGTCGCACTACTCTCCGATTTTTTGTGCTAGACAATTCCTACACAGGTCAGCGGGGAATCAAACGGTTCAACAAAATCAAATTGCTTAACCCGGGGGGGGGGGGGCCCTTCCTATGGAACATTCAGTTTTATCTCGGTCGTGTCGACTGGACCCCGTCACTCTGTTTCCACCTTCCGTAAATCCTTAAAGTGAGCGCTCTTGGTTTATTGGAAGAAGGCAACAGAGGTATTGGGGCCCCACGTTGGGCGCCAATTATGTTAGAAATATTTTCCCAACAAACGACAGTCACAGCAATTTAGATCCAACTGAATGTTTTAATACATGAGAGAGGATTTAAAAAAAAAAAAATTATATCAAAAAATACTTTATTCAAATAATAAATATCATTCACAAAACATATTCTTAAACAAGCCCATCCGACATTTCCGGAGGTTACATTTGGTACAGACATTCACTTAAACATTTACTTACATTTAGACATTTACCCAGTATCCCTTATTTGGAGGGGCGTCTCTCTCCACCACACCCTGCCCCCCATGTCCAGCAGCGGAAGGACCCTAGACTGTGCTCATCCCCCACCGGGCCTTAGCGTTGGCTGCACCAAGCTTCAGTGCGTCCCTCAGCACGTACTCCTGCAGTCTGCAGTGGGCCAGTCGGCAACATTCCTTGACGGACAGCTCGCTCCGCTGGGAGGTCAACAAGGATCGGGCAGACCAAAGAGCGTCTTTCACCGAGTTGATGACCTTCCAGCAGCACTCGATGTCAGTCTTGGAATGCGTCCTTGGGAACAGTCCGTAGAGCACAGAGTCCTCTGTGACGGAGCTGCTCGGAATGAATCGTGACAGGGACCCCTGCAGACCTCTCCAGACTCTCTTGGCAAATCCACACTCTTTGAAGAGGTGGGCCACCGTCTCCTCTCCGTAGCAGCCGTCCCGAGGGCAGTGTGCGCTGGTAGTGAGGTTCCGGCGGTGCAGGAAGGATCTGACTGAGAGGGCTCCCCTCACCGCCAGCCAAGCCAGGTCTTGGTGCTTGTTGGTGAGTTCTGGCGATGAGGCATTTTGCCAGACAAGCTGGGCTGTCTGTTCTGGGAACCACGCCACAGGATCCATGGAGTCATTCCCCTGCAGTGCCTGCAGGACGTTCCGTGCTGACCACTGCCCGATGGACTTGTGGTCAAAGGTGTTGGTCCGGCAGAACCTTTCCACAAATGACAGATGGTTCGGCAATGTCCAGCTGACTGGCACATTGCGTGGCATCTGCGCCAGGCCCATCCTTCGCAACACCGGGGACAGGTAGAACCTCAGCAGGTAGTGGCATTTGGTGCCCACGTGCCTTGGCTCTATGCTCCGCCTGATGCAGCCACACACGAAGGTGGCCATCAGAATGAGGGCGACGTTGGGCACGCTTTTACCCCCGTTGTCTGCCGACTTGTGCATTGTGGCTCATCGCACCCGGTCCATCGCCGACCCCCAGATGAAGCGGAAGACGGCCCGGGTGATCCCCTTGGCGTGGGAGGGAGGGACGGGCCACACTTGCGGCAAGTACAGCAGCCCCGAGAGCACCTCACACCTGATGACCAGGTTTTTCCCCGTGATGGAGAGGGAGCGCTGCTTCCACAGCTCCAGCTTCTTCCCCACCTTGGCTATCCGCTCCAGCCAATTCTTGTTACATGCCTCAGCCTTCCCGAACCAGATCCCCAGCACCTTCAGGAAGTCAGGCTTGATGGTGAAGGGGATGGAAGATCGGTCAGGCCAGTTGCCAAAGAGCATGGCCTCGCTCTTCCTGCGGTTTACCCTGGCCCCCGTGGCCAACTCAAACTGGTCGCAGACGCTGATCAGTCTGCGGACCGACCCTGGATCCGAGCAGAAGACGGCGACATCGTCCATGTACAGGGAGGCCTTGACCTGAGTGCCCCCACTGCCTGGCAATGTCACTCCTCTTATGCTCGCATCCTTCCTGATGGATTCGGCAAAGGGTTCAATGCAACAGACGAACAAGACAGGGGAGAGAGGGCAACCCTGCCTGACTCCAGACCTGACGGGGAAGCTGTCTGGTTCCCACCCATTAATTTGGACTGCACTACAGATATCGGAGTAGAGCAGTTGTATCCACTTCCTGATTCCCTCCCCAAAGCCCATTTTGGAGAGCACGTCCCTCATGTACGTGTGCGATATCCTGTCGAAGGCCTTCTCCTGGTCCAAGCTGACCAGGCAGGCATCCACCCGTCTGTCCTGCACGTAGGCAATGGTATCTCTCAGCAGCACCAGGCTGTCTGAGATTTTCCTGCCAGGTACAGCACAGGTTTGGTCCGGGTGGATCACCTGTCCCAGAGCAGACTTGACCCGGTTGACGATGGCCTTAGACAGGATCTTGTAATCTACATTCAACAATGTGATGGGTCTCCAATTCCTTAAGTCATTCATCTCCCCCTTCTGCTTGTAGATCAGGGTGATGCTGCCCTTCCTCATAGAGTCTGACATGCTGCCGGCTAGAAGTATATCGTTGTACACTTCCAGCAGGTCCGGGCCCACCCAGTCCCACAGAGCCGAGTACAACTCTGCCGGTAAGCCATCGCCTCCGGGAGTTTTACTCGAGTCAAAGGAATGGATGGAGCCAGTCAGCTCCTCCAGGGTCAGTGGTTGGTCCAGACTCTCCCGCTTGCTATCGTCCAAGACTTCCATGATGGAGGACAGGAAGTTCTGGGAGGCGGTGCTGTCTGTGGTCTTTACATCGTACAGATCCTTATAAAAGGATCTGCAGACCTTGAGCATGTCTGTCTGAGAGGATTGCACAGAGTACAGGAGTCTGAACAAGTCTCTCTAACGCACCTTCGTGTGTGGCTGCATCAGGCGGAGCATAGAGCCAAGGCACGTGGGCAACAAATGCCACTACCTGCTGAGGTTCTACCTGTCCCCGGTGTTGCGAAGGATGGGCCTGGCGCAGATGCCACGCAATGTGCCAGTCAGCTGGACATTGCCGAACCATCTGTCGTTTGTGGACAGGTTCTTCCGGACCAACACCTTTGACCACAAGTCCATCGGGCAGTGGTCAGCACGGAACGTCCTGCAGGCACTGCAGGGGAATGACTCCATGGATCCTGTGGCGTGGTTCCCAGAACAGACAGCCCAGCTTGTCTGGCAAAATGCCTCATCGCCAGTACTCACCAACAAGCACCAAGACCTGGCTTGGCTGGCGGTGAGGGGAGCCCTCCCAGTCAGATCCTTCCTGCACCGCCGGAACCTCACTACCAGCGCACGCTGCCCTCGGGACGGCTGCTACGGAGAGGAGACGGTGGCCCACCTCTTCAAAGAGTGTGGATTTGCCAGGAGAGTCTGGAGAGGTCTGCAGGGGTCCCTGTCACGATTCATTCCGAGCAGCTCCGTCACAGAGGACTCTGTGCTCTACGGACTGTTCCCAGGGACGCATTCCGAGACTGACATCGAGTGCTGCTGGAAGGTCATCAACTCGGTGAAAGACGCTCTTTGGTCTGCCCGATCCTTGTTGACCTCCCAGCGGAGCGAGCTGTCCGTCAAGGAATGTTGCCGACTGGCCCACTGCAGACTGCAGGAGTACGTGCTGAGGGACGCTCTGAAGCTTGGTGCAGCCAACGCCAAGGCCCTGTGGGGGAGGACCACAGTCTAGGGTCCTTCCGCTGCTGGACATGGGGGGGCAGGGTGTGGTGGAGAGAGACGCCCCTCCAAACAAGGGATACTGGGTAAATGTATGTAAATGTAAGTAAATGTCTAAGTAAATGCCTGTATTGAATGTGTAACCTCCGGAAATGTCGGATGGGTTTGTTTAAAAAAGATGTTTTGTAAATGATATTTATTACTTGAATAAAGTATTTTTTGATATTAAAAAAAAAAAAAAAAAAAAAAAAAAGTCTCTCTAACGCAGCAGTGCCCCCCTCATTTCTTTATACCATGGAGTAGACAAAGATGTATTGAACACAACTTAATCCCATCATGCAGGTATGTAACACAACTTAATCATCATGCAGGTTTGCAAAGTACAATTTAATCAATCTCATCATGCAGGTATGCAAAGTACAAAACTACAGTTAGCACCTAATAGAAGTGAGCAAAGTCTACGAACAAGCATCTGTTTGTCCATACATTATTCTTAAAGGTACAGTCCCCGATAACTATAGGAATGAATTTTTAAATATATATCAGGGTCTCAACCCGAAATGTTACGAATTCCTCTATCCAGAGATGCTGCCTGTCCCACTGAGTTACTCCACCATTTTGTGTCTATCTTCGGTTTAAACCAGCATCTGCAGTTCCTTCCTACACTTTTCATCTGCCACTAAGTATTCCCTCATACACATTGTGATTAAGAGTTAGCTATGAGGATGGTTAAACTCAGGGATAGACACAAAATGCTGTAGTAACTCAGTGGGACAGGCAGCATCTCTGGAGAGAAGGAATGGGTGACATTTCGGGTCGAGACCCTTCTTCAGACTGATGTCAGGGGAGTGGACGGTACGGAGATAAAATGTAGTCGGAGACAGACTGGTTGGAGAACTGGGAATGAAATCAGTGAGTTCTGCATGGGTGCAGGAGGTAGCATTGATGCATTTTGTCAATTTAGTGGAGGTAGAATTCAGGGATAGGGCCAGTGTACACCTGGAACAGTGATTGTTCGACGTACCCTACAAAGAGGCAGGCATAGCTCGTGCGAGTGCCCATAGCTACGCCTTTGATTTGGAGGAAGTGGGAGGAGTCGAAGGAGAAGTTGTTAAGGGATTGACGACTGCATTGGTGCTACCTCCTGCACCCATGCAGAACTCACTGACTTCATTAACTTCACAACTAATTTCCATCCTGCACTCAAATTCACTTGGACCATCTCCCTACATTTCTGGATCTCACCATCTCCATCACGAGCTATATGAATATTGTCTTCTCTAATTTCAAGTAGCCCTTGCTTTCCCTCTCTCTCCATCCCCTCCCCCTTTCCAGTTCTCCGACAGTCTTACTGTCTCCGACTACATTTTATCTCTGTACTGCCCACTCCCCTGACATCAGCCTGAAGAAGGGTCTCAACCCGAAACGTCACCCATTCTTTCTCCCCAGAGATGCTGCCTTTCCCGCCAAGGTACTCCGGCATTTTGTGTCTATCTTTGATTCAAACCAGCATCTGCAGTTCTTTCCTACACATTTTGTCTGTTAAACTCTGGGAACACTTTATAGAAACAAATTGCTTTTGTGTGAGAATACTGTATTATACATATTTTAGAAGAATGATTTGAAACGGATTATTTTTCTTAATCCAATGTCAAATTTCAGTAAATATTGTTAATATATAGACAAATTACACAGTCCCATTTTGTACTTTGTGATTACATCAATTTCCTGTTTACTTGGGCCTTTTACATAATAAAATGCTCCAAGGCATTTCACAAGAGTTATCAAACAAAGCATTATGCCAAAATATACAAGATATTTAAGCCAGATGACCAAAGGTCAAAGCACAGAGTGCGAGATGTAAGGAGCATCTTAAAAAGTTAGAGAGACAAGATAAATTTTAAGGAGATCATTTCAGAGCCAGACTGCTTACCAGTTGAAGACAAACTTGCACGTGGAATATTAAATACATTTAGATATGTTTAAAGGAAACAGAAATGAAAGAGGGTACATTTCTTAAAGCATTGAACATCAATATGAAATAATACAGTGCATTCAGAAAGTATTCAGACCCCTTCACTTTTTCCACATTTTGCTACGTTACAGCCTTATTTTAAAATGGATTAAAATCTTTTTTTAACATCAATCTACACAATACCAAATAATAAAAAAGTGAAAACAGGTGTTTAAAAACTTTTGCAAAGTAATTAAAAAGAAATAACTGAAATATCACATTTACATAAGTATTCAGTCCCTTTGCTATGACACTCAAAATTGAGCTTATGTTCATCCTGGGTGCAGGAGGTAGGAGTTTAATCAATTTTAAAATAAGGCAGTAACGTAGCAAAATGTGGATAAAGTGAAGGGGTCCAAATACTTTCTGAATGCACTGTATATCGATAGAAAGGCTGAGTTTAGTTTAGTTTAGTTTAGACATACAGTATTGAAACAGGCCTTTCAGCCCACCTAGTCCATACCTACCATCGATCACCCGTTCACACTAGTTCTATATTATCTCACTTTTGCATTCACTCCCTACACACTGGGGGCAATTTACAGAGGCCAATTAACCTACAAACCCGCATATCTTTGGGTTGTGGGAGGAAACTGGAGCACCCAGAGGAAACCCATACAGTCACAGGGGGAATGAGGTCGAACTGGGTCTCTGGCGCTGTGAGGCAGCAACTTTACCAGTCTCTGGACAGAACTGAAAACAAGGGTAAAAACTGCTTAACTGGAAGTCCATACTGAGAAACAAAATAATAATGAATTGGAAATTTTTAGTTTAGAGATACAGCGTGGAAACAGGCCCTTCGGCTCACCGGGTCCGCGCCGACCGGCGATCACTGCACATTAACACTATCCTACACCCACTAGGGTCAATTTTTTCATTTACCAGGCCAATTAATCTACAAACCTTGTACGTCTTTGGAGTGTGGAAGGAAACCAAAGATCTCGGAGAAAACCCACGAGGTCACGGGGAGAACGTACAAACTCCGTACAGACAGCACCTGTAGTCGGGATCGAACCCGGGTCTCCGGCGCTGCATTTGCTGTAAGGCAGCAACACTACCGCTGCGCCACCGTGACCGCGAGTTAGGATTGATGCGAGTTAGGATTGTACAGTAGAATTTTGCATATCCCCAAGTTTACAGAAGGTAGAATGAGGAAAGAATTGACTAGGAAAAATTGGCCTAGTTAAGAATGTTAAGAAAGACATAGATGAAGATTTCAGTGGCAGATATTGTAGGTGAGGCAGGAGTACAGATGGAAAGTATGGAGATGGAAATATATGGTCTTAACAATGGCTTAGATCAGTGTTCTGGAACTTAATTTGGGGTCAATTATGGAATCAGAGTTTTGAACAGTAGATTTAATGTCTAGAGCAAAAAACTTGTGATAGGACTAAACGTGATAGTTTCAATCATATTTGGAAGAAATTTGTGTTTATCCATATCAACATAAGCACTGGAAAAGACCCTTCAGCTCACATTGTTTGTGCCGAATATAATGCCGAGTTAAACTGATCTCATCGGCCTTTACATGATCAATATCCCTCTATTCCCTGCACTTTCATATCCCTAACTGAAAGCCACAAAGTATTGGCCTCCACCACCACCCCTGGCAATGTGTCTCAGACCCCCATCATTGAGTAAAAACTTGCCCTGCACATCTCCCTCTTACTTTATAGCTATGCCCTGAGTATTGGACATTTCTGCCCTGGGAAAAATGTTCTGTCTACCCTATCTATGCCTCTCTATCAAGTCTACCCTCAACCTCTGACATTCCAGAGAAAACAATCCAAGTTTATCCAACCTCTCCCTGTAGCTGAAACCCTCTAATCCAGATAGCATTCTGGTAAACCTCCTCTGCACCCTCTCCAAAGCCTCCACATCTTTCCTGTAATGGGCGACCAGATCTGCGTGCAATACTCCACATGCTGGAATCTGGAAGTTTGAGGCAATGACTGCAACTTATACCAATTACTGGTTTTCCAGGGAAATCACTGAGAGCTCCATTTAGCATGGGTTCAGGCGTACATTCACATGCGCAAACATGATTTTTCCAGCTCCAACTGATGCGTGCACACTTTGGGCCTATGCATTCAACAGTAGGAGCCTGCACCCTGACTTCAAGGTTTCAAGGTCAAGGGTCTGGGTCAGCTACTGGGTATGCTGTCTGACAATTTATAGACTGTTGCGAGGTTAACACCTGCTGGAGAGGCAGAAGTTATCCCACTTTTCAAGAAAGAAGCGAGAGAGAAAACAAGGAATTATAGACCAGTTAGCCTGACATCGGTGGTGGGGAAGATTCCGGAGTCAATTATTAAAGAGGTAATAACGGCGCATTTGGATAGCAGTAAAAGGATTGGTCCAAGTCAGCATGGATTTATGAAAGAGAAATCCTGCTTGACTACTCTTCTAGAATTTTTTGAGGATGTGACAAGTAAAATAGATGAAGGAGAGCCAGTGGATGTTAGTATCTAGACTTTCAGAAGCCTTTGATTAGGTCCCACACGGGAGGTTGGTGAGCAAAATAAGAGCACATGGTATTGGGGGTAGGGTATTGACATGGATAGAGAATTGGTTGGCAGACAGGAAGCAAAGAGTAGGAATAAACGGGTCCTTTTCAGGATGGCAGGCAGTGGCGAGTGGAGTGCCACAAGGCTCGGTGCTGGGGCCGCAACTATTTACAATATATATTAATGATTTGGATGATGGAATTAGAAGTAACACTAGCAAGTTTGCAGATGACACAAAGCTGGCTGGCAGTGTGAACTGCAAAGAGGATGTTAGGAGGTTGCAGGGTGATTTGGACAGGTTGAGTGAGTGGGCAGATGCATGGCAGATGCAATACAATGTAGATAAATGTGAAGTTATCCACTTTGGCGGCAAAAAAAGGCAGATTATTATCTCAATGGTGTCAGATTAGGTAAAGGGGAAGCTCAACAAGACCTTGGTGTCCTTGTACACCAGTCACTGAAAGTAAACGTGCAGGTACAGCAGGCAGTGAATAAAGCTAATGGCATATTGGCCTTGATAACGGGAGGATTTGAGTACAGGAGCAAGGAGGTCCTTCTGCAGTTGTATAGGGCCCTGGTGAGACCATATCTGGAGTATTGTGTGCAGTTTTGGTCTCCTAATTTGAGGCAGTGCAGCGTAGGTTCACGATGTTAATCCCTGGGATGGAGGGACTGTCATATGAGGAAAGATTGGAAAGACTGGGCTTGTATTCACTGGACTTTAGAAGGATGAGAGGGGATCTTATAGAAACATATAAAATTATAAAAGGACTGGACAAGCTAGAAGCAGGAAAAATGTTTCCAATGTTGGGGGAGTCCAGAACCAAGGGCCACAGTCTTAGAGTAAAGGGGAGGCCGTTTAAAACTGAGGTGAAAAGAAACTTTTTCATCCAGAGTTGTGAATTTGTGGAATTCTCTGCCACAGAAGGCAGTGGAGACCAATTCATTGGATGAATTTAAAAGAGAGTTGGATAGAGCTCTAGGGGCTAGTAGAATCGAAGGATATGGAGAGAAGTTGGGCACAGGTTACTGATTGTGGATGATCAGCCATGATCACAGTGAATGGGGTGGTGCTGGCTTGGGCCAAATGGCCTCATCTTGCACCTATTTTCTATGTTTCTTTGTAAGTGGTTGCTGTCAGGTTTCATGTGGAATATGATGCACAATGTTTGGCTAAGGGTGACGTAAATGTGGAGCAGGTGGAAGAAACCACATGGCTACATCATTGATGAACCTATCCTATGATTTTATATTTCATTGTAATTTAATAATCTCATGGCAATCTATAATTACAATGATAGATATTGAAAGTATTTCACACCTACCTGTCCAAAGCTACGAGATGTGAGGATTAGTTTACATTTTCAAAAAATCACTATCGATTTGAACCATTGTTATGCTGAGAGAATGCTGTATGTCTCAACAAAGTTTTGTACTTGGACTGATCTTGACCCTGTCCCATCACAATCTGCTTGAGCAACAACTTAGCCTGCGTAACCAATAAGCGAGTTTGGTATTCCGACTGAGCATGCGCAGGTCATAGGTCGCAGGGGCTAAGCATTGTCGCCAGCTGATATGCTGCGTGTGAACAAACCTTCGTTTCATCAGTTTTTTCCAGTTTTGCATCATAGAGGTAAGAAAACATTGCTTTCAAAACTGTTAATTAGTTGTATATATGGTTAATTTGTACAAAACTACGATAATTTTGTAGCTTTTATTGCTTTATGCTTGAGTGAGTGAGCAAGATAGTGACTGAATAACAAGCAATTTTTATTGTTCTTTGTTTTGGAGAATTAAATGAAATGTATGATTTCTACAACTATCAAGATACTGCTGAATGAGTCACGGTTCATCTCTGAGGCTAGAATATTTGTCGTGGTTGAAGTTTGATGCAAGTTAAGGACAGTGTTTTCCATTTCAACCAGTTTCAGTGCTGCACCGAACAGTGTTCTCTGGCCCGATCGCAGACATGCTCGCCGTTATGTCGCTCGCAGAAATGTTACCGTTAATTCGCACTTCAGAATTAAGTTGGGGAGCGGGGCGAACCTGTGACGCGGATAAGTTTTCATTTTTCGCCGGAGGGGCAAGGAAATCCGGCGAAGTGTTCGGACCCACAAACTCAGTGACATCAGTCTGAGCCGCCTGCCCCTTTAACTCAGCGGTTCGGTCAGACAACATCTCTGAAGAAGAGGAATAGGTGACATGTCCGGTCGAGACCCGTCTTCAGACTCTAGTTGTGGTAGGTCTGAAATATAATTTATTTACTTGTTTATTTTAAATAAATTATATTTCAGACATACTATGTCTGCGATCGGATAAGAGAACACTGTTCGGAACAGCACTGAAACAGGTTGAAATAGAAAACACTGTACTTAACTTGCATCAAACTTTAACCACGACAAATATTCTAGCCTCAGAGATGAATCGTGACTCATGCAGAAGTCTCTTGATAGTCATAGAAATCATACATTTCATTTCATTCTCCATCCCCCTCCAAAACAAAGAACAATAAAAAATGCTTGTTATTCAGTCACTATCTTGCTCACCCACTGAAGCATAAAGCAATAAAACCTACAAAATCATCGTAGTTTTGTACAAATTAAAAATGTAAACACCCAATTAACAGTTTTGAAAGCAGTATTTTCTTACCTCCATGAAGCAAAACTGGAAAAAACGGATGAAAGGAAGGTTTGTTTACACGAGCATATCAGCTGGCGACAATGCTTAGCCCGTGCGACCTATGACCTGCACATGCTCAGTCGGAATACCAAACTCGCTTATTGTCCATGTCAAATGTCTCAGGAAATAAAACAGACAATGCAAGAGATATTCTGGAAGTCGAGCATGTTGGTGGATTGAGAAATAGTCAACATTTCAGATATCTGGCCTCCCATCAGAATAAAACAGGTTTCAGGGCAGCACAGTGGTCGAGCTGCTGCCTCACGGCAACAGAGACCTGAGTTTGATCCTGATCTCGGATATTCTCTGTGTGCAGTTTCGCACGTTCTCCCTGTGACCAGCTGCTCCCATTTCCTCCCACATCCCAAAGATGTGAGGGTTTGTTGGTTAATTGGCTTCTGTAAATTGCCCCTGATGTATAGGGAGTGGATGAGAAAGTGGGATAACATAGAACTAGTGTGAATGAGTGATCAATGGTCGGTGTGGACTCGGTGGGCAAAAGGGACTGTTTTCATGCTGTATCTTTCAATTATATTCAATATAGATCCTAGCTAACAGAGGGAGTGCAGTGAAGACTCGCAGGACTAGTTCCAAGGACGGTGGCTCTATCAAATGAGTAGTTTAGGGCTCACTGTAGAGTTTAGAAACATTAAATTCTCAGAGGGGTGGACAGGATTGAAGTGGGTAGAAAATAACTCTTGTCTAAGGAGTCCATAACTAGAAGTCACAGACATAGTTAGATCATTTAAGACAATGAGAATACATTTTATTTTTGAGTGGTTAATGGATATTTGCATTCCATTGTATCATTTTGGTACATATGACAACTAAATACTCTTGACAGTTCTTCACCTGAAAAACATATGGAGGCTCAATTATTGATTGTGTTTGATTCCATTGATTTCTGGTTTTGATGGAATCAAAGGATATGGAGATAGTCCAAGAAAATGAGCTGAGGTGGAAGACCTTGCTGACAGGGAGATGAGGTAGAAGATCTTGTTGACTGCGGCACTGAGCCAATGGGCTGAATGGACTCCTCCTGCTACATGGATCGCAGGCAGTGAGAAAGTTTCACTCTCCTGTTCATTTTTAACCACATAGGCTACTGCATTCACCAATCTTTTTTGGTGTATTTTTCAAATTTAACTCAAGTACTTCCAGCATCTACAGTTCCTTGTGTCTTTGTCTCTAGCGTATAGAGTACAGCGTACAATTGAACGATCAGTAATCCATTGATTTCTATTTTTGAGGGAATCAAAGGATGTGGGAATAGTCCAAGAAAATGAGCGGAAGTGGAAGGTCTTTTTGACAATGAGTTGATGTAGAAAATCTTTCGGACAAGTTGAGGTGGAAGATCTTGCTGACAAGACGAGGTCGAACATCTGCCTGACGGAGCTGAGGTAGAAGATCTTGCTGACAAGTAGCTGAAGTAGAAGATGTTTCTGACAGGGAGCTGGGGTAGATTTTGCTGACGGCAGCATTGAGTCGATGGGCTGAATGGCTTCCAGGGGAAGAGTTGGCTTTATCTGTAACCGCACAGCCTCCCGCATTCACCAATCTTTTATTGTGAAGTGGGGAAAAATAATAATGAAGGTCAACACTTTCTCCACCGTACATTACAGGATGAGCCTGACTGCTGGGATGTTTTTTTGATGTGTCAGAAGGAGCTGGTTTACATCGAAGATAGACACAGAATACTGGAGCAACTCAGCGGGACAGGCAGGCAGGCGTCTCTGCAGAGAAGGAATGGGTGACGTTTCTGGTCGAGACCTGTAGAAGATTCCAGCATTTTGTATGTGTGTTTTAAAAAAAAAATGTTTTTCTGCCCCCGCGACAGGCGGATGCATCGGACGCCAGCAAACGGCCGGGCCCGGGTCCTTACTGACTTGGCGGCGCGGAGTGGAGTGTGGCCACGCGCGGCGGGAGTGGCGGCGAGTGACCGGCGAGTGGCGGCCCGGGCTCCTGGTAGGACGGCTATACTTGTCTGATCACACTCCCAGAAAATGGGTCCTCTCCCTCCTCGCCTTCATGCAGCCTCTTACTGGCGCTGGGTCCCTTCTATGTTTCTCTTTTACTCGCCCTCCTCCCCGCTCCCTTCACCCCTCACCCCCCACTTTCCCTCCCCTTCACCCCTTCCCCTCCCCCCACTTTCCCTCTCCCCCCCACTTTCCCACCCCTTCCCCTCCCCCCACTTTCCCTCTCCCCCCCACTTTCCCACCCCCTCCCCTCCCCCCACTTTCCTCTCCCCCCCCCCACTTTCCTCTCCCCCCACTTTCTTCTCCCCCCCCCCACTTTCCTCTCCCCCCCACTTTCCTCTCCCCCCCCACTTTCCTCTCCCCCCCCCACTTTCCTCTCCCCCCCCCACTTTCCTCTCCCCCCCCACTTTCCTCTCCCCCCCCACTTTCCTCTCCCCCCCCCACTTTCCTCCCCCCCCCCACTTTCCTCCCCCCCCACTTTCCTCTCCCCACCCACTTTCCTCTCCCCCCCCCCACTTTCCTCCCCCCCCCCACTTTCCTCCCCCCCCCCACTTTCCTCTCCCCCCCACTTTCCTCTCCCCCCACTTTCCTCTCCCCCCCACTTTCCTCTCTCCTCCCCCCCCTTCCCACCCCCACGTTCCCCATCTTCCCTCCTCACCACTCTTTTCTCCTTTCGTATCCCTGCATGTCTGACCTGACATTTAATAAGATCATGGATAATTTTCACCCTAAATATCACTTCTCTATATTAAACTCATACTTTATATCTGAACATCTTTTGATGTCTTGGTTGAGCAACTGAGCCTTTTGATGAAGATCCCATTTGAAGGTCGTACAAAAGCTATTTTATTTTGGTAAAATAAAATTGGGGGGGGGGGTTAAATTGGAGGTGAGAAAAAGGCCACAACAATTCAGGGGTGACAACAGATGACCTCGGGAAGGGTGGAGCCCTTGTTGGCTGGGAAAGATGTGATAACCGTACAGGGAACAGTGAGAGAGGATGTCACAGAACTCCTGTCGGAGAGGGGGGGAGGAGAGGAGGGGAGGGGAGAACCTTTTCAAAGTAGGCATACCTTGAGGAGATTTTGCAGTGTAGCTGACAAAATGTGTAGGAAGAAACTGCAGATGCTGGTTTATACCACAGATAGACAATTCAGGATGCGTGGCCTCCCTGCTGTCAGGGTCCAGGATGTCCTGGAACGGCTGCATGACATTTTCGGGGAGGGGGGGGGGGGGGGGGTGAGCAGCCAGAAGTCATTGTGCATGTTGGCAGAAAAGACATAGGTAGGAAAAGGGGCAGGGAATCATATATTTGGACCATTTTGATCTCGTCTGGGGCAAAGATGACCTGTGCAAAAGGGGTGGATTACACATGAACTGGAGGGAAATCAACATCTTGCAGGCAGGTGTGCTAGCGCTACACAGGTGGGTTTAAATTACATTGGCAGGGGGGTGGGATCCACTCTAGGAGATGAGAGGCTGGAAATGGAAGTTGATCAAAGAAAGTTCAGTGGATACAATAGGCAGGGAGTGTTGGTTGTTGGATTGAATTGCATTTATTTTAATGCGAGAGGCCTGACAGGTAAGGCGGATGAACCCAAGGCTGGGACATTGCAATCGTTATGGAAACCTGGCTAAGAAAGGGACACACTGGCAGCAATGTTCCAGGGTACAAGTGTTGCAGGGGAGATAGAGGTGGGGATAAAAGAGGAGGGGGTGTTGCTTTATTGAGCAAGAGGAATGTCACGATAGTAATCTGAGATGACATTGCTGATGGTTCATCCAGTGAGGCTATATGGGTGGAGCTGAGAAGTAAAAAGGGATTGATCCCCAAATATTGAATGGGAATTGGAACAAATGCAGGAGATTGCAGGCAGCTGCAAGACTAAAAAGGTTGTCAGTAAGGAATTTGAATTTTCCAATATAGACTGGGACTGTCATAGTGTCACAAGGCAGAGACAGAATGGGATTTGTCAAATGTGAAATTGGGACAGGTAAGCGAGTGAAGTGTCGGTGAGTGAGTCTTTTGGGACTGACGACTACTGTTTTGTTAGCTTTAAAATAGTTATGGATAAGGACAGGGCTAGCTGACAAGTAAAATCCTGAATTGGGGAAAGGTCGATACTGGTATTAGACAGGAACATGCTAAAGTTGATTGGAGTAGGTTGTTTGCAGGCAAAGGGATATCTAAAAAGTGGGATGATTTTAAAAGTGTGAAGACAAGAATTCATGCATGTTCCTGTTAGAATAAAGGGCAGGGTAAGTGGGAGTAAGAAAGCTTGGATGTCAAAAGATATTGAAGGTCTGGAGGCATGGGACAGGTATAGGCAGCTGGGATCTAGTGTACCCCCGTAGGAGTTTTAGTAACTGAGGTGCAGACTTAAGGAAATAAGGAGGACAAAAGGAGGGCAGGAGATAACTCTGGCAGATAATATTAAGGAAAATCCAAAGAGATGTTGTAAGAACATTAAAGGAAAGAGGATTATTAGAGAGAGAAAAGTGTCCTTCAAAAACCTAAGCGGTCAACTGTTGGAACCACAGGAGACGGGCCAGCTGTTCAATGAATATCTCGCCTTTGTAAAGAAAGACACAATAGACAATAGGTGCAGGAGTAGGCCATTCGGCCCTTCGAGCCAGCACCGCCATTCAATGTGATCATGGCTGATCATTCTCAATCAGTACCCCGTTCCTGCTTTCTCCCCATACCCCCTGACTCCGCTATCCTTAAGAGCTCTATCTAGCTCTCTTGAATGTATTCAGAGAATTGGCCTCCACTGCCCTCTGAGGCAGAGAATTCCACAGATTCACAACTCTCTGACTGAAAAAGTTTTTCCTCATCTCTGTTCTAAATGGCTGTTGAACTTGGGACAGTTAATGGAGATGTCTTGAGCACAGTTTATATTATTGTTTAAAAACATTTTTTTTTTTTTAATAGCCAGTGTCGTACAGCGTGGAAACAGGCCCTTCGGGCCAACTTGCCCACACCGACCAACATGTCCCTTCTACACTAGTCCCACTTGCCCGCATTTGGCCCATATCTCTCCAAACCTATCCTTTTAATGTACCTGATTATTTCTTAAACATTGCAATAGACCCTGCCTCAACTACCTCCTCTGGCAGCTCGTTGCATACACCCACCACAATGTGTGAAAACGTTACCTCTCAGATTCTTATTAAAACTTCCCCCCCCGCACTATGTCCTCTGGTCTCAATTCCCTTACTCTGGGCAAGCGATTGCGCATCTACCCGATCTATTTCTCTCATGATTTTATACACTGTACACTAATTTCAAATAGTTTTGAAATGTAATCAAATTCACGAGTAATTACACATTAAGTATCCATATGAAAATAAAGGAGTTGTAACAAAGTTTGAATTTTAGAGAAATGTTATAAGGGTGCACGTCTCATCGAGAGTGCTTTCACATTCGTGTTGAGTTGCTGGATGTTGTAAGGCATATGAAGGTAGATAAATCTCTTGGGCCTGATCAGATATACCAGAGGACACCAAGGGAAGCTGGAGAAGAAATTGCAGGTACACTGGCTGAGATATATGATTAGACACAGGTGAGATGTTGGTAGGCTGCAGGGTGGTCAATGCTGTGCCTCTATTTCTGAAGGGCTGCCAGGAAAAGCTTGGGAACTATAGGCTAGTGAACCTAACACCTGTAGTTGGCAAGCCACTGGAGATGATTCTGAGGGATATATAAATGCATTTGGATAGACGGGGATTGATTAGGGATAGCATGGTTTTCTACGTGGGAGAGCGTGTCTTTAGAATTGACTTTATGGAAGGAAACAGAGGGTGATGGTGGAAGGTAGTTTTTCAGACTGAGGCCTGTGACTAGTGGTGTGCCTCAGGGATTGTTGCTGGGCCCATTGTTGTATGTGGTTTATATCAATAGTTTGGATGAGAATATAGATGGCATGATGAGTAAGTTTGCAGATGACATTAAAGTGGGTGGCTTCGTAGATAGCGAAGATGGTTATCAAAAATTACAGCAGGATCTTGATCAGTTGGAATGGATAATGGAGTTAATGCAGATAAGTGTGAGATGTTGCATTTTGGGAAGTCAAACAAGGGCAGGAAATTCACAGATTATGGCAGGGCTCCTGGGTGAGTTGTAAAGCAGGGGATCTAGGAGTGCAGGTACAAAGTTTCTTGAAAGTGGCATCAGTGGTAGATAGGGTGGTCAAAGCGCTTTCAACACTTTGACCTTCATCAGTCACAGTATTGAGTATAGAAGTTGGAATGTTATCTTATAGTTGTACAGGTTCTGTCAAACAAGAATCCACTAATCTTTGGAAAGCTCCATACGCTGATGGGCACCTGTCAGCACCCTTTTCTTCTGCAGAACTTTCTTCTGTCATCTCTCAACTGAAATGTGGAAAAGCTCAGGGTCCTGATAACATCCCCCCAGAATTCCTGAAACACTGCGGTCCTAAATGCCTGGCCTGGCTCCGTGAGTTTTACTCCTCTTGCCTCATTGGTCAGTCCATTCCGAAGATCTGGCGGAAAGCCACCGTCATTGCGCTACCAAAACCAAACCAACCTGCGGACGACCCAAGGAACTATCGGCCCATCTCACTCTTCTGTGTCCCGTACAAGCTCCTCGAACGGCTTCTCCTGGCCCGGCTCGATCCAATCGTTGATCCTCAGCTACCCGCTGAACAAGCCGGATTTCGGCGTGGACACTGCACCACTCACCAAATAGTCAAGCTGACCAATGAAATCGAAGACAGTTTCGAAAAGGGTGACAAGGCGGGCATCACACTGGTGTACCTCACCGCCGCCTGTGATACAGTGTGGCACCAGGGCCTGATCTTGAAGCTCCTCCGAACCATCCCTGACTGTCATTTAGTGCGGCTCCTTGCCAACATCCTTGCCAACCGCAGTTTTGTACTCAAGACCAGCGACGGACAATGGAGCCGACTGCGACGCCTAAGAAACGGTGTCCCCCAAGGCACGGTACTGGCCCCCATGCTCTTCAATCTCTATATCAGCGATCTGCCACGCACGACCTCACACCAGTATGGATACGCAGATGACTTGGCCCTACTGCACTCGGACAAGAGCTGGTCAAATGTTGAGGATGTGCTCTCGGCGAATATGGAACTTGTCCAGTGATTTGGCCTCCACTGCCCTCTGTGGCAGAGAATTTCACAAATTCACAACTCTTTGGATGAAAAGATTCCTTCTCGCCTCAGTTTTAAATGGCCTCCCCTTTATTCTAAGACTGGCCCCTGGTTCTGGACTCGCCCAACATTGGGAACATTTTTCCTGCATCGAGCTTGTCCAGTCCTTTTATAATTTTATATGTCTCTATAAGATCCCCTCTCATCCTTCTAAACTCCAGTGAATCCCGCCATTCCAGGGATCAATCTCGTGAACCTACGCAGCACTGCCTCGATTACAAGGATGTCCTTCCTCAAATTAGGAGACCAAAACTGTACACAATACTCCAGATGTGGTCTTACCAGGGCCCTATACAACTGCAGAAGAACCTCATTACTCCTATTAGGTGATTGCCCGTAAGGTCAAAGTGTGAGACGCAAGGAGTCGCTCAAGCCATCTCTAGGATATGGCAGCTTCCAGCATACACGAGTAACACATGCAACACGTGCATTCTTACCTTTAAAAAGCCGCCAAAAGGCCAATTTTTGTGCTGTAAAAATTGAGCAAGAAGCTGGAGGATCTGGCGGAGGAAGAGGAACCTTATCAAAGGCTTTTTGAAAGTCCAGATACACTACATCCACTGGCTCCCCTTCATCCATTTTACTTGTCACATCCTCAAAAAATTCCAGAAGATTAGTCAAGCATGGTTTCCCTTTCATAAATCCATGCTGACTTGGACTTATCCTTTTTACAGCTATACAAATGCACCGTTATTACCTCTTTAATAATTGACTCCAGCATCTTCCCCACCACCGATGTCAGGCTAACTGGTCTGCAATTCCCCGTTTTCTCTCTCGCTCCTTTCTTGAAAAGTGGGATAACATTAGCTATCCTCCAACCCACAGGAACTGATCCTGAATCTATTGAACATTGGAAAATGATCACCAATGCGTCCACTATTTCTAGAGCCACATCCCTAAGTTCCCTGGGATTGTTGAGACCTCATTTGAAGTATTGTGTTCAGTTTGGCAACCCAGCTATAGGAAGGATGTGTTATCTCACCACAATCCTCTATTATTGCACTGAGAATTCCATACCCCTGTAATCAAATCCTTTTGCATTAAAGGCTCATGTACTATTTGCTCTCTGAATCACTTGCTACACATGCATACTGGCCTACAATGACTTACGTACAAGCACATCAAGGTACTTTTGAACATCAACACGACAAAGTTTCTCCCACTTCATATATCGTTTTCTGTTATACCCAAATAAATAGTCAAACTCACATTTTAACAGCGTATATTTCATCCTTCCTAGACTTCGCACAGCTTTATTCATATCACTTCAAAGGTGCTTTTATTGTCATGTGCAAATGCACAACAAAATTATTTTCTTGCATGCAGTCCAGTCGAGTATTGCCAAAGCTAAGCACGTCCCTGATTTGCAAAGTATACAGAAATATTCTACTGAGCCGGCATGCAAAAGGCGTCGTTTTGGCACCATTTTCAAAGTCCATTCCGTGCTCTCGTTCTAATGAGTGTTGCCTGGACCAGCAAGCCTCAGGTTGCTGCGGGCCTATAGTCATTGCTTTCCTTGGACATTTGGATCAAACAGCGAACCAACGTTGAATCCTTTTTCATCATCTGTCCAATCCCTCCAAGTTTAATATTGCCAACAAACTTGGAAATGTGACATTTCATCACCTCTGCAGTATCGTTGATATAGATTATGAAGAGGTAGGACCCAATCACTGATCCCTGTGTTTTTCACTAGTCAAGCAGCCACCCTGAAGGATCTGTTTGCTCCCACTCTTCGCATTTGTCCAGTAACCAATTCTCAATCCAAGTCGGTACGTGCTCCCCATTTCTATGTACTGTTACCTTGCCAACCAACCTCCTTTGCAGGACCCCATTGAACGCCTTCTGGAAATCCAAATACACCACATCCATTCTGAAGAAGGTTCTCGACCCAAAACTTCACCCATTCTTTCTCTCCAGAGATGCTGCCTGACCCGCTGAGTTACTCCAGCATTTTGTATCTACATCCACTCACTTCCTCTTTACCCTTTCTACTAGACTTATCCTCAAAGAATTGTAACATTAGTCAAAGTGATTTTCCTTTCATAAATCCATATTGACTCTATCCAATCCTATTATTCTGTTCTGTTATTACATCTTTCTTTGAGGATTATAGAAATTTCTGTTCCACTGATATTAGATTAACAGTCAGTATTTCCTGTTATTTGTCTGCCCTCTTAAATAGTGGGGTCAAATCTGCTGCCCTCCAATCTACAGTACCAATACTGAAAGACTATACAATCTTGAAAAATGATAACTAAAGCGTCCGCTACCTTAAAAGTCGCCTCTTTCAAATTTCTGAAATATAGGTCAGTTGACCCTTGGGTTTTATCAGCCTTCAGGGTCATCAGATTGAACCATATTTTTTCAAATGGTGAGTTCCTTCAATTATCATATCATATCATATCATATATATACAGCCGGAAACAGGCCTTTTCGGCCCTCCAAGTCCGTGCCGCCCAGCGATCCCCGTACATTAACACTATCCTACACCCACTAGGGACAATTTTTACATTTGCCCAGCCAATTAACCTACATACCTGTACGTCTTTGGAGTGTGGGAGGAAACCGAAGATCTCGGAGAAAACCCACGCAGGTCACGGGGAGAACGTACAAACTCCTTACAGTGCAGCACCCGTAGTCAGGATCGAACCTGAGTCTCCGGCGCTGCATTCGCTGTAAAGCAGCAACTCTACCGCTGCGCTACCGTGCCGCCCATTCTTCATTCTCACTGCCTCTCGATTCTCCAATAGATCTAAAAAGCTTTGAGACTCTTCTGTGAAGAAGACATACTTTGAGATGAATTGGACTAGTAATGTGTAAGAAAGAACTGCAGATGCTGGTTGAAATCGAAGGTAGATATAAAATGGTGGAGTAACTCAGCAGGACAGGCAGCATCTCTGGAGAGAAGGAATGGGCGACGTTTCGGATTGAGACATTTCTTCAGACAGATGGACTAGTAATACACTTTGATTGGAAAACTGAGAAGCAGTATTAGCAATTGGTACCATTTTTGATGTGGATTAGCACAACGATGTGGGGTGGGTGTTCTGAAACCATTTTGGATGGCAGGACAACTGAAATGTTGTTTGTAAAGCACCTCCAGCTTTAGTTGTAGCAGAATAAGTTATAAACCCAAGTGAGTTTTAAAAAAAACTTACTTTTTTCCATAATTTCTATTTGTTCATTCAGCTGTATCAAAAGGTTAAAAGCATTTCATACCCAAATAGGAAGGAGTACACAGTATAACTTGTCTATCCATTTCAGAGTTCCCATCATGGATACGGATTTATATGATGAATTTGGTAACTATATTGGACCAGAATTGGATTCTGATGAAGAAGATGGCCTAGGCAGAGATGATGATCTGGATGAGGTGAGAAAATATTCACTTGTACACAGATAAACTCAAAAAAGCTTAACTGTTTCTTTCAGATGTGTCTTGATGCCAAAATATATTCTGTTGGGTTTAAGACCATGTACATTTAAAATTACTTTTTGTTTTGAATAATTTATATCTTGCCCATGGTTATTGCTTGGTTTTCAGCATCGGATTCTTGACAGATTTATTATTTAGCCTTTATTGCCTAGCGCTTAATTTATTTAATTATACAAGCATTACTTTTGATGCAAATTCCTCTGAAAATGCTCCCTTTAATATTCTGTATTCTGATCTGTTGAAACTGTAATAAAATGTGTGATTGTGCAGGTGGCATACAAGTGGTTTTGTACAGAAGTGCTGGTTCGTATAGGTATACATATCAACACGTTCTGCATACAAATAACCAGCATTCAAGTGCAGAATGTACTGCAGGTCAAGTATCAGCATATCTGACCTACTCCAAACTTGGACTCAGCACTGAGTTGTCAAGGTCATTTCTTTGATATACTGAGCTAAGGGGCACATGGTCCAAATTATATTTAATACATGTTAAATTTGCTTTTCGCACAAGTGTACTTTTTCAATGTTTTTTAATCATTTAAATGTATTTCAACTGCTTCTCAATGAAGAACCAGAAGCTTGTCTGAGCTCTCCAGACATGAAACCTTGTCTTTAGTTTGCTGTAGCAATACTGCATGAAAACAAGCCCTTTGGCCTACAGAGTCCACACCGACCATTGATCACCCCTTTACGCTTACTCTATTATCCCACTTTCTCATCCACTTCCGACACTGGGGGCAATTTACAGAGGCCAATTAACCTACAGACCCGCACATCTTTGGGATGTGGGAGGAAGCTGAAGTTGGAGCACCTGGAGAAATGCGGTCATAGGGAGAATGTGCAAACTACACAGATAACACCCGAGGTCAGGATCAAACTGGGTCTCTGGAGCTGTGAGGCAGCGGTTCTACCAGCTGCACCACTAACATCCATGTTCTGCTGCCTTAGGTTTAGTTGTCATTTGCGGACTGCTCTGTCTTTTGGAATGATTACAGCAATGATACATCCAGGTTATTGGGGACCATGCAGCTACAGAAAATAAGTGCAACCCCCTCTAGTGGGGGGGGGGGGGGGGCACAAAGGGGTCGTGGCCTTGATCACAATTCAGCCCATTGATTGTAACTTGGTGATTAATGACTGAGAATGAATCATAACGGAACATCAATTTGTACTACTGCCCATTACACTCTGACTCCTGTAATGCTGCAAACCTTTGCAAATGCAGTGAAATACAGCAGGAGACATTTGGTAGTTGAAGGATGTGAAGAAATTATATGAAGACTACTTCCAAAATTATTTTCGAGATTGAACCTTGGAAAAACAAATACAGGCACCTCCATTTCAATGCGTGCTTAATTTACGTATTTTTAGAATAATAAGCTTGTTTAATTACTACTAAAGTTTAAATTATGTGCTCATTTGGCAACATAGTCCCTCGCGGTGCCTGGTATATTTTTGATTTACGTGCTTTTTGGTTTATCAAGCCAAAAACCCTACGTAAAACACAAGGTGCCTGCACACCTGTAGCAAAGTCACATTTTCTCTCCTGTGGTTCTTTGCTTAATACTACTTGCCAAATATGTGCATATTATTGATTAACACATTTTGGGGTTTTTCTTGTGACATATGTTGGTTGAGAATTCCAAATGAAACCCATAAACATATATCATGATTTTCCCTAATAGATGCATACTCTTCAACCAGTGCCTTACTTTATTTTGTATGAGACTGGAGAAGTATTTTTCTGCATAATTCTTTTATGATCATTACTTCATAATATTAAATTCACAAGGGTCTTTTTAAAAACCTACAAAGTAAACACAAATTAAAATGAATGGAAGGCTACTATTGGATTTCATATTTACCTTGCCTTAGAGTCAGATCATTTATATTCTTCTGTGTTTGGATATATAAGGAGGATGAAGATGATGACGAAGCTGGAGATCAGGATGATGATCATGTTGGAATGGAGGTGGTGCTTCATGAAGATAAGAAGTATTACCCCACTGCAGAGGAGGTATATGGACCTGAGGTAGAGACAATCGTTCAAGAGGAGGATACTCAGCCACTCACTGGTATGTAAAGTGGTACATTTTAAATAAATCAAAAACCCTGCATACTTAATTTTAGTTGTTTGAAAACTGCTCTTACTTTTCTATCTTCTAATGTAATTTTTATCATTCAGGTACAATTTCCCCCCAAAACTTTGCAGTGTTTAATTTCTGTCAGATTTTATTATGTCAATAATATTGTGATAAGCTGGTGTCGTGTTACTGGAACATAGTGTGGAGCATCATTCTTTGTTGCACCATGTGACTACTCTACATTTACTGAAAAGTTAATGATCATGGTCAAAGGAGGAGATTTCAAGAAAACTGATTTGAACTAAAATCAGTGCATAATCTTTTAAATGCTCGATTCTCATTTCTTCTGATGCCTTCATAATTTTCTACATTGCTATTAATGGTCTTTTATGCTGTTGCAATATCTGTGAAGTTGCTGATGGATAATTTTTATTTCACTTAACAGAATCACCTATTGCTGTTTTGAAAACTCAAGAGTTTTTTGTCTTTCAGAACCCATTATTAAACCTGTCAAGAAAAAGAAATTTACATTGATGGAACAAGAGTTACCAGAAACAGTGTATGATATGGAGTAAGTAAATGATTTTACAGTATCTTGAAAAATGATTTCAAAATGAAATCATAATCCATTGGAAGTATTGACTGCATTCGGCTTATAGGTATTGCAGATAAGTAGAGTGATTGAGCCTTAGTTCAAGCCAAACCATCTCTTTTGGAGCTCTGACTTATTACATAGTCTGTACCAACGTTTTTGGCCTCTTCTATCAAGATTTACATTTCGTTTCTGATTAGTGGAAAGGCTCCCATCCTCCTGTAAAAGTTTACTTATTCACGGCATTTATTTCACAAAATGCTGGAGTAACTCAGCAGGTCAGGCAGCATCTCAGGAGAGAAGGAATGGGTGACGTTTCGGGTTGAGACCCTTCTTCAGACTTATTCACAGCAAGTGGGTTCTTTGCATATCAACCGTCTTCCATTCATCCCTTGCCATCCAAATAATGTTTAAATGCACAGGGGGCCACAAACAATCACTTTTCTTCAATATCCACCTCTGGTTTTCTGGCACCCTTGGCTCCAGAGCCTTTCTGGATTATCTGTTTTATCGGACCAACAGAAGTCAAGGCTGCAGAGAGGAGTCCAAAGGTACCGGAACGGTACAGCTAGGCCGCCAGGGAGCCAAGTAACCGTGCCTGCAAAGTCAGCCTTGGATGTCCACTGGGCTGGAGTTCCAGAACCCTGGCCACAGAAGGAAAATTTGACCCACCGATTGGCCCTGGAATTTGCCTCTGGGAACTCTGGGATCTGCTGGCTCCAGCCGGGCTCGAGTTCCAGAGCCCTGGCCGCAGGGACCAAATTCAACCTGCCGATTGGCGTGGAAGTCACATGAGGTTGAGATTGACTGCCTCACCCGGCCGAGGCACCACATTTTTGGGGGGACTTCCGGGTGGGATTTCAAGTGCACTCTCATGATTTTGTCTGGATTAAAGGTGGTGTCAGTCTACCGTTGCTGGAAAATCGGTGGTGGGCCTGTATTTTTAACTGCATGGTTGAATGTTTATTTTCTGTTGCCAGTTTAGTTCATGTTTGAATGTTCCTGAAGTGAAATTATAAACATCCATGTAAATCATTAAACCTCTATTACTTCATCTCAGGTTTCTTGCAGATTTGATGGATAATTCTGAACTAATTCGAAATATTACTCTTTGTGGGCATCTACATCATGGGAAGGTATGTGTTAGATGTGTGAAGTTGCTGCTTTAATTGAAGAGGATAGTTTGAAATATAATTTAACTAGAGTACATGTGTAAAAAAATAATAAACACATCTTACAATAATTTATTTCAGACAAATTTTGTTGATTGCTTGATTGAACAAACACACCCAGAGATTCGTAAAAAGGACGACCGTGATGTAAGCATTTTGCCAACTTGATGTATTTTCTCAATCTTATATATTTATCGAGCAATACTTAAAGATTGCTTTACCATTATTCGTATTTTAATACATTTCCTATGCTTCGCAGTAATATTAATAGTTTTTTAAATTCCTTTAAATCTTCAGTGAATAATTGACTTCAATATTAAGAGAAAAAAAACAAATCGAGTGAAAATATATTTGCCCCACTAATACATTGTTGGCTGCTATAATCTTCACACACCATTTGAAGTCAGTTATTTCAGTTTTTTGCTGAAGTTTATGTAACTTAAAAAATAATTCAATGTTTATTATGCTGGAGGCCTGATGTATGTAGCTCAGATCTTTCAAAAATCCGAATTGTAGAAGTTATTAGTTTATTCCAGTTTCATCTTATCCTCATCCTATCAATGTAAATTTAACTTTAGGCTAAGGACATTGACTTCAAATGTAAATGACTGTATGATGGTCCAATGTTAACCCATCTAGCTGATGGCCTAGCGCCAACTGTGTAATGGGATGATTGGTTACAGGAGAGAAGAGAGTGGAAGAGATAGCAGATCAGAAGCACAGAATCATCTAAGATGCAGCTACATCAGTTACACTGGAAGAATTTATTCAAACATTGGATAATGCCAATAACAGTTTAAGTGGGCAGAAGGATACTGAAAGGTTAGAATAGAATGGATGCATGAGAAGGAACCTTATGCATCACCCGAGAATGAAGGAAATATTTTCCTTGAATGTGCCAGACTCTGATAAATTGAAGATAGACACAAAAAGCTGGACAGACAACATCTCTGGAGAGAAGGAAAGGGTGATGTTTCGGGTCGAGACCCTTCTTCAGACTGGTTAGGGATAAGGGAAACGAGAGATATAGATGGTGACGTGGAGAGATAAAGAACAATGAATGAAAGGTAAGATAAATTGATGAATTAGATAATTGATAAATTGAAGCCAAATTGGTGCAGCCAAAATAAAGTATATCCAGATCAATAAACAAAGAAAAAGATTAATTATATTTTGTCTTTTTTCTTCAGCTTCGATACACCGATATACTCTTTACGGAACAGGAGGTATGTGTACTTATTCAATCTTTATTAATATCTGGCTGCTTTTAGAAATTCACTCAGACAACTTATTCTATATTCTTTTCTAGAGAGGAGTAGGTATAAAAAGTACGCCTGTCACAATGGTACTTCCAGATTCCAAGGGAAAATCCTATCTCTTCAACATCATTGATACTCCGGGTGAGTTCCGTAAACTGATTTTAAATGTCTTAAAATATATCCAGTGACCTCTAAAAAAAATCATATTACATTGTACAGGTATGTCATTCCGTTAAAAATGGTTTCAAGTAGCATGTTTACTTTGAATTGGAACTCTAGGATTTCTCATCTTTCATATTTAAAAATAGCTGACAGTAAAATTTGTACATTTTCTGTTCTCTTCAATGGAGGGGGAGTTCCTCACTGTTCCTCTGTTTTCTGTACATTAGCTGAACTTACAACAAATCTCATACCATGGTAGTCTGAAAAACAAAGTATTTTATTTCATTTTCAGGTCATGTAAACTTCTCTGACGAGGTTACGGCTGGTTTCAGAATCTCAGATGGCATGATACTGTTCATCGATGCAGCAGAGGGGGTGAGTAGGTTCTTGCAGACAGTAAAGAATTTCTATGTAATACTGAGTCTCAACACAGATGCATGAAGACCATGGAAATTTAGATAGCTTATGATATTGCTTTTTGAAAAAACTGGATAGAAGGTGTGCTCTGGATTCTAGTATTGATGTGAGTTCTCAGAATACGAAGATAGGGATATTTTTTCAGTTTCATCAGATAATCCAACAGATGACACCAACATTGATGGTATAGTGGACCGTGAAGAAGGTTGTTGTAAGGTTACATCTCAATGGGGAAAGTGGGCAAGGGAATGGCAGATTCAATTTAACCCATGGACAAGTGCAAGGTGATGTAATTTGGGATGTTAAATAAGGGCAGAGCATACACAGTGAACGGCAGGGTCCTGGGGAGTGTTGTTGAACAGGGTCCTTGGGGTATAGTTCCTGAAAGTGGGAATGCAAATAGGTAGGCTGGTGAGAAAGGCATATGGCATGTTGGCCTTCATCTGCTAAGGCACTGATTCTGGGAGTTGAAATGCCTTGTTACAGTTGTACAAAACGTTAGTTAGGCCACAAAATGCTGGAGTATCTCAGCGGGTCAGACAAAATCTCTGGAGAAAAGGAATAGGTGATGTTTTGGGTCGAGACCCTTCTTCAGACTGAGAGTCTGGGGAAAGGGAAAGGGAAACATGAGATATAGAACAAGTGAATGCAAAAAGTAATGATGATAAAGGAAACGGGCCATTGTTAGCTGTGGGCTAGGTGGAAATGAGTTACGGACAATGAAACTCACCAGGGCGACAGTGAAACTAGTTAGTGCTTTAATTGGGATAGAAGTATAACTGATAGCTACCTTATCCATTGGCAGTGTTGGGGAGCAGACAGATTACATTGTTTCTGTTTGTTGAGTAAATTGTTGGATCCAGAGGAGACATTCCTGCTTTTGCCTAGACAGATGTTATAAAGACTCTACCATGACAGACCCTACTGCTTTCATGTTTTGTATGGTTCAGCCACCTGTAGATGTAAATATAGAATGACTGCAAAAATTAAAGTTGTGCTGCACTGTTGCAAAGGAGAAGTCCTGCTGATATTTATCCCTCAACCAACACAGTGTAGCACAGTGGTATAGCTGGTAGAACTGCTGCCTCACGGCGCCAAACGGGTTCAATCCTGACCTCTGGTGCTGCCTGTGTGGAGCTTGCACATTCTCCCTGTGATCATGTGGGTTTCTTATGGGTGCTCCAGATTCCTCCTAAAGATGTAGGTGTTTCTAGGTTAACTGACCTCTGTAAATTGATGTTAGTGTAGGGAACGGATGAAAAAGTCGGACAACGTAGAACTAGTGTGAACTAGGTGGTCAAAGGGCCTGTTTCCATGCTGTATCCCTAAATTAAACTAAACATCTCAAGGAAAGCTAATCCCATTGTTATTACTTAACTGGTGTGGGATATGACGACGCTGTTGAACTGTGACAACACCGACACTCACCCTAGGGTGAACTCACATGATTTATTCTATTTACAGTGGTAAGAAAGTCCAGGACCACATGGGGGCACTGTCCCTCACCGTCAGAGCGCACGCACAATAACACCAGCGATCTCGGGCTTGTTCCAGCATCTTAGTCCTGGTCTTCGAAGGACCAAAGAATAAGACGTGGCGATCTCAGTCTTCTTCCTGCGGTTCACCCCTGCTTCTGGAGCTGGCAGCTCAGCTTTAGGCTTGGAGAGGCGACACTGCAGTCTCTGGATTATCCTGGCGGTCATATTTGCCTGTGTGTGTGTGTGTGTGTGTGTGCGTGCGCCTGCGCACAGTCCCTCATTGTCTAGAGTAGGAAGAGGTTCTGGCATCTCAGGCTTTCCTTGGCCACCTAGGCTTAGCCTTGGGTAGAGGCGCTGGCTGCCTCGGTCTTCTTTCCTGGCAGTCCAGTCTTGACCACCTGGTGGTCTCGGGTCTGTCCCAGTGGCGCAGTCTTCCTCATACCTGTGACAAGGGAACACAACTAAGAGGGAGGCAGCCCACTTTATCTCCCTGCCTCACTCTCTTCTTTCTTCCTCTTCAGTCTTTCTCTTCTACTCCTCATCTTCTCCCAGTCTCCTCTGCCTGGGTTTTATAGGGAGTAGGCTGAAGGTTTAAGCGGCCACCCAATAGCAGCTAATTGGACCCAACTATTACCAGTGAAGCTGGGGATTGGCCTCTCCAGTTCTGTCAGCCTGTCAAAGGGATCCGAGCAACCTCCAAGGGAGAGGATGCTGTCCCAGAAATATCTGCCTCAAATCAATCACTGCATTTCATTCATTGCAACAATTACTGCACTTAGAAAGTATTTCACTGCCAGTAAAACACTGAGTGTTTCTGAGAATATATAAATGCAACCCTTTCATCCTTTTTGCTTAAGGATTTATTTAAGAATTTGCAGTTTTGGCTCAAATTTGAGTCCGTTTGATTCAGGAAAGTCTTTGAAAGTCGATGGATTGGCATTCTCCATGTTGTGGAAAAAGAGGCCAATAAGTAAATGCACATTTCTTTTTGAGGTTAGATAATTACCCGAGAGGAGAAATGGAAATTTACTGCCTGCTTATAATAGAATCTCTTATAAATTTTAATAAAAGATCCCATGTAAAATGGAATGACACTATGAATCTATAGCCCCAGTGAATTAAATGTGAATCAAACAAATTTGGAAACTTTCCATTCCTTATTGGTGCCACATCCCTTTGATTCTTGAGCCAAGTATATTTACACAAAATAAAATAAAAAAATTAACAAGGGCTTAGCTGTTAGATATCTGATCAGTTTTGTTAACAACTCTTTTATTTTTAGTTATATGCAACATGTGTGATTTGATATATTTGTGTAACGTGCAGGTAATGCTGAACACTGAAAGACTAGTCAAACATGCTGTACAGGAGAAACTGGCTGTCACTGTTTGCATCAATAAAATAGACAGACTTATCCTGGAGTTAAAGCTACCACCGACTGATGCCTATTACAAACTACGTCACATTGTGGATGAAGTCAATGGTTTGCTTAGGTAGGTTGTCACTTCTCTATGTTTGAAAAAGCTGTAATTTTTATGCTATTGTGTAGAATACTTTTATTCTTGTTTATTTGAGATTTGTGTAAGTTGTGAAGAAACTCCATTTCACTCTATTTCTTTTCCAAGAGGAATCCATATCTGGATGTAATTGGTATGAATTGAAATAAAAATACAAAGACTGAAATCTCAACTCTCAAAAATATGTTAAAATTATCTCAATACATAAATAACTGCAATGATGCTGCAGCTGTAGAATATATATATATTTTTGGAATTGAATAGAGAGTCATTTCTGTCATAGCATATTTGAGTATATAAATTATTTTGGATTTGTAGTCTTTTGTGCACTGCGGTTTTAGCACAAATAATGTATTTGGTGTTGATAACATAGCATGGAAATATTAATTGGTATCTTCAATGCCTCCTTGTTAGCCAGCAGAGGATTCTGTGGTTGCAAGACAGATGATGAAAACTTTGCCCTCCTTCAAAGTGAACATTTCAAGTGATATTTTTGCCAAGAGCTAAAAACATGTTTTTCCACTTAAGAAAAGGAAATGATTTTTGTATAGGAAAACTTCCTGTCACGAACTTGAACACGATAAGGGAGTTGTATATAATGAAGAATGAACTGGTATCTTGACATTGTACAGGTCCTTCCTTGGTTAAGATCGCCTGACCTATGGGCTCTCTATAAATATGAGCATTTGGGAGACTGGCAGGATGAATTTACCAGCTGCTGCAGGAGTGCGGGCATCTTCTGCTGGATGGGAACAACATTTCCACATGCCTTCTCGCCCCATTCTCCTGCCTCCCCCCAAAAAACCCGGCAACAATCAGGTTGGATTGAGCAGAGCTCGGAACGCAGAGCCTGCTCACTCATTGAGTCAGTGAGGCCGTCTGGTGGCTGCTCTTCACACTCCTGCTTGCTTTCCCATCACATCTGTTCCTGTCATCTTCTCCAACACACCTATCGGTTTTGTTCATTTCTAACTTACAAACAGTTTGGTTCATGAACAGTGGTGCAGTGGTAAAGCTGCTGCCTTACCGCGCCAGGATAGACTTGGTATACAGGTACGGACTCGGTGGCCAAAGGGCCTGGTTCCAAACTATATCTCCAAATGAAACCCTGTCATAATACCGCTCTGCTGCTGCCAATCTCCTATCCCCCCACATCCAGACCAAACTCAGATCCTGGGGGGACAGGGCTTTCTCCATCGCTGCTCCCACCCTATGGAACTCACTACCCCAAACCGTTAGAGACTCCTCCACACTCACCACATTCAAAACATCGCTGAAGTCTCACCTGTTCAGTACTGCCTTCAACCACTGAAGGTCACCTCACCTTCTGTCTCCTTTCTCTGTTCGTTTATTTATTTACTTATTTATCTATTTATTAATTTCCCTATGTTCTCTAAATCTCTGTAAAGCGTCTTTGAGTATATGAAAAGCGCTATATAAATAAAATACATTATTATTATTATTATTATAACCTAGAGATGTCCTGCAGCTTAAAAGTAGCTATTTGACCGTTTGGTTCTGTGCAGTTCCTGCCATTCCATCATGTGTTATGTACTCTAAAAGTATTTGTTTATCTTTGTGACAGATTTAAAAGGCACTATTGGAAATTATATAATTTGTTTTTTTCCATCTCTTTCCACAGTGTCTATTCAACGGATGAAAATCTCATTGTTTCACCTCTTCTGGGTAATGTTTGCTTTGCCAGTTCTCAGTACAGTATTTGCTTCACTCTGGGATCCTTCGCCAAGATCTATGCTGATACTTATGGTGAGCACACATTATAATTAGAGATGACAAATAATTGTTTAGCAATTTTAGACTAATACATTTTCAATAGTGCATAGATGGAGATCTGCTTTGATAATGAGAAAAGTTTTAAAAATTGGCTGCATTTAAGTGCACCTATGGAAAAATGAGTAATGAATCAGAATATACAGGTTATCTAAAATGAACTCACGAATGCAGTCAGTGGTATGAAGGGTTGTTTCAGAGGTAATCTAAAGTATGAAGCATAGAGGTATCCATGATATGCATGGCACTGTCGGGAATCTTATAGAATATTGGATCCATTTTGGGAATACAGTCTTATGAAGCAATATACTGATCTTGGAAGTTATCCATCAATAATTCGACTGAGTTGAAGAACTTTGCCTATGATGAGAGATTTGCTAATATATTCTTCAGTAAGGAGATTGAGTTTGTTTTGCCGAGACAGTTAAAATAAAAAATAAAGGTGGTATATTGGTTTGAAAAGTAGACATTCTCCGTTGTATTGAAATGTCATTTTTAATTAAATGAAATCTTAAACTTGAACAAAATTCAGTTAAAGTCACATTTAGAAAAAACAAATCATCCAAATTGTGGAATTCACATAGTTAGACAGCAGGTTCAATTGAAGTGTTGAAAAGTCAATATTTAAGAGTGAAATGTAATAATGAACATGGTGAAAGGGGACTGAGATGTAGACATGGATAAGGATAGTAATATCTCTAAAGTTTTGGTAGTCACTGCATAGCGATAAGAATGTCCTTCTCCAGACCATTTAGAACAACATCCAATCAATCTTGGTATGTTAATGGCAAGGCACTCTTCCGATTTCTGTTCTCTATATCATAAAGTGGTTTTAGAGGCATTGAGAAGTACAAAAATATTACAAAGCTCCTTGAGCTGTAAAGTTATACCTCTCAAACCTCTTATACCTAAATTAAACAAACTGGAACTCTTAATATAAAGCTGTGGGATAACCTGATAACTTTGGTTCAGATTATGAAAGGATGTGATGAACATTTACCAGGTGCTTCAGTTGTGGCAGGTGAACTAAGTATAGAGACCAAAAACACAAGTAGACACTGAAAAACACAGAAGAAAAAATTAGGTAAAACATATCAGGAATCAATCAAGGCTGACAACATTGGGGCCATTCTAAGGAAAAGCTTAGAAAGGTGAAACACAAAAAGTTATACTAATCATATTAGGTAAAGGTTTAGAAGGGATTATCTGGAACATGCCTTAGATGTATTTTCTGTGTAATTTTGTGCACTGTACGATTATCGGCTGATATGATTACTTTCCTGGATTCAAGATTTTCAAAAAATCAAGAAATAGTACTTTCCACAAATTTGGCATTTGTTGTTCTAGTCCACTTTTATTGAGAGTTGGTGCCAAATAAATTGGCTTACTCTGGATATCTGGAAACGGGAGATGGAAATCTGATCTCTTGAAAATAAAATGGTTTTTTATCTGTTTTTTCCCCCTGGCTATTATTCAATGCAAAATCGCTTTTATGTCTGCTTCACTGATCTGCAGTATCTGTTCAGTATATTTGCCCGATCATGCTGCTTTCTCTTGTTGCTGGCTCAGCTAACTCTGACAAATGCCAGAGTGCAAATGTGAGCCAATTGCTTACAGATCCACTTGGATGAGCAATGTTTAAAGATAAAAGTTAAATATTCTACATTAAATGTATGAGTGCATCACATTGTGAAAACTCTTTGATTATTGTTATGAATCACGAAGTGCAGAATCTGTGCTCCTTGCATTTGCTCACATCACAGAACAGCAAACAAGACAGATCAATAGAACTAAAAGAACTGGAACCAGTGGCTAATCACTGCAACATCTTCATGGTTGCATTGCCAACCAGTTCAAGCGCATCCTATGAGTCAAAGTAATATTTGCATGTGACTGCTCAGTTTTTTGTCTTAATTTATGTTGCTACAAACAAAATATACACATCACTTCAGTTAGGAAACTTTATCATATCCGATTTTCCACTGGCTTTTTTTTAGAGATACAGCATTGAAACAGGCCCTTCAGTCCACTGAGTCCACACAGATTGATCACCCACTCATTCTAGTTCTGTTATCCCATTTTTGCTTCCACTAGGAGTAATTTACAGAGGCCAAATAATCTACAAACCTGCATGTTGTGGGATGTGGAGGAAACTGGAGCACCCAGTGGACACCCATGCAGTTACAGATAGAATGTACAAACTCCAGGTAGACAGCAGTCCAGGTCAGGATTGAACCCAGGTCACTGGCACTATGAGGCAGCAGCTCTACCATCTGCGCCAATGTGCCATCCCTAATAACTGTTATTCTTCACCCGTAAACATCAAAGCACACTTCACGAGCATCCTGATCTGTTCACTTATAACCTGTCTATTGTCCAACTTAACCATTTGATAGTTGGCAATTGTAAAAGGTTTTCTAGACGATGAGAATATTCTGTTCAAAAATAATTTTGTTTTACTTGAAGACATTCTCTATCATTGCTGTTTATTGAGATGTTGTAGAAATCTTTTTATTTTGTTTTAAAGGGGACATTAACTATACAGAGTTTGCAAAGCGTCTGTGGGGTGACATTTACTTTAATCCAAAAGCGTAAGTTTAAGTTTACTCGAGTCGTTTCTTATCCTTGTAATCCTGCAGCTGAATCTTTATCCAATATGATGATATATTTTCTCTTTTGTTTCAAGAAAATTAAGGGCTACCAATGTTAGTGTTAAAGAAAATGGATCTTTGGATTTTCCAGGCTGATTATGCCCATGGCCCACAATCTCTGTATTGAACATGATATTAAGACAAACTCTTATCTGTCTGCACGTGATCCTTATCTCACCATTCCCTGCATATTCATGTGCCTATTCAAAAGTCTCTTAAATGCCACTATTGTATCTGCCTCATAACCACCCTTATTATATTTTATATTATATAAATGGTGTAATGAGACACTCTTAAAATAGAATCAAAGTGACTATGTTCCATGACCGGGTTCAGCTCTGACATTAGAACTTGGGTTTAATAAAAGTGACTATTCATCAACAGTTAAAGTGAAGAACATGTGGACTGTACTCTGACTTCACTGGTATTTTTTCTACCCACTGATGATTGAATTACATTTATTGATTAGCTTGATCCAACTAGCTTACGTAGTACTGAAAAGGAAAGATAAGAATTTGTAAATAGATTTTTAATGTGTATTTAATGATATTAGTTTATAAATTGGCTTGTTAAATATTTATGTCTACTTTTCTGTTAAAATGCAACAACTTGTAACTGATTTCCAGCTAATGTATACAAAAACGAATTTTCCCTTGCAGACGAAAGTTTACAAAGAAAGCACCAACCAGTAACGCTCAGAGAAGTTTTGTAGAGTTTATTCTAGAACCTGTTTATAAAATTCTTTCTCAGGTATGCAAAGCAAAATTATGTAATTGATATGATGGAAACTGTATGTTGCTAACCATATTACATGATAATTTCCACTGTTTATGTTGGAAGTCTTGAACAAAAATAAAATCTAGGAGGTCGTTGTGCATTTGTGGAAAGAATAGACTAACATTTCGCATAGCTTTTGGTCAAGTTATTCTGATGAAATTTAAAACTATGCAAGTCAAGACGGGACAGAAGTGAAATTTGTGACTTTTGTTTAAATAAACAAGTTAGGCAGCACAGCGATGCTCCAGATGGGACAGTTCAAAGGACATTATTGCTTTAGTTTACTTTAGAGATACAGCCTGGAAACAGGCCCTTCATACAAACCGAGTCCGCACCTACCAGCAATCATCCCGCATACTAGCACTATCCTACACATTAAGCACAATTTACAGAAGCGAATTAACCTACAAGCCTGGAGTGTGGGAGGAGTACCCGGAGAAAACCCAAGTGGTCCCAGGGAGATTGTACAAACTCGTACAGACAGCACCCGTGGTCAGGATTGAACCCGCTTCTCTGGCGCTATAAGGCTGCAATTCTACCATAATGCTATTGTGCTGCCCTAGAATTATGTAGCGACAACAATCGTGGGATGAAACATTCCATTTCAACAGCAATACAGTTCACCAAATGGGAAAATCTGCAATGTAGAAGCACTCGCATTACATACATGGTGCTGCCATGTGAAGTTTGCACATTTTCACGGTGATCATATGGGCTTCCTCTGGCTGCTCCTATTTGTACCTGTATCCCAAAGATCTGATGTTTGGTGGGTGAATTGGCTCCTGCAAATGCTAGTTGGAGAATCGGGGAGTGTTAATGGGTATTAAGCAGATATTAAGATAATAGGTTACACAGACATAAGTTGGGGAATAAAATGTTCTTGGTGTTGGGGGTGTCCAGAACCAGGGGTCACAGTTTAAGAATAAGGGGTAGGCCATTTAGGATTGAGATGAGGAAAAACCAGAGAGTTGTGAATCTGTGGAATTCTCTGCCACAGAAGGCAGTGGAAGCCAATTCACGGGATATTTTCAAGAGAGAGTCAGATTTTGCTCTTGGGGCTAAGGGAATCAAGGGATATGGAGAAAAAAACGGAACGGGTTACTGATTTTGGATGATCAGCCATGATCATATTGAATGGCGGTGCTGGCTCGAAGGGCCGAGTGGCCTACTCATGCACCAATTTTCTATGTTTCTAATAGGATTGTTCTGAGAGCTGACTCAATAGGACAAATGGGACAAATGGTCCCTTTCTGTCATAAGGAAATGTAGTAAATAATGTACTCAAACACATAAATGTATGGAAAAGTTATGTTTATACTAAATGTAATAGAAAATAAAAGACTAAGCTGTTAGTTTATAACTTTGATGTACATAATGTCAGTGCTTCAACTCTGGGGATCTTCTCATTTGGCCAGAATGGGGACAGTGTTGCTGTTGAAACGGAATGTGACATCCCAAGATTGTTGTCTCTACATAGAGGATTGAAGTGGAGGTGTTTTTTGTTTGCAGAGCCACCCAAAGCTGAACATGCTGTCATGATGTCCAATTTAAGCCACAGTGGTTAGAGATTTTCAATGGAGCACTTCCTGATGCTTTTGTTTACTGATGACATTTGACTCAAAATATCAAATAAATACCTTGTTTCTGACCTTCGGATGTCTAAAAATCTAGATTGAATTATTTTTCATTAGGAAATGAACATAGAATGAGTTAGTCACATCTTGTGAATATTGTTAATCTTTACATTTTGTTATTTCTTCACATTAAGAAAAGAATTGCAATGTGTAGTGAGTGTTAAGAGCAGGTGGAGCAGGGCTAAAGATGGAGCGGTGATTGGTGGAAGATAGGAGAAGAGGGAGAAATGGCGTTGTGGGGAGGGGGTGAGGGTAGTTGCAGGAAATCGGCATTAGAGAGCGAATGAAGGATAATCATTTTAAATGTACTTAGAAATTGCAGACCCAGGATTACAGTTATCAATTCTGTTAAGTGTATTAAAGCAGTTGATATGATCTGTGCAGGTTGTTGGTGATGTGGATACTACTCTGCCGCGTACATTGGATGAGCTCGGGATTCATTTAACAAAGGAGGAGCTGAAGCTAAACATCAGGCCCTTGCTTCGACTAGTCTGCAAGAAGTTCTTTGGTGAATTTACAGGTAATTTACTGGTTAAATGTTCAATGACAATGGGCAACATTTTTAATGTATTTCTTGTTGCCTTGTTTAAAATATGGTGAATAGAAACATCCTATCACAAAATTGGTAAAGGGATTAGAGGAGAGTTGAGGATTTTGATTTTTCATAAGGGTGGTTGGACCTGGAGCTCTCAGTGGCAAAGAAGTGGCAGCAGACACCACAAAACATTTTTTTTAAAAGACCATTTTTAATCAGCGTGAATCTGCAAGGCACCAATTGGGTCGAGTTGGATTTGTCAAAGTCACAGTAGGATTAGTCTTTTTCATTTGGAAAGGATGGCCTCTTTCTATATCATAAATTTCTTCTGTGATTTCAACATAAATGTGCTTAATATGCTATTAAAATTACAGGAATTATAATATTAAGGATGATTAGAAAATCTTGGGAGGGTAATCTTCGTAAAGTAGCTGAAAATAGTATTTTTAATTTGAACAGTAAGAATCTCGTCCTTATATCTGTTGGTTTACATTTTATGGAGCTAATTAAACTCCCAAGAGGCAAAATATTAAATTGTGTAGAGCAAGCAGATACTCTCTTAAATGGAGCTGTTATGGAAAATAGATAGATTTTAAGTTGAATAGAAAACCTTAAACTGACCATGAATTATGCCTTGGAATCTAAGCTTGAAAGATTTAAGTGCTGTAAGATTTGAGTTGTAGGTTTATTACCTGATCAGTTCAGATATATTTTGCATTGATTTGCAATAAAATAATGAATATCATTAGTATGTTGCATTACACTTCATAGTGGCTGTAAGATACAAGTCTTCTGAAGCGAGTTTCCGAAAAATGTAATGTATTCTATAAGAAATTTACATAATAATTGTTATCTACATAATCTTCATCAGAATCTGCTTGTAAAGGCAATTTGAATACGATGTTGCTTTAAAACTCACAATATAACATTTTGTTCTCTAAATTTATAGCAAGCTATCACAGTTTGCAAATAATATTGCGGTTTTAGACGAGGCTGTTCACAAGAATTCCTGTTGTTAAAAATCCATGATACCAAATATAACTTTTCTATAGGTTTGGTAGATATGTGTGTGCAGCATATTCCATCACCTCAGTCTGGTGCAAGGATCAAAATCGAACACACTTACATAGGCAGCCTGGATTTGGACCTTGGCGAGACAATGCTCGAATGTGATCCTGATGTAAGTAAAATGGTTTAGAAAGTGTTTTGGTTCATGTTTACCCAATGGTTTGGTACTCATGATGGTGGGCCGACCTTACAACTTTCACCAATGGTTCATATATTAAATGATCAGAAGATGCCAGCAACAATGAACTACTCTATCTAAATTTTAGATGTATTTTTATACAACATTTTGTTGACGAGTGACAAATTGTTTTGTAATTTTCATAGATTGATGGAGCTATCATACATTATGGTTGCATTTTTTTGTGTTTGCATAGGGGCCTCTGATGTGCCACACCACTAAAATGTATAGTACAGAGGATGGTGTCCAGTTTCATGCATTTGGCAGGGTATTGAGTGGAACTATACACGCAGGGCAGCCAGTGAAAGTACTTGGGGAGAACTACACATTGGAAGATGAAGAAGATTCACAAATCTGCACTGTTGGCAGGCTCTGGATTTCAGTGGCAAGGTATTTATTTGCAATCTTTCAATCGATCGTTCGGATCTGAACAAGAACAAGGCATGTTTAGAAGTCATTTGAGGATCTGGCATATTTGCAAGGAGGTTACAATGATCCTTGAACCATTTCATCTGTCCAGCGGACAATCTCTTCCTGTGGTAGAGCTCGGAGTCATCTTTGTTGCTGTTTTTTGGTATCAGGCATTCAAATTATGTGGCTTGTTCAACAAAGTTAACTGAGTCTGGTTGGGACATGGGAGGTGATTTTACAGACACAATGTTGATATCATTTCAGAGCCATGAGTTGTCTATTCTGGCGATAGTCCAAATATATGGGAGGACAGAGATCAATGCAGCCCATTAGACCATGTGTTGTGTGCCACGTTTTAGGACGATCTGCAAACGCCCTTTTCCTTGGGAGACCAGATGCTGCGCTGGTGCACTGAAAGTGAATTTCATCAGGTGGTTCCTGACGTGAAGGAAACAATTCATGTTTTCCTGGTTTCACGGAATTATTATTGCAGGGGTGGGGTTGGTAAGGGCCTTTGCTTGAGTGTAAGCCTCATCCTTTAGACTTGGGAGATATGACATAGAAACAGGCCCTTCGGCCCACCGAGTCCGCGGCGACAAGCGATCTAGAACTATCCTACAAACTACAGACAATTTTTACTTTTTCTTCTTCTTCTTAAGCCCTTTGCTCCTCTTGGGAGCATAGGCCATTGACAAATGTCCTCCACCTCACTCGGTTGTTGGCGGTTCTTTCGAGATCTCCCCAGTTGAGCCACTCCCAGACATTTCAGCCTGGACACCTCTTCTCCAGCTGTTCCTGGGGCCACCTCTTTTCCTTTTTTCTTGGGGGTTCCATTTCAGGGTTTGCCGGGTGATGTTTGTGGCAGGTTTTCTGAGGGTGTGTCCAGTCCAACTCCATTTTCTCCTTTGGATTTGTAAGTCAATGGGATCGTGGCTTGTTTTTTTCCACAGGTCCACATTGCTTTCTTTGTCTCTCCACCAGATGTTTAGTATTCTCCTGAGGCAGGTGTTAATGAATGTTTGTAGCCTTTTGTTGTGTGTTTTGTTGTTTTCCATGTCTCTGATCCATACAGCATCACCTGCTTCACATTTGAGTTAAAGATGCGTATTTTGGTGTTGATTGAGATGTGTTTTGTGCTCCAGATCTTCCTGAGCATGTTAAACACCACCCTAGCCTTATTGATTCTGCGTTTTATGTCTGCATCTGCCCCTCCGGTGGTGTCCACAACACTGCCTAGGTATGTGAATATTTCTACCTCCTCCAGGGCAGTGCTGTGCATGAGGAGAGGGTTGGTGGTTTTGGAGTGGATCTTCATCACATGTGACTTTGCTGTATTGGGTGTAAGACCAAGTTTTATTGCAGCTTGTAAGAGTCTGTCCGTCTTCTCCTGCATTGTATCTGTGTGTGTGAAAGGAGAGCTCTGTCGTCTGCAAAGTCAAGGTCATCAGCTGCTCCCACATTGTCCACAGAATTCCATTTCTTTTCCCTTCAGTTGTTTCCATCATGATCCAGTCAATTGCCAGGAGGAACAGGAATACTGACAGTAGACATCCCTGCTTGACGCCCGTCTTGACACTAAAGCTCTGGGAGAGCTGGCCTGCATGCATAACTTTGCATGAGGTTCCATCATACGAGTTCTTGATTACGTTTATTATCTTGGTGGGAATTCCATAGTGGTCCATTAGGCGCCATAGTGTTGTCCTGTCAAACGCTTTGTCAACTTCAATGAAGTTGATGTACAGGGACGTGTTCCATTCAATAGACTGTTCAATGATGATGCGTAGTGTTGCTATGTGGTCTGTGCATGAGCGATCCTTCCTGAATCCTGCTTGCTGGTCCCGTAGCCTCTTGTCTACAGCTTCCTGAAGACGGTTGAGGATGACCCGGTTGAGAATTTTACTGGGTGCAGGAAGTAGGGTAATCCCTCGGTAGTTGTTACATTTTCTTAGGTCACCTTTACAATTTTTACCAAAGCCAAATAACCTACAAACCAGTACATCTTTGGAATGTGGGAGGAAACCGGAGCACCCGGAGAAAATCCACGCGGTCACAGTGAGAAAACGTACAGGCAGCATCCGAGGTCAGGATCAAACCTGGGTCTCTGGCACTGTAAGGCCAGATGGAATTGAACTTCTGTGTGCAGGTGAATTTGAGGAGAGTGCTTCACGGTCCTTCCTAGTTGACAGAGTCATACATTTTAGTGAAATGAGCCATGTAAAGTGTTTGGAAGGGTTTCCTGCATTTTACTTGAAGGTGTCAAACAGAAAAATTCTTTTTCTCAGTCCCTCTAGATGGGTTGGATACACTTTGCGATTCAAGGAAAAGCTCTTTGGCCACCGGGAGGAAGCATGGGATGAGGTGAATGGTACCTGTGTCTTAAACAATCTTGACAGTGTTGAAGTATTCACACTTTCAATGAATTGCTGAGACTCTTGCATTCCTTCCACCCACCATTTGTTTGTTGGGTCATGGGACTTCAGGTTTCAGCTGCCACATAGCCATTCTTTCCCCTTGATGCACAATAAAGCAATCTGAAAAGCAACCTTCCACCACCGCCCTCTGCTTCCTTCCGTGAAGCCTATTTTCTATCCAGATAGCTGTCTCCAGTTGGATCCCATGTGATCTAGCCTTCTATGTGGTGATCAGACCAGTAATCATCAGCCTCTTTCATGGTGCAAATGATGTAGAGATCTCTCCGACACTCACTTGGACAAACTAACAGATGTCAATTGCCTGTTGTCATGAGGTCGCACGAGTATTTCTCTAATGAAACATGGTTATGCCAAGACTGTTCTGCCACTCGTGTCTTGCGGGAGAGTTGTGCTTTTTCCCACCTTGGCATTGAAATTGGCTAAGATGATCAGTTTGTCTCCTCCTGAAATATGGACCTGGATTTTGTTTTTAAGGTCAGAGTCATCTCATCTGTAGCTTTCAGGGTTCAGCTAATGTGCAGGTGATCACAGTGTATTGGTCAAACGTTATGTGAGTGGGAAGGACATGGGGTTTTATTCCATCTGGGGAGTTGTCACAGCACCAAGTTATTCTTTAGTGAAGCACAATCCATGAATATAACATTCTTTTTCTGGTTTGCATCTTGAGAAAGTCTCCTGACTGCCTTCTTTTTTCTGTGTCCTTGAAATATAGAATAAGATTCAGTTTCCCAGCGTGCTAAGATGACAGTGGCGATGATTTATATACTGCATGACAAAATCATTGTGTGGGTTACCGTTTGAAATTCTAATGCATTGCTGATAAATAGAAAAAGGAATACTCAGTTTGCAATTATGAGGTAGTTATTTTCATTGAATCACTTGGTTGTCTCTGATCTAAATTTTTTAATAAATGATCCTTTCAGATATCACATAGAGGTTAACAGAGTTCCAGCTGGTAACTGGGTGCTCATAGAAGGAGTGGACCAACCTATTGTAAAGACAGCTACCATAACAGAACCAAGAGGAAATGATGAGGTAAAAAAATTGTTTCATTTCACAATCTTGTATGAAAATGATGTCGTTTATTAAATGATGTCAATCTATCGAAAGTATAAATATACCTATTTGTGGCAGCATAGTGGCACAGCTGGTAGAGCCACTGCCACTCAGCGACAGAGACCTGGGTTCGATCCTAACCTTGGGTGCTGTCTGTGTGGAGCTTGCACGTTCTCCCTGTGACCATGTGGGTTTCCTCTGGGCGCTCCAGTTTCCTCCCACATCCCAAAGAAGTGGGTTTTGTAGGTTAATTGGCCTCTGTAAATTGCCCTCAGGTGCTGTGTGTGTGGAGATTGTGCGTTCTCCCTGTGATTGCGTGGATTTCCCCGTGGTGCTCCGATTTCTTCCCAAGGATGTGCAGGTTTGCAGGTTAATTGGCCTCTGTAAATTGTCTATGTTGAGTAAGTAGATGCGAAAGTGGGCTAACATAGAAATAGTGTGAACGGGTCAGTTTGGACTCAGTAGGCCAAAGCACCTATTTTCATACCGTATATCTAAACCAAACTAAATCTATTACAATATGCTGGTGACTCATTGTCATTGATTAGTTTAGAATACTAGTTATTGATATTGATAAACACCGTGACAGATTATACAATGGGAGTACATTTCTCTAAGGTTCATGTAGTCATCTAGTGGAAGAGCTTTGGAAGTGCAGTTATTCCATTTATGAGCTGGAATCTGACTGTGCGATGAATGCCTAGTTCCTCTGTTTGAAACATTAATGTGTTAATTCTGTTCAACTAATGTCTGGACTTGTTTCATCATTTCAGGCTCAGATCTTCAGGCCTCTCAAGTTTAATACGGCATCTGTTATTAAAATAGCTGTAGAACCTGTAAATCCTTCTGAGCTTCCAAAAATGTTGGATGGTTTAAGAAAGGTCAACAAAAGCTACCCATCACTAACGACTAAGGTAGGTCCAGAAATCATCTGTCCAAACAAAAATATGTGTACCATTAACTCGTAACTCTCATCTAATTTCAGGGCATGTTTAATTGTTTAATCTCTGCATTTTAGAAAACCTGGAAGTGCACTTTATTAATTTAGCTCATGTTTACAATATTTATAGTGCAAAGTTACCCGACAGGCATGATTACTCAAACAAATGAAATATGTAAGCATTGTTCAGATTTTAAGCCCAATCATCTAATCGTTAAGTCATAGTCACAAGAAGCAATCATTTATTTGAAATTTAGAAAAGGCTAGAAATGAAATGTGATCAACTTACATGTGACTAATATTGTTCGAAGTTAAATATAATTAAAGCATACACTAATTATTATATCCAAAGTGCAGACTGCAGCAAACATTTCTTGTTCAAGATGGATCAGAAAATGTGGGTTGCAATTCAATTTGCAGCACAGAGGTGATATGAACTATGAATTGGAAATGTGCTAGTCAGCAATATGAGCATTCAATATTTACATTTGTTGCATTAATAAAGCACATTAAAAGATTGCTTCATTACTATAAATCAATAATGAAAGCAAAGTTTATCGGTTTCTGTTTAAAATTGTTTGCTTATTTATGGTATTTCTAATCCTTTTGCTCAAATTTTTATCCCTGAATATTTAATACATAACTTAAATTGTGATTTTCTGTTTACTAAAGCGTTTGGAGAAATTATGAATTCTAAAACAGTTGTCGATATATTTTCAATAAATATTCATTTGTAATGTCTAAGTTGCCGTATACTAATTAGTATATTGTTGGTCTAATGATTCTACCATTACTTCGTTGGCCTGGATTGCTGCTGGAGAAAGTAGAAAAATAAGAGTTTTGCAGATTATAATAACAAAACGAAGTTGGTTTGAAGCCTTCATGCAGAAGAGCCTGTTTCTGTCACATCAACAAATTCTAGAAGATAGGTCTAACAAGAGTTTCAGAACCCAAATGGCATTTTGGCCTTTATTGCAGGGAGATTGGCAATATTAGAGGCAGCACAAAGAAGTGGCACCATGTTAATTCCTCTGAAGAGAGGGTTGTTCTATCAAGAGACTCTAAATAGCTTGGGTCTGTATTCCATGGAGTTTAGAAGAATGAGGAGTAAACTTATTCAAACATACCAATCCCTTAGGGGGTGTGACAGGGTAGATGCTAGAAGATTTTAATTTGTAGGAGTCTCAAACTAGGGGGACATAACTGCAACGTAAGGGGCCGGTCAATTAAAACTGAGGTAGTACAAATTTCTTCTTGCAGACGTTGGTGAATTTCTGGAATTCACTACTCTGGTGGATGGTGGAAGTTGGATAGTTAAAAGTATTTACAGTGGAGCTGGATTGAATTAATAGGTTGAAGAATAGAGGAGTATGGAAAAAAGGCATAGAAGGGAAGTCAAGGCCAGCTTAGACCAGCCATGATATTAAATATTAGCGCAGGCTTGCTGGGCGTGGTGGTCTACTCTGCCCCTATGTATTTATGTCCATTTAATGATTTCTGTAATATTTGATTGAGACACTGCTATAGAAGCACCTTTATGGCATTTCAAATGGGACATAATTGTATTAAATACTAGACCAAGTGGACCCATTGGGCCCATTCCTCGTAGAGGGGGAACAGGGACGGGGAGAGGGTGTCGTCACTGAGTGAGCCCTATTCCCCCCTCCCCCTCTCCTGACCTCCTCCCCTCCCCCACCCCCAATTTCCCCTCCTCCCCACCCCCACTCTCTCCTGCCCCCCACTGTCCCCCTCCCCCCCCCACTATTTCCCCCTACCCCCTCCTCCCCCCACCCCCTCCTCCCCCCACCCCCACTCCCGGCGGCCATCTTGTTTTGGCAAGTGAGGAGCAAATGAAGTCGAAGGTGGAGCATTGTGACGTCATACGCTGAGGAGTTTCAGGAAATGGGTTAGAAAGTGGATTTTTAAATTTTAAAATGTCTGTAGCTTTAAAAATGTAGCTTCAATTTGAATGAGAGTTGTTAGAGATGATGCCCAGGATAATGGTGAGTAAGGTGGTGCAAACATTGTGGCGCTATGGTGTACCGTTTTGGCTGTGCGAAGCACCAAAGTTATGCTGCGCACAAACACACATAAAGAATAGAATAGTTCCTTTATTGTCATTGTAACATGAGCCATGTACAACGAAATTGTAAAATGTCAGCCAGTCAGTGCACCATTCAAACATTTCTAAAAGCTAACGATACATACAAGGTAAAATATTTTAAAAAAGATAAACAACTAAAATAAATATCATGAAAATAGCACGCATAAACACCCAACCCTACATCCTTCTGTCGATTTCACAGTCTCTTATTATGTATCGCCCCTGCGTTCCTTGGCGGCTACATTTAGTGCCTTTATAGCAGTGGGGTAAAAACTATTTTTAAGTCTGTTTGTCCTTGTCCTTGTAGATCTGTACCGTCTGCCTGACGGTAACAGTTCAAACAGGGAGTGTCCGGGGTGGGAAATGTCCTTTATAATACTCTGGGATTTTTTGATGCAGCGGGAACTGTGTAAGTCCTCCAAGGTAAGTAGAGGGCAGCCGACAATCCTCTGGGCGTTGTCAATGGCCCTCTGGAGCGCTTTCCTCTGAGCCGCTGTGCAGCTGGTGTACCATACGCATACACAGTATGTTAGGATGCTCTCAATGTAGCACCGATAAAAGGACAACAGCAGTCTCTGAGTGATGTTATTCTTCCTGAGCACCCTCAGGAAGTGCAGTCTCTGCTGGACCTTTTTCAGCAGCGCAGAGGTGTTCACGCTCCACGTCAGGTCCTCCTCAATATGGATTCCCAGGAAGCGGAAATCCGCCACCCTCTCCACACAGTCCCCTCTGATAGTTAATGGTACCATGTCCGTTTTATTCTTTCTGAAGTCTATTATTATTTCCTTTGTCTTTAAGGTGTTGAGGAGCAGGTTATTTTCTCCACACCACACTGTCAGCTGCTCCGCCTCATCCCGGTAGGCGTACTCGTCCCCCCCGGTGATGAGTCCCACCACCGTAGTGTCATCCGCAAATTTGACAATGGTGTTGCTGTGGTGGGCGGGGGTGCAGTCATGTGTATAGATGGTGTAGAGCAGGGGGCTCAGCACGCAGCCCTGTGGAGAGCCGGTACTGAGGCTGAGGGCCGTGGATGTGTGATGGCCCACTCTGACTCTCTGGCTGCGAGCTGACAGGAAGCTATTTATCCACATGCAGGTGGAGTGTGGAAGTCCCAAGTCCCCCAGTTTGTCCACCAGTTTATGGGGAAGGATTGTATTAAAGGCAGAGCTGTAGTCCACAAAGAGCATCCGCACGTAGCTCCCCGGCTGCTCCAGGTGGAACAGTGCAGCATGGAGGGCTGTGGCTATAGCGTCCTCTGTGGATCTATTCGCTCTGTACGCAAACTGGTGGGGGTCAAAGCTTCGGGGCAGGAGTGATGTGATATGACCCCGGACCAGTTTTTCAAAACACTTCATCACCACTGGTGTGAGTGCGACTGGCCGGTAGTCGTTGAGGCTGGAAATGTGGGGTTTTTTGGGCAAGGGGACTATGATTGCGGACTTCAGACAGGATGGAACAGTGGACTGGGCCAGAGACTGGTTGAAAATCCTCGTACAGACTCCAGCCAGCTGGTCAGCGCAGTCCTTCAGCACGCGTCCAGAGACGCCGTCGGGTCCAGTAGCCTTCCTTGGATTGATGGCCCGCAGCGTGCGCCTCACCTCATGCTCCTCTATCTTGAGGGTTAGGCTGCTGTGGACCATGTGGTGTGATATGGCTGTCTCGGGTGGCTCCACTTCAAAGCGAGCAAAGAAGAGGTTCAGCTCCTCTGCCAACGAGGCGTCACCTTCAGCAGCTCCAAGGTTGGTCTTATAGTTGGTTAGATACTGGATCCCCTGCCACACCTGCCTGCTGTTGTTACTGTCCAGGTGGTCCTCTATCTTCCTCCTGTAGTCTAATTTGGCCTCTCTGATGCCTCTCTTCAGGTTAGCTCGGGCCATGCTGTATAAAGCCCTATCGCCAGACCTAAAAGCAGTGTTCCTCTCTTTTAACAGCCGCTGGACCTCCCGGGTCATCCAGGGCTTCTGGTTGGGGTAGACCCGGATGCGTTTGTCCACTGTGACAGTGTCCATGCAGTTTTTAATGTAACATAGTACACTGTCTGTGAACACCTCCAGGTCCCGGTGTTCAAACACATCCCAGTTGGTCCTGTCGAAGCAGTCCTGCAGCTGCTGAGATGCACCATCAGGCCAAGTTGTGATGGTCTTTGTGATGGTAGGAGCGGTTTTCCTGAGGGGGGCATATGCAGGAATTAAAAACAGGGACATATGGTCCGACTGACCCAGGTGTGGTAGTTGTCTAGCCCTGTAGCCCAGCTTGATGTTGGAGTAGACCTTGTCCAGTGTGTTAGCTCCTCTTGTAGCACATTTAACATGCTGATAGAATTTGGGGAGCATTTTCTTCAAGTCCGCGTGGTTAAAGTCCCCTGCTATGATGTGAACACCGTCAGGATATATGCTCTGTTGACTGCTAGTGCTACCATACAAATATCCGATAGCCGAGTTAGCATTAGCATCCGGTGGTATGTACACAGCAGTTATCATGACAACAGTAAACTCTCTAGGGAGATAAATGGGCCTGCATTTAACAGTCACATACTCCAGGTCCGGGGAGCAGTGACTGTCTACAATCACTGTGTTTGTACACCAGGTGTTGTTCACGTACACACATACACACGGACAGAAGGTTTTAGTATATAATAGATAGATAGAAGATAGATAGATGGCACGTAAAACATCTACTCTGTATTGTAATAAAGCTCAGGGTTAATGTATATTTTATCTTTTTCATCAAAAGATGAGATGAACATTTTATCTCTTTAGTGACAGTAATTGGCCATTTACCTGTGTTATTTTCTGATTCAGGTGGAAGAATCAGGGGAACATGTAATACTGGGAACTGGAGAACTCTACTTGGATTGCGTGATGCATGACCTCAGAAAGATGTATTCTGAAATTGACATTAAGGTAATGCAAATTCTCCAAAATTATTACTTCACCGATAACGTATATTTGCCAGTATTTGATGCCGATTATATGTGCTTTATATAAAATGATTTGCTCCTGTCAACTGATTGTTTTTTTTTCCTTCCAGGTGGCTGATCCTGTTGTGACATTCTGTGAAACTGTTGTGGAAACTTCATCTCTGAAATGCTTTGCAGAGACACCCAACAAAAAGTGAGTTTCTTGTATTGGTTGGAACCACCTTGTGGAATCGCAGTACTGGGTTACTGTAATTTTTATAACTTTAAAGCAAAATATTTACCCACAAGCAGCTTCTGTTTTGGTCATTACAATGTTAGTTCTTATAAAAATGGATTATGAAAGCTGCTTTGAGAGATCAATTTTCAACATACTTTTCTTTTTATTTTTGGGTGATGAATTGATAAAACTCGAGTTCCTCCTGAATGTTGCTCAGAAACTCATATTTATCTTTTTTCCTTAGTGTTTATTTTACTTTGTCAAGCATGGACAGCAAAGCTTCTTTTTGGGGGCATTTTCAAATCTACAGCTCAATTTATGACTTGCTAGATGCGCTGACATCTGTATTCATCTTTGAGCCTAAATTTCTGCAGAAAGGTTTTGCTATTTACTGAAAGAGTTAATGGCTATTAACTTTGCATGATGGGATGTTTGGCCATTATGCTTTTGGAGCTTCTATATTGTTGAAAGTGGAGGAATGCTAATTGTTCATAAGAATGTGTCTGGTAGCTGAAACTTACAATCCCTGGCAACCACAGGAATAATAAAATGGTAGAATGAATGAACAGGATGAGCCTGAACTTTGGGTCCTGAATAGCTGATGTTTGCAAAATTGCACCAGGCAGGAGGTAACAATGTGATTCCTAAAGCTTGTAGAGCGGTATATCCTGTTATCCCTGGGAAAGATTTCTTGGAAAGACGATGGACAATGCTCTCGTTAAGATTAGGATGTGGTTAACGGTTGACTATTTGTGGGAGTGTGAAAACAGGATCTTCTGTGGTATGATAAGGGTCCTCACCTTCGACTAATGACTTATTGTGTGGAATAGTTTATGACTGTTGGGTGACAAATATATTGTGTTCCAATACAATGTGATTGATTTGAAGGAAATGTTGTGTTAAACATTCTTGCAGCAAATTCAGTATAAAATTGCTGTATCTTTGAGTGGAAGCAAGGGGAGTGCTGAGTATGGTCATATACCCTTAGCACTGGTCCCCCACTCCCGTCTGACGATAATTAAAGCTTTGCTTGGTTTACCTTTAACTGTTTGTGTTGTTGTCTGTTTTAAGAAACGAACTTTAACATACGTTGCTTCAAGGGAATTCCTTTATAAATGCAAAAGACTCGAGTAATAATTAGATCGAACCCAGGTTCTATCCTGACCTCGGGTGCTGTCTGTGCAGAAGGTGCATATTCTCCTTCTCACCGATTGGGTTTCCTCTGGGTGCTTCGGTTTCCTCCCACATCCCAAAGATGTGTGGGCTTGTAGATAAAGTGGCTCTGTAAAATTGCGCCTAGTGTGCAGGGAGTGGATGAGAAAGTGGGATAACATAGAACTAACGTGAACGAGCGACCGATGATCTGTGTGAACTCAGTGGGCTGAAGGGCCTGTTTTAGACAATAGACAATAGACAATAGACAATAGGTGCAGGAGTAGGCCATTCAGCCCTTCGAGCCAGCACCGCCATTCAATGCGATCATGGCTGATCACTATCAATCAGTACCCCGTTCCTGCCTTCTCCCCATACCCCCTCACTCCACTATCCATAGGTCATGCCATAGGTCAGGCAAACTTTCATTAGGTGGCAGAAATGGAGCATAAATCAACCATTGTGAGTAAAGGCATTGGTGGTAGAACAACTCAGTAATCCTTTATCAAAGAACAGTCTAAAAGTATAGACTGTGGTCCCAAATTACGTATATGGAAACAATTGTAGTGCTACCTGCATTTTCTCTCTGACTGTTCTGTTGTCTGTAAATAAGCAATTGAAGGGCAATCCAGAGTACCTGATTACAGATAACAACACAGACTATATATCACATCACAACAATGTTTTTGCAGTCATGTCCTCTGTTTTCAGTCTTGTATTTAGTAGATAGTCGATGTTGTTAAGCTGGAAAGGGTGCAGGAAAGATTTACGAGGATATTTCCAGAACTCGATGGCCTGAGCTACAGGCCGAGGTCAAGTAGGCTAAAACGTTATTTCTTACAGCACAGGAGAATGAGCGATATATAAGATCATAGGGGGCACAGAGTCTTTTACCCCAAGTAGGGGAATCAAGAATCAGAGAACAGTTTTAAGGTGAGAGGAAAAAGATGTAATAGGAACCTGAGGGGCAACTTTTTTTACACAAAGGGTAATGCGTATATGGAACGTGCTGCTAGAGGAGGGAGTTGAGGCAGGTACTGTCACAACATTTAAAAGACATTTGAACAGGTACATAAATAGGATAGGTTTCAAAGGAAATGGGTCAAATGTAGGCAGATGGGACTAGTGTAGATGGGACATCTTGGTCGGCATGGGGAAATTGGGCCAAAGTAAATGTTTCCACGTTGTACGACGCTATGACTCCATAAATACATTGTGTTGTTCACCATCAAATGTGCTATTTTTTCTTCCTTTGATGAAGTTCAAGAAAACAAGCAGTGTTCCAAATAAATGCAGATATTTTCCAAATTTACCAATTGGCGTTTGGTGCATAAATAGAAACTGAAGGAGATCTAAAATAATTGTAATACTTCTCATGTTAGAAAGATTTAGTTTAACAAATTTAGTTTAACTGCGGCATGGTGGCGCAGCGGTAGAGTTGCTGCCTTACAGCGAATGCAGCGCCTGAGACTCAGGTTCGATCCTGACTTCGGGTGCTGTCTGTACGGAGTTTGTACGTTCTCCCCGTGACCTGCGTGGGTTTTCTCCAAGATCTTCGGTTTCCTCCCACACTCCAAAGACGTACAGGTATGTAGGTAAATTGACTGGGTAAAGTGTAAAAACAAATTGTCCCTAGTGTGTGTAGGATAGTGTTAATGTGCGGGGATCACTAGGCGGCGCGGACTCGGTGGGCCGAAGGGCCTGTTTCCGCGCTGTATCTCTAAATCTAAACTCTTTTGAGAGTTTGTTCACTCTTTATAAATACTGTAAATATGTTTATCCTTCTGAAATATTCTTTTGCAATGCACTATGAGTCAACTTGTATATTCTCACCATTTTAGCATGTTGCAGCAGGAAGGTAAATGGAAAGGAAGCTCTGGTTCTGGGCAGTTCATGTGCTCAATTAAACAAACAATCTGGAAACGTATTGTGTAGGAAGGAACTGCAGATGCTGGTTTACACCGAAAATAGACACAAAATGCTGGAGTAACTCAACGGGACAAGCAGCATGTCTGGTTAGAAGGAATGGGTGACATTTCGGGTTGAGTCCCTTATGCATAATAATGATCTGGCTGAAGTTGGAAACAGATTCAAAGAAAGCAGGAAAATAATGAGTAGATAATGATTAAGGTTTACAGAAAATGCGTGCCGCATTAATAAACTGCTGTTCTTTTCTTTTTCTTTCTTTCAAAGGAATAAGATCACAATGATTGCAGAACCTTTGGAGAAAGGTTTGGCAGAAGACATTGAGAATGAAGTGGTCCAAATTACTTGGAACAGGTATGACATGTCATATGTTACACCTACGAGTGGGAGGGCCATTTCATTATTGATATCAATGTTTACACACATCTTAATTATGTACTGAGACTTTTGGCAGTGAATTGATTCAAGGCCAAGAAAGGTCATTTAACTTATTTTGCCAGAAGTCTAATTATACCATTGCGATATCTAACCACTTATTGATTTTCCCCTATATTTTCGTACTTGGCAGATTATTTAAATATATTAGCTGTCTCTAAGGTGAATAAATTCATAATTTTTTATTTTTAGTCCCTGCCCGAATCAAAATTATATCCCGAGCCTTGGACCATCTCGGGCACCTCGCTCCCTTTTCTTGATCTCTGTCTCATAGAAACATAGAAAATAGGTGCAGGAGGAGGCCATTCGGCCCTTCGAGCCAGCACTGCCATTCATTGTCATCATGGCTGATCATCAACAATCAGTAACCTGTGCCCAACTTCTCCCCATATCCCTTAATTCCACTAACATAGTCTGTCTCCATCACAGGGGACTGACGGCTACTACACGCCCACTGACCCCCACAGCTATCTGGACTACACCTCCTCCCACTCTGTTTTCCCCCTCCTCTCAATTTCACCATCTCCACCGCAATCACAAATGCCCTGGCTGCTACATTAGGCCTGCAGCAGTTACCGAGGGAACTAATCTAGAAAACAATCTAATCTCCCTTTGGTCGCCAGTCTATTTGTACGCGATAGAATTTGTTGGATCGGCCACATGCCCTTGTGGACTCTTCACGCTGAGGGCATCCTGCGTTGTGATGGGTGACAACTGCACTGCCAAATGAAGATTCAGAACAGAACCAGTAGTTCAAAACTGTCCTTCATGAAGAACTTCACACTTTCCATGAATTTCTTATGTTACTGAAGTCAATAACGTCATAGCCCCATGTGGGCTCTCACTATTATTAACATCACATCAAGTGGCCAAGCCTGGTTTAATGTAAAAGAGCATGCTAGGAGCAGCAGTGTAATCTCCTAAACTTAAACAGAAGCCGTGCTTCTAGAGAAATGGGTGAGAGTCCAGGTGGGAGACAGGGGAGGGGGGAGGGGGTTGAAAGAGAAAAAAGGGTTTTGGGAGCAACGGTGTTAGTGATGGATTACCTAAAATTAAATATTGGAGATTTCGGTGTTCATACCATTGGGTTGTAAGCTACCCAAGTGGAATATGAGGTGCTGTTCCTCCAGTTTGTGTGTAGCTCACTCTGGCAATTGAGGAAAGGTCAGTGTGGGAATGGGAAAGGGAGTTAAAATAGTAAACAAACGGGGCAAAAATATAAACTTTTTGAGGTTCTAATTGTCAAATCCACCTGTCCCCTATCACTGGACAAAGTATTCAAGTCAATGTTTAAAGCATAACCATCTTCACTAACTTCATTGATGACCTACACACCCCTCCCCACCCCGCCCCCTCACGCCACTCAGAAGAGGGGGTATATTTGTGGTTGAATGTTAAATTCAGCTCTATTTGGAACTCCACAGACACTGAGAGCTGGACAGCACATCAGTTTGGAATGATAAGTGGCAAATTATAATCCCAAATAATAGTATCAGACTACCTCCTGTTGACTTTCAATTCCTTACCATCTCTAAATTCTTACCTCTCAACATCCTGAAAGCCACTGAGGCAAAAATATAACTTGTTCAACCACACAAACTGACTACTAGACCAGACCAGAGGTTGAGTGTTCTGTATTAATGGCTTACCTGCTGATGCCATAAAGGATTGGCATCATATTTGAGTCACATCTACCACCCTTGACTTAAGGTGGATGGGAATCCCTCACTTTCCTGACTTGCAAGTTGCAAGTTCCTTCTGTCCAGGTTGTGTACCCTCAGGATGGCTGCTATGGAGAGGAGGGGTTGCCCACCTCTGTGTGGATTTGCCAAGTCTGGAGAACAATTCAAGGGTCCTTGTTACGGTTTATCCCCAACAGCTCCGTAACAGAGAACTCAGATTTACAGACTGTTCCCAGGAACACATTCGGAGACTGACATCAAGTGCTGCTGGAAGGTCATCAGTGAAAAACACTCTTTGGTCTGCCCGAACCCTGTTCTCCTTGCTGGATCTCCCAGCAGAACGCGATGTCCATCAGGGAATGTTGCTGACTGGCCAACTCCAGAAAGCAGGAGTACGTGCTGAGGATTACACTGAAGCTCGGTGCAGCCAACGCCAAGGCTCTGGGGGAGGACCACAGTCTAGGGTCCTACCGCTGCTACGCATTGGGGGGCAGGATCTGATGGAGACTCAAACAAACTCCAGGGGGCCACGTGAGTGGCAAGTGGTATAATAGTTTTTGTAAACATTACGAAATACAATGCTCATGAATGTATGTTTAGCCGCTGAGAATGTCGGAAGAGGTTTTGCACAGTTCTTGTTTTGTATATATTTTTTATTCTGAATAAAGTTTATTTTTGGAGGGGAGGGGTGAATTTCTGGTTCAAATTCATGAGACTCTCCACTGAGATGCACACTGAGTCTTTGGCTTCATCGAATAAAGCAAAGAAAATAATTCATGATAGTGCTTACCGTCAACTTCTCCCAGTGAAAGAGGTTCAGGCCATGTCTGTAACGCCTCATCTCTTGAATGGGTAAACTGGAAGAATTAAAACGATGCTCGACTTTGAAACTGAAAGAGGAGAATTAATGTGTAGGAAGGAACTGCAGATGCTGGTTTACATCGAAGATAGACACAAAATGCTGGAGTAACTTAGTGGGACAGGCAGCATCTCTGGATAGAAGGAATGGGTGATGTTTCAGGTCGAGACCCTTCTACAGACTGACGCATTCCTTCTATCCAGAGATGCTGCCTGTCCCACAGTAGAATTAATAGTGGGAGGATGACACTAATATATCAAACCTCACCAGATGTGATGCTGTGCTGAAAGATACTTTAAAAGTTGATTTGCTGCAGGTTACATTTTGACCTAATTGTGTAACCTCCATTGATTCTTAAAAATAGAACATACTCTGGCCTCTTTAGAGAATGGGGTTTTCAGGTTGCATGAGAATTGCTTAATAAAGCAGTATTATACTGCACACACTAATATTCTATGAATAAGCCTTTAAATAAATGACCAATATACGTCCTTATCTTTTTAAATAACAATGTTTACCCCAATTCTACATTTTAAAGCTAAGACGTATTAATGCAAAATATGGCAAAAAATAAATCAACTAATTGACTGTACTCATCATTAGATAAAGTACCAAAATTGACAATTACACATACCTGCATAAACGTAAAATTAAATTGTCTTTTCACATTTATTTTGCTTAGCAGTTGAAATTGCTTAATTAAAGAACTACTTTTTTTTGCATGTTGCGTGAGAATTCAGAATGCATAAATATCAAATAAATGAATCTATCATTGATTTTCTGGGTGAACATGACATGCTAAGTGAGAAGAGCTAATTGTTTCCAAGTAAGATAATTTCATAAGAATTTGCTGTATTATGTTATTCATTTGCTTTGTGTTTTGGAACTCTTTCCAAGAATCATAAGTATGATTGATGCTGATTAATTTGTTCACAAACCAAATCGTTAGTTTTATTTTTGCTTTTAATGCAGTGGAAAGCCTTTAAAACAATGTCATTATGCATCTCTTCCTATGCTAAACTTTAGGAAGAAACTGGGTGAATTTTTCCAGACGAAGTATGATTGGGATTTGTTGGCTGCCCGTTCCATTTGGGCTTTTGGACCCGATACCACAGGCCCCAACATCTTGGTTGATGATACTCTACCGTCTGAAGTAAGTCCATCCATGAAAGAAAGGGCCTTGTCCCTGATTGATCTATTTATTGTATTTTCATTGTAGTAAATGCAATTTCATGAAAGAAATCGCAACATCTGGCCCCTCGGGCTACTCTTGTCATTCAAGAAGATCATGGTTGATCATGCTATCTCAATGTCTTTCTCTTACTATCTCCCTAACCTGTTGATTTCTCTAATCTTCAGGAATCTTTAATGTTTTGCTTTGAATGACTGATTCTCCTTAGCCATTTGGCACAGAGAATGTCAAAGAATCACCAACGTCAAATTTCTCTTTCTTTCAGTCTTCATTGAGGATCCCTTAATTTGAGACCATGAACTCTGATTCCAAATTTGAGAGCTAGGGCAAACATTCTTCTAAATCTATGTTGTTGAGTCCTCTCATATTTTTGTATATTTTAATAAGGTCACCTCAAATTCTTTTAGCTATATAAAATAGGTGCTTAGGCTGCTCAATCTCTCCTCATGTAACCACACCATTCCAGGAAACAATTTGGTGAAAGTTCACTGTGTTTCCCCCTAAAGTATGGCATCCGTCCATCTGCGAGAGATGATGGTGTGGCTTGGCGTTGTCCTGCTTGGAGAGGGGGATTTTTCATCTGGTTACATCTCACTGTGCTCAGCAAGGATGAAGTGTCCTCTCCATTTGATTTGGTCGCTGAGCCTGGGCAGGTAAATGGGAATACAAACTTGCCCAGCATCTGCATTCCCCTCTCGACCTGCTAGGCTGATTCCAGAGGAACAGCGTGGCTGCTACGTCTGGGGCCTACTCGGCTGCAGGAGTTGCCAGAAGGCAGATGCACGAGGGATCAGCCAACTGTCTCTAGGGACTGTCTGAGTGCCTTTGGCTCTCCTGAGCCTTACCCTCAAGGCAGCGGGGTGCTATTTAACCCATAGTTGGGACCTGATTGATGGACATCAGGACGTGTCCACACGTGTCGCATCTCTGGGGGCCAGAGTTCCTCCGAGATCCCCACGCAGTTTAGCCTGGGACTGAAGGTGGCCCAGTTACCATGTGTTGCCTCGAGGAGGCACTGCGAGAGTCTTGATGGTGCTGAGGTTATGCACTGGCAGGGGGAGGTTCACGCACTCGGCTCCCTTTTTCACAAAAATTGATAGCCAGCGGCATCTGGATTTATACCAGGGCACTAGACACATGCAACACCCTGTGGCTCGTGCCACCAACACACTATCAGTTGATATGTATATATATATATATATGATATATATATATATGGGACAAAGGTCCCAACACTGATTCCCTTGTACAGATTTCTAGTCAGAAAAACACCAATCCACCACTAACCCCTCTCCTATTTCCCAACCAATTTTGGATCCAGTTCAACAACACACCTTGATTTGCTTGTGCTTGAACCGTCTGTACCAGCCTGGCATGTCCAGAGTGTTACTTATGAGTTTACTCTCCTATCCTGGTTTTATTTGATCAATTTCTTAGTCATCCTTTGCTGAATTCTAAATACACACTATCTCTAGACTGTTGTTTCTGGCGCGGTAGAGTTGCTGCTTTACAGCGAATGCAGCGCCGGAGACTCAGGTTCGATCCTGACTACGGGTGCTGCACTGTAAGGAGTTTGTACGTTCTCCCCGTGACCTGCGTGGGTTTTCTCCGAGATCTTCGGTTTCCTCCCACACTCCAAAGACGTACAGGTATGTAGGTTAATTGGCTGGGTAAATGTTAAAAAATAAATAAAATTGTCCCTAGTGGGTGTAGGATAATGTTAATGTGCGGGGATCACTGGGCGGCACGGACTTGGAGGGCCGAAAAGGCCTGTTTCCGGCTGTATATATATGATATGATGATGATATGATAACTTTCTAAGCCTTTTCCTTCTATTAAATGCTCTTTTTACCTGTATTCCATGGCTGTACCACTCTTCTTGCTACATTTATTTAGTCACAAAAGAATATAAATTTGAATGAAATCATGTAATATTTCTGCAGTGTGAACTATTACCTAGCCTATGCTGGAATCTGTCATATTATCTATCACATCTTCATTATTTATAACTGATCCAATTGTAGGTGGATAAAGCACTTTTGGGTTATGTGAAAGACAGCATTGTCCAGGGATTTCAGTGGGGAACACGAGAAGGACCACTTTGTGATGAGCGTATGTATTAACTAGTGTAAAATCTAATGATTTTGTTTATTTTTTATGTAATTGGTCGTAATTGCTCCCAACTTTTAAAGTAGAAGCATGCAAATTGGAGATATTTTGTTATTGTCTTATTATAGGTGTATTCATTGTTTTCCCCAAATGTTTGACACTTGCACCCATAATTTTGTTGCGAGACAAGTTGGGGCTGAATCAGTAAAAAATTATGGATTGTAATTAAATAGATTTTCTACTATATTTTCCCCAATATAGCAAAAATAAAACTGGAGTAAACTTGAAGAAAATTCAATTCCAGCATATCTGGGGCAGTGTACATCACATGATGATGTTTAGAACACGACACAAAATGTCTTATAACTTGGCACGCCAGGCAGCATGTCTGGAGAATTTGAATAGGTGATGTTTCGGGTCGGGACCCTATCCTTGTTCCCCAGAGATGCTGCCTGACCTGCTGAGTTACTCTAGCACTTTGTGTCTTTTATTGTGAACCAGTATCTGCAGTTCCTTGTGACAACACAGGATGATTTGATGCTCTATACAAGAGGACTGAATCGGTAAGAAACCTCACCCCATCACAGAATCAAGACAATTTCCACCCTGAATCAATTAAAAAATATGTGTACCCATTTTTTATGCTAATCAATGCCTGGAATTCCACAGATTGACATAAAAGAAAGTAATTACATTTATATAGCGCATCTTACTCTCTCGGGCAAACGATCTTGTAGTCAATTAAGTACTTTTTTAGTGTAGTCACCATTGTAATGTAGAAAACATGATGGCCTATTGTTGCCCTGCAGCTCTGACAATATAATATTGATCAGATAATTTGCCTCGTCCTCTCCCTAAGTACTATACTGTAGTGTCACGATAGATTTATAAAAGTATGGATTTAAAGGTGATTTGGCCAATCTCCTTCATGGTACTGCTTGTGCTATTGACTTCACAGAGTTAGTGGGCTTACATACAAAGGAAATTCATCTGGCATTGTAAGGATTTCTTTTAAACTTCGGATTGATATTAAGAAATAGTTAAAAAAAAATAATCAACACCTAAAATGGAGCTCCAGACAGACAGAAAATTCCATGAAGATAGACCCAAAAAGCTGGAGTAACTCACGGGGACAGGCAGCATCTCTGGAAAGGAGGAATGGGTGACATTTCGGGTTGAGTCCCTTCTTCAGACCCGAAACGTCACCCATTCCTTCTCTCCAGGGATGCTGCCTGTCCCGCTGAGTTACTCCAGCTTTTTGTATCTATCTTCAGTTTAAACCAGCATCAGCAGTTCCTTCTTACAGAAAATTCCATGATGTGTAGGAAGGAACCAGCAGATGCTGGTTTACACCAAAGATAGACACAAAATGCTGGAGTAACTCAGCAGGTAAGACTGCATTTCTGGAGAAAAGGAATAGGAGATGTTGTGGGTCGAAACCGTTCATCAGACTGGAATCAAAATTTATTCGATGCTGCAACGGGGGAACTTTAGGATGATTCTGGAAATATAAATGATGTTTGTTCATGTAAACTCAATGATTGCATTCAGAGATTTAGGGCAGCACATTGGCACAGCGGTAAAGTTGCTGCCTTTACAGGTCCAGAGACCCGGGTTCAATCCAGACTATGGGTGCTGTATATAAGGAATTTGTATGTTCTCCCTGTATGCTCTCCACTCAGGGTGCCCAGGTTTCCTCCCGCACTCTAAAGATGTACAGATATGTAGGTTAATTGGCTTCTGTAAATTGTAAGTTGTCCCTAGAGTGTAGGATCGTGCTAGTGTACGGGGTGATCGTTGATCTGTGCGGACTCGGTGGGCCAAAGCATCACTGAAGCATCTCGGTGGGCCGCTGCATCTCTAGAGTCTAAAGTAAAGATTGGATATAAGTAATGAAAAACTATTTTTCATTTAAGAGATCCTTAAATTATTATCAAATAGCAGTTATGTTAAGGGTCTCATCCCAAAACATCACCAATCCATGTTCTCCAGGGATCCTGCTTGACCCGCTGAATTTTCTCCACACTTTGTGTCTTTTTGAGCAGTTTTATTCGTGTGGACATGCAACCATTATGTTTATAAATCAAATCTTTAAAACTTATGAGATAATTAAAATAAGTCAATCTGGCAATATTGGTTGAAGAATAGATGTTGAGCAGATCACCAGGAGAACTATTTGTTTTTCTAATTAACTCCTAGGATGGTGAATAAATTTTAAATACATTTCTACAAGTACATCTACAAGTACTACATGGACAGTTAAATTATGTTATAATTTAGTGATAATTGCAATTATATGCACGTGCATTGCCCCCTCATTATACACATCCAACGTCAAGATTTTTTAAAGTAAAGTTAAATAATGATTTACTAATAAATAAACTGTTTCCATTTGAGTGCTGGACTCATTTCATCAGTAACCATATATAATCATTGTATAGCAATATATTTTTGCAAAACCATAATTTTTTTATCAAAACTGGCAATGTGGTAGTATTGAAATTCGAATGCCTTATTTCAGAGTATAAACTGATTTTACGTTGAAAGTGCCTGAGAATTTGCGTTGTTTTTACACAGCAATTCGTAATGTGAAGTTCAAGATTCTTGATGCAGTAATAGCTCAGGAGCCGTTACACAGGGGTGGAGGACAAATTATTCCCACAGCCAGGCGTGTCGTGTATTCCGCTTTCCTGATGGTAAGCATTTTCCGTCAACCTTTTGTCACTTGGAGTGCTTAATTAATTCACCATTTCACAGTGTAATTTAGTAAGATTACACAAAAGCTTACATGGTGGAATTTGTTTTATAATGCAAAATATTTGATCGATTTGTGAGCAAAATGTCCAGTACTTTTCCTTGTCTCTGCACTGCCTCTCCCAAGTTAAGCGTAAGGCAGTGAGTTTCACTGTTTCGTTGCAGCTGAGACTGATCTAAATAAATGCACATGTAACTTCTAGCTGCGGGGCAGCACAGTGGCACAGCAGCTACCTCACAGCGCCAGAGATCCAGCTTTGACCCTGACCTCGGGTGCTGTCTGTGGAGTATGCACGTTCTCCCTTTAGCCACGGGTTACCTCCGGGTGTTCCGGTTTCCGCCCACATCCCAAAAACGTGCAGGTTTGTAAGTTAATTGGCCTCTGTAAATTGGTCTTAGTGGTTCGGATGTGGATGGGAAAGAAGGATAATATGATGGTCGGCATGGACATGATGGGCCTGTTTCCATGTTGTATCTCTAAACATATGGGATACCAAACACAAGTGAGATTTTCCTGTCCTGGAAATTTATTCAGATGAACAATTTATCAGTTCATTAGTTTGTAAAATATCTACCAAAATACTGTAGGTGTCCTGTCCCACAGGATTACTCATGAATAATCCATTTATTTAACAGGCCACTCCACGTTTGATGGAACCGTATTACTTTGTGGAGGTGCAAGCACCAGCAGACTGTGTATCAGCTGTGTATACTGTCTTAGCTAGGAGGAGGTAAGCAGATTAATGAGTTCCTGTCACGTTTTAATATCGTTTATAGATTTAATAGTAGATCATGCCTTCTGTAGGTTTAAATTACCAAACGATTACATTTTGTTTAAATACTAATTATATCATTGTTGTCCATTTAAATCAAATAATTATACAACTGGATAAAAGTGAACTTGAACATTATTGGACAAACCGAATGGAGATATTTATAGTATTTATTTAAGGCACAACTCGCACACGGTCAATAGATCGTTACTAGTGTCATGCAATATTCAATGAGTGTGAAACCAAACAGATTTAGATTCCAGACACGACTAATGATGGTTTGCAAAGGAAAGTTCTAGAATAACTCGGCAGGTCAGGCAGTGACCTAGATTTTCGCTTATCCCAGAGTCTGAAGAAGGATCCCGACCTGAAACATCACCTATCCATGTCTCCAGAGATGCTGCCTGACCTGCTGAGTTACTGCAGCATTTTGTATTGCTGGCTTATGTCCAATTTTTTTCCTCTTTACCCGTTGCCTGTATTTTCTTGTCACCTTCCCTAAAGAAACAAATTTATATTGGATTATTGTTTCACTTACAGATCTCTGCTACCTCATCCTCGTGACTGTTCCTTGTGAACTGAGGCAGTGGGTTTCTCCTGTTTCATTGTAGCTGAGATGCTTATTATTTGAAGTTTGCACAACTGCGGTTTCATTCAAGACCAGGGTCATGCAAACAGAAGTGAGATTTTATTTTCTGCCCTCAATATGAGGATGATGGAATTCTTTGCTCAGTAGTTTACCAGGTGATTAATTTACCCTGAGCTATTGCCACATCAAATGAAATAATACTTCACAGCAATGTATTAGATTGTAGGGATTCTATAAAGACTACGGAATTTCCCTAAGCAATAGTATTCTATTCTGCAGATCTCCAACCAAATAAGTTGTATTGAGGACATTTCACCTTTGGTATGAATACCAATTTAAACAATACACATTTATCATGGTTTATCGGAGCTTTATGATGAGGATTTGAGTTAAAAATATTTATTTTAATTATGCTGCGCGCAGTCCCTCAAAAGCTGGTCATTGCAAATGTGAGTGGAGAGGATAATCCATTTACAGTGGTTTTATGTTTCATCCACAGAGGCCATGTAACACAGGATGCACCAATCCCAGGCTCTCCACTTTATACAATTAAAGCATTTGTACCAGCTATTGACTCGTTCGGTTTTGAGACGGACTTGCGGACACACACTCAAGGACAGGCTTTCTCCCTTTCGGTCTTTCATCATTGGCAGGTGAGAACTTACTGGTCATAAGTAAACAAACAGTTGTTCTATATTTTGCATTATACATATCCTTAATCAATTGACATCAAATATTAGCATGGTTGTATGCTTGCATGAAAGAGAAGTTTATCAGAGATTTAGCACATAAATCAACCATTGTTGCTGCCTCCCACTAGATTATGTGTGATGTGCTTCACTGAGATATACAGTGAATATAGCGCCACATATTTAGTGTGGATATTTACATCTGAAGATCTAGAGTTTGAAGACTGACACTTCAATGAAGCATTTGGAGCGATACATTGGCACTGATCGGAGTTGGATGTTGTACTTCCCTCGATAGCATTTTTGAATTTTAGTTTTAGTTTAGTTTCTTAGTGTCACGTTTACCAAGGTAATGTGAAAAGCTTTTTGTTTGCTTGATATCCAGTCAAAGAAAAGACTGAAAGATAAATACAATCAAGCCGTCCACAGTGCTCAGCTAAAGGATAAAGCGTACAACATTTAGTGCTAGATGGAACATTGACATCTGTTAAAGTCCGATTCAAGATAGTTGAAAGGTCTCCAATGAGGTGTGAAAGACAAACGTGATCACGGCTGCTTTTGTCTTTAAAAAAGAGGCATTAATCCCATGGGTGAATTTGCATTCAATGAGACCTGAATAATTAAACGTGTCAACATTTTTCAATCCAGTGATTAAGAGGCAAATTCAAAATCAGGAAATAAAAATCTTGCATAAGTAAAACTCACTTTGTTGTAAAACTCCAATGAGCTCCATAATCTCCTAACGAAAGGAAATAATAATAATAATAGACAATAGGTGCAGGAGTATGCCATTCGGCCCTTCGAGCCAGCACCGTCATTCAATGTGATCATGGCTGATCATTCTATCAGTACCCCGTTCCTGCCTTCTCCCCATACCCCCTGACTCCGCTATCCTTAAGAGCTCTATCTAGTTCTCTCTTGAATGCATTCAGAGAATTGGCCTCCACTGCCTTCTGAGGCAGAGAATTTCACAGATTCACAACTCTCTGACTGAAAAGGTTTTTCCTCATCTCCGTTCTAAATGGCCTACCCCTTATTTTTAAACTGTGGCCCCTTGTTCTGGACTCCCCCAACATTGGGAACATGTTTCCTGCCTCTAACGTGTCCAACCCCATAATAATCTTATGTTTCGATAAGATCCCCTCTCATCCTTCTAAATTCCAGTGTAATCTTTTATTTGTCCCACAATGAGGAAATTTGCAGGGTTGCAGCAGCAAAGTGGATAGCAAAAATAAATAAGCATTCATTAAAAAAAAAGTACCGGTAATTATCTTTATTTACTGGTGCGCTGGGAGCAGTGCTGGTTGTGCAGTCTGACGGCAGTAGGAAGGAAGGACCCTCGATATCTCTCCCTCATACACTTGGGGTGAAGGAGTCTGTCACTGAAGGAGCTGCTCAGTGCAGTGACAGTGTCCTGCATGGGCTGGGAGTCGTTGTCCAGCAGTGATGATAGCTTTGCCATCATCCTCCTCTCTCCCACCACCTGCACTGAGTCGAGGGGGCAACCCAGGACAGAGCTGGCCTTTTTGACCAGATTATCCAGTCTCTTCCTGTCAGCAGTTGAGATGCTGCTGCTCCAGCAGACCACTCCATAGAAAATGGCTGATGCCACCACAGTGTCGAAGAAGGTCCTCAGGAGCCCCCTGCACTCCAAAGGACCTGAGTCTCCTCAGCAGGTACAGTCTGCTCTGGCCTTTCTGATACAGTGCATTACTATTATCGGTCAAGTCCAGTTTATTGTTCAGGTAAACACCCAGGTACTTATAAGAGTCCACTCTCTCAATGTCCGTTCCCTGGATGTTCACCGGTGTCGAGGGGGCGTGGCTGTGCCTGCGGAAGACCACCACCATCTCCCTGGTTTTCCCCGCGTTGATCTGGAGGCGGTTCCGCTGGCACCAGTCCACAAAGTCCTGGGTCCGTTCTCTGTACGCCCTGTCATCGTCATCTGTGATGAGGCCGACGATGGCAGAGTCGTCAGAACTTTTGCAGATAGCAGTTGGCTGAGCTGTGCATGAAGTCCGCAGTGTACAGAGTGAACAGGAAAGGAGCCACAACTGTCCCCTAGAAATGAATCATCATTGCCAATCTGGTCTGTGGCCAATATCTTTCATTTGCGATCATGTATCTCATGTTATAAGTCACAGGGTGGTAATAATCTCGGCATGTGGGCAAGTGATCACTTGTAAGTAATGCTGACACTGTGGGAATGATTTGAATATTAAAATATGGTTGCACTAAATCCCAAACATGTTCAATAAATGCATAAGTTTGTTTGGAGACCGAGTAAATATCACTGTGGTAAAATTGTGGTAATTTGAATAGATTGTGCCAGGTGATCCTTTGGACAAAAGCATCATCATCAGACCCTTGGAGCCACAGCCTGCTCCCCACTTGGCCAGAGAGTTCATGATCAAAACAAGGAGGAGAAAGGTAATTATACCAGGGCACAGTTAAAACTAGCATTAACGTTCCGTCCTCGGTAACAGTAAGGGAGGGTGAATTATGCTGCTGTTAAAGCACATTATTTTCTTTATTATGTTGGGAGCATGAGTCCCAGTTACCCCACTTTTCATTGCGTCTTTTAAAATTGTTAGTTATCTCAGATACTTTTTAGGTTTTGGTTTATTATTGTCACGTGCGGTGACATACATTTAAACGTCTTGCGTTCAATGCTATCCAATCAGATCAAATAATGGTGTACATAATATGTCAACACGTCCTCTCCCGGCCACAGGCAAATAAGCCACAGTCCAATTAAGGGTAATTGGATCAATTTACCCAATCCTATAGACCTACCCATTATAAACCCTGGAGTCCAGAGGGGAAGGAAGTGTTGGGGATTATTCTAGACTCTCTTGTTTGTCTCTAGAAACAAAGCCCATTGGGTGAGTTCACTGTACTGTGTGTGCTGGGGTATCCATTGTTGATCTCGTGAAATGACCGACGCCACAATAAATACAATCAAATCAAACTTAAGTACAATAGGTAGAGCAAACGGAAAGATACAGAAAGCATAATAGAGTTCTCAGCATTGAAACGCACTAGTTCCCATAGGGGTAGAAGTGAATCAGACAGTAACCTAGCTTATGGAAGGACAGTTCAGAGGTCTGGTAACTGGGGAAGAAGCTGTTCCTGAATGTACAGAAATAGTACAGAAATAATCAAATTCTTAAATGTCTACATATTTTTTGTAAGGTTAAGATCCAAATGCAAGTCCTAGAACCATAGAAAATAGGTGCAGGAGGAGGCCATTCAGCCCTTCGAGCCAGCACCGCCATTCATTGTGATCATGGCTGATCATCTACAATCAGTAACCTATGCCTGCCTTCTCCCATATCCCTTGATTCCACTAGTCCCTAGAAATCTATCTAACTCTCTTTTAAATTCATCCAATGAATTGGCCTCCAATGCCTTCTGTGGCAGAGAATTCCATAAATTCACAACTCTCTGGGTGAAAAAGTTTATTCTCACCTCAGTTTTAAATGGCCTCCCCTTTATTCTTGGACTGTGTCCCCTGGTTCTGGAACCAGGGAACATTGGGAACATTTTTCCTGCATCGAGCTTGTCAAGTCCTTTTATGATTTTATACGTCTCTATAAGATCCCCTCTCATCCTTCTAAACTCCAGTAAATACAAGCCTAGTCTTTCCAATCTTCCCTCATATGACAGTCCCTCCATCCCAGGGATTAACCTCGTGAACCTAAGCTGCACTGCCTCAATAGCAAGGACGTCCTTCCTCAAATTAGGAGACCAAAACTGCACACAATACTCCAGATGTGGTCTCACCAAGGCACTATACAACTGCAGAAGGACTTTGCTCCTGTACTCAAATCCTCTCGTTATGAAGGCCAACATGCCATTAGCTTTCTTCACTGCCTGCTGTACCTGCACACTTACTTTCAGTGACTGGTGTTCAGTGACTGGTGTCTTGTTGCACTTCCCCTTTACCTAATCTGACACCATTGAGATAATAAGAAATTAAGACAGGTTGGGAAAGTTGGAATCGTGTGGCCTTTTCACTCTGAATATTCCACATCAATCTGAGAAATATATTCTTTGTGGACAGCTGCATGAAATAGTTGTTTTTTCTGAATATTGCAAGAAGGATAATATTTTAAAACCAGGTGGTGAATGAAAAAATGTTTGGAAGGCATAACAGCACTCAAGGGAAATTAATTTGTTTTCATAAATAAATGGTGGGTTTTTCTTGGAAGAGAATAACTAAGAAAGATGCACGATAGAAGGTTCAATGGTACTTTGTTGTCACGTGCACCAAGAACGTGAAATTCTTCGTTTCGCACACAATTCAGTTAAATCTTACCATACAAAATGAGAATCTATGCTATTAGCTGATATAGTTAATTAAAGATATTGATATTTTGTTGTAGATAGTTGAGATGGTTTCTTTTGTTGTTGTTTTAGCTAATATAAAATGAATGCTTATTTTCAGTAGAAAGCAGTAAGATAGATGCTTGTGACAGAAATGTTATCATTGGGAATGGAATGTGTTTGTCCCTCTAGGAGTGATAGGAAGTAGACAGAGGCGTATAGGGGTTCTTTGTTAAGTGTTAGCCTGTGTATTAAAACAGTAAAGCAAGAAATTGTAGTATAAGAACAGTAGATCGCTGAAGCACTACACAAGAGTCACCGCGATTCCAGCACCGCTTTGTATACTTTAGGTTTCAAACTTTAAAAAAGTCTAGCCTTACCGTGGCCTTAAAGGCCCATTGTCCAGGCGGCAGTGTTACAGGGGTCGGCTTGGCTGGGCTTTGGCATTGGTGTCCTCCATCGCTACTCCGCCGCTCCGTGCCACTGCAGGCTGCGTCCCCGCACACATCCCACTTCATGCCGATCATGGATGGCGTTAGAGTTGCCGCCATACATTGCTAGAGACACAGGTTTGATGCTGACCACGGGTGCTGTCTGTACGTAGTCTGACCTCATGGAATTTTTCAGGGTGCTACGGTTTCTTCCCGCAATCTAAAGACGTGCAGGTTTGCAGGTTAATTGGCTTCTGTAAATTGTCCCTAATGTGCAGGATAGAACTAGTGTACGGATGATCGTTGGTCTGTGCGGACTCAGTGGGCCAAATGGCCTGTTTCCACGCATTGTCACTAAACTAAACTTGGGCCTCCAGCGGCACCCGATCCACTTGGAAGAGAATATTGAGGAAAGATGCACAATAGACTACTTCAGTGATACAATGGTACTTTATTGTAGTCACATGTATCTGTATACAGTGAATTCTTTGTTTCACATACATTGCAGTGAAGCTTGTACCCAAGTACAAGCGTGCAAAGATTACAGTGTGAGAATGATAGACCACACTGAAGCAGAACTACTTCATGCAGCAATGTTTCTGCATATCAAATGGAGGGATTTGTTTCCTCTACCATATTTGTATGCTACTACCTGCCTGTCTTTTATCTTCCTTCCAGTCCTGTGAAAAGGTATGGTTCAGTGGGTGCAAGAACGTTTCCAGGATTTTACCTCCTACAGCATGTAAACTGGTCCTATGGTTCAACCAACTTGCATTGATCATCAAATTTCCATTAACACTAATCTTACACTAATACCAATTTTATTCCCCTGATATTCCCAATAACTCCTCCCAGAATCTACCACTCACCAATACACATTGGTCAATTTACAATGACCAATTAACTTGCCAATCTAGTTTAGTTTGGAGATAAAGCATGGAAACAGGTCCTTCAGCCAACCGAGTACACATTGATCACTCGTTCACACAAGTTTTCTTTTATCCCACTTTCTCATCCACTCCGTACACATTAGGGGAACGTTACGTCGGGCCAATTAACCTGCATACCTGCACAACTTTAGGATGTGGAAGAAAACTGGCACACCCGGGGGAAACCCACGCGGTCACAGTGAAATTGCAAAATCCACACAGACCAGGTCAGGATCGAACCCGGGTCCCTCGCGCTGTGAGGCAGAAGCTTTACCAGCTGCGCCACTGTGCCGCCCTCTATCAATGGAGGGCACAGAGGACAGAAATCTGCATGACTGGGATGTGTGAGGAAAACGGAGCACTGTGAGGAAAATCCAGTCGCAGGGAGAATGGGCAAACACCACACATACAGTACCAAGAGTCGAAATTGAACTTGCTGAACTAGTTAGTTGTAAGACAGTATCCGTGCTAGCTTTACCACAATTTCCAACTGATTTTCACAAAAAACCTTTGCCATAGTAAGGTATCACAGTCAAATAAGAATCTTTAATGATGTAAAAGCCCTGAAATAACTCAGTGTTTATATATACTCGGTTAATTCTCACATTGTATTGAATTTAGCATATTTTAAATATATACATGGAAATGTAACCATATATCCGATATGTGATTGTTCCTTCTATTAACAGGGCCTCAGTGAAGATGTTAGTATCAGCAAGTTTTTCGACGATCCTATGTTGCTGGAGCTTGCAAAACAAGACGTGGTGCTTAATTATCCATTGTAACCGGAGCAACAATCTAGGAGGAAGGATGAAATCTTCTTGTAACTCATGGCAGGATTTTGTACATTTTAGTGTTTAGACAAAACCACACCGATGCTTGGGAGACCATGGATTGAATAAGCCAGAAAGTGAGCTGATCTGAATTTTGTATTTTAGTGTTGCAGGTTCAATGTTTCGAATATTCCAAAATAAAGGTGGTTAATTTTTCTTTCATTTGTTGACTGAGTTTCATTTCAAAAAGACAACCTGACATATTATACAGGCTTATTTTACAGAGAAAACAGAAAACCGGGGTAATGTTCTGCAGGCAGGTTTGCCACTGCTACACGGGTGGTTTAAAACTAAATGGGGGGGGGGGGTGTCAAATGGGATAGTCAAGGATGGAGTTAAAGGGAAAGAGAGTAAAGGAATAGTTAATGACCCCAGAATTAACGGGAAAGAAAGCTCACAAAGGGATAGGAGAGTATGGCCAAATGTAATAGGGATCGATGTGAAGGGTGAGATGAGTAAGGAATTAAAAGTATATATTAATGCGCAAAGTATAAGAAGTAAAGTAGATGAGCTTGAGGCTCAGTTAGAGGTTGGTAGATATGACATTGTGGGGATTACAGAGACGTGGCTGCAGGAGGATCGGATCTGGGAACTTAATATTCAGGGTTATACATCCTATAGAAAGGACAGGCAGGTGGGCACAGGCGGTGGGGTAGCTCTGCTGGTGAGGGATGAAATTCATTCCCTTGCGAGGGGTGACATAGGGACTGACCAGGTAGAGTCACTGTGGATAGAGTTGAGGAATTGTAAAGGTAAGAAGACACTAATTGGTGTTATCTACAGACCCCCAAATAGTAGCCCAAATGTAGGGTGTAAGATGCAGCAGGAATTAAAACTGGCATGTAAGAAAGGTACTGAAGGTTGATAAATCCCCTGGGCCTGATGGTCTGCATCCCAGGGTACTCAGGGAGGTGGCTCTAGAAATAGTGGATGCATTGGTGATCATTTTCCAATGTTCAATAGATTCAGGATCAGTTCCTGTGGATTGGAGGATAGCTAATGTTATCCCACTTTTCAAGAAAGGGGCGAGAGAGAAAACGGGGAATTACAGACCAGTTAGCCTGACATCAGTGGTGAGGAAGATGCTGGAGTCAATTATTAAAGAGGTAATAACGGTGCATTTGGATAGCAGTAAAAGGATAAGTCCAAGTCAACGTAGATTTATGAAAGGGAAATCATGCTTGACTAATCTTCTGGAATTTTTTGAGGACGTGACAAGTAAAATGGATGAAGGGGAGCCAGTGGATGTAGTGTATCTAGACTTTCAGAAAGCCTTTAATAAGGTCCCACACGGGCCCTGGTAAAACCACATCTGGAGTATTGTGTACAGTTTTGGTCTCCTAATTTGAGGAAGGACATCCTTGTAATTGAGGCAGTGCAGCTTAGGTTCACGAGATTGATCCCTGGGATGGCGGGACTGTCATATGAGGAAGGATTGAAAAGACTAGACTTGTATTCACTGGAGTTTAGAAGGATGAGAGGGGATCTTATTGAAACATATAAAATTATAAAAGGACTTGACAAGCTAGATGCAGGAAAAATGTTCCCTATATTGGGCGAGTCCAGAACCAGGGGCCACAGTCTTAGAATAAAGGGGAGGCCATTTAAAACTGAGGTGAGAAGGAACCTTTTCACCCAGAGAGTTGTGAATTTGTGGAATTCTCTGCCACAGAGGGCAGCGGAGGCCAAATCACTGGATGGATTTAAGAGAGAGTTAGATAGAGCTCTTGGGGCTAGTGGAATCAGGGGATATGGGGAGAAGGCAGGCACGGGTTATTGATTGAGGACGATCAGCCATGATCACAATGAATGGCGGTGCTGGCTCGAAGCACCGAATGGCCCCCTGCACCTATTTTCTATGTTTTTATGTAGATCTGGCGACATCTGTGGTAAGAGAACCAGTTAATGTTTCAGGGTGAAGACTTTCAATTAGACGACTTGAACCTAAAACTCTTACTCTTTCTACAAATGCTGCCAGACCCGTCGAGTGTTTCCAGCATTTTGTGTTTATTGAAACATTGGCACAATTCTTTCCCCACTATTTTTACTTTAAAATCTAACTTGGTTATTACAAATTTTAAATGTTGTTGGGTAGTGAACCGAGCTGCTCAAAAAATAGTTGAGCACTCACATGTTCCAAATTGGTTCAGAAAAGAACAAGACCTGCATGTAGAAATTACAGCAGTGTTTATACATAGTCCCCCCATTTCAAGGCACCATAATGTTTGGGACACATGGCTTCACGTTCACATGGCTAAACGTGTGTTTAATTGCCTCCTTAATGCAGGTATAAGAGAGCTCTCAGCACCTTGTCTTTCCTCCAGTCTTGCCAACACCTTTAGAAACCTTTATTGCTGTTTATTAACAATGAGGACCAATCACAGTCAAAGATGCCATTATGAGACTGAGAAACAAGAATAAAACTGTTAGAGACATCAGCCAAACCTTAGGCTTACCAAAAACCGTTTGGAACATCATTATAAAGAAAGAGAGCACTGGTGAGCTTACTAATCACAAAGGGTCTGGAAGGCCAAGGAAGACCTCCACAGCTGATGACAGAAGAATTATCTCTATAATAAAGAAAAATCCCCACCTGTCCGACAGATCAGAAACATTCTTCAGGAGTCAGGTATGCATTTGTCAATGATAACTGTCTGCAGACCATGAACAGAAATACAGAGGTTACACTGCAAGATGCCATCCACTGGTTAGCTGCAAAAATAGGATGAGGAGATGGTGCTGCACCAATGCCGGAGAGGTTTGGGCCCAATGGGTCCACTTGTTCTAGTAGTAATTATAATTCAGTCAGAAACAGGTTTGTATTTAATATGTGCAGTAGGAGGGTGAATGTCCCCGTTGGATTGCAACCTTGTTGTGGTCGGGGAGCTCATGTGTCTCAGTGACCCCTAGAGCTATGCCAGTGGGAGATTCGTCTCCTGTTAGGGTTTCCCATGCTGGACAGGTCGAAGGGTAGAGACGAGACGAAGAGCGATCCACTGGTCCTCCAGGTTGGGGGTTGAGCACAGGACTAACAACCCCGCCTCGTAAAACCAATATGTTACGGAAACAACAACTGAAGGAATCAACGCTACTGGGCTAGGAGTGCAGGACCTTCGTTGTTGCCCAGCATGCCAGGAGGCATAATGGGCAGTAAGTATGTACGAGGGTGAATAAAGGCAAACACTATTGTGAAGGTTTTAAAATATATATATCAATTCATAACAGTTATCTGCCAACAAGAAATAAAAACTCCATGGGGGTAATGAATGGCTATTGTTAACGACATAACCTAGGGACTGTACTGGAATAAAAATTGTCTTACATTTCTGTCAAGAAGATTACATAGAACAGAACTGCACATGAATAGGCCCTCCAACCGACTGTTTTTTGTCTTTGGCAGAGCTGTTGCCAAAGTTGTGTTGCATCCCGATAAGATTCTTTCTCTGGCGATCAGTCTGAAGAATGGTCCCGACCTGAAACATCACCTATCCATGTTCTCCAGAGATGCTGTGTGACCTGCGGTAACTCCAGACTTTGTTCTTTTTTTGTAAACCACATTCTTCATTTTTTGCATCTACATTTTGTTATAACACCTGGTTACAGATTAAGGAGTTTGATTAAAAGCATTCTCACACTCAAAGCTCCACATGCTCTCTATAGCACGATAGCAGGCCATTCAGCCCGATTTTTTCCCATACTGACCAAGATGTCCCATTCGCCTGCGTTGTACCATATATCTCTAAATTGCCAATCCATGTACCCGTCGGTCTTTTAAATACTGTTACTGCACCTGCCTCAGCTACCTCTTCTGGCAGCTCATTCTAAATACCCACCACCCACTGTGGAGAAAGATGCTCTCAGATTTCTAGCAAATGTTTTCCCTCGTACCGTAAACCTCCGTACTCTGGTTCTTGATTCCCCTCCCCTGGCTAAAAGACTGTGTCATTGATCACCAACTCACCCTATCCCTCTCATGAGTTTAAGACCTCTACAAGATCGCCAGCTATTCCTCCTGCGCTCTAAGGAATAAAGTCCCTGCCTACTCAACCTTCCGCTTCACCTCAGGCCCTTGAGCCCCAGCAAAGTCCTCACAAACTTTCTCTGCACTCTTGCCAGCTTCAGTCCGATGAAACGTAGGAAAGATCTTCGCAGTAAGTGAAAATTGGGAAAAGAAACTGCAGATGCTGGAAACATTATAAACACAGACATAGAAAATAGGTGCAGGAGTAGGCCATTCAACCCTTCGAGCCTGCACCGCCATTCAATATGATCATGGCTGATCATCCAGCTCAGTAACCTGTACCTGCCTTCTCTCCATACCCCCTGATCCCTTTAGCCACAAGGGCCGCATCTAACTCCCTCTTAAATATAGCCAATGAACTGGCCTCAACTACCTTCTGGGCAGAGAATTCCACAGACTCACCACTCTGTGTGAAGAAATGTTTTCTCATCTCGGTCCTAAAAGACTTCCCCCTTATCCTTAAGCTGTGACCCCTGGTTCTGGAATGAATTCTAAAAATGCTGGTAAAACTCAACAGGTCAAGAAGCCTGTGTGGAAAGAGATATGGTCAATGTTTTGGGACTGAGACAGGTTAAGATGTTACTGAGGTGTGAGCTGCTGGGCTAAAGCAATGTTAATCATTCCAGCTTATTCCAGTTGTCGATTGATGAAACAGATCTAGAATCAGTGTTCCAGTGAGGAATTGTGACCACCAGACAGTTTAGTTTCCAGATGCAACATGGGAAACTGGCCCTTCGGCCCACCAAGTCCATGCCGTCCATTGATCACCCATTCACACCAGTTCTATGTTTTCCTGCTTTCTCCTCCATTTCCCACACACCAGTGGCAAGTTGCAGAGGCCAATTAACCCACAAACCCGCACGTCTTTGGGATGAGGAAGGAAAACGGAGCACCCGGAGGAAACCTACATGGTCACAGGGAGAACATGCCGAGACTGCCGAGGCTCCACAGAAACCATGATAATGGAAGCACTTCTGAGCAAGGTTTTGCAGTGATTCACAGCGGCTGCTGCCTGCTATTACACTGCCCTACATAATGTTTGGGACAAAGACACATCATGTATTTGTTTTTCCTCTGTATTCCACAATTTGAGATTTGTAATAGAAAAAAATCACGTGTGGTTAAAGTGCATATTGTCAGATTTTAATAAAGGTAATTTTTATACATTTTGGCTTCATCATGCAGAAATTACAGCAGTGTTTATACATAATCCCCCAATTTCAGGGCACAGTAATGTTTGGAACACAGCAATGTCATGTAAATTAAAGTAGTCATGTTTAGTATTTTGTTGCATATCCTTTGCATGTAAAAGCTGCCTGAAGTCTGCGATTCATGGACATCACCAGTTGCTGGGTGTCTTGTCTGGTGATGCTCTGCCAGGCCTGTATTGCAGCCATCTTTAGCTTATGTTTGTTTTTGGGGCTAGTCCCCTTCAGTTTTCTCTTCAGCATATAAAAGGCATGCTCAATTGGGTTCATATCGGGTGATTGATTTGGCCACTCAAGAATTGACCATTTTTTAGCTCTGAAAAACTCATTTGTTGCTTTAGCAGTATGTTTGGGATCATTGTCTTGCTGTAGAATGAACCACCGGCCAATGAGTTTTGAGGCATTCGTTTGAACTTGAGCAGATAGGATGTGTCTATACACTTCAGAGCTCATTATGCTACTACCATCAACAGTTGTATCATCAATGAAGTTAAGTAAGCCAGTACCTTCAGCAGCCATACATGCCCAGGCCATAACACCCCCACCACCGTGTTTCACTGATGAGATGGTATGCTTTGGATCTTGGGCAGTTCCTTCTCTCCTCCATACTTTGCTCTTGCCATCACTCTGATATAAGTTAATCTTCGTCTCATCTGTCCACAAGACCTTTTTCCATGACTGTGGTTGCTCTTTTAAGTACTTCTCGTCAAACTGTAACCTGGCCATATTTTTCTATTACAAATCTCAAATTGTGGAGTACAGAGGCAAATGAATAATGGAGGGCACTGTAGATGTTGACTTTCAGTCTTTGAATTTTCCTTCCCCTAGGAAACCTCAGCAGAAATCAATTGTGCCAGTAGGTAAATGCACATTTCTAAAATTTTAGCAGTTTAGATTTTATAAAAGACGGATTATTTGTGCGGGAACTTTCTATGTTGGTGCCGTCTGAGTGACGCAGCAGGAAATAGCCAGCAAACTGATGCCCTGGCTGAAAGACAGATTCAGACAAACAAGCAACAGACTCCTGTTGTGGGCCCATACGCACAACTACAATGTGTTACTTTTCTAAACCCCACTAATAGGCAGACTGAGCAATCTTAGATTCCTCTGGTATCATGGTCAGATGATTGACATAACATCTAAGCATGGGGATTGTCAATGCTAGTGTCATTATTCAAGGGTGATAACTGTCAGAGACACTTCTTATGCTTGTTAATTTGTTAGTTATCTTGTGTGTAACAGCTCATTCACCAATTGGGATTCCCATGAACAATGAACCAGTTGTGCGCTTCGTGGCTACTTACATTACATCTTGTAAAATGTCTTCATATTTAAGTTTAGGTCACATGCCCCTGTCTGTGTCAATGGTGTTGCAGAGGAGATGGTCGAGAGGTTCATGATTCTAAGTGTAAACACTTAGAACAGCTCCATCCAAGACTGCAAGAAATTGCAGAGAATTGTGGACGCAGCCCAGACCATCACACTAACCAACCTCCCTTCCATTGACTCCATCTACACTTCACGCTGCCTCGGCAAGGCCACCAGCATAATCAAGGACGAGTCTCACCGCGATCACTCACTCTTCTCCCCTCTCCCTTGAGGCAAGAAGTACAGAAGTGAGAAACGCACACCTCCAGCTTCAGGGACAGTTTCTTCCCAGATGTTATCAGGCAAATAAACCAACTAGAGAGCAGACCAGATCTACTATCTACCTGATTGAAGATCCTTGGACTAGCTTTAATTGGACTTTACTGGACATTATCTTGCACTAAATGTTATTCCTTTTATCCTGTGGATGTGGATGGCTTGATTGTAATCATGTATAGACTTTCCGCGATTGGTTAGCATGCAACAAAAAGTTTTCACTTCTTCTTCTTGCGTTTGAGGCAGCAGAAATTATGTAACGCCCTCCAGGTGCTGTAGCCAGTGCAATGTGCTGTTGTTGAGAGCCGTGAGGTCTACCCCTCCACCAGGGGGACGGAGGACAGTGCAGTCGGACATGCCGTGCCACGCTGTTTGTTGGTCTGCTCCACACACGCAGGCTGCTGATGGACGCAACCCCCAACGATGCACGTTGGCGTTGAATCGGCCGACCCCTGTGCGGAGCCGGTTCAGGGCGACCCACTCTTTGCGGGGCATGTCCGAGCCGGGTGGGGCTGTGGTGTTCGGTGCGACAGTGAATTGAGGAGGTCGTGATGTCTGTTCCCAGCTGGTTCTCCATGCTCCTAGTATGTTGAAACCGGAGCCATAGAGGGTCGCTGCATGATGGGAGAAAGGGTGACGAGATGACAGGCGTTGAGGTTCCAGTTGCTGTGAATCCTGGGCGAGGTGGTGTAAAGGATGTTTGGCGTCCGATGGGGCCTTGCACACCACCCTATGAGTGAAGAACTCTCTGCGAAGCTTGGCGGGTGCGATACCTGCGAGCACCGGCAGGAGATCCGTCGGAGTAGGGCGTAGGCAGTCAGTGATGATCCCATGGTGTCGTTGAGGGTGGCGTCTAGCTTGCTGGTACGAGCGCTGCGGCACCATGCTGGGGCGGCGTACTCAGCGGCGCTGTACACGAGTGCAAGAGCACTGGTTCGGAGAGTAGATGTCCTGGCGCCCCATGACGATCCGGCCAAGCAATGCAGGAGGTTGTTCCGTGCCGAGACTTTAGCACGGAGAGCTTCCAGGTGTTGCTTGTAGGTCAGCTGCCAATCTAGTTTCACCCCGAGGTATGTAGGAAATGGGTTGTAGGGTAGGGGTGACCCATTGAGGGTGACGGTTAGCTGGCGTTGAGCTTCCTTGTTGTTCAGGTGAAAGGCCATTGTGGTGGTTTTTGCCACACTCAGTTTTAGTCTCTATATCTTAAGGTAGCCCGCGACAAGTTCCATATCGGTTGAGAGCACATCCTCAACATTTGATCAACTCCTGTCCGAGTCCAAGTTTTCACTGTGCCCTAGTGCACGTAGCATTAAACTAAACTATACTAAAACAACACTAAATATCACCAACAATTTGTCCAATGTCTCAATTTCCTCAGAAGGCTAAGGAAATTCAGCATGTGTCCAACAACTCTTACCAATTTCTACAATAACAAGCATCCTATCCAGATTTAAGACTGCATGATTTGGCAACAGCTCTGCCCAAAACCACTAGATATTGCAGAAAATTTTGAATGCAGCCCAGTCTATCGCACAACCCAGTCTCCACCTCATCCAATCTATCTACACTTCACGTTGCTGCCTTGGAAAGATGGCCGACATAATCAAGGACCACTCACACCCTGGTCATTCCCTCTTACTTCCTCTCCCGTTGAACAGAAGATACAAAAGCCAGACCATACTCCAGATTCAAGAACAGCTTCCCTGCAGTTATCAGACTTTTGGACACACTTCTCGTATACTAGGGATGAGTTCCCAATCTTACCATCTACATCGTTGTGGACATTGCACTTATTTTCTCTTCACTTTCTCTGTATTCTGCGCACAATTTATTTTCTCTTTTGCACTACCTGGTGTACTCACATTAGTATGATCTGAGCAAAACACAAAGTGGTGGAGTAACGCAGCAAGTCAGGCAGCATTCATGGTGAGAATGGATAGGTTTAGGTTTATGATTGTCACGTGTATTGAGGTACAATGAAAAGCTCTGTTTTGGCATGCTACCGAAATAGATCAGATAATACTAGGCATAAATACTATCTTTAAAATCAAGTACGATGCAGCAAAGGGGAAGATTCAAAGAGCAGAATATAGTTAACATATAGTGATAGATTTACAGGGAGGAAAAAGATTTAAAAGAGTAGAGTGATTGTATTGGATGATAGTGGATCGTTCTCTGGGAAGAATAAGCACAGAGTCACTCTGACACAATCCTTGAGTAAATACAGCATTTGGAGTCAGGACCCTTCTTATCAGGCTTGGTTTGATTTCCGTAGATAGCACGCAAAACAAAGATTTTCACTGTACACGTGACAATGATAAACCAATACTAATGCCAATGTTGTTTTTGGGCAGCAAGAAGATTTCATGTACCAACCCTATCAAATCCTTTTAACTTTTTAAATCAGCTTGATCACATCACTCCCATAAGCGAGTTTGGTATCTTCATCGCACATGCGCAGGTCATAGGTCACAAGAGCTAAACATTCTCGCTGGCTGATAACAGTGGGGAAGAAACGGCTCTTGAATCTGGTGATAAGTGATTGCAAGCTTTTGTATCTTGTGCCCAAATAGGAAAAAAGCTGATGAGGAAAGAGTGTGATTGTTGCCCTTGTTTTCCAGGCGCCGCGGTGGGGAAGAGGGAGTCCGCTGGAGTTTTAGCCTGGCCTGTCCACCGTCCCGGGCAATGGGGAAAAAGCCACACGGTTGGATGGTGTGCGGTTGGACTTTCGCCCAGCTGCCGGGCCACCTGCGCATGCATACGGTCGAGCTGTTATTCAGAAGTAAGGTGTGCGGAAAAGGCTTCAGACACTCCTCGAATTTGGCGAGGCACCGACACAGGCACACTGGCGACCGGGCCTTCCAATGCAAGGCATGCAGCCTCAGCGCTGCTGCTACACTGGCGCCTGCACACCGGCGAGCAAGAATTCCGCTGCAGGCTCTGCGGCGAGTTATTCCCCGTGCGGCCGCAGTTGGCGCAACACCGTCGCATCCACCGGCGGCCGGGTATTTGCAATTGAAGGCAAATGTGCCAAACACCTTTTTGACCACCCTATCTACCCTATCTGTGACCACCTTCAAGGAACCATGCACCTGCACTCCGAGATACTTCTGCACAATAACTGTGTCGGCCCTGCCCATGTTAGACTTCCCTAAATGCAACACCTCACATTTCTCCGATCGATCAAGAACCTGCTGCAGTCTTTCACAACCATCTTCACTATCTGCAAAACCACCCACTTTTGTTTCATCTGCAAATTTCAGTAAAAGAGTAAAGCTCATTTCCACTTTTTCGAAGGGCCAAATGGCCTCCTCCTGCACCTATTTTCTATGTTTCTATGTTTCTGTGTAATCATCCTTATTTTCCGTTTTCTTGTGTTGTCAGTCGGTCAACCTTGAAGTAGGGTCCCGACCCAAAATATCACCTATCCATGTTCTCCAGAGATGCTACCTGACCCACTGAGTTACTCCAGCACCTTGTGTCCTTTTGTGTAAACCAGGGTCAACGGTTTTTTGTTTCTACAAAATCCTTTGGATTCCTGGTGGTGTGGCATCATGCCTGGTCGATGTTTCTGGTTAGACCTTGCATCAGTAGTTTGGCGTTCGGTTGGTATCTTGTGATCTCTATGGTTTTATTCATAAGTGGAGATAAACGAGCATGGAAATGATCCTAATAAAGAATGTGGGAATGACTGTGTAAAGGGCTTAGAGGTGGAAGAATTTGTGAAATGTACAGTGAGAGCTTTTTGATGGCAAGCAGCCGAATGCAAGGATAGAAACACGGGACGTGGGGTATAAACAATGAAAACCGTATGCAATGGTCAGAGTGAAGCAATCTGACACTCAATGCAACTGATCAAAGCTTGGCAGTGCCAGCACATTTAATCACGAAGGATAAATGACAATTAAACAAATTGCCGATGTAGGATGCAAAGCATACATACTGTATCACACACGATATCTGCCGAAGACCACGCTGAAACAATATTTTAGTTTGTTTTTAGAGATACAGCAAGGAAACAGGCCCTTCGGACCACCGAGTTCATGCCTACCAACGATCACCCGTACTATAGTTCTATCCCACACACAATGGGCAATTTTATAGAAGCCAATTAACCTACAAACCTGCACGTCTTTGTAACGTGGGAAGAAACCGGAGCACCCAGAGAAAACCCACACGGTCACGGGGGAACGCACAGACACTGAACGGACAGCACCCATAGTCAGAATCGAACCTGGATCTCTAGTGTTGTAAGGCAGCAGCTCGACCACTGTGCCACTGAACCACCCAAGAAGAACATTCTAGGTCCAGGGCAGCACAGTAGCACAGCTGGTGGAGCTGCTGCCTCACAGCTCCAGCGACCCAGGTTCAATACTGACCTCAGGTGCTGTCTGCAAGGTGTTTACATGTTCTCTCACCGACTGCATGGGTTTCCCTCAAGTGCTCCGGTTTCCTCCCGCGACCCATAGATGTGCTGGTTAATACGTTTACTGGACACTGTAAGCTGCACCTAATGTGAAGGTGAGAAGTAGCATTTGAAGAGAAATGATGGGACTTTGGGGAAATAAAGTGGGGTTAATACCAGTACATGCCTGTGAGACAGCAAGTCCACCACTGTGCCACTCTGCCGCTCCTTAGTTAGACACACTGAGTGGATGATTAATTACAACTTCCTAGTGAGATCCACACTATCATAAAAACCGAAAATTAGGATAATTAAAAATGGAAATTCATTTTGCTTATTTAGTGAGATGCACGAAGTTTCAATACTTGTTGAAGTAGAGGGAGTGCAGGAGGACAGGAAGGGCAGTATTCAGCCGGTTTCATTCACTCCATTAAACAGCAGAGGGCACCTGATGCAGCAAAGAATGTGGGGCCAGGCACATCCTCCCTGTGCCGCTGAAGATTGTGCTCCAGTACTGCTGGCAGCACAGGAAGGTACAGCCGAGTCTGCACGGCACAATGCAGGAACATCGTGGACTCCTCTCCCCTCCCCAACTGTATGCAATGGCAACAACGCACAATAAAGTTGACACCATCCACAGGAGCAACTAATTTGTCGATTGGCTTTCAATCCACCATTGTGAATGATCACACCTGTCACCGCTGGTGTACCAAGGCTTCAGTCAGTGCCTCCTTAAAACCTACTGCAACCTACTGCCTCTTCAGCTGCATCTCCCAAAGCCACCCCACCAACTATCTGGAAGGGCAGCAGGAGCCTGGGGACACTCACACTTGCATGTTCCTCTTCACGACGTGCAACAGCCTGACTTGGGGAACTTAATGCTCTTTGTCTATGCTCCATCGGACAAAATCCTGGAACCCTTTATTGCCCGCACTGTGGGAGCACCTTTTACACATGACTTTACCAATGCTAGATGGCAACTTGCTGCAACTCTGAACTGTAAGGCGGGCTATGCATTCCATTCCGGACCTGCCTGCAATCCACACATCAGGGAATTTAAAATTGAACATAGAACAGTACAGCATAAAAACAGGCCCTTCAGTCCATAATAATAATAATAATAATAATAATATATTCCTTTTTTTGTCCCACACCGGGGAAATTTGCAGTGTTACAGCAGCAAAGTGGATAGCAAGAGACATTCATTATAAATAAAAATAAAGATAAAGATAATTGTCATCATTTACTATGTTTTTTTTACTGTTATTGTTAACTGGTCTGTTGACTGGTCTGCTGGGAGCAGTGCTGATTGTGCAGTCTCACAGCAGCGGGAAGGAAGGACCTCCTATATCTCTCCTTCACGCACTTGGGGTGAAGGAGTCTGTCACTGAAGGAGCTACTCAGTGCAGTGACAGTGTCCTGCATGGGGTGGGAGTCGTTGTCCAGCTGCGATGTTATCTTTGCCATCATCCCCCTCTCTTCCACCACCTGCACTGAGTCGAGGGGGCAACCCAGGACAGAGCTGGCCTTCCTGATCAGCTTATCAAGTCTCTTCCCCTCCGCTGCTGAGATGCTGCTGCTCCAGCAGACCACTCTACCAATTACCATAGAAGATGGCTGATGCCACCACAATGTTGTAGAAGGTCCTTAGGAGTGCCCCCTGTACTCCAAAGGATCCGAGTCTCCTCAACAGGTAAAGTCTGCTCTGGCCCTTTTTGTACAGTGCATTGGTATTTTCAGTCCAGTCAAGTTTATTGTTAAGGTAAACACCCAGGAACTTATAAGGTACCATAAGTTCATTTTGATAAGTGATAGCACAAGAATTAGGCCATTCGGCCCGTCTACCGTACTCCGTCATTCAATCATGGCTGATCTATCTTTCCCTCCTAACCCCATTCTCCTGCCTCCTCCCCATAACCCCTGACACCCGCACAATGACACCCATTCAGCCCACAATGTCTGTGCCGAACATGATGCCAAGACCAACTCCTATCTGCCTGCCTATAATTCATATCCCCCCATTCTCTACATATCCATGTCTTCATCCATAAATCTCTTAAAATGCCACCATTGTATCTGTATCCACCATTACACCGGCTGTAAAGATTTAACCCCGCACATCTGCTTTGACTTTGACATGCTAAGCTTAAAGCTATGTCCATTAGTATTTGATATTTTCATTCTGGGAAAATGGTTCTGATTGTATACCCTGTCCATGTCTCTCATCATTTTATATACTTCTATCAGGTCTCCCTTCAACCTCCGGCATCACAGTGAAAGCAGTCCAGGTCTATCCAACCTCTGTAGCTAATATCCTCCAATCCAGGCTTCATTCTGATAAAGTTCCTCCGCACCCTTTCCACACCCTGCACATCCTTCCTGTAATGGGACAACCAGAGAGGCACGCAATGCTCCACATGCAGCTTATTCAAGGTCCTATAAATCCATAAATGACCGCATGACTTTTATACTCAATGCCCTTATCTATGAATACATGCATACCACATGCTTTCTATACCACTCCATCGACTTGTGTTGCCACTTGGAAGGAGTTATGGACTTTAACCCCAAGATCCCTATCTACGTCAACGCTGCAAAGGCTCTTGTCAATAACTGTATATTAAAATTATATTAATTATATTAATATAATACAAATTAAAATAAATATTGTGATGTTTAAGCAACTTCTTGTGATTTGGTTGCAACTTTACTCCTCGGTTCTGTCCCACATTTTGGTGTCTTCATGGATTGGTGCAATAGGAGTTCCGAGATTCCTTAAATTGTAACTGATAGATGTTTTAACACAACTACATCATTCCTCTCCAATATTGTACTAGTTTATTTTATCGGATCCCCTCCCCATTTTCTTTTACTGATTTAGCTCTTTAGCATAGCTGGAATATAGGACCCTGACTCTCTACCACATAATACTGAGGTCTCTACCAAATAAGAACTTACTGATTGTGGTTCCATTTTGCTGACTGAAGACATCCTGAACTAAATGGCCATCGAAAGGCAGACGGGCTTTGTGGGCGGCACAGTGGTGTAGCGATAGAGTTGCTGCCTTACAGCGCCAGAGACCCTGACTATGGGTGCTTGTCTCTACAGAGTTTGTACATTATCCCCGTAACCTGTGTGGGTTTTCTCTGAGATCTTCGGTTTCTTCCCACACTCCAAAGACGTCCAGGTTTGTAGGTTAATTGGCTTTGTAGAAATGTAAATTGTCCCTAGTCTGTGTGGGATAGTATTAGTGTGTGGGGATTGCTGGTCGGCACAGACTCGATGGGCTGAAGGGCTTGTTTCCACGCTGTATCTATATCTCTAAACTAAAACTAAATTCCGAGCAAATTCTGGATCCATTAGTTCCCTTTAATTCTGAACTAAGTTTTCGACCTTTACAAATGAATTTGCTATGCCACATTTATTTCAGTGCATACACTTTTAATCCTCTCAGTCTGATTAGATTCACCCTCGTCTGATTTCTCCTTTAATTCTGCGAGTCAATACATTTAATTTCAAAGGCACCAGAAACTCTTAAATCAGGTTCTGCTGCTGGTGAAATTTGTTATGACAGAACTGTAACTCACTCCTAACAATGTGGTGCTGCTACATTCAGGCATAACAGGGTATTACAAACAAATTTAATGGCTGGAGATTTAATTTACGAAACAGCTTCATTGTTTTGGCCCAGTCATACAGCATGGAAACAGGCCCTTCGGCCCAACTTGCCCACACCGACCAACATGTCCCAACTACACTAGTCCCACTTGTATGCGTTTGGCCCATATCCCTTTAAACCTGTCCTATCCATGTACCTGTCTAATTGCTTCTTAAACGTTATGATAGTTCCTGCCGCAACTACCTCCTTCGACAGCTCATTCCATACATCTCTTTGAGTGAAAAAGCTACTCCTCAGATTCTTCTCAAATCTTTCCCCCACCTTAAACCTATGTTTTTTTCACACAGAGAGTGATGAATCTGTGGAATTCTATGCCACAGAGGGTAGTTGAGGCCAGTTCATTGGCTATATTTAAGAGGGAGTTAGATGTGGCCCTTGTGGCTAAAGGGATCAGGGGGTATGGAGAGAAGGCAGGTACAGCATACTGAGTTGGATGATCAGCCATGATCATATTGAATGGCGGTGCAGGCTCGAAGGACCGAATGGCCTACTCCTGCACCTATTTTCTATGTTTCTATGTTTCTATGTTTCTATGCCCTCTGGTTCTCGATTCCCCTACTCTGGGCAAGAGACCCGACCTACTCACGTCTACCAGACCCACTCCTACCCAGGTCTACCCGATCTTCTCCTCTCATGATTTTAAACACCTCTATAAGATCACCCGTCATCCTCCAGTGCTCCAGCGAATAGTTTTGTGCTATTTAGCAAATGTTTGTGCTTGCTATTCAACATCTCTGCAGCTTCCCACAGACTGGCCTCTGGTGTAGTAAGGTAATGTGATTGAAATCAGGAACCTATTACAACAATGGTTCAATGGTTCAATGGTGCCTTATAGCCACATGTGCAGAGTGCAAATGCACAGTGGAATTCTTTTCATACTGTTCTTTGAATAAAGATTCGACCCAAATCCTTTTGGATATTGTAACGATTACATTTTCAACCTTGCATCTCCTCACTGATGGAAACACCATTAGTGGGTCCTCTTTTATCCATTTCTCTCTGCCAGTATGCAGTACTTTACAGTCACCAGGTAGCCAGGAGTGGTCCTGTTAGACTTTAGGCTTGAGAGATACAGCAGGGAAACAAGCCCTTCGGCCCACCAATTCCATGCCAACCAGCGGTCACCCCATACGCTAGCACTATCCTGCACACTAGGGACAGTTTACAATTTTACCAAAGCCAATTAATCTACACATCGTTGGAGGAAACCGGAATCTCCATTGAATACCCGCGTGGTCACAGGGAGAACATACAAACTCTGTACAGACAGCGCCCGGAGTCAGGACCTTACTGGCACAGTAAGGCAGCAACTCTACTGCTGCGCCACCGTGCGCGCAGAGCCGCACTTAGCCACCTGTTGTTGAACGGGTGAAAGAGGTACAATGTTGGGGAGGTCCAGATTAACTTCACTGGTGAGGAGCAGGTGAAGACCCACTAAGCTGCTACCCGACTTGTCAGGATAATGGCTGACCTTCTACCTCAGTGTCATTTCCCAGCAGATTCTCCTATTCCTTGACTTGCTTAATGTGCACAAATCAACTTCTGTTGCGTCTACACCTTCACACCCTCTGGATAGTGACTTCCAAAGATCCACCACCCTCGGAGTAAAGAGATTTCTCCTCCACTCATTCCCTACTTCTGAAATATACTGCTGGTCTGAGATTGTCCAGAGGAACTCCCAACATTTAACCTGTCAAGTCCTGTCGGAATATTGTAAGCTTTGATGCTATCTGCTCCGAGTCTTCTACGCTCTGAAGAATAAATTCCTCAATCTATCCTCCTATAACAAACTCACCATCCCAAGAAGCAGTCCAATGATTCATCCCCCCTCTCCCTCTGTGATAAATACATGGCTTCCTGGGCAAGAAGGTGTAGTCTCACTAAGGCTCCATAAAATGATAATGAAATGTCCTTATGTGTAGAAAGGAAGTGCAGATGCTGGTTTACACTGAATATAGACACAAATTACTGAAGTAACTCAGTCGATGAGGCAGCATCTTTGGAGAAAAGGAATAAGTAACGATTCGGTTCAAGATCCTTCTTTAGACTTCTGTATTCTCAAATCCTCCTGTGAATCGGGCATCACTTAACTCTTTGTAGCCCGCAACAACAGCATGTTAAACGTCAGTGACGTGTACAAACACACCAAGTCTCTATAAAATCAGCTCAGTCACGCACTTTAGACTTTATACTTTAGAGATAGAGCGCATCAACAGGCCCTTCGGCCCACCGAGTCCGCTTCGACCAGCGATTACCCAGTACACCAACACTATCCTCAACTTCATCCTCAACATTGATGGTCTCCCAGTATCCACCTCACCTCACATCCGGAATCTTGGAATCATCCTTGATCAAACCCTCTCCTTCGACAAACACATCAAACACATCACAAAGACAGCCTTCTTCCACCTCAAAAACATTGCCCGTCTCCGTCCATCCCTCTCCTCCACAGCTGCAGAAACCCTCATCCACGCCTTCATCACCTCCCGTCTGGACTACTGCAACAGCCTCCTCTATGGCGCACCCTCAAAAATCATCAATAAACTTCAATATTCAAAACTCCGCTGCCCGTCTACTCACACACACCTCGATCCGTGACCATATCACCCCCATCCTTTATAAACTCCACTGGCTCCCCATCCCCCAGAGAATCCAGTACAAAATCCTCCTCATAACCTACAAAGCCCTCCATAACCTGGCCCCATCCTACCTGACCGACCTCCTCCACAGGCACATTCCCACCTGCACCCTCCGCTCTGCCGCTGCCAATCTCCTATCCCCCCACATCCGGACCAAACTCAGATCCTGGGGGGACAGGGCTTTCTCCATCGCTGCTCCCACCCTATGGAACTCACTACCCCAAACCGTTAGAGACTCCTCCACACTCACCACATTCAAAACATCGCTGAAGTCTCACCTGTTCAGTACTGCCTTCAACCACTGAAGGTCACCTCACCTTCTGTCTCCTTTCTCTGTTCATTTATTTATTTACTTATTTATCTATTTATTCATTTCCCTATGTTCTCAAAATCTCTGTAAAGCGTCTTTGAGTATATGAAAAGCGCTATATAAATAAAATGCATTATTATTATTATTATTATCCCATACACCAGGGACAATTAACATTTTTTACTGAAGCCAATTAACGTACAAATCTGTACGTCTTCGGAGTGTGTGAGGAAACCGGAGCATCTGGAGCAAACCCACACGGTCACAGGGAGAAGGTACAAACTTTGTACAGCCCCCAAAGTCAGGATCGAACCTGGGTCTCTGGCGCTGTGAGGCAGCAACTCTACCGCTGTGCCACCGTGCCGCCCTTTAACAAATAATGTACTTTTCTGTTCTGTGCACCAGAATGGATGACTTTCATTTTTTCTCATCTCTGCTTAGCGAGCGTTTTTTTTTAATGCCGTATATTTGTGGAGAAAAAAAATCGACTCATTCATTTGATGGATGTGAATGTCAAGCAAAGAGTTAGCTAGTGGCATGATGCCCCATATGTATGTGTGACTTGTATCTTGCTGATAAGGACTATGTTTGATTGCCCTCGCACATTGCCATTGCACATGATAGAACGTGTTATAAACATTTTATGAAAAGCTCCATTATAAAATACAGCACAAACAGCCACATGACCTGCCTTATTTTCAAAGTTTCAAACTGTGTCAAAGGTAAACATTTTTTTGCAGATGTTTAGAAATAAGTAGAACTGTGTTTATCTTTCACGGTACACCGTTCAGGAATAAGGCCGATAATGACTTTCAATGAACAGAATTGTTCCTGAATTTTCCTTACTCTATTATACTCTAAATTTTGATGGTGCTCCGAACAGTAAAAGCATTGTTAGCCAGCCTAGGGTTTCATTTGGTGAATATGTAACCGTAATAATCGTTGTTTGGTGATTCCCGAGAGGCACAGCCAAGAGAAATCTGATGCATATCTATTTGTGATCACAAAATATATTAATAAATACCTTGCTGTAAAAAGAAACTGCAGATGGTGGTTAATACCAAAGGTAGACACAAAATGCTAGAGTAGCTCAGTGGGTCAGGCAGCAACTCTAAAGAAAATGTGTCGGCAATGTTTTGGGTTGGGAACCGGCTTCAAACACAAAACATCACCTATCCGTGTTTTCCAGAGATGCTGCCTGACCCGTTGAGTTACTGCAGCATTTTGTGTCTATCTTTAATAAACTTCTCGCTGCTTTCAGCATTTAATTCATTTATTTAATTTCATAAATTTAAATTCCCTATTTGCTTTTGATGAGTACCAAGTTTCACATTTCCAGATGAGTATTGCAGGCCCTGTACTGCCTCGATATTTAGGTGGCGCAGCGATAGAGTTGCTGTCTTACAGTGCCGGAGACTGAGTTTGATCCTGACTACGGGTGCTTGCCTGGAGTTTGTACGTTTTCCCCGTGACCACGTGGGTTTTCTCCGGGTGCTCCAGTTTCCTCCCACACTCCAAAGACGTGCAGGTTTGTAGGTTAATTGGCTTTGGTAAAATTGAAAATTGTCCCTAGCTGGCAGGATAGTGCTAGTGCATGGCGTGAACACTGGTCGGCACGGACTCGATGGGCTGAAGGGCCAATTTCCACACCGCATCTCCAAAATCTAAAGTAAAGTCTAAAGCCTGTGGATAGGTGACCTGTGACACAGTACTATAACTATTGTGTTCCTCACTCTGCCGTTGCTGTACTTTGAGCTACACTCTCCGAGGAGCAGCGTTTTAGGTGTGGGTACCTTACTTGCCACCACTCCATCCCCCGTCTATAAACTCAGAGCCATCTTGTAGTTAGTGATTGTATTGCGCAGTGCTGGCTGAGACCTGATGGTCAGATGGGAAACACAAATGTTCAGCCACCACTACTGACTTATGTGGAGCCACAGTGAAGCTGAGATTTACTGTGTGGCAGATGTTGGTCCTTCTGGCTATGTGCTCCACACTCTACATGGAGTCAATGTAGCAACAGACCCAGGTCTTGGGATTCCCCACCATTACCTGAGCGAGTTGCCACTGAAGACTCACACCAGGTTAGACCTGCCTTACAATCCCCAATTGATTAAGACTATTGAATAGAGAAAAGACGTGGAAACATGGCAACAGGCCCTTCGGCCCACCGAGTCCACGCCGACCATCGATCACCTATTCACACTCTGGTTCTGTGTTATCCCATTTTCGCATCCACTCCCTACACACTCGGGGCAATTCTCTGAGATAAGTTAAGTTACAAACCGGCATGTCTTTGGGAGATGTGAGGAAACCAGAGCAACCAGAGAAAACCTACGTGGTCACAGAGTGAATGTGCAAACTCCACACAGATGGCACTTGAGGTCAGGATGGAACCCGGGACTCTGGCACTGTGAGGCAGCATCTCTACCAGCTGCACCTACTTTTTAATGTCGTGATATATATTAACAACTTGGATGTGAGTGCTGTTTGTGGAATGTTAGTGAGTCTGAGACTGATACAAAAGTCGGTGGTGTTTGCTAGGAATTACTCCGGGCATAAAATGATGCGGATAAAGCAACCATTAATTTAAAAGAAACCCTATCGTCAGAATATCTGTTCCAATGTACATTGAAAGCAGTAATCACTTTGAAATGAAAAGGGCAACTTTGCAAGCTGACAAGCTGTCTACTCACATGACCATGGCTCATTCTTGTATGTACCAAATGAATGTAAGGCAATGGGGTCCTTCATGCTTACAATGAGACAATTAGTTGGCCTACATCAAACCAGATATCTTCAGCTTAAGTTATTCCACACCATGTGATGAGATGAAGGAAGCTTCTAGACCAAACATGCCCATAGGCACATTCCATAGGTCTATCAATAATTGGCGTATTTGTGTACTCAAGATAATCAGCTCACAGATACTAATGTGTAGAAAGGAACTGCAGTTGCTGGTTTACAGTGAAGATGGACACAAAATCCTTTTTTCCAGAGATGCTGCCTGACCCGCTGAGTTACTCCGGCATTTTGTGTTTCACACACTAAAATTGGGGCTCTGGGTTCTCAGTCCTCAGAAGCTTTTCGGCTATTCATAAGAATTGCTGTGTCGATGGTAAAGGTGTTTAAATAATCAGAGATGTTCGGACAGCTACAATATGGACCCTGGTTCAATCCTGACCTCTTTTTTTTTTTTTTTTTTTTTTTTTTTTTTTTTCCAATTATTGTGGCCTTTATTGTGAAGACTAAATAATACTCTATCAACAGTGGCACAGCTGTTAAAGCTGCTATCTCACAGCACCAGAGACCCAGGCTCAACCCTGACCTTTTTTTTTTTTTTTTTTTTTTTTTTTAAATATATAAAAGTTTTATTCCAAAGAAAAACATACAAACATACTAAGCAAAATGTGATCAAACAAAAGCCGCCTGTATCGGCAGTTTACAAATTAAACAATTATCACATTAAATTCCCGCCATCTCTGTCAACAATACATTCAACCCCCCGCGGCGACCAGCGTTCCCGGAAGGCCTCCAGAGTCCCCGTGGACACCGCGTGTTCCCTCTCCAGGGACACGCGGGCACGGACGTAAGCCCGGAACAGGGGTAGGCAGCCAACTTCTGTGAGGCCGTCGACTGCCCGCTGCCTGGACCCGCGGATGGCCATCTTGGCCAGGCCCAGGAGCAGACCGACAGGGAGACCCCCTCCTCCCTCCTGACCCTCCCCCCTCTGTACCGGGTGCCCAAAAATTAAAAGCGTAGGGCTAAAATGGAGCCAGAACTTGAGGAGCAGCCCCTTCAGATACTGGAACAGGGGCTGTAACCTCACGCACTCTGTATACAAATGGTACACGGTCTCCTCCTCGCCGCAGAAGCGACAGGCGGCAGACGAGACCGTGAACCGGCTCAAGTACCTGTTACAGGCTATAGCCTTATGCAACACTCTCCACCCCAGGTCCCCGATGTAAAGCGGGAGGACCCCCTTATAGAGAGACCTCCACTGGGGACCGCTCCCGCCGTCAGGTGGTAACACGGACCGCCAGGGCGTGTCCGGACGGAAGACGAGAGCGAGGAAGTGGAGAGTGTGCAGGAGCAGCCTGTACAAAACGCGCCTCTCCGCGTCACGGAACGGCACGCTGGGCATCTGGGAAAGGCGGCTCATATTGTGTGGGGCCGGCTCTCGGGAAGGGACCCGTGCCGTGGGCCCAATGAGCAATTCCGACGGAGCGGGGGTAAGCCCAGTCGGAATCGCTCCACGCACACGCCTCTCCTCGACACCCACCGTGACAGGGTGAGGACCGGCCCCCCTCACAACCACAGCACCCCCCTCCCCCTGAGGAGCAGCGCCCTGGCTGAAGGTGACCAAATTCCTGGCTCTCAGGAGATCACGGTAAAAACCAGGCAACTCCCGCCTAGCGCGCTGACTCATGCCCGCTACCGGGAGCCGTGATCCCTCCTGGAGGCAGCGCCCCTGGCAGAAAAAGTACGTGGCCAGCGAGTGCCATCTGGGAGGGCACTCGGAGTACACGTACCTCCGCAAGGTCCTGAGTCGGAGGGCTGCCACCTGAGTGCGGACGCAGACCAGCGCCTGACCGCCCTCCTCCAACGGGAGACTCAGAACCCCAGCAGAGACCCAGTGGTTCCTCTCACCCCAGAAGAAGTTAACTAACCTCCTCTGTATCATGGCGATGAAACGAGAGGACGGGACCAGAGTGGCCAGCCGGTACCACAGCAGAGAGGCCACCAGCTGGTTTATGACCAAAGCCCTACCCCGATATGATAACACACCAAGGAGGCCTGACCAGCGCCCCACACGGGCGACCACCTTCGCCTCCAACTCCTGCCAATTCGCCTGCCAAGCCCCCTCAGTGGGACTCAGGTAGATCCCCAGATAGAGGAGGTGCGTGGTGCTCCACGCAAAAACTGCCATCTCCTCCGGCAGGGAGTCTACCTGCCACTGACCCACCAAGAGCCCAGCACACTTCCCCCAGTTGATCCTGGCGGAGGATGCGGCTGAGAACACCCGCTGGCACTCACGCATCCTCCGCAGGTCAACCGGGTCGGTGAACATTAGTAACACATCGTCGGCGTAGGCCGAGAGAACCACCTCCACCCCCGGCCCCGGCAAATCTAAACCTGCCAGCCGCCTCCGTAGGAGGCACAGGAATGGCTCCACACAGAGGGAATAAAGCTGGCTGGACATGGGGCATCCCTGACGAACCCCCCTTCCAAAGTGAATGGGAGCCAACAAAGAGCCATTGACCTTGACCAGGCACTCTGCGGCAGCGTATAGGAGCCGGACCCGGGCCACAAAATGGGGTCCGAATCCAAACGCCCGCAGAGTCCCGAGAAGGTAGTCGTGTCCCACCCGGTCAAACGCTTTCTCCTGGTCAAGGGAGAGAAAGGCAACGGACTGACCAGCCCTCTGGCACAGATGGATCAGGTCCCGGACCAGATGGATATTGTCCTGGATGGACCGGCCCGGGACTGTGTAGGACTGGTCAGGGTGGATCACATGGGACAGCATGGGCCCCAGGCGATTGGCCAATGCCCGTGCAAAGACTTTGTAACCCGTACTGAGAAGAGAGACCGGGCGCCAGTTCTTCAAGAGGCGGAGATCGCCCTTCTTGGGTAGCAGGACGACGACTGCCCTGCGCCATGAGAAGGGCATCTCCCCGGTCGCCAGGCTCTCCCCCAACACCTTCACATAGTCGCCCCCCAGGACACCCCAGAAGGCTCGAAGAAACTCCACAGTCAGCCCATCCAGCCCCGGAGACTTGCCCCTACTGAGCTGGTGCAGGGCACCAGTCAACTCCTCCAGAGTTAGGGGATCATCGAGGCGCTCAGCCACCTCCCTGCACACTACGGGTAAGCCCTCCCACAGCACCCCTTGTGCCTCCCCACTAGATGTTTCCTCGGAGAACAGAGTGTCATAGAACGACCAAACTGAGGCACCGATCCTCTCCGGATCCGTGATGGAGGAGCCATCGTCCGCAAGCAACTCGACAAACTGCCTGCGGGCACCTCGGCACTTTTCCAGGGAGAAGAAAAAGGGGGAGGCGCGGTCCAGATCGTGCAACATCTGGACTCGCGACCTCACATACGCGCCCCGGGACCTCCTCAGCTGCAAGTCCCTCAGTGCCCCTTTCTTCTCCTGGTACTCCTCCCACTCACACGATTCCCCCTCCGTCTGACCCAGGCGAGACTCTGAGTCGAGCAACTCTCTCTCAAGCCGTCCGATCTCGGAGTCCCGCCCCTTGGTCGACCCCCTCGTGTAGTCCTGGCAAAACAGACGGACGTAAGCCTTCCCTACATCCCACCACTGCCTTAGGGAAGGGAAACGCCCCTGCCTTTCCCTCCACTCCGCCCAGAACTGCTTGAATGAGTCCCGGAACCGGCGCTCCTCCAGCAGCCGGTTGTTGAAGTGCCAGTACGCGGACCCTGCCCTTGTGCGCGTCGGGATAAAGTCCACTCGCACCAGGCAGTGGTCCGAGCACGGCTCCAACCGCATGGAGGCTGCCGAGACACAGGACACATAAGCCTTAGACACATATACACGGTCAATACGGGAACCACCCCCCTTAAACCTGTATGAGAAGGCGCCGGAGTTGGGATGGAAATTCCTCCAAGCATCTACTAGCTCAAAAGAATCCACCAACTCCCTTAATGTCTTGACCGCTGCCGGATCGCGCTGAATGCCAGAGCGATCTCTCGCCTCAAGGGTACAATTAAAATCACCCCCCAGGAAAACACACTCCCCCCGATCGATGGTGTTCAACAGCGCGGTCACTTCTTGTGTTAACCGCGTCTGCATAGCACCGCTCTTGGGGGCGTACACATTAATAAAATGTAATGGCACGCCATCCAGGCGCACGGCCAGATACAACAACCGGCCTGGTACAATGTCCTGCACCTTGACAATCTCCGGCTGGAAAGATGGGGCCAACAGGAAGGCCACTCCACTCGAAATGGAGGTGAGATGGCTCATGTAGACCCCCCCCTTCCCACTCCAGGAGCCAGGTGGGCTCGTCACTAGCCACAGTGTGTGTTTCCTGCAGGAAGCTCACCGCGTACCTCCCGTCCCTCAGCACCGAGAGATGGTGAAACCTACGGAGAGACTCCCTGGCCCCATTAATATTCAGGCTGGCTATAGTGAGCTTCATTTTGAAAGCGCACTAGAACTTTTACCAGCCCCCCGTGACGGAATGGAGCCTCCCCGAGCTCTCTGCCCTTTCTTTAGGGACTTAAAAAGCTCTTGGAGCTGGCGCCGCTCATTTTTCGATACACCTGCCATGTTCCCCTCCTCCTGAAGGATGGCATAAATGGACTGCAAGGGTACCGTCAGGTCTGACCAGAGGTCGACAGCCAGATCTGCCTTATTCCTCTTCCCTCTGCTGTCCTTCAGAAACTTCCGGAGTTCCCAGATATCAACAAGCCGAGACACGGGGCTGCGGGTGGGACAGTCCATCAACTCACTGTCGCTGGACTCCACGTCCCCCTCCTCCTCCCACTCAATGTCTGAGCCCGAGTCTGGATAGTTCTGACTCCCAGCCGCCTCGCTCACCCCTCCCTGTGAGGTGGGCGGGTCGGCCACATCACCCGGTCCCTCCTCCGTCACCATCCCACCCCCAGGATCAGTGACGGGGGCAGGTACCGGTACCTCTAACTGTGGCAAGCTGCCTGGTAAATGGCCAGGCTCCTGCACACCCCCACCGCCCTCTGTAACCGGATTGGGGGCAGTGATGTTGGAGGAAGTCTCCGGGGCGGGCAGTGAGAGGGTACGTCTGGAGTCCGACCGAAGGACACGATCCGAAACGACCATGTCCTCCTTCGCACCCAGGGCACCCGGCCCAGCACCGTCACCCAGAGAGTCCCCGTCCCCCACCACCAGGGGAACCACCTCGCTCTGGCCCTCAGGGGGCGATGTTCCCGGAGTCTCCCCTGCTCCCTCAGCCGATGGGGCAGCACACCCCTCAATAGGACTCGTAGCCTCAATGGGGAGCATGGGCTGGGGACCCACCCCCACACTCAAGTCCCCCCCATCAATCTTCCCCTGGTCACCCTCTAAGCCAGCGGACGCAATCCCTGGGGGAACAGCCCCCTCGGGTAGTGTGTCACCACTCTCAGGTGGTCCCTGCACTACAGAGGCATCCTCCTGCCCAGAGGAAGCGTGTACTGGGTACTCTGCCTCAACAGGGGAGAAACACCTCCCTTCAGGTCGCCCCTGACCTTCAGGGCCGTTCTCCGTGTCAGAGGACCCGTGCCTCCTCCTCTTATAACCACTAGCGTGCGGTGGTACAGTCAGCTCCATTGCTGAAGCCTGTTCCTCCGCCCCACCATCTACCTGCTCATCCTCTCCAGCCCTCAGACCCTCAGGCTCAGAGGCGAGCTCGATAATATCTACTGCCGGGGGACCCTCATTAAGGTGACCTTCTGCCTGGCGTCCCGCTTGAACGTTCTTCTTCTTCCTTTTAGCTTTCTTACTGTTCTGTCTCTCCCAGCGCCCCTCATCCACCCCCCACCCTGCACCGGCATCCCCCGCCACAGGTACGGGACATGGGGGTGGTGGGGGAATGGAGGATGGGGGCAAGGGAACAAAGTCATCACGGGCCACCGTGGTAGAACCAGCAGCCCCAGATGGGCCAGCACTGCCTTTCTGGGCCACCTTGGTGGAGCTGGCAGCCTGGTGCTTGGGACAATTCCTGCGGAAATGCCCCATCTCTTTGCATGCATGGCAGCGTGCTTGGCCCGTGTTCCAAAACACGCGATAGCAGAATCCTTCCCATTCAACCTCAAAACACCCCTCCATATCAATCCCCTGTGCTAGCTGTATGTACACACGGCGATTGAACGTTAATACATGCTGCATTTCGGGATCATCCAACCTATGCAACAGTTTGGTGGGCCCAGACCGCACCTCCCCCAGCTTAGTTACATGTGGGAGCAGGAGCGCGTCCGGAACATAAGGGGGAACGTTGGACAGCATGACCGGCAGCACGGGCCGTCCCCATGGGTCCACCGCCATGTAAATCCCAGCCACCGTGATCCCCCTTTCCAATGCGGTAGCCACCGACTGCTCAGTCTTTAGGATGACAACAGCCTTCCCACTGACCACCGCGCCTGCCATTATGGCCTTCTTGCCAACAGTCTCCCCCAGCGCGGTTAGCACAGCCTTGAAGGTAATGTTGCCCTGCAAGGTCACTTTCACCCCATGTATACGCCCCAACAACTCATGGCCCTTAGTCACGGAGACTGCCGACTGTACGGCAGCTGCATAATTCTTGGGGGCCGCCATCTTTAGGGCGTGGAGCAAAACAAAACGTCTCCGTTTTTTGTAAGTCAAAGCAGTCTTTCTGCTGTTGCTGCACCTCCACGCATTTGCAGCAGTTTAAAGTCGTGAAGGCTTTCCTGGCAAAGCACCAGAAAGCAGTCTCCTCCTGATAAGATAGGGAAAAGTCCGTGCCAATCCTCCCGTCGTAGAAAATGGAGCTTCCGGAGGCTTCTTCCCCAGGTCTCGGTCGCCCTCCCGGCTTCAACGAAAATCCAATGCACTGTTGCCGTACTTACCCGGCACACCTGGACCGGGCAAAGTTGGTGTGGGAGGGAGCTTTCCGATGCTACAGACCACATACACCGCTCTAGACTCAGCTCCCACCAGTTCAAGTGCAACTTGGCCTTCCGCCAGCCACTGCCGCTCCTACGACTTTCAGAAAACACGAACAAATCCTCCCCAATTAGAGGACTCTTTCAACAAAGAGAGTCTCTGCCTTCCGACAGAAGTCCAAAAAGCAAATTCTGACTGCTTTCGTTTGTCCTCGCCAAACAAATCCTTCGAAAATAATCAAATCCTCACAGCCAGCGCCACACACCCACGTCCGATCCTGACCTCGGGTGCTGTCTGTGCAGAGTTTGCACATTTTCCCTGTGACCACGTGGGTTTCCTCCGGGAGCTCCGGTTTCCTGCTACATCCCAATGCCAAGTGGGTTTGTAGGTTAATTGGCCCTCTGTAAATTGCCCCTGATCCATACGGAGTGGATGAGAAAGTGGGATAACATAGAACTAGTGTGAATGTGTGATCGATGGTCAATATGGACTCAGTGGGGCAAAGAGCCTGTTTCCATGCTGTATCACGAAACTAAACTCAACTAAACTAATGCAGCAAATACGATTGGTGTAAATGGGCAGAAAGGCCATAAGGGCCCATTTCTGTGCTATGAGATTAAATTATTATATTGTTGATACAAACTTTTTAACTGCAGATCAATACCGTGGTGAGATTGCATCTCCTATCCAGACTCAGAATGCATTTGTACCTGAGATACCAGGCAGAAAATATCCACTGAGTCCACACATTGCCAACTGGCCATTCCCTATAGAAATGCTTTTTTAATTTAGTTTAGCTTGGTCTAGAGGAATACGATGGAAGCAGGCCTTTCAGCCCACTGCGTCCACGCCAACCAACAATCTAGTTTGAACCCACACACTAGAGACAATTTACAGCAGCCAATGAACCTACAAACCTGCACATCTTTGGAATGTGGAAGGAAACTGGAGCACCCGGGAAAAACCCACGTGGTCACAGGGAGAACATACGAACTCCATACAGACAGCACCCGTAGTCAGAATCGAACCCAGGTCTCTGGCGCTGTGAGGCAGTAACTTTACCACTGCGCCACTGTGCTGCCCAGTTCTATGTTATCATACTTACCCGCTCTCTACACACCACGGGCAATTTACAGAGTCCAATTAGCCTACAAACCCGCACGTCTTTGGGATGTGGGCAGAAACCGGAGAACCCGGAAGAAACGTGAGCGGTTCGGGGAGAACGTACAAACTTCCCACAGACTCAGCCACACTGCTGTCCTTATATCAGTTTTCAGTTTAGTTTATTGTCACATGTACTGAGGTACAGTGAAACGCTTTTGAAGCATGCTAACCAGCCATCGGGAAATCACAAATACATGATATAAACATGTTATATTTGAAAATCTATTTTTTAGATAAGTCTTCCATAAAAATAACAGGTTTTAAGCGTAAATAAAGCTTAATTAAGCTTTGATGTGAAACGTGTTCTTAAACTAGAAAGCAATTGTTGATGGTTAACCTCTCCATTTTCCACAAAACTCAGCTGGGTTCAGATGAACAGGTTCATGTGAACGTACCCAACATTTTCTGAAATTTAAAACAAATTGCATGCCTTTATCTAAGAAATATCCACAGAAATAAATGATACTTAAGCTATCAGATAGTTACAGGAACACACATGACTCCTAGATGTTTTGTTCTAGCCAGATATCCAAAGCAACGTGTCACATTCCACTTCTGCCATCTCAGTCATACTCAGCACATGGGTTTTAGAAACATTGAACCATAATATGTTTAGTCATCATATTAAAGGAAAGATGGCCCCTACGGCATCCTGACAAAGGAATGTTCGACAGGTACATGAATTGGAAAGGTTTAGAGGGATATGGGCCAAATGTAGGCAAGTGGGAGTGTAGTTGGGTCATCTCGGTCGGAGTGGACGAGTTGATCCGTAGGGCCTGGTTCTGTGCTGTATGGCTCTATGATTCTATAACTCTATAATTCTCCATAACTCTATGACTCTCTCTGTCTCTCTCTGTCTCTCTATGACTATGACTATGACTAAGACTTTATAACTCTCTTTGACTCCATAACTCTCTCTAACTCTCTGACACTGTGACTCTATGAGACTCTATGAATGACTTTATAACTCTCTGACTCTCTGTGACTCTCTGTGACTCTCTCTGACTCTCTGTGACTCTAGGACATTATGAACCGACAGCAAGTTTCCTGCAGCTGCAGGAGATGCAACACCTGTCCCTATACCTCCTCCTCGACTCTGTTCAGGGACCTCAACAGTCCTTTCAGGTTAGGCAGAGGTTCACTTGCACCTCCAACCTCAGCTACTGTATCCGTTGTTCAAGATGTGGACTTTTATACATCGGTGAGACCAAACGTAGAGTGGGCGATCATTTCGCTGAACATCTTCGCTCAGTCCGCCTGGAACTACCTGATCTCCCGGTTGCTAAACACTTTAATTTTCCTTCCCATTCCCACACTGATCTTTCTGTCCTAGGCTTTCTCCATTGTAAGAGTGAGGCTAAACACAAATTGGTGGAACAACATCTCATAATTCATTTGGGCAGCTGACGGCCCAGTGGTATGAATATTGATTTCTCTAACTTCAAGTAACCCCTGCATTCCCTCTCTCTCTATCCCTCCCCCATCCAATTCACACCAGCTTTCGTTCTCAACCAACAACAAACAGTGGCCTGCTTCCTATATCGTTGTTGCTTTTTTTGCAAATCTTTCATTCATTATTCATTTAATTCATTGTTCTATAGCTCTCTACATCGTCGTGTATATCTCTCGATTCCCTTTCCAGTGATTTTCAGTCTGAAGAAGGGTCTCGACCTGAAACGTCATCCATTCCTTCACTCCAGAGTTGTTGCCTGTCCAGCTGAGTTACTCCAGCATTTTTTGTCTATCTTTGGTTTCACTGCACCCTCTGCTGTCCATAATCGGTATTTCTTTCCTATCGCAGAAGTACAGAATCTCAGACCCTGTACAGAAACGGTACAGGCCCAAAACCCAAACAACTGCAGAGTTTGCAGACCAGAAATAAAAGCAGAAAATTCTGATAATATTCAGCAATCAGGTGGTCTCTCTCTAATGTTTCAGGTGGATGACCTTTTGTCAGAATTGAGAAAGTTTATAAATGAAACAAATTTAATGTTGCAAAGAATGGGGCGGGAGAGGGGAAACAGAGAAAGCAGCAAAGTCTTGCATGTGACATTTAGAGAAGTTAGCTTTTTGTTCTTTCACTCAGATATCATTCCTCTGCTGTTTACACCCGGAGCTATTAGTTTAGTTTGGTTTAGAGACACAGCGCAGAAACTGGCCCTTCAGCCCTCTGAGTCCAACTTGGTTTCCTTCATTGCCTCGAATGAAAGGACTTAAGAACAAAGAACAGTACATCACAGGAACAGGCCTTTCAGCCCATACTGTCTGTGCTGCAATGATGTCAAGACCAACACTTCTCTGTCTGCACATAATCCACATCCCTCCATTTCCTGCATAACCATGTGCCCATCTAAAATCCTCCAATACCACTTTCGTATCTGCCTGCACCACCACGCCGGAAGTACATTATAAGAAATCACCACCTTCTGTGTGAAAAAACACTGCCTTGCTCATCTCTTTTATACTTTCCTCCTCTCACATAGAAACATAGAAACATAGAAACATAGAAAATAGGTGCAGGAGTAGGCCATTCGGCCCTTTGAGCCTGCACCGCCATTCAATATGATCATGACTGATCATCCACAATCATGACCGTTCCTGCCTTCTCACCATATCCCTTGATTCCGCTAGCCCTAAGAGCTCTATCTAACTCTTTTGAATGCATCCAGTGAATCGGCCTCCATTGCCTTCTGAGACAGAGAATTCCACAAATTCACAACTCTGTGTGAAAAATGTTTTTCCTCATCACAGTTCTAAATGGCCTACCCCTTATTCTTAAACTGTGGCCCCTGGTTCTGGACTTCCCCAACATCGGGAACATGTTTCCTGCTTCAAGCGTGTCCAACCCCTTAATAATGCTAACATACCATTCGCTTTCTTCACCTTATGGTTTAGAGGGATATGGGCCAAATGCCCCCCCTGCAGGACCTATACATCAGGAGGTGCAGATCCAGAGCCAGCAACATTATGGGGGACCCCTACCACCCCAGCAACGGACTGTTCCAGCTACTACGGTCAGGCAAATGTCTCCGCTGTCACGCTGTGAAAACAGAGAGGATGAGACGGAGATTCTTCCCACAGGCCATCAGGACTGTTAACTCTCATATCACCAGGGACTAATTTAATTTACTGTATTAATTTATTTTTTGTGTTAAATTCTTTTTTCTATTCTGTTTTGTAGTTTTAGCACAATCCGCAGGTGTTGCCACTTTCATTTCACTGCACATCTTGTATATGTATGTGACAAATAAAGTTGACTTGACTTGACGTGACTTGAGGTGCAATTGTCGTGGATAGGGTATTGTGGTCAGCGTGGGCAAATTCAGGCTAAAGGCTCTGTTCCCTGCTGTATGAGACTTTGATTATGCCCTGTAGTCTTTGACATTTGTACAACCTCTCCTTGTAGCCGATACCTCCTAGACCAGGTATCATTCTGGTGAGCCTCCTCTACGCCATTTCCAAAGCCTCCATATCCTTCCTGTATTAGGGCAACCGGAACAGCACGTTCTGACTTGAGTCTGTAAGGATCTCATGGGCTCCTGAACGTCCCAGTAATGGTGGAAATAGTTCCTGCCCGCCACAGAGCGCCTGCCTAACATACCCTCACTATGACCGACCAACTATCAGGCAATTACGTCTGACCAGATTTCCCTGTTCCTAAAATTTTGTTTCTAATGCCATTGAAGCAAAGGGTTCAGGAAACAATGGAGCCATTGGGATCAATAATTTTTTTTTTAAACATTGAACTTGTTGAACTTTATGTTCCTTCACATTCTGTAAAATGTTCTGTATTTCCTTTCTTCCTACATCTGGAGCCTTTTAAAATATCTGGTTATTATCTGCGGGGGTGTTCACGAACAGCACGGCCATTGTGAATTACAGCTGTGCCAAACTTAAGTTAACAAATCTCTTATAAAGCTCTTTTGTCACATATCGTGAATCATTGCGGAATAAATATTTAATCAGGTAAGGCATGAATAATAAACCTGATCTACATGCAGACAAAATAAGAAGATCGATATTTGAATCCTTAAAACACTCGGAGGTTTGAAAAGTACACGGTTTCTTTTAGTAACATACTTTAAACTTTGCTCCTCTCATCTTAAAGTTATAGAGGGATATGGGTCAGAGGTGGGCAGGTGGGATTAGCACAGATAGGACATTGTGAGCTTTAAGATGAGGAGCAATGTTTAAGTGTATATACTTTCCTTTCCTCTCACTGTCTGGCCCATATCATATCACCACTGCGCCAGACTAGATTTATACTGTAAGTAATTCAGCTACAAGCTGACAACGGTCTGCTTACAGAAAAACATATGACATGGAAACAGCCCAGAAACTCAGCAGGTCCCTGGACCCAACACCATACCCTTAATATGCCAGAACATTGCTCCTCTTCCACAAACATTAAATTATCATTCTATTAAATTAGCAACTTTAGTCTATTTTATTTTATTAAATTAGCAACATCGACCTGTTTTCTTGCACTGAGGACGGGGCTTCTGTTTTGCAATAATATTGGAATTTATTTATCTTTCTTTTGATTAATGTGTTAGTTACGAGTACTGTGTTCACTGAGAGCTGGAGGAACTACACGGGTCAGGGCACATCTCAGGAGAACATAAATAGTTGAGTTTTCAAGTCGGGACCATTCTTCAATCTGATTCAGTCTGTGTGAAGAAGGGCCCTAACCTGAAACGTCACCTATCCATGTTCTCCTGAGATGCTGCTTGACCTGTTGAGGTGCTCATAGAAAACACTCTATGTTTTCTTTTGTAAGCCAGCATCTACATATCCTTGTTTCTATTGTGTTTACAGACCTGTTATGCTGCTGCAAGTAAGAATTTCATTGTTCAGTTTTGGGTACAAATGACAATTAAACACTCTTGATTCTTGATATTCTTGATCTGAAGTTGCTCATGACTTCACCCCCTTAAGGTCTTCTTACCTTCAACAATGTTATAAACCCCACTGCCCGCATAACATCTCTCATATCCATAAACCTCAACGACATCTCCTGATGTATCCCTTAATCTGCACTTGAATCCCTTCTCTCGACCCTTCCGATCCAAGGATAGACACAAAAAGCTGGAGTAACTCAGTGGGTCAGGCAGCATCTCTGGAGAAAAGGAATAGGTGGCGTTTTGGATCAAGACTCTTCTTCAGACCCGAAAAGTCACCTATTCCTTTTCTCCAGAGGTGCTGCCTGACCCACTGAGTTACAAGTAGAATGGATAAGGGAGAGCCAGTGGATGTGGTGTATCTGGACTTTCAAAAAGCCTTTGACAAGGTCCCACACAAGAGATTAGTGTGCAACATTAGAGCACATGGTAGTGGGGGTAGGGTATTGACATGGATAGAGAACTGGTTGGCAGACAGGAAGCAAAGAGTAGGAATTAACAGGGCCTTTTCAGAATGGCAGGCAGACTAGTGGGGTGCCGCAAGACACAGTGATGGGACCCCAGTTACTTACAATATATATTAACGATTTAGATGAGGAAATTAAATGTGACATCTCCAGGTTTTCGGATGACACAAAGCTGGGTGGCAGTAGGAGCTGATGAGGATGCTATGAGGTTGCTGGGTGACTTGGACACGTTGGGTGAATGGGCAGATGCATGGCAGATGCAGTGTAATGTGGATAAATGTGAGGTTATCCACTTTGGTGGCAAGAATAAGAAGGCGGATTATTATCTGAATGGTGTCAGATTAGGAAAAAGGGAGGTGCAACGAGACCTAGGTGTCCTTATACATCAGTCACTGAAAGTAAGAATGCAGGTACAGCAGCCAGTGAAGAAAGCTAATGGCATGTTGGCCTTCATAGCGAGAGGATTTGAATTTATGAGCAAGGAGGTCCTACTGTAGTTCTACTGTTGAGGCCATCCCTTGTGTATTGTGTGCAGTTTTGTGAGGAAGGACATTCTTGCTGTTGAGGGAGTGCAGCGTAGGTTCACCAGGTTAATTCCCGTGATGGAGGGACTGACATCTGATGAAAGGATAGATCGACTGGGCTAATATTCACTGGAATTTAGAAGGATGAGAGGGGATCTTGTGGAAACATATAAAACTCTTAAGTGATTGGCCAGGCTAGATGCAGGAAAAATGTTCCTGATGTTTAGGGAGTCCAGAACCAGGGTCATAGTTAAAGAATAAGGGGTAGGCTATTTTGGACTGAGATGAGGAAAAATGCTTTCACCAGAGAGTTGTGAATCTGTGGAATTCTCTGCCACAGACGGCAGATTCACTGGATGTATTCAAGAGAGTTAGATTTAGCTCTTTGGGCTAAAGGAATCAAGAGATATGGGGAGAAAGCAGGAACACGGTACTGATTCTGGATGATCAGCCATGATCATATTGAATGGCAGTGCTGGTTCGAAGGGCCGAATTACTTACTCCTGCAACTATTTTCTGTTGCTGTGTTTCTATGTTTACCATTGCTTTTTGTGCCTATCATAGGTTTAAACCAGCATCTGCAGTTCCCTTCCTACCAATTCTTCTAATCCAACATTTCTAATACATTCTTTTAAAACCTGGCTCTTGGATCAAACTCCTAGTCACCTTTCCAATCGTTTCTTCTTTGATGATTTGGCACCCAATTTACTTTGATTACACTATGCAGTAATCTGAAATATTTTTCTATGCTAAATAAAAAAGCATTGAAAAATATCACCAATGACTTTGAAATAACAATGTATTATTATTTCAAAGTAATATTTGTTAGTTTATAACAAGTTAAATTTTTTTTACTTGTTTTAATAAATCATTAGTTTTAGTAAATGATGATTGGAGATAATTTAGAAGAAATGTTAGGCCTTTTAAAAATATTTAGAACATTAAAAAAAATATTTATTTTAAAATTTAAATAACTAAATGTTTGTACAATCTATATACTAAAACTCTCATTTGTTTGTTTGTTTGTTCTTGAACTACAGCCAAAACAGTACACGATAGCGCAACAATTTTAGGCCCACTTTAATCACCGTCGTCCCTTTGGTGCTAATGGAAGAAATTTCATAGAAACATCGAAACATAGAAAATAGGCGCAGGAGGAGGCCATTTGGCCCTTCGAGCCAGCACCGTCATTCATTGTGATCATGGCTGATCATCTACAATCAGAAACCTGTGCCTGCCTTCTCCCCATATCCCTTGATTCCACTAGCCCCTAGAGCTCTATCTAACTCTCTTTTAAATTCATGCAATGAATTGGCTTCCACTGCCTTCTGTGGCAGAGAATTCCACAAATTCACAACTCTCTGGGTCAGGTGCTAGTGGTAGTGATTACATTTTGAGGTGATTGAAGGGATATGACTGGAGTAATGCAGATATGTTGGGAAGAATGAAGGAGTGGAGGAGGATAGGGAGAGACCAGGAAACATCAATGTGAATTTTATAAAGGCTTTACTTAAAGTCTGAAGACGGGTCTCGACCTGAAACATTACCCATTCCTTCTCTCCAGAGATGCTGCCCGTCCTGCTGTTACTTCAGCATTTTGTGTCAATCTTCAGATAATAGCTCTAGATATTCGGCTCAGCAACTTACAGTATGACCCTGAATCTCTCAGAGATACACAGCACAGAAACAAACCCCTTGGCCCATCAAGTCCGTATCATCCATTCAGCCCCATTTACACTAATCATTCACTAATCCATTTTATTTCTCCCTCATTCTTATCAACATGTCCCTGAGTTACTGCTCTAATACACACTAGGAGAAAATTCACAGTGGCCAAGTCATTCACCAACCTGCACGTCTTTGGAGAGTGGAAAGAAACTAAAACTTGCAGTGAAATCTGCGGTGCTGGCTCGAAGGGCCGAATGGCCTCCTCCTGCACCAATTATCTATGAAACACCCAGAGGGAAGACATGCACTCACAGGGAGAACATGCATACTCCACACTGACACCACCGTTGGTCAGGATTGAACCTGGATCACTGGAACTGCGAGGCCACAGCACCACTCTGCGGAGTTGTGCCACTCTGCTGTGAAAGGATAAAGAGTTAAATAAATACAAGTCCGACACCAATTTTCCAGCACCCTTGGTTCCAGAGTTTTGCCGGGTTATCCATTTTGCTGGAGCAACAGAGGTCAGGTAATAATAATACAAGGCACACTAATTACACCCCTCCTATGTCTCTAAAGCACCACGGACTGCTAGAAATTAGAATAAAACAAATATTAATTGTATATTAATTTTACAGCAAAACTTGCATTTCTTGCACAGGAGCTGTTAAGGTGTTGTTGTCGGAGCCTCCGATGAGGGTGGAGCTGAACGGGAGACGGAGATACTGGCCCACAAAGCCCACCTCACAAGTCGGCTATGGGAACAGATCCACTGGCACTGGCCGGGTCGGAGTTCCAGAGCCCCGGTCACCCGGGGAAAATGGAAGTCCCGATGAGGTCGAGATCGGCCGCCTCACCCGGCCTGGGTGCCACACGTTTTGGGGGGACCGGGGTGGGGGGGAGAGAGATTTCAAGTGTGTAACTTTTTCCGGATTAAAGGAGGTTTCCGGAACACCAGTTGCCAGAACATTGGTAGTGAGCCTGTATAAGAGGTCACTCCAACAGTGGCGCAAGGCTTTTTGTAACGCACCAGTGCAGACTTGGAGCCAGAGATTCAATGCAAATGCAGAGGACTAGAACGCAGACAAGTACACTGCAGCTGGTAGACAGCTCTCCATGGAACCACCCCTCAGGGTGAAGAAAAAAAAGCTTAATATGGGTGTTTATGAGAAGGTCTGGAAAGTTGGAAGTGCTGCTGAATTTAATGTTACTTTGATCCACGTCAATGACAGATGTGGCAGCCAAGATTCAAGATTCAATTTAATTATCACGTGTACCAATTAAGGTGCAGTGAAATTCGAGTTACCATACAGCCATACTAAGTAAAAAGCAACAAGACACACAGCCACATAAATAAAATGTAACATAAACATCCACCACAGCGGAATCCACCTTCCTCACTGTGATGGAAGGTAATATCTTCCTCTTTTTTTTAGATTTAGAGATACAGCGCGGAAACAGGCCCTTCGGCCCACCGAGTCCGCGCCGCCCAGCGATCCCCGCACATTAACACTATCCTACACCCACTAGGGACAATTTTTACATTTACCCAGCCACTTAACCTACAAACCTGTACGTCTTTGGAGTGTGGGAGGAAACCGAAGATCTCGGAGAAAACCCACGCAGGTCACGGGGAGAACGTACAAACTCCGTACAGACGGCGCCCGTAGTCAGGATCGAACCTGAGTCTCCGGCGCTGCATTCGCTGTAAGGCAGCAACTCTACCGCTGCGCCACCGTGCCGCCCTTTGTTCACCCGCGGTCGGGGCTGTTGAACCATCCACAGCCGCCGCTGCCGACGATCCGATGTCCGAGCCCTCACGTCGGGATGATCGACACTCCGGCGTCGGGACGGAATGAAACACTCTCCGTGGCATTGGAGCTCCCGAGCCGGCCTCTTCTTACCAGAGACCGCAGGCTTCACGGTGTTAAAGTCCACAGGCCCCGTGCGTTTGGATCTCTCCAGTCGATCCTCAGCAAAGGATCGCAAGCTCTACGGTGTTACAATCTGCGCAGCGCCCATGCGTTAAAGTGCCGGGCCGGTCTCCCGGAAAGGCCGCACCACTCCACGATGTTAGGCCGCAGTGGGGACGGAGATATGATACGGAGAAAGATCACTTCTTCATCTCCACGGAAAAACAGTAGAAAGGGCAGCCAGTACTGGTGGTGAGGCAGCCAGTACTGGTGGTGAGGCAGCCAGTACTGGTGGTGAGGCAGCCAGTACTGGTGGTGAGGCAGCCAGTACTGGTGGTGAGGCAGCCAGTACTGGTGGTGAGGCAGCCAGTACTGGTGGTGAGGCAGCCAGTACTGGTGGTGAGGCAGCCAGTACTGGTGGTGAGGCAGCCAGTACTGGTGGTGAGGCAGCCAGTACTGGTGGTGAGGCAGCCAGTACTGGTGGTGAGGCAGCCAGTACTGGTGGTGAGGCAGCCAGTACTGGTGGTGAGGCAGCCAGTACTGGTGGTGAGGCAGCCAGTACTGGTGGTGAGGCAGCCAGTACTGGTGGTGAGGCAGCCAGTACTGGTGGTGAGGCAGCCAGTACTGGTGGTGAGGCAGCCAGTACTGGTGGTGAGGCAGCCAGTACTGGTGGTGAGGCAGCCAGTACTGGTGGTGAGGCAGCCAGTACTGGTGGTGAGGCAGCCAGTACTGGTGGTGAGGCAGCCAGTACTGGTGGCAGCCACCTGGCCATAAGCTCCCATCCAGTGCACAACGCCAAACATCTTACAACTGTTGCCAAACCAATAATGAGATACTAGAGACCGCAGAGGCTGGAACCTGGAACAAACCTCTGGAGGAACTTGGCGGATCAGGCAGCATCTGTGGAGAGACGTGGGCACCTGGTGTTTAGGATTGGGACCCTTCTACAAACTGATGGGGCAGAGAGTAGTAAGACATAAGGAGAAGGCCAGAGATGCCAGGTGGAACCAAATAAGGTGGGTTAATTGGCAGATGAGTCAGGGAGGGAAGAGAAGGATGGAGACAGTAATTATGATTGGAGGTAATATGTGGAGTGGACAAAGTGGGCAGCATGGTGGTACAGTGGTAGAGTAGCAGCCTTACAGTGCCAGAGACCTGGGATCGATCCTGACTATAGGGGCTGCCTGTACAGAGTTTGTGCGGTCTCCCATCTGGGGAGAAACCTCTGGGTTTTCACTAGGTGCTCCAGTTTCCTCCCACACTCTAAAGACATGCAGCTTTGTAGGTTAATTGCCTTCATAAAAATTGTACATTGTCCCTAGTGTGTAGGGCATTGCCAGTGTATGGGGATCGCTGGTCAGTGCAGTTTCAGTGGGCTGAAGGGCCTGTTTCCGTGCTGTATCGTGAAACTAAAAGGGTGCAAATGGTGGAATCTAATAAAAAAGTAAAGTGGGAAATTTAATTTAGAGATACAGTGTGGAAACAGGCCCTTTCGGCCCGCCGGGCCCGCGCCGACCAGTGATCCCTGCACATTTTTTTTACATTTACCAAGCCAATTAACCTACATACCTGCACGTCTTTGGAGTGTGGGAGGAAACCGAAGATCTCGGAGAAAACCCATGCAAGTCACGGGGAGAACGTACAAACTCCATACAGACAGCACCCGTAGTCGGGATTGAACCCGGGTCTCTGGCGCTGCATGCGCTGTAAGGCAGCAACTGCACCACCCTGCCCTTAAGAAATGTAGAACCAGAGGGAGGGATGATGGGGAATGGAGGGTGAGAAGGAAAAATAGGATTAGGATGGCGTGCGATGAGCAGATGGAGAAAGTGGAAACAATTAGTCTCAGGACGGGGAAGTGGAAAGAAAGATGCGCGTGAAGTGGGGTGGAGGGGTGGGTGGGGGCACTGTGTAGTTAAGAAGAGGGACGGGTAATCTGAAACTGGAGAATTGGGTTGACTGAATCAGAATCAGAATCAGAATCAGAAAACAAGTCTTTTGGATGAAATTCCGTTACCCACAGTCCAACAATAAGAAGCAATAAAAATAAAGCAATAAAACACACAATCACAAAACCAACATAAAACAAAAAAAACATCCATCACAGTGAGTCTCCTCCAGTCACCTCCTCACTGTGATGGAAGGCCAGAATGTCTTTCTCTTCCCTGCCGTCTTCTCCCGCAGTCAGGCTGTAGATATTTCCACGTCGGGGTGGTCGGGGCTCCCGACATTGAAGCCCCCGCCGGGCAGAGGAAATCCCGCGGCCTATTCCAGGCCGTGCCGGACGGTGATAGGTCCGCAGCGGGCTGACCCAAGCCCCGCAATTCAGGGCGAGCGAAGACGCTGCCGTTGCCAGAGCTCCTGAAGTCGGCCCACACCCGCGGCCTGCAGCCGAAGCCTCCGAAGGCGAGTCGCAGCCACCCCCGATGCGCCACAACAGCCTCCGAAGACAGCCAGCTCCACAGTGGTGAGTACAGTCCGCGGGCTCTGCGAACCAGAGCCCCAGGTGGTCCCAGCTGGAGGCCGCCAGCTCCAGGTGTAAGGCCGATGGTAGGCCGCAGCGGGAACGGAGACACGACCCAGAAAAAGGTTGCGTATCCGTCCGGAAGAGACTCCGTACGAAATTTTTAATAGTTTCCCCTCCCCCACACATAGCACACAACCACAAAAACCACTACATCACATCCAAACACTACAATTAAGGCAAAAAAAAAACCCAAAAAAAGACAAACGGACTGCAGGCGAGCCACATCTGTTGTGCAGCGCCGCCACCTACTGTCTATGGGTTGGGTTGCAGTCTACCTCAGTGGAATATGAGGGGCTGTTCTTCCAGCTTGCGTGTGATCTCGTTCTGGCAATGGAGGAGCCCTGTGACCACATGGGTTTCCTCCAAGTGCTCCAGTTTCTCCCCACATTCCAAAAATGAGCAAGTTTGTAGTTTAATTGGTCTCTGTATATTGTCCTTAGTGAGTAGGGAGTGAGAACGTGGGTAACATGGGACTAGTGTGAATAGGTGATCGATGGTCGGCGTGGACCTGGTAGGCTAAAGGGCCTGTTTGCGTGTTGTATCACTGAATTATTTGAGTGAGTTTTCAAAGTAGAGGAATGTTTAATTTGTTGTGGGGATAAATTTGATGCTCACGAGATGGTCATCACTTCATGGTCTTGGCTTAAAACACAACATTGCCTGTGGCATCATACCCTAGAACATAAAACACAGAACATGGAAAAGCAAAGCATAAGAACAGGCCCATCAGCCCATAATGTTTATGCTGAACATGACTCCAAGCTAAACTAATCTCAGCTGTCTGCACATGATCTATATCCCTCCACTCCCTGCTCATTCATGTGTCCATTAAAAAGCTTCTTAACCATTGTATCTGCCTCCATCAACCCCCCCCCCTTCCCCACCCCCACCAGTGCGTTCCAGGTATACACCACTCTCAGTGTAAAAAAAACCTCCACCTCTTTCCACTTTCCACAGAGACCATTCCTTCCACAACTCCCTGGTCAACTTGTCCTTTCCCACCCAAACCACCCCCTCCCCAGGTACTTTAACCTGCAACCACAGGAGATACCACACCTGTCCCAACACCTCCCCCCTCGACTCCATCCAAGGACCCCGACAGTCTTTTCCGGTGAGGGAGAGGTTCACTTGCACCTCCTCCAACCTCATCTACTGTATCTGCTGTTCCAGGCGTGGACTCCTGTATATCGGCGAGACCAAGCACAGGCTCAGCCGTTGTTTCGCTGATCACCTCCGCTCAACAAAAAGTGGACAAGCGAGGGCATTGAGAAACTACAGTCCTGCTTTGACTGCACTGATTGGAATGTGTTCAGGGAAGCAACCACAAGCCTCAATGTGTACACAGACACTGTGACATCCTATGTCAGCTTTCGCAAGGACAGTTGCATTCCCACGAAGACCCGGATCTGGTTCAACAACGACAAGCCCTGGTTCACAGCAGAACTCAGACAGCTCCGCCAGACGAAAGATGAGGCCTACAGGAGTGGGGATATAGACCTCTACAGGCAGGCCAAGTACAAGCTGAGAAGAGAAATCAGTACTGCCAAGGAAAGGTGCTCTGAGAAGCTGAGGAGCAAGTTCTCAGCTAATGACTCTTCTTCAGTTTGGAAGGGCTTGCAAGAAATCACCAGCTACAAGAGGAGAACCCCCCTTGGACAATTGTCAGTTGACCAATGACCTGAACGAGTTTTACTGCAGAAGCTGGATTTTAGGGAGAAGGTAAAATCGGGTCGTGTGGGGCTGGGGAATGATAAGGTTGGAGGCATTAGAGGGCAGAGCACTTGTATGGCAAGTTCAAGAAACGGAAACATAATCCTGGGATCCCCCCCCCACCCCAATCATCACTTCACACCTACTCACAGATTGACTCCAGTTTGCAAAGACTGCCCCCCCCCCCCCCCCCCCCCCTCTGCAATCACCAATTTACACACACTCACAGCCTGGCTCCAGACTGGGCCCTCGTACACTGCCCAACATCAGCCTGGCTCCAGACTGGGCCCTCGTACACTGCCCAACATCAGCCTGGCTCCAGACTGGGCCCTCGTACACTGCCCAACATCAGCCTGGCTCCAGACTGGGCCCTCGTACACTGCCCAACATCAGTCTGGCTCCAGACTGGGCCCTCGTACACTGCCCAACATCAGCCTGGCTCCAGACTGGGCCCTCGTACACTACCCAACATCAGTCTGGCTCCAGACTGGGCCCTCTTACACTGCCCAACATCAGCCTGGCTCCAGACTGGGCCCTCGTACACTGCCCAACATCAGCCTGGCTCCAGACTGGGCCCTCGTACACTGCCCAACATCAGTCTGGCTCCAGACTGGGCCCTCGTACACTGCCCAACATCAGCCTGGCCACTTCTCCATCTCCAACAATAGAAATTGCAAATAGGGAATTGTAGTCCCTTCCTGCTTCAAGGTCTCCACTATTGTCCTTGTGCCCAAAAAGACAAGGATCACTGGTCTTAATGATACAGGCCTGTCGCACTGACCTCTGTAGTCATAAAGACCTTTGAAAGAATTGTGCTGGTCCAGCTGAAAAACATCACAAACCCCCTGCTGGACCTCCTGCAGTTTGCATACAGGGCCAATAGATCGGTGGATGATGCAGTCAATTTAGGCCTGCACTTCATCCTCCAGCATCTAGACCGCAATGGGACCTATGCCAGGATTCTGTTTGTGGACTTTAGCTCTGCATTTATCACCATTGTGCCAGAGCTATTACAATCCAAACCCTCCCAGTTGACTGTGCCTGAACCCCTCTGTCAGTGGATCATCAACTTCCTGACAGACAGGAAGCAGCATGGAGTCAGGGGGTATGGGGAGAAGGCAGGAACGGGGTACTGATTGAGAATGATCAGCCATGATCACATTGAATGGTGGTGCTGGCTCGAAGGGCCGAATGGCCTACTTCTGCACCTATTGTCTATTGTCTGTGAGGCTGGGAAAGCACATCTGGGACCCGCAGACCCTCAGCATAGGAGCACCGCAAGGCTGCGTACTCTCCCCTCTCCATTACTCTCTCTACACCAACGACTGCACCTCCACAGACTCCTCTGCCAAGCTCCTCAAGTTTGCGGATGACACTACCCTGATTGCACTGATCCAGGATGGGGAGGAATCTGCCTAAAAACGGGAAGTGACACAGCTGGCGTTCTGGTGCCATCGCAACAACCTGGAGCTCAATGCTCTTTAAGACAGTGGAGCTAATTGTAGAATTTCGAAGAGCTGCCCCTCCCCTCCCCCCACTCACCATCAACAACACCATAGTCACATCTGTGGAGTCCTTTAAGTTCCTTGGAACCATCATCTCCAGGGACCTTAAATGGGGGGCCACCATCGACTCCTCAGTCAAAAAGGCCCAACAGAGAATGTACTTCCTGCGGCAACTGAGGAAACACAATCTGCCACAGGCAATGATGGTCCAATTCTATACTACTATCATTGAGTCTGTCCTCACCTTCTCCATCATGGTCTGGTTTGGCTCAGCCACCAAGCACGACATCCAGAGGCTGCAAAAAATCGTTCGATCAGTTGAGAAGGTTGTTGGCTGCAACCTTTCCCCCACTGACGAACTGTACACTGCAAGGGCCAGGAAGCGAGCGGGCAAGATCATCTCTGACCCCTCTCACCCTGGCCACAAAATCTTTGAAGCACTTCCCTCCGGAAGGCGACTCCGGACTGTCAAACATTGTGAGTCCACTGAGTGCCTCCAGCAGTGTGTTTTTGTGAAGATAAGAGTTAAATAATCACTGGAGCACCCATTGCTCTTGCAAGTGAGGGGCCACTAGTTTGTTCAAAAGTCATCAGCGTTTACATATTTGTCTATATCACAAAAAGCTGGAGTAACTCAGCGGGTCAGGCAGCATCTCAGGGGAGAAGGAATGGGTGACGTTTCGGGTCGAGACCCTTCTTCAGACTGAAGGCCCGCTGAGTTACTCCAGCTTGTTGTGACACCTTCGATTTATACCAGCATCTGCAGTTATTTTCCTACATATTTGACTCTATACACTGAGTCCGGTTCTGATTTATTTACTGAATGAGTTGCTCCAGGCCTGGTTTTTTTCATCTCCTTCCCAACTATTCTCATCTAATGTGCCTTTTCCTTTACTTACATCTCTGTATTAAGAGTTCTTGTTTCCAGTAAGTCTCAGAAAAGAATGTGGATTGGAACAGATTGAATCCCTGCATTTTGTGTTCAAAGTCACAGCTTCAAGACACTTTTCATTCTGAGGCATTTTCTGGCCAATTTTGGAACTGGAGCGTATAATCTGAAATTGAACTGAGAAATGCACTACTTCAGAAACATGTTCAAGGCAAAGTTGAACGTAATTTAGTAGGGGTGACTCTGTAGCGCAGCTGGTAGAGCTGCTGCCTCACAACGCCAGGGACCTTCATTCGATCCAGACCTCGGGTGCTGTCTGTGTGGAGTTTGCAGGTTCTCCCTGTGTGAGTTTACTCCAGGTGCTCTGGTTTCCTCCCACATCCCAAAGACTGGTGAATTTGTAGGTTAGTGGCCTCTGTCAAATGCCCCTAATGTGCAGGGAGTGGTTGAGAAAGTGGGATAACATGGAACGAGCGTCAATGGGTGAGATCGATGGTCGTCGTGGACTCGGCAGGCTGCAAGGCCCGTTTCCATGCTGTATTTTTCAAACAAACTGAGGTACTGAGGAGAGGCAGAGAGGAAAAGTGAGGAGTCAATCGCACTGTGATACGCCCCACCTTCAGACCAAACCTTGGTTCTAAACAATAAAGATTGACTGAATCTTCATTGGCAGACCTGGCTCTTTCCTGCTTTAAATCCACTTTTTTTTATCAGATCCAGCTTTTGACCGTACAAAGTTAGAGGAGGGTCACAAGAATGCAAAGAAAATGTGTATTTATTAAACCCTTATTTCTGTAGAAGACTGGCAACAAAGTCAAGCATGTGCTAACAATTTAGGATGTACTTTGTGTGCGATGGAAATTTATAAATTGCTTTGCTCTGCACTAAAGACTATTATGAGGCCTAATGATTGATAATATCTAGATTTTGTATAAAACTATTCACAGCATAGCCCTGCCAAGAGACTCTCCGGTTTTCCATTCAATCGATTTCCATTTGGAATGATCTGCTTGAATTTAGGGCGGTTCGGTGGCGCAGCGGTTAGAATTGTTGCCTGGAGACCCGGGTTCGATCCCAGCAACGGTTGTTGTCTGTACGGAGTTTGTACGTTCTCTCCGTGACCTGCGTAGGGTTTCTCCAAGATCTTCGGTTTCCTCCCGCACTCCAAAGACGTAGAAGTATGTGGGTAAATTGGCTTGGTAAATGTAAAAATTGCAGGACAGTGAAATTATGCGGAGATCGCTGGTCAGCGCGGACCAGGTGAGCTGAAGGGCCTGTTTCCACGCTGTGTCTCTAAACGAAACTAAACTAAATAAGTGGCACAACAGCGCAGATGGTAGAGTCGCTACCTCACAGCATCAGAGACCCGGGTTCAACCCTGACCTCAAGTTGTGTCCGGGTGGAGTTTGCACTGCTGGGGTTTTTCTGGGTGCTCCAATTTCCTTCCACATCCCAAAGGCATGCGGATTCGTAGGTTAATTGGTCTCTGCAAATTCCTCCTTGCGTGTAGGAAGTGGATGAGAATGTGGCATAGCACAGAACTAGTGTGAATGGGTGATCGATGGCCGGCATGGACTTGGTGGGCTGAAGGGCCTGTTTCAATGATATCTTTCAATCAATCAAGAGTATAATTATTGAATGCTGTTTCTTTCCATGGTATGGGATTGTAAGTGCATATGGAGCAGCATCTGCTGGATGAAAGGTATGAAGATGGTCAACAAGACCAACAGTTATATTAAGTATCCAACATGACATGGGATTCAATAAAATTAGAATGGAATTACAAGTTAATTAGCAAACAAAAGGCTAAACACTAGATCACCCATTCATACTGGATCTATGATATCCACTCCATACACACTCAGGGCAATTTACAGAGGCCAATTAACCTACAAACACACACGTCTTTGGGATGTGGCAGGAAACCGGAGCACCCGGAGGAAGCCCATGCGGTCACAGAGAGAACATGCAAACTCCACGCAGGCAGCACCCGAGGTCAGGATCGAACCAGCGTCTCTGGCGCTATGAGACAACAGCTCTACCGGCTGTGCCACTATGCCGCCCAAAACATACAGTATCACCCTGTGCTGAGAATAAGATTCATCTTCAACCGTGACACATGAGGAACTGAGGATCCAGGATGAAGGTTCTGTTCCCATTTATAACTATATGCAATTCCACACATTGATGGATTTATAGTGATGGAATGTCTCTCACTAATTTGACCATATATAATTTTTAAAAAACAGCAAACTAAATTAATTGGGAGTTATCTCAAATGTTACAAACAAGTCATTTACAGTGTATAGATACGTGATACGGGAATAATGTTTAGTGCAAGGTAAAGCCAGTAAAGTCCTATCAAAGATAGTCCAAGGGTCACTAAAGAGGTAGATAGTAGGGCAGGACTGCTCTCTAGTTGTGGTAGGATGGTTCATATGCCTGAGAACAGCTGGGAAGAAACTGTCCCTGAATCTGTAGGTGTGCGTTTTCACACTTCCATAACATTTGGCCGATGGAAGAGGGGAAAAGAGGGAGACTCATCCTTGATTTATGCTTGTCTGCTTGTTACATCCTGGAGTTCTAAAGAAGGGTCCTGACCTGAAAGGTTGTCTATCCATTTCCCTCCACAGATGCAGCCTGACCTGCTACGTTCTTTTAGCAGTTTATCACTTCTTCATGTAGTTCCTCTGGTTCACAACTGCTGGCTAATGCTTTGCTTGCATATGCATCTACATATTACACTGTAGATGGGTGACTAGTGAGTTAAAATGAACAGTATTTCCATCCTGTTTTCCACTGATTAATATGAGAAAGCTGATTAATGTAGCTGCATTTTACATGATGCAAGTCATGAAGATTTTATTGATTCAGCCTTGTGCCCCAACTTAAACCCATTCCGGGTGACAATAAGTGACTTTAGTTGTGCTATAGATGGTTTGTGAAGAACTTGGAAGTTAAGTATGAGAAAGATTTCAATTATGATCAGTATTGAAAATATGCGTCCTTTTAAAGAATGAGATGTAATTCAAGTTCGGTTTCTTACCATCTTGCATGAAAGATACAGCATGGAAACATGCCCTTTAGTCCACCATGTTGACTGTCAATTCACATTAGTTCTATGTTATCTCACTTTCACATTCACTCCTTACAGAATAGAGGCAACATACAGATGCCAAGTAACCTACTAACCCGCGTGGCTTTGGAATGTGGGAGGAAACCGGAGCACCCAGAGGAAACCCACGTGGTCATGGAAGAAGGTGCAAACTCCACACAGACAGTCAGAATCAAACCTGGGTTTCCTGCCCTGGGAACCAGCAGCTCCACTAGCTGTGCCACTGCTCCACCCTCTACAGAATTATCTCCAGAGTGCCAACAGATAAGTTCATCTGACATTTGGGCTTATGTGGGTACATTCCCACTTTCCAGTCATCGAGCCGGATCCAATGTTTAATTCCTAACCTTGATGCATCGGACTTAAAGATATGGAGTCATGCAGCATGAAGACAGAGCCTATGACCCACTGAGTCTGGCCCAACCATCAAGCACCAATTTTCAATCACCCTACACTAGCTCCATGTTATTCCCTCTACATTGCCATCAATGCCCCAGATTCTACTACTCACCTACACACAAGGAGCAATTTGCAGTGGATAATTGACCTTCATACCCTTTAGCGCCAATTTGGGAGGAAACCAGAGAACCTGAAGGAAACCGACATGGTGCCCAGGTTGGGAATTCAATTACAAATTATAGTGTCTCTCAGTAATATGTATTTGACAATGTGTCCATCACTGGAGCATCTACACATTTGTAGACAACACCATTGTGTGGGCCGAATTAGGAACACGATGAAACAGAGTACAGGCAGGAGATACAGAATCGAAACAAGCTCGTTGGCCAACCGAATCCATGCCGACCAACGGCCACCTATTCACACTAGTTCTACGTTATCCCACTTTCTCATCCACTCCCTGCACAATAGGGGCAATTTATGGAGGCCAATTAACCTGCAGACCTGCAAGCATTTGGGATGTGGGGGAAAACCGGAGCACCCGGAGGAAACCCATGTGGGTATAAAGAGAACATGCAAACTCCACACACAGACAGACTCGAGGTCAGGATCAAGTCTGGGTCTTTAGCGCTGTGACACAGCAGCTCTACCAGCTGCGTCACTGTGCCGCCCATCCTATTGCGTCACCACATCCCAATAAACTGTCCCAGCGGTGTTTAAAGTAGTGCAGTATGTATAGCGCCCTCCGTAATGTTTGGGACAAAGACCCATCATTTATTTATTTGCCTCTGTACTCCACAATTTGAGATTTGTAATAGAAAAAATCACATGTGGTTAAAGTGCACATTGTCAGATTTTAATATAGGCCATTTTTATACATTTTGGTTTCACCATGTAGGAATAACAGCAGTGTTTATACATAGTCCTCAATTTTAGGGCACCATAATGTTTGAGACACAGCAAAGTCATGTAAATGAAAGTAGACTTGTTTAGTATTTTGTTGCATATCCTTTGCATGCAATGACTGCTTGAAGTCTGTGATTCATGGACATCACCAGTTGCTGGGTGAGTTCTCTGGTGATGCTCTGCCAGGCCTGTATTGCAGCCTTATGCTTGTTTTGGGGGATAATCCCCTTTAGTTTTCTCTTCAACATCTAAAAGTCATGCTCAATTGGGTTCAGATTGGGTGATTGACTTGGCCTCTCAAGAATTGACCATTTTTTAGCTTTGAAAAACTCCTTTGTTGCTTTAGCAGTTTGTTTGGGATCAGTGTCTTGCTGTAGAATGAACCGTCAGCCAATGAGTTTTGAGGCATTTGTTTGAACTTGAGCAGATAGGATGTATCTATACTCTTCAGAGTTCATTATGCTACTACCATCAGCAGTTGTATCATCAATGAAGATAAGTGAGCCAGTACCTTCAGCAGCCATACATGCCCAGGCCATAACACCCCCACCACTGTGTTTCACAGATATGGTGGTATGCTTTGGATCTTGGGCAGTTCCTTCTCTCCTCCATACTTTGCTCTTGCCATCACTCTGATATAAGTTAATCTTCATCTCATCTGTCCACCAGACCTTTTTCCAGAACTGTGATTGCTCTTTTAAGTACTTCTTGGCAAACTGTAACCTGACCATCCTATTTTGGCAGCTAATCAGTGGTTTGCATCTTGCAGTGTAGCCTCTGTATTTCTGTTCATGAAGTCTTCTGAGGGCAGTGGTCATTGACAAATCCACAGCTGACTCCTGAAGAGTGTTTCTGATCTGTCAGACAGGTATTTGGGGATTTTTCTTTATTAGAGAGAGAATTCTTCTGTCATCAACTATGGAGGTCTTCCTTGGCCTGCCAGTCCCTTTGTGATTAGTAAGCTCACCAGTGCTTTCTTTCTTCTTAATGATGTTCCAAACAGTTGATTTTGGTAAGCCTAAGGTTTGGTTGATGTCTCTAACAGTTTTATTCTTGCTTCTCAGTCTCATAATTGCTTATTTGACTTTTGTAGGCATAACTTTGGTCCTCAAGTTGATAAACAGCAATAAAAGTTTCCAAAGGTGATGGAAAGACCGGAGGAAAGACTAGGTGCTGAAAGCTCTCTTATACCTGCATTAAGGAGGCAATTAAACACACCTGAGCAATTACAAACGCCTGGGAAGCCATGTGTCCCAAACATTATGGTGCCCTGAAATGGGGGTACTATGTATAAACACCGCTGTAATTTCTACATGGTGAATACAAAATGAGTAAAAATGGCCTTTAATAAAATCTGACAAATGTTCAGTTTAACCCTTCATGTGGTGACTATTTGCATACCTTGGGTATGTGTGCAATACCTTGTGGTATGTTCAGTTTAACCCTTCATGTGGTGACTATTTGCATACCTTGGGTATGTGTGCAATACCTTGTGGTATGTTCAGTTTAACCCTTCATGTGGTGACTATTTGCATACCTTGGGTATGTGTGCAATACCTTGTGGTATGTTCAGTTTAACCCTTCATGTGGTGACTATTTGCATACCTTGGGTATGTGTGCAATACCTTGTGGTATGTTCAGTTTAACCCTTCATGTGGTGACTATTTGCATACCTTGGGTATGTGTGCAAGCATAGAATTTCACCATGACTTGTCACATGTGACAATAAAGCATTCATTCATTCATTCATTCAAGGTACAGAAGTCTGCAAATGTTGTCTGCCAGGTTCAAGAATAGCTTCATCCCAACAGCCATCAGGTGGCTGCACCAACATCAACTGTGAACTTCTATGGACATTGGTGTATTGTGGTTAATTTATTGAATTTTTGTTCGTGATGGATTATCTATGAGTATAGCATTCATAGGACTGTTTTGTTATTGCAAGTAGGAATGTCACTGTCTATTGTGGGTACATATGACAATTAAACACTCTTGACTCTTGATATTCAGCAGTTCTAGAGTTTAAAGATCTGGGAGGTTTCGTTGAACTTTTTTGCCAATATAAAGCAGAATTCATCCAATGTATAAACATTTGAATTGGAGCAGGGTTATGATGCTTGCTGATTCACTGTTTAATAATGTCACAGCCCACCTCTCACCCCCTTATCAAGAATCTCTCTAATTAAAAAATATTCTGACTTTCCCTTTAAAGAATAGTTCCAAAGATTCGTGATCTCCTGAACGAAGATTTGTAGCCTGTCTTCTTGGGTGACCCCTTATTTTTGTGCAGTGATCCCCGAGTCTAAATGCTTTGTGATTTAGAGTTTTGTTTAGAGATGCAGTGGCCCTTTGGCCCACTGAGTTCATGCCGACCATCGATCACCTGTTCACACAAGTTCTGTTATTCCACTTTCCCATGCACTACCTACACATTAGGGACAATTTTACAGAGGCCAATTAACTTACAAACCCGTGCATCTTTGGCATGTGGGAGGGAACCGGAGCTCCCGGAGGAAACCCACGCAGTCACAGGGAGAATTTGTAAACTCCACACAGACAGCACATGAGGTCAGGATCAAACGAGGTCTCTGACGCCGTGAGGCAGCAGTTCTACCAGCTGCACCACGGAGCTGCCGTTAGATTTTTGTTTTGCTGTTTTAATCAGGATCTCTCTCATCCTTCCAGTTTCCAGCAAATACATTTCCCTGAAGGAAAAAGACACAGGGGGTCAGGCAGCATCTCTGGAGAACGTGGATAGGTGATGGAAAGACTGATTCAGACTGATTCAGCTGATCAGGCTAACCCTTTCCAATCTCCTCTCCAGAGATGCTGCCTGTGCCACTGAGCTACTCCAGCACTTTGTGTTTTTTAAATTTTAAACCAGCATCTGCAATTCCTTGTTTCTACAAATATAATCCTGGCCTGTCCAATCTCTCCTCAATAGACAATTCCAAACATTCTGCAAACAGCTTGATGCGCGTTAACTTCCTAACCCTTCTGTGTGTGCTTCCTTCAACTTATTTCCATCAGGGAGCGCTCCGGATCCCATCCATCCACGACAGGGTTTGTTCAGCTCCTGGTTGCTGCGGTCTAGACTCGCACTCGCACTCGCACACACACACACACACACACACACATTCACAAAATGGGAGCCCCTCTCTCGCATTAAGCACACACAGCCCGACCCTGACCACTTGTGTGGAGTTGCCCAACGTCCCCACTTTACTGGGCGAGAGAGTTGGTGCACGGCTGTGGAAGTATGTGGACCGTTACCTCTGTGGAGGTGGAACACTGACTGCCAGGCGTGAATAGACAACAGGCAACCGAGTGCTTGTGTGTGTGAGTCAGTGGCTGCAAGTCCACAACTCCCCATGGCGTGAGTGTGAATAGCTGCCTGCAAGCTGATGGACTGTTGTTGGAGGTAAGGCCGATTGGGAAACTGTTTAGTTTAACCGTGGCATTAACTATCAGCGCGTTATAACCGCTTGTAACAGGAGATCAAAGTAGCGCAGTCGTTATAATGCGGTGGTGAAAGTTGGAGACTGACTGTCCTGTTGGAGCTCCATCAAGTAAGTGTGTCCACTCTGTGGACTGTCGCCACCCCATTCCCTGCCCTGTGCTCTGTGTCCCGTCCTGAAACCTTTTTGCGTTTATTTTTTGCTTGTTGAACCATTTCACTGGTATCGCGCTGAAAATGGATTCATTTCCTTGAAGTCGGACCATGACAGTTATTTAAACAATGTCTACTGGCGTGGGAACGACACGACAGAACTTCATTAATCCCAGCAGGGAAACTGATCTGCCAACAACAGTCATAAAACACAAGATACGTGACATTTAAGCGACCAGTGGGAAGTATTGGGGATGTGCGAAGATTGTGGAGGGGCAGGAAGGGACTACAGATGCTGGTTTAAGACAATAAGTAGGGCAACAAAGGAGAAGTTACTGCTTTACACTGAAGATGGACACAGAATGCTGGAGCAACTCAGCGGGACAGGCAGCTTCTCTGGTGAGAAGGAATGGGTGACGTTGAGGGTGGCGACCCTTCTTCAGTCTGAGTTACCCGCTGAGTTGCTTCAGCTTTTTGTGTCTATCTTCGGGGAAATATAGTTTGCATGTTCGATGTTTGTCAACGTGACTAGGCAGGAGCCACGTAGTCCCAACGAAGCCAGTCTCCACAAGGCGCTGAGATCACTCCTGCTTTGTGCAGCAGCAGCAGCCCCTGAGAGCTTCCAAACAACCCCAAGGCTTGTGACTGAGGCTAAAACTAATGCCTACTTTCACCTGATTCCTACACAATCCAATAATTTTTATCTTGTATCCTGTTTTCCGCATTGGAGCAGAGCCACTTGGGCAGCTTACATCCCAGCGGTATGAATATTGATTTCTCTAATTTCAAGTAACCCTTGCATTCCTCACTTCCTGCCCCACCCCGTCCCTAGTTGTCCTGCTAGTTCCACTGTTTGCATTCATATATCCCTTTGTTATCCCCTCTTCCACAGCCAACAATGGACCATTGTGGACTCCACCTTTCCCTGGTCATTGGTTCCGGCTCTGATTTGTTCTGAAGCTTTTCATACCTCTAGTTTCCCTCTCCCCTGACTCACTGTCTGAAGAGGGGGTTCGACCTGAAACATCACCTATTCCTTTTCTCCACGATGCTGGCTGCCCCGCTGAGTTACACAAGCATTTTGTATCTGTCGTCGGTGTAAACCAGCATCTGCAGCTCTTTCCTACACACTTGGATTCTAACTCGCTCCCTTCTAGCTCGGGATGTTTAATAGAGACTGTTTAATTTTTAACTTGCTTCGTAATACGTATGTGTCATTCTGCCTTCTATAAGAATTTGGCATTGTTGTAAGCAAAGCAGTATCGTATTTGAGCAGAGGAACTGTAACATGACTGATAGAAACATAGAGTCATAGAGTGATACAGTGTGGAAACAGGCCCTTCGGCCCAACTTGCCCACACCGGCCAACATGTCCCAGCTACACTAGTTCTTAATTGTTTACTATATGTTCGTGTTGTTAATTGCGAGCGGAGCACCAAGGCACATTCTTTGTATGTGTACATACTTGGCCAATAAACTTATTAATTAATTAATTAATTCATTCATTCATTCATGCATTCATTCATTCATTCATTCATTCATTCAATAGACAATAGACAATAGACAATAGGTGCAGGAGTAGGCCATTCAGCCCTTCGAGCCAGCCATTCAATGCGATCATGGCTGATCACTCTCAATCAGTACCCCGTTCCTGCCTTCTCCCCATACCCCCTCACTCCGCTATCCTTAAGAGCTCTATCCAGCTCTCGCTTGAAAGCATCCAACGAACTGGCCTCCACTGCCTTCTGAGGCAGAGAATTCCACACCTTCACCACTCTCTGTATTAATGTATATCGTAAACAGCTGGGGTCCCAGCACCGAACCTTGCGGTACCCCACTGGTCACTGCCTGCCATTCCGAAAGGGACCCATTTATCCCCACTCTTTGCTTTCTGTCTGTCAACCAATTTTCTATCCATGTCAGTACCCTACCCCCAATACCATGTGCTCTAATTTTGCCCACTAATCTCCTATGTGGGACCTTGTCGAAGGCTTTCTGAAAGTCGAGGTACACCACATCCACTGACTCTCCCCTGTCAATTTTCCTAGTTACATCCTCAAAAAATTCCAGTAGATTTGTCAAGCATGATTTCCCCTTCGTAAATCCATGCTGACTCGGAATGATCCTGTTACTGCTATCCAAATGCTCAGCAATTTTGTCTTTTATAATTGACTCCAGCATCTTCCCCACCACTGATGTCAGACTAACTGGTCTATAATTACCTGTTTTCTCTCTCCCTCCTTTCTTAAAAAGTGGGATAACATTTGCTATCCTCCAATCCACAGGAACTGATCCTGAATCTATAGAACATTGAAAAATGATCTCCAATGCTTCCACTATTTCTAGAGCCACCTCCTTAAGTACCCTGGGATGCAGACCATCAGGCCCTGGGGATTTATCAGCCTTCAGTCCCATCAGTCTACCCAAAACCATTTCCTGCCTAATGTGGATTTCCTTCAGTTCCTCCATCACCCTAGGTTCTCCGGCCCCGAGAACATTTGGGAGATTGTGTGTATCCTCCTCAGTAAACACAGATCCAAAGTAACGGTTTAACTCGTCTGCCATTTCTTTGTTCCCCATAATAAATTACCCTGCTTCTGTCTTCAAGGGACCCACATTTGCCTTGACTATTTTTTTCCTCTTCACGTACCTAAAAAAACTTTTGCTATCCTCCTTTATATTATTGGCTAGTTTACCCTCGTACCTCATCTTTTCTCCCCGTATTGCCTTTTTAGTTAACTTTTGTTGCTCTTTAAAAGAGTCCCAATCCTCTGCCTTCCCACTTTTCTTTGCTATGTTATACTTCCTCTCCTTAATTTTTATGCTGTCCTTGACTTCCCTCGTCAGCCACAGGTGTCTTTTACTCCCCTTAGAGTCTTTCTGCCTCTTTGGCATAAATTGATCCTGCAACCTCTGCATTATTCCCAGGAATACCTGCCATTGCTGTTCTACCGTCTTCCCTGCTAGGGCCTCCTTCCAGTCAATTTTGGCCAGCTCCTGCCTCATGCCTCTAATCCCCTTTGCTATACTGTAATACCGACACTTCCGATTTTCCCTTCTGCCTTTCCATTTGCAGAGTAAAACTTATCATGTTGTGATCACTGCCTCCTAATGGCTCTTTTACCTCTAGTCCCCTTATCAGATCAGGATCATTACACAACACTAAATTCAGAATTGCCTTCTCCCTGGTAGGCTCCAGTACAGGCTGTTCTAAGAATCCATCTCGAAGGCACTCTACAAACTCTCTTTCCTGGGGTCCATTTCCAACCTGATTTTCCCAGTCTACCTGCATGTTGAAATCTCCCATAACCACCGTAGCATTACATTTGTGACACGCCAATTTTATCTCCTGATTCAACTTGCACCCTATGTCGAGGCTACTGTTTGGGGGGCTATAGATAACTCCCATTAGGGTCTTTTTACCCTTACAATTCCTCATTTCTATCCATACTGATTCAACATCTCCTGATTCTATGTCACCCCTTGCAAAGGAATGAATATCATTCCTTACCAGCAGAGCAACCCCACCCCCTCTGCCCACCTGTCCGTCTTTTCTATATGTTGTATACCCCTGAATATTCAGTTCCCAGTCCTGGTCCTCTTGTAGCCATGTCTCAGTGATCCCTACAACATCATACTTGCCCATGACTAACTGAGCCTCAAGCTCATCCACTTTATTTTTTATACTACGCGCATTTAAGTACAACACTTTAACTTCTGTATTTACCTCCCCTCTCACATCGGTCACAAATGGCCCTGCCCTTAATCTCTTTTCCCCTCTAGAACTTCTGTTCCCATTCTTCCGAGAGTCTTCTGCAATATCTCCTGTATTCCCTTTAACCTCATCTTCATATTCCCAATTTGTTAACCCCTCCCCCCCACTATTCATTCATTCATTCATTCATTCATTCATTCATTCATTCATTCATTCATTCATTCATTCATTCATTCATTCATTCATTCATTCATTCATTCATTCATTCATTCATTCTGTTCTGCCCCTCAACCAGTGACTTTGGATAGAGTGGATGTGGAGAGGATGTTTCCACTTGTGTGAGAATCGAAGACCAGACTCAGAATTATCTTCAGAATTAAAGGACGTTCACTTAGGAAGATAATGAGGAAGAATTTCTTTAGTCAGAGGGTGGCAAATCTGTGGAATTCATTGCCACAGAAGGCTGTGGAATCCAAGCCAATGGATACTTTTAAGGCAGTGATTGAATAGTATTTTTTGGTCAGAGGTTATGGGGAGAAGGCAGGAGAATGAGGTTAAGATAGATTAACCATGATTGAACGGCGAAGTAGTCTTGATGGGCCGAATGACCTAATTCTGCTCCTATTGCTTATGAACTTATGAATTCTTCTAATCCATGAAAGTAAATTTTATTAACCATCTTCTTGGTTTGTTTTAAGGAATGGGTGTCATTTCGGGTCTCGACCCGAAACATCACCCATTCCTTCTATTCAGAGATGCTGCCTGTCCCACTGAATTACTCCAGCATTTTGTGTCTATCTTCGGTTTAAACCAGCATCTGCAGTTCCTTCCTAACTCTTAGTGATGTTGGGTGGTTACTCCGTCAAATAGCATCTTAAAATCCAAATAAATAACATCCTCTTCATTCTTTTCATCATATATAAGATTTTGTTTTGCCTTTCGAAAGAACTCGAAATTATGGAGGGGTGGGAGTTGAGCTGGATTTGGGGGTGGGGAGGGGTGGTGTAAGTCAAACAGATGTATGTGGGTTACAATGCTGTGGGGCATGTGGTGATGCTTCGAGGTGAGATTGTCATTAAATTCTCCAGTCTTTGCTGGTTCTGTTTTATCAAATGTTCACACATAATGCAGTGAGGTGATTTTAACCCCCTCTGCCCAAATAATAGTTGAGTTTGAATTAAGAATGGGGTCCTGGTGTTAGAAATCAAGTTTGCAAAGTCACTTGACCAATCTATTTTTTTTAGGAGGAAATAAGTGAAATGTTTTCTCTTAAGAGACACATTACTCATTAAGATCCATGTGAATGAGAGGTTTGTGTTTCTGTCAGCAATCTCGCCTGGTTTTCCACCCTGAATATCAGCGAATCAGGGAACCAGAGTTACCAGACTGCTGGTCGGCACAGTGGCACAGTGGCACAGTGGCACAGTGGCACAGTGGTAGAGTTGACTCACAGTGCCAGATAACTGGGTGCGATCCCGACTACGGGTGCTGTCTGCACAGTGTTTCTACGTTCTCCCTGTGACTGCATGGGTTTTCTCTGGGTGCTCCAATTCCCTCCTACACTCCAAAGACATACAGGTTTGTAGGTTAATTGGCTTTTGTAAAAATTGTAAAATTGCCATAGTGTTTAGGATAAACTGGTTGGCACAGTCTTGGTGGGCCAAAGGGCCTGTTTCTATGCTGTATCTCTAAACCATACTAACCTGGCAGCTGGTCAGAGGTGAGGAGCATGGGGTCCATCACTTAAGCACCTTTCTACTAGCCCAAGAGGAGACGGTTGTTCTCCAAGCCTGTCCAGCAAACCCATTAAATGCTACCCATATTCACCAATGCCATTCCCATCAACCGCAGAACTTGCCTGATCTTGTTCTGTGTTTTCAATTAACATATTCATTAATGAGGTTCTAACCATATTAATCAGTGGAAAGAAGGAACTGCAGATGCTGGTTTATTAAAAAAAAAGACGCATAATGCTGGAATAACTCCAACATTCTAGGAGAACATGGTACGTGAAGATTTGGGTGGATAGCCTTCATCAAACTTCAGTCCGAAGAAGGATCCCGACCTGAAACGCCATCTATCCATGTTCTCCAGAGATGCTGCCTGACCTGCTCAGTTACTCCAGCACTTTGAGTCCTTTCTTTTAACCATAGTAATGGATTCTGGCTTCTGGTGTGGAAATGAATAAAACCTGCAGTGTTTGGCTTTTTGACTTTTAACTCTCCCTCACCTTTTTCCTGGCACCAATGTCTTTCACCTAAATGATTTTGCAGGAGAAACTCCACTATGACTCACTGGTCTTTTAGTTTAGTTTAGAGATATAGCGTGGAAATAGGCCCTTTGGCCCACCGAATCCACACCGACTAGCGATCCCCGTACACTAACACTATCGTATACACTGGGGACAATTTACTTTTTTTTTCCAAAGCCAATTTACCTACAAACTTGTCCGTCTTTGGTGTGGGTGGAAACCGAAGCACCTGGTGAAAACACACGCGGTCACAGGGAGCACGTACAGACTCCGTACAGACAGCACCTTTGTCTGGATCGTTCTCAGGTCTCTGGTGCCGTAAGGCAGCAACTCTACCGCTGCATCACTGAGCCACTCTTCGCCGCCCTGCAGCCCTGAGTAAACGACAATGTGCTTAAATTAGAGGGAAGACGTGGGTATCCACATCATTCCCTCCCAATGAGTTGTTATTTACATGATTGTAATGAATTGACCTATAATTTTGTCCTTTCAAATAGTGCTTCATAGTTCCTGGTGCATTTGTCATACCATATTTTAGTTCTGTATGTCAGCTCAGAGAGAAATCTGATTTGTAATATCTCACTAACTCATAGTTAGATATAGCCATGTTATTTTTTTGAATTACGGTTCTTTCACAGGTTGAATGCCCCACATTGAGAAAGAGTTTCCAGAGTCTCATATATCCACTTTCAATATGGAATTTCCTTGAGTTTAACTTAAAACGTTGGTTATCGCCAGTATTTTGTTACATGTTTGTCATCGTTAGTCCTTACTCCTTAATCATTACTAATTAATTTAGTCTTTAGGGCAGCATGGTGGCACAGTGGTAGAGTTGCTGCCTTACTGCACCAGAGACACGGGATCGATCCTGACTATGGGTGCTGTCTGTACAAAGTTTGTACGTTCTACCCATGACCAGTGTGGGTTTTCTCTGGGAGCTCTGGTTTCCTCCCAAAGTCGTGGAGGTTTGTAGGTTAATTGGCTTGGTGTAATTGTAAATTGTCCCCATGTGTGTAGGAGAGTCTTAGTGTGCCGTGATCGCAGGTGGGTGTGGACTCGCTGCGCCAAAGGGCCTGTTTCCGCACCGTATCTCTAATTTAAACTAAACTAACCTTTACTACCTAGTCACCACAGAATTGTTCCAGTGTATGAAATTGGTTCACTTGGTCACCCCGTTACAGAAAGGATGTGAAGGTTTTGGAGTGGGCGTAGAAGAGGTTTAGCAGATTTCTATCAGGATTAGGTGGTTAGCTACAAGGAGACGTTGGACAAACTTGGATTATTTCCTCCAGAACGCCGGAGGTTGAGGGGAGACCTGACAGAAGTATATAAAATTACGGGAACGATAGATATGGTAGACAGTCAGATCCTTTTTTCCCCCAGGGTGGAGATGTCAGAGGCTAGAGGGCATAGCTTTAAGGTAGGTGGGGCAAAGGGTAGAGGAGATGTGCAGGATATAAATGTTTTCACACAGGGTGGTGGGTGCCTAGAAGCGCTGCATGGAGGTGGTGAAGCCTGATATGATAAAAGTGTGTACGAGGTTTTTAGTTAGGCACATGGATATATAGGGAATGGAGGGAAATGGATCACATGCAAGCAGAAGAGATTCGTTTATCTTGGATGAAGGGATTAAAAGTACCATTAGCAAATTTGCAGATGATACAAAGCTGGGTGGTAGTGTGAATTGTGAGGAAGATGCTATGAGGTTGCAGGGTGACTTGGACAGGTTGTGTGAGTGGGCGGATGCATGGCAGATGCAGTTTAATGTGGATAAGTGTGAGGTTATCCACTTTGGTGGTAAGAAGAGGAAGGCAGTGTATTATCTGAATGGTGTCAAGTTAGGAAAAGGGGACGTACAACGAGATCTGGGTGTCCTAGTGCATCAGTCACTGAAAGGAAGCATGCAGGTACAGCAGGCAGTGAAGAAAGTCAATGGAATGTTGGCCTTCATAACAAGAGGAGTTGAGCATAGGAGCAAAAAGGTCCTTTTGCAGTTGTACAGGGCCCTAGTGAGACCGCACCTGGAGTACTGTGTGCAGTTTTGGTCTCCAAATTTGAGGAAGGATATTCTTGCTATTGAGGGCTTGCAGCGTAGGTTTACTATGTTAATTCATGGAATCGCGGGACTGTCATATGTTGAAAGACTGGAGCGACTAGGCTTGGATACACTGGAATTTAGAAGGATGAGAGGGGATCTTATTGAAACGTATATGATTATTAAGGGGTTGGACACGTTAGACGCAAGAAACATGTTCCCAATGTTGGGGGAGTCCAGAACAAGGGGCCACAGTTTAAGAATAAGAGGTAGGCCATTTAGAACTGAGATGAGGAAAAATCTTTTCAGTCAGAGAGTTGTGAATCTGTGGAATTCTCTGCCTCAGAAGGCAGTAGAGGCCAATTCTCTGAATGCATTCAAGAGAGAGCTGGATAGAGCTCTTAAGGATAGCGGAGTCAGGGGTTATGGGGAGAAGGCAGGAACGGGGTACTGATTGAGAATGATCAGCCATGATCACATTGAATGGCGGTGCTGGCTCGAAGGGCCGAATGGCCTCCTCCTGCACCTATTGTCTATTGTCTATTGTCTATCTTGGCATCATGTTTGGTCCCGACGATGTGGGTTGAAGGACCTTTCTCTGATCTGTACTTTTCCATATTCTACGTAGATAGAGGCCTATGGGCCTATAGAATCTGTGTTGCCTACCATTTCCTCACTACCATTCCACCCCTCCTCTCTAATACTCCTCCAATTATTCCTCCTCAAGAGCCTATCCATAATCATGGAAGCATTAAATGGTTACAGCAGAGAAGGAAGCCATTCGGCCCATCATGCCGACACTGGCTTTCAACAATAGCAACTCTTTAGTTCCACCTACAGAACCTGCCTCCATAGCTGTGCATTATTTTTCCATGATATATATGTCTTGAAGACTGCAATGGAACCCACTACATCTCCAGATAGTGCATCCTAGATCACAACCACACACCGCAGAAATTATTTTCTCTCATGTTACTAATGAAAATAGTGAACTTATTTTCTCTTGTGTTTTCCCCTTTATACTTGTGACCTCTGGTCCTTGAGCCTGCAGAGAGGATGTGGAGAGGATGCTTCCACGCCAGACAGTCTAGGACCAGAGGGCTTAGCCTCAGAAGAAAAGGATGTATGAAAGGAGATGAGGAGGAATTTGTTTAGCCAGAGGGTGGTGAATCTGTGGAATTCATTGCCACAGACGGCTGTGGAGGCCAAGTCAATGGGTATTTTTAAAGTGAAGACTTGATGGGCCGAATGGCATAATTCTGCTCCTTTGTCTTATTGTATTATCCCTTCACCAGAAGAAACCTTCCCCTATTAATTTTGAACAGATGCATTATCACGACGTATACTCACATCAGCCTTCTCTTCATGACAGCCTCACTAATGTTTCTTACAACTGCAGTCCCTTATTCCAGGAACCATTTTCAAAAATCCTTTTTTCATGTTCTGTGAAGCCAGAAATAAACAGTTGAGGTCAGACTGGTGTCAATAAGGTCAACATAACTTCCCCGCTTTTCTGCCCTATGTCTCAAATTCTTTTCAGAAAGCTCCATGAGAAAACTCAATTGCTCCAGGAATGAGTTGCACATTTAAACCTGCTCTGCATTAAAGTTATTTGCATTCCCCCTTGTATGCTCGTCTCTAAGTGTTATATCTGGGAGGACCTAGGGTGACGGAGGAACTGAAGGAAATTCACATTAGTCAGGAAATGGTGTTGGGTAGATTGATGGGATGAAGGCTTATAAATCACCAGGGCCTGATGGTCTGCATCCCAGTGTACTCAAGGAGGTGGCTCTAGAAATCGTGGACACATTGGTAATCATTTCCAGTTTTCTATAGATTCTGGATCAGTTCCTGTGGATTAGAGGGTAGTTAATGTTAACCCACTTTTTAAGAAAGGAGGGAGAGAGAAAGCCAGGAATTATAGACCAGTTAGCCTGACATCGGTGATGGGGAAGATGCTGGATTCAATTTTTAAAGATGTAATAGCAGATTTGGATAGCAGTAACAGGATCGGTCCAAGTCAGTATGGATTTACAAAGGGGAAATCATGTTTGACAAATCTTCTGGAATTTTTTGAGGATGTAACAAATAAAATGGACAAGGGAGAGCCAGTGGATGTAGTGTACCTGGACTTTCAGAAAGCCTTTGATAAGGTCTGTGCAGTTCTGGTCGCCAAATTATAGGAAGGATGTCGACAAAATGGAGAGGGTACAGAGGAGATTTACTAGAATGTTGCCTGGGTTTCAGCACTTAAGCTACAGAGAGAGGTTGAACAGATTGGGTCTTTATTCTTTGGAGCGTAGAAGGTTGAGGGGGGACTTGATAGAGGTTTTTAAAATTTTAAGAGGGACGGACAGAGTTGACGTGGGTAGGCTTTTCCCTTTGAGAGTGGGGAAGATTCCAACAAGGGGACATAACTTCAGAATTAAGGGACAAAAGTTTAGGGGTAACATGAGGGGTAACTTCTTTACTCAGAGGGTGGTGGCTGTGTGGAATGAGCTTCCGGTGGAAGTGGTGGAGGCAGGCTCGATTTTATTATTTAAGAGTAAATTGGATAGGTATATGGATGGGAGGGGATTGGAGGGTTATGGTCTGAGAGCAGGTAGATGAGACTAGGTCAGAGAAAGTGGTCGGCGTGGACTGGTAGGGCCGAACGGGCCTGTTTCCGTGCTGTAATTGTTATATGGTCCCACACAGGAGATTAGTGGGCAAAATTAGAGCACATGGTATTGGGGGTAGGTTATTGACGGATAGAAAATTGATTGGCAAACAAGAAACAAAGAGTAGGGATTAACGGGTCCCTTTCAGAATGGCAGGCAGTGACTAGTTGGGTACCACGGTGCTGGGACCGCAGCTATTTACAATATACATTAATGATTTAGATGAAGGAATTAAAAGTAATATTAGCAAATTTTCAGATGACACAAAGCTGGGTAGCAGTGTGAATTGTGAAGAGGATGCTATGAGGATGCAGGGTGACTTGGACAGGTTGGGTGAGTGGGCAGATGCATGGCAGATGCAGTATAATAGAGTTGTAAATCTGTGGAATTCTCTGCCTCAGAAGGCAGTGGAGGCCAATTCACTGAATGCATTCAAGAGAGAGCTAGATCGAGCTCTTGAGGATAGCGGAGTCAGGGGGTATGGGGAGAAGGCAGGAACGGGGTACTGATTGAGAATGATCAGCAATGATCACATTGAATGGTGGTGCTGGCTCGAATGGCCTACTCCTGCACCTATTGTCTATAGTCTATTGTCTATTAAAATAGGAAGGCAGATTATTTGAGTGGTGTCAGGTTAGGAAAAGAGGAAGTGCAACGAGACCTGGGTGTCCTTGTACATCAGTCACTGAAAGTAAGCATGCAGGTACAGCAGGCAGTGAAGAAAGCTAATGGCATGTTGGCCTTCATAATGAGAGGAGTTGAGTATGGGAGCATTGTACAGGGCCCTGGTGAGACCACACCTGGAGTATTGTGTGCAGTTTTGGTCTCCTAATTTGAGGAAGGACATTATTGCTATTGAGGGAGTGCAGCGTAGGTTGACAAGGATAATTCCCAGGATGGCGGGATTGTCGTACGATGAAAGACTGGAGCGACTGGGCTTGTATTCACTGGAATTTAGAAGGATGAGAGGGGATCTTTTCGAAACATATAAAATTATTAAGGGATTGGCCACACTGGATGCAGGAAACATGTTCCTGATGTTGGGGGAGTCCAGAACCAGAGGCCACAGTTTTAATGCATGGTCTCGTCATCAACCCCGACAAATGCTAGTTCGGCCTCCGTGCCATCGACTTTCTGGGCCACCGCGTGACCCAACACGGTGCTGTTCCGCTCCCGGACAGGGTCGAGGCCATTCTCCAGTTTCCGTGGCCTTCCACAATGCGGGGCCTTCAGGAGTTTGTGGGGATGGTCACTTTTCATCACCGATTTGTGCCAGCGGTGGCAAAGATAATGCGGCCGCTCTTTCAGTTGCTAACTAGTAATCGGCGGGACGTGCAGTGGAACGCCGACGCGGTGGCTGCTTTTGACGAGACGAAGGAAGCGTTGGCTCGGGTGACGATGCCGGTGCATCCGCGGGTCAATGACACACAGCCCTAACGGTGGATGCCTCGGACTCCGTGGTCAGCAGTGTGCTGGAGCAGTCGCTCGACGGTCACTGGCGGCCTCTCGCCTTTTTCAGTCGCCGGCTTAACCCGGCGGAACGGAAGTACAGCGCGTTCACCAGGAGCTCCTCACCTTGCACTTGGCAGTACGACACTTCCGCTGTGTCCCGGAGGGCCGGGCCTTTACTGCCTTCACTGACCATAAGCCCCTCACCTTTGCATTCGCTAAGGTTTCGGATCCCTGGTCCCCTCGGCAGCAGCGCCAGCTCACGGCAATCTCCGAATTCACGACCGACATCCGCCACATTGCAGGCAAATGTGACCTGGTTGCTGACGCCGTGTCCCGCCCAGCTAATGAGGCCATCCGTGACGAGGCCCTGGGCACAGATTATTCCACCTTGGCTGCGGCCTAGCTGGTGGACGAGGAGATACCAGCCGACCCAACTGCGGTTCCTGGGTCCCTCCGGCGTTACTGTCCTGTGCGATGTTTGCACGGGGCAGCCGTGGCCCATTGTCCCGGCTGCCTGGGCGTTGGGGGATTTTCGACGCCATTCATGGGTTGGCCCACCCGTCCATCCGTGCGACGGTCGCGATGGTGGCCGCACGTTTCATGTGGCCTGGGTTGTGGAAGCAAGTCGGTCGTCGGGTACGGGCGTGCATTCCGTGCCAAACATCGACGGTCCGGGTGCCAGTGCAGGAGTTCGCAGTGCCTCGCCGGCACTTTGACCGTGTTCACGTGGATATCGTGGGGCCGCTGCCTCCATCCCTGGGTGCCTCGCATCTTCTGACGGTGGTGGACCGTTTCACGCGGTGGCCGGAGGCCATTCCTCTCGTGGATACTTCTGCCCTGTCGTGTGCTCGCGCCCTCATGGCCCACTGGATTGCCCGTTTCGGGGTGCCGCTGAGCATTGCCTCAGACCGGGGTGCCCAGTTCACGCCTGAGCTGTGGTCCGCAATGGCTCGCCTGTTGGGGACACGGCTTCGCCACACGACAGCATATCATCCCCAGTCTAACGGGGTGGTGGAGCGGTTCCACCGCCATCTCAAGGCCGCTTTGACGGCACGTGTCACGGGCCCCGAGTGGATGGATGAGTTGCCGTTGGTTTTGCTGGGTATTCGGACTGCCCCGAAGGAGGATCTGGCTTCGTCCTCAGCCGAGTTAGTCTATGGCGTCCCGCTCACTGTTCCCAGGGAATTTATTCCGGCCGCTGGTGTCCCGGGAGCAGCCGCCAGCTGTGTTGGTCCGTTTGCGGGAGACAGTCAGCGCCCGGTCTCCTGTCCCGACGTCTCGCCATGGGGTGGCTCCTGCCCATGTACCCCCGGCTCTCATGGACTGTCCGTATGTTTTTCTGTACCGCGACGCCCACAGGTCGCCTTTGCAGCGCCCTTATGAGGGAACCTTCCGGGTGCAGCAGCATGGGCATACTACTTTTGTTTTGGACGTGGGTGGTCGGCGGGAGACTGTGTCTGTGACTCGTTTGAAGCCGGCCCATTTGGACCTTAGTGAGCCAGTGCGGGTGGCCCAGACTCGTCGTCGGGGGCATTCGCCGTCCCGGTTGCTCCCGAATACGTCCGGACCGGGCGTGTCCCCTGTGTGTGGGGACATATACACGAGGTCTGGCCGCCTCATTCGTCTTCCCGTTCGGTTCTGTGCCTCTGGGTCTTGGGGGGGGGGGGGGGGGGTCCTGTGGCGGTCCCTGGTGGTGAGTCACGCGCGGTGCAAACCCTCGGCTCGGGGGGGGTGGGTTCACGAAACCTGGAATGGGGAAGAGCGGCAGTTGGGAGTGGAGTTCCGGGAGGATTTGAACGTTGGGTTTGGGAGCTGGATGGTGCTCGAGGAATAAAGAAAACTTCGCTTGACACCTGTCCCACTTCATTGGCTTTGCATCAGGTGGGCCATTTAGAACTGAGATGAGGAAACACTTTTTCACACAGAGTTGTGAATTCTCTGCCTCAGAAGGCAGTGGAGGCCGATTCACTGGATGCATTCGAAAGAGAGTTAGATGGAACTCTTAAGACTAGCGGAATCAAGGGATATGGGGAGAAGGCATGAACGGGGTACTGATTGTGGAAGATCAGCCATGATCATATTGAATGGTGGTGCTGGATCGAAGGGCCAAATGGCCGACTACTGCACCCATTGTCTATGTATCTATGTATCTGTGCTCTCTGGCCCATTAGCTTTCTGCCCAAAGGGAGCAACTATGCTCTATTTAACTATCTAACCAATTATTGCTTCATACACCTCGATCAAACCTTTCCATCTTTAAAATGCAAAAAAACCTGCAGATGTTGGAAAGCTGAAATAAAACAATAATTGCCGGATAAATTCAGCATCAGTTTCTCGCTCCACGTTTGCTACCTGACCTGTGAGTATTTCCTGTATTTTTCTCTCGAGGTCTTAGGGTCCTACTTTTCCTCGTGGGACCCAAAGAAAGAAAATTCCTCATCAGTGGAGCCGTGGCAGTAAACCCTTACCATACATAGAACAGTACAGCACAAGAACAGGCCATTCGGCCCACAATGTCTGTGCTGAACATGATGCCACGACCAAGTCTTATCTGCCTGCACATAATCCATATCCCTCCATTTCCTGCACATCCACGTGCCTATCCAAAAGTCTCTCAAATGCCGCTATTGTATCTGGCTTCACCACCACCCCAGGCAATGCGTTCCGGACTCTCTGTGTAGATTGGTTGCACTTTAATGCAGATTACCTGATGCAGGGTCTTCACATCCTTCCTAAAGTGAGGTTAACAGAACTGACTGGAATTCTTCCATTTGCTTTCAGCATGACCTCCCGGATTTAGTTCCTTGCATCTCATATTTATGGGCCCAGGTTCCCACTTGTTTGATGAACCACTGGCACCACCTGCCCTGCCAACTTCAAGGGTTTGTGTGCACATGTGCCCAGTTATCTCTCTCTCTCTCGCTCTTGCACATTCTTTAGAATTGTGCCATCTCGTCTGCATTGTCTCCCATTGTTCATTCTACTGAAGTAAATTGCTCACGGTTCTCAGTACTAAATTTTGTCTGCTCATTTTGCCACACTGTCCATATCATTGTGCCGTGGATTGTAATCTCCCCTCACTGTTAACCAAGGCTTGTACTTCACACCTTTGATTTCCTATCTCGATGATATTGAACCTTCGGGCCTCAATTTTGCTATTGTGTTCATGAAATGCCTCTGAAAATCCTCTTCATCCACCCTTTCCATTAATCTCTCAAAAAGTTCAATTGGGTCAATCAAACACAAATTGTCTTTTAAGGCAGAGATAGATAGATTCGTAATTATTATGTGTGTCAGAGGTTATGGGGAGAAGGCAGGAGATTGAGGTTAGGAGGGGGAGATAGATCAGCCATGATTGAATGGCAGAGTAGACTTGATGGGCCGAATGGCCTAATTCTGCTCCTATCAAATGATATAATGATCTTATGAAATACATGCAGCCCCCCCATTAGTGAATGCACATCTGCTTCAAGTTGAGAGGAGGGGATGTGGGGGGGGGGGGGGGGGGGACTTGAGGGGAGAGCTTTTTTACACAGAGAGTGTTAGATATCTGGAGCTCACTGTCACATGTGGTGGAATCAGATACAATCACTGTGTTTAAGAAACATTTAGACAGGCACTTGAATAAGGAAGGCGTGAAAGAATGTGGGGAAAAAGAGATTTGTGTAGAGATAATGGACCCATGGATTGATGCTTTTCAAAGCTCAATTCGAATAGGCTTCCAGTGGATTGGAAAACTGTGAATATAACTTCCTTGTACAAGAAGGGAGAGAAACAGAAAAATGGGAAAATATGGGCTAGTTAGCTTAACATCTGTTGTTGGGAGGATGCAGGAGCTCACCATCAAGAAATACATTGCTCATACCAAGCCTTATCGTAATCAAAATAAGTTAACTTTGTTCTATAATAGGAAAATGGTGTTTGACAAACAGGCTAGAGTTCCTGCAGGATATAACAAGCAGAGAAGATAAAGGGGAACCTGTAGGTAATACACTTGGACTTTGGAAAGTATTTGTAAAAGACGGCTGCCCAAAAGCTGGAAGTATGGGGATGTTAATGTGGAATCAAGTCTGGTTTTTGCAGAGAAGGCAGGGGTGGGAAGTAAAAGTTGAAGTAGACAAATTTTAGAAAGGCCGAAGAATCGAGGATTGATGAGGAACTGGCACAGAAGAGAAGGTGAGACCTAGGGCAGATCAGCCATGATCACATTGAACAGGGGGGGGGGGGTGAGATTGAGCCGACACGAAAGACCAAGTTATCCATCCATCAGGCATCGCTGCCACCACGATTGAGTTTGTTCAGTCGGTAGCTTACGTAACAACTGTTATTATTCCCACATGCTTCATCTGTTGCAGCTGTTTTTCAAACTTTCACTTCTACTTGTGTGGTTCTCTAATGTTACTTGGGGTGTGACAGGATAACGATGTGATAATTGAAAATTCTCAACCATCCCATCGTTTCATCAAAATGATGTGGGTACATTTGGATTCGCTTTGTTTTGGCTCTTCTTCCAAAGTGCTTTCCGATCAGCGTGTTATTTTGTTCTTGGTGTCATCTCCTCCATGTTGTACTTTACTGTGATTTTGGTGGCCCCTCTCATCTCTATTGCTTGCTAAGTTACCTGCCCCTCCTCTCTACCAGTATTCTCTTCACCCCCCCCCCCCCCCCACAATCAGTCTGAACAAGGGTCCCGGCCCAAAATGTCACCTATCCATGTTCTCCAGAGATGCTACCTGACCCGCTAAGCTACTCCAGCACCTTGTGTCTTTTTGAGTAAACCAGCATCTGGACTTCCTTATTTCTTTACCCAAAGTTGAACTATTCTGATTTTGCTTATCTTCCATGGATTCAGTTACTCTTCCTTTGTCATTTCCACTATCATTTCAACTCCCACTAGTTGAGCTTGACTCAGATTCTGCAGTTTAATCGGTGTGCAGAGTATATTTTTGTCTGTGAGTGTCTTGCTGGCCACAGTTCCTGCATGGCAGAGAATTGCAGTGAATTGTGGATGCAGCCCAGGTGATCACACAAACCAACCTCCCTTCCATTGAAGATAGAAACAAAAGCTAGAATAACTCAGCGGGTCAGACAGAATCTCTGGGGAAAAGGATTTCAGGTTGAGACCCTTCTTCAGACTTCTTTAAGTTTAAACCATCATCACAAAATGCTGGAGTAACTCAGCAGGTCAGGCAGCATCTAGGAGAGAAGGAATGGGTGACGTTTCGGGTCGAGACCCTTCTTCAGACTGGTTGTGGGGGGGGTGAAGAGAATACTGGTAGAGAGGAGGGGCAGGTAACGTAGCAAGCAATAGAGGTGACAGGGGCCCACAGAAAGCACAGTAAACTACAACATGGAGATGACCCAAAACGTTACAGATATGTCAACAGCAAAAGGATAGTGAGGGATAAAATTGGTCCATTAGAGAGTCAGAGTGGACAGCTATGTGCTGAGCCGGAAGAAATGGGGGAGATATTAAACAATTTCTTTTCTTCGGTATTTACCGAGGAGAAGGATATTGAATTATGTGAGGTAAGCGAAACAAGTAGAGTAGTGATGGAAATTAGGAGGATTAAAGAAGAGGAGGTACGGACACTTTTGAAGAATATAAAAGTGGATAAGTCTCCAGGTCCTGATAGGATATTCCCTAGGACATTGAGGGAAGTTAGTGCAGAAATAGCAGGGGCTATGACGGAAATATTTCAAACGTCATTAGAAACAGGGATGGTGCCGGAAGATTGGCGCATTGCGCATGTTGTGCCTTTGTTTAAAAAAGGTTCTAAAAGTAAACCTAGCAATTATAGACCTATTAGTTTGACGTCTGTGGTGGGAAAATTAATGGAAAAGATACTTAGGGACAATATATATAATTATTTGGATAATCAAGGCCTGATTAGAAACAGTCAACATGGATTTGTGCCTGGAAGGTCATGTTTGACTAATCTTCTTGAATTTTTTGAAGAGGTTACCAGGGAAATTGATAAGGGCAAGGCTGTGGATGTTGTCTATATGGACTTCAGTAAGGCATTTGACAAGGTTCCACATGGAAGGTTGATTAAGAAGGTTAAATCGTTGGGTATTAATAGTGAGGTTGCAAGATGGATTCAACAATGGCTGAATGGGAGATACCAGAGGGTAACGGTTGACAATTGTATGTCAGGTTGGAGGCCAGTGTCTAGTGGAGTGCCCCAAGGATCTGTGTTGGGTCCACTGTTGTTTGTCATTTACATTAATGATCTGGATGATGGTGTGGCAAATTGGATTAGTAAATATGCAGATGATACTAAGATAGGTGGAGTAGTTGATAGTGAGGTAGATTTTCAAAGTCTACAGAGAGACTTGGGCCTTTTGGAAGGGTGGGCTGAAAGATGGCAGATGGAGTTTAATGCTGATAAGTGTGAGGTGCTGCATTTTGGTAGGACAAATCAAAATAGGACGTACAGGGTAAATGGTAGGGAATTGAGGAATGCAGTGGAACAGAGGGATCTGGGAATAACTGTGCATTGTTCCCTGAAGGTGGAATCTCATGTGGATAGGGTGGTGAAGAAGGCGTTTGGTATGCTTGCCTTTATAAATCAGAGCATCGAGTATAGAAGTTGGGATGTAATGTTGAAATTGTACAGGGCATTGGTGAGGCCAAATCTGGAGTATGGTGTGCAGTTCTGGTCGCCAAATTATAGGAAGGATGTCGACAAAATGGAGAGGGTACAGAGGAGATTTACTAGAATGTTGCCTGGGTTTCAGCACTTAGGCTACAGAGAGAGGTTGAACAGGTTGGGTCTTTATTCTTTGGAGCGTAGAAGGTTGAGGGGGGACTTGATAGAGGTTTTTAAAATTTTGAGAGGGACGGACAGAGTTGAGAGTGGGTAAGATTCCAACAAGGGGACATAGCTTCAGAATTGAGGGACAAAGGTTTAGGGGTAACATGAGGGGGAACTTCTTTACTCAGAGGGTTGTGGCTGTATGGAATGGGCTTCCGGTGGAAGTGGTGGAGGCTGGCTCGATTTTATTATTTAAGAGTAAATTGGATAGGTATATGGATAAGAGGGGATTAGAGGGTTATGGTCTGAGTGCAGGTAGATGAGACTAGGTCAGGGAGAATGGTCGGCGTGGACTGGTAGGGCCGAACAGGCCTGTTTCCATGCTGTAGTTGTTATATGTTATATGTTATATGTTACCCATTCCCCCTCTCTCCTAGATGCTGCCTGACCTGCTGAGTTACTCCAGCATTGTGTGATACCTTCGATTTGTACCAGCATCTGCAGTTATTTTCCTACATCTACAGTTCCTTCCTACACACTTCCTTGCATTGACTCCATCTACTCCACGCTGCCTTGGCAAGGCCAGCAGCATAATCAAGAACTAGTCTCACCCAGGACACTCTCTCTTCTCCCCTCTCCCATCAGGCAAGAGGTACAGAAGTGTAAGGACGCACACTAGATTCAGGAACAGTTTCTTCCCAGCTGTTATCAGGCACTGAACCATCCTGGAGCGCAGTCCTGAGCTACTATCTACCTCACTAAAGACCCTCACACCATCTTTAATTGGGCTTTACTGGACTTTATCTTGCACTAAACATTATACCCGTTATTATGTATCCGTACGCTGTGAATGGCTCGATTGTTACCATGTATAGTCTTTCCACTGACTGGTTAGCACGCAGCGAAAGCTGTTCACTGTAGCTTGGTACACATGACAATAACCTAAACTAATTGTAATTATTATCTCCATCCTCCCATCAATTGCCCCTGGATTCTATCACTCACCTACCTTGCAAGGGCAACTTACAGCAGCTAAGAACCCTGCATGTCTTCAGGATGTGGGTCGAAAAGCTTTTCACTCTACCTCGGTACATGTAACACTAAACTAAACTCAACTAAAACTAAAATTAAAACTAAAATTGCGTCCTTTGAACGTAGTTTCTATTCTTGTTTTGTCTGTTCTCCAACTGTGTGAGCTGGCCCTCCGTTCCCATGCTGGATATCTTGCATCCGGATAGTAGTTTTCATCGGTTATAATGTGTATTTTTATTAAAAGTCGGGAAACATTGTTAGACATGTTTGTCCTGGTCGCCTAATCTTCCCTCCTCGCCGCCACCACCGCTCACCCCGGGGCTCCTGAACAACAACGACAACACTTGTGTTTGTTCTTATTTCGCTGCGCTAGAGGGAGAGGGGTGAGTGGCGGTGGCGGTGGCGGCGGTGACGGCGGTGGCGGTGAGGAGGGAAGTTTCCTTGGGTTTGTTGTTTGCGAGGGGGCGCTGCGATCTCTCACCTTGTCCCAGCTCTGGGTCGGTGGCGATCTGCTCTCCGGTGCACCTTCGCCGGCAGCTTCTGCCTGTAGTCGCTGCTGCCACCGCGGTTCCACGGCTCTGGGACAAGTTAAAGAGTCGGGGAGAGTGGAGGGGAACTCACAGCATAAAGCAAAGAAACCTACAACGTCATCGTAGTTTTTACTAATTAGACCATACATATAAACACAGCAAATTAACAGTTTTGAAAACAGTATTTTCTTACCTAGACGGAGAAAAACTGGCAAAAACGTCAATGTTTGCTGGATTTTGGTCCTTGAAAATGGGATTTTTTGACCTTGAAAGTCCTTGAAAAGTCCTTGAATTTTTTGCTGTTCCAAGTGTACGAACCCTGTTAGATCGTCCCGACGTGAGGGCTCGGACATCGGACTGTCGGCAGCGGTGACTGCGGATGGTTCAGCAGCCCCGACCGCTCGTGAACAAACAGGAAGATGATTGAACTTTATTACCTTCCATCACAGAGTAATGTGGTGTGGTGGATGTTTATGTTAAATTATATTTGATGTGGCTTTGTGTCTTGTTGCTTTTTACTTAGTATGGGTGCATGGTAGCTCATATGTCACTGTATCTTAATTGGTACATGTGACAATAATTTGAATCTTGAAATCTTGAAATCTTGAAATCTTGAAATCTTGAAATCTTGAAATCTTGAAATCGTGACCTCAGAACCTTCAGTGTGCCTCTGAGGATGCACTCAACCCGCCGTGCACTCACCCCACTCACTAGCACTGGTCCTCCCCTACATCCGCCACCACCACCGCCATTGCAATCGTGAAGTCTTTCTTGTCTGTGATCTCCATTACCGGCTGATCTTCAACAATGGGCAGAAGTTCACTTGCACCTCCTCCAACCTCACCTACTGTATCCGCTGTTCGAGGTGTGAACTCGTCTGCTGGTGAGACCAATGCAGGCTCGGCGATCGTTTCGCTGAACACCTCTGCTCAGTCCACCTTGGCTTACACAATCTCCCAGTTGCTAAACACTTTATGTCCCCCATTGGTACACGTGACAATAAAAGACCTTTGAAACCTTTGAACATTGATCTTTCTAACAAAGTAACCCTTGCTATCCTCCTCTCTCTGTCCCTCACCCACCCTAGTCGTTGTGCAGGAAAATAACTGCAGATGCTGGTACAAATTCTATTCTATTCTATTCTATTCTAAATCGAAGGTATCACAAAATGCTGGAGAAACTCAGCAGGTCAGGCAGCATCTAGGAGAGAGGGAATGGGTGACGTTTCGGATTGAGACACTTCTTCAGACTGATTATGGGTCAGTCTCAAGAAGGGTCTCGACCCGAAACATCATCCATTCCCTCTCTCCGAGATGCTGCCTGACCTGCTGAGTTACTCCAGCATTTTGTCAAGTCAAGTCAATTTTATTTGTATAGCACATTTAAAAACAACCCACGTTGACCAAAGTGCTGTACATCTGATTATGTACTAAGGAAAAAAAATGAAACATACAGTAGCACACAAACATAACAGCACATACAAAATAGTTCACAGCGCCTCCTCAATGAGCCTCAAACGCTAGGGAGTAGAAATAGGTTTTGAGCATGGACTTAAATGAATCGATGGAGGGGGCAGTTCTGATGGGGAGAGGGATGCTGTTCCACAGTCTAGGAGCTGCAACCGCAAAAGCGCGGTCACCCCTGAGCTTAAGCCTAGACCGCGGGATAGTGAGTAGCCCCAAGTCGGCCGACCTGAGGGACCTGGAGTTAGAGAGGTGGGTTAGAAGATTTTTAATGTAGGGGGGGGGGGGGAATGTCCATTTAGGGCTTTATATGTGAATAGGAGGAGCTTGAAGTTGATTCTGTACCGTACAGGGAGCCAGTGGAGAGAGAGAGGCCAGAATCGGCGTGATGTGGTCCCTTTTACGGGTACCCGTCAGGAGTCTCGCTGTGGCGTTTTGGACCAGTTGCAGGCGGGACAGGGAAGATTGGCTGATCCCAGTGTATAGGGAGTTGCAGTAGTCTAGGCGGGAGGAAATGAAGGCGTGAATGATTTTTTCAGTGTCGTCGAATTGGATTTTAGCTATGGTACGAAGTTGGAAGAAGCTGGCTTTTACCACAGCATTGACTTGCTTGTCAAATTTTAATGCAGAGTCAAATATCACGCCGAGGTTTTTGACATGCGGTTTGACTAGGCAGGATAGGCTTCCAAGACTGCCTGTTATCGATTTGATGGAGTCGGGGGGGCCGAATAGGATGACCTCAGACTTGCTCTCGTTTAATTGGAGGAAGTTCTGTGCCATCCAACATTTTATGTCCTCAAGGCAGTGTAAGAGGCTGTTTAAATTTGACTGGTTGTTGGGTTTCAGGGGGAGGTAAAGCTGAGTGTCATCGGCATAGCAGTGGAAAGAAATGCTGTGCCTTTGAATGATTTGGCCAAGGGGGAGCATGTATAGAGAGAAGAGAATGGGGCCTAGGATGGAGCCTTGTGAACTCCGCAGGAGAGGCTAGCTGGAGAAGAGGAATAACTGCCTATGTTGATGGCGAAACTCCTATCTTTGAGGTGACACCCTAGTCGTTGTACTAGTTTCACTGTCGTCCTGTTGAGTTTCATTGTTTGTATTACTTGTTGTCACCTTCTCCACAGACAACAATGGACCATTGTAGGCTCCACCTTTCCTTGATAATTGTTGCTGGCTTTGAATTGCCCTTTTCGTACTTTTCATTCATATTTTCCATGTACCTTTTCATACCTCTCGTTTCCCTCTCCCCTGATTCTCAGTCTAAGTCCCGAACCGAAACATTACCTATTCCTTTTCTCCAGAGTTGCTGCTTGACCCGCTGAGTTACTCCAGCCTTCTGTGTCTATCTTTGGTGTAAACCAGCATCTGCAGTTCCTTCCTGCACATTTCACCTGTTCCTCCCTTGGACTTTGGAACTTGTGTCCACTGATTTAATTTCAACTCAAAACGACTTCTCAATTTTGGAATGATCTTACCAGAGTTTTGTATGTTCCTGACTGCTCCACTTCCCAGCATAGATCCAAAACCTTACCCTCCTGCTCCTGAAAAGATGCAGCTTGAATGCTAGTTTCAGTTTTACATGTATTTTCCAGCACATTATCAATCTCCCAGCTCGGTACGGTGGCACGGTGGCGCAGCGGTAGAGTTGCAGCACCGGAGAACCGGGTTCGATCCTGACTACGGGTGCTGTCTGTACGGAGTTTGTAGGTTCTCCTCGTGACCTGCGTGGGTTTTCTCCGAGATCTTCAGTTTCCTCCCAAAGACGTGCAGGTTTGCAGGTTAATTGGCTTTGGTATAAATTTACATTGTTCCCAGTGTGTGTAGGATAGTGTTAGTGTGCGGGGATCGCTAGTCGGTGTGGACTCGGTGGGCCGAAAGGCCTGTTTCCGCGCCGTATCTCTGAACTAAACTAAACTCATTATTGGTTGGAACATAGCCATCCTTCGCACACTCAGTGCCCACAGTCACCACGAATTAGTGTTGACATTTCTTAAAAAGAATTAAATTTGGCTTTGCCTCACTTCTTGTTGGTGTGGAACGTTATTCATTGATCACTGCCAACATGCTGCATCCTCGTGCCAGGAACCTCTTCATTGCTCTTTGAGATTCAAATCCGTTTATTTGTGTTGGTTTACAGATGACAGGACTTGTTGCTCCCAAGAGACACAAAATATGTTCTCCACACAGAACATGGCGCAGTAATGAGTGAAACAAACTGTTCACACGCATCTGTAGCGACATAAAACTTTGATAATCCAACACTTTAGTGGGGCCAGATTAGCAAATGCTTTGCTCTCGTGGATGTTACAGCCACACATTGTTATAAGAATTTTCCCGGATGAACCATCTTCGTTTAAAAGGAGCCCAGGAAGAGGGAGTCTGGTCAGTTTAAAGAGAGCACGGGAACCCTAGCCCGATGGGTCGACAGGAGGGTGGGGCACTGGGCCCAAGTGTTGGGGTAGGGAGTGAGGGGGCTGGGACCCAGAGAGAGGAGAGGGAATATGGGAACTGGGGTCCAAGTGTCGGGGTAAGGAGTGTGTGGAATGGGGCCTCAGCTAGGGGGTGTGGGGACTGGGGCCTCAGTGAGACGGCAGAGAGTGGGGGGACTGGGGCCCCAGTGTGGGGGTAGATCTCCAACATCTCCCTCCCGTTTCTGGACCTCACCATCTCCATCACAGATTAGTGACGGACCTTTACTATAAACCCACTGACTCGCACAGCTATCTGGACTACACTTCTTCCCACCCGGTCCCCTGCAAAAAGTCTATCCCCTACTCCCAATTCCTCCGTCTACGCCGCATCTGCGCCCGGGATGAGGTGTTTCACACTAGGGCTTCCGAGATGTCCTCGTTCTTCAGGAAACGGGGCTTCCCCTCCTCCATTATAGATGAGGCTCTCACTAGGGTCTCTTCTACATCCCGCAGCTCCACTCTTGCTCCCCCTCCCCCCACTCGCAACAAGGACAGAATCCCCCTCGTTCTCACCTTCCACCCCACCAGCCAGCGGATCCAACATATCATCCACCAACATTTCCGTCACCTACAACGAGACCCCACCACTGGCCATATCTTCCCATCCCCTCCTCTCTCTGCGTTCCGCAGAGACCGTTCCCTCCGTAACTCCCTGGTCCACTCGTCCCTTCCTACCCAAACCACCCCAACCCCGGGCACTTTCCCCTGCAAATGCACGAGATGCAACACCTGTCCCTTTACCTCCCCCGTCAACTCCATCCAAGGACCCAAACAGTCTTTCCAGGTGAGACAAAGGTTCACCTGCACCTCCTCCAACCTCATCTATTGCATCCACTGCTCTAGATGCCAACTTATTTACATCGGCGAAACCAAGCGCAGGCTCGCCGATCGCTTCGCTGAACACCTGCGCTCGGTCCGCATTAACAAAACTGATCTCCCGGTGGCCGAGCACTTCAACTCCCCCTCCCATTCCCAGTCTGACCTTTCTGTCATGGGCCTCCTCCAGTGCCATAGTGAGGCCCACCGGAAATTGGAGGAACAGCACCTCATATTTTGCCTGGGCAGTTTGCATCCCAGTGGTATGAACGTCGAGTTCTCCAACTTTAGATAGTCCCTCTGTCCCTCCCTTCCCCTCCCCCTACCCAGATCTCCCTCTATCTTCCTGTCTCCACCTATATCCTTCCTTTGTCCAGCCCCCCTGACATCAATCTGAAGAAGGGTCTCATCCCGAAACGTCACCCATTCCTTCTCTCCCGAGATGCTGCCTGACCTGCTGAGTTACTCCAGCATTTTGTGAATAAATGGGAGTAGAGAGAGTGGGTACTGGGGCCCTATGGAGAGGGTAGGAGATGTGGGGACTAGGGGCTCGGAGAGTTGTAAGCGAGCACGTTGAATGTGACCTGGTGACCCAGATGCTAAACCATCAGATACTAGGACATTGGAGTTTTACTCAAAGATACTGGAGGAGCAAGATAGACCACTCGACCCTAAAAAACGTAGTATGTCATGGCGCCATTTTAGTAGGCAGAAACTTGCAGAAACATTTAAAAAGAAAAATAACAAAAATCTGTGAATTGATAGATGAGATATATTTTGCATTTTAATGGTATCATCACACATACTGTTCCCCCAAAACACTGATTACACTGCGAGAGGCATAGCGAATGGTGGATCTTGCCTACTAAAATGGCTCCTTTGCGTACTGCACTTCAGTATAGGCGAGTGGTCCATCTTTTTCCTCTAGCATCTTTGGTTTTACTGTATACGATTACCACTTAATTCTTGCTATAATCTAACACTCTTCCTCTGGGTCTTCTTCAGTTGGACTTCCAATGCCGCCTGATATAACCTGTGCTCGCACTCCCTGGGTCAGGGCTCTGCAGGACACCCACACCGGATCCCATCAGGTATGGTGGGTGGCTGCAATCACCAAGCTGTTCCAGCAAAGGTGTGTCTGAACAGTGGCTCAACATTGCTCCGTACGTCCATTTTGGTAGAAGTTCACATTGTGGTAATTTGGACTTGTGTTTAAAAGTTTCCGTTTGGTTTAATTAAGTTTAGTTTTTAATGTAGAGATACAGCGCATGAAACAGGCCCTTCAGCCCACCGAGCCCACACCAACCAGCAATCCCCTACACACCAGCGACAATTTACAATTATACCAAGCCAATTAGCCTCTAAACCTGTACGTCTTTGGAGTGTGGGAGAAACCCGGAGCAGGTCACGGGAAGAACGTACAAACTCCATACAGACAGCACCCGTAGTCAGGATCGAACCCAGGTCTCTGACGCTGTGAGGCAGCAACTCTACCGCTGCGCCACCGTGCCACACTGTGCTAAGAGCTGTTAATTGGGATGCCTTATTTGCACCACATATCTACATTAAAGTACTCTACTTGGTTCACCTTGATGTATGTTTTAGACTTGCAGAATGAAGTATTTGTGGACAGAGGACACCAGGTGTCTGGGTGTTGGGTTTTCCATTCTTTGGATGTGAGTGGATCTGGAGCTCTTTTACTGTGGTTCAGTCCTGAAGGTTTAGGGATATCTAGGGTTTGGGGGCTGTTAATGAGCCCTCTGGGTTTCAGTCTCCCTTGTGATATGTACTTCTTTAAATGGAAAACTGGAAGATAATAATGTGAAGGAAGGAACCACAGACACTGGTTTAAACCGAAGATAGACAAAAAACTGGAGTAGCTCAGTGGGACAGGCAGCATCTCTGGAGAGAAGGAATGGGTGACATTTCGGGTCAAGACCCTTCAGTTAAGTTAGATAATAATGTGAGTCTGAAGAAGGGTCGTGACCTGAAACATCACCTATTCCTTTTCTGCAGAGGTGTTGTCTGTCCCGCTGAGTTACTCCAGCATTTTGCGTCTATCTTCAGTGTAAACCAGCATCTGCAGTTCCTTCCTTCAGATAATAATGTGAAATGGGTTTTTTCCCTGAGGGTTTTCTGAACTAGGTCATTGTGCTAATCTGAATAGTGGAGCAAGGAAGGATAGTACAGTAAAGGGAGTCTTTAGTTCAGCTGTTCAGCTACAGTGAAGGTTCCAGATAAGGTTTCTGCACTGGTCAGTTATTTGACCATTTAAATTAATAAACACGAGGAATTTTATTTTGTATCAGTTTGACTTTTCATTTCATACAATTGAAACATAGAAACATAGAAAATAGGTGCAGGAGTAGGCCATTCGGCCCTTCGAGCCTGCACCGCCATTCAATATGATCATGGCTGATCATCCAGCTCAGTAGCCTGTATCTGCCTTCTCTCCATACCCCCTGATCCCTTTAGCACAAAGGGCCACATCTAACTCCCTCTTAAATATAGCCAATGAACTGGCCTCAACTACCTTCTGTGGCAGAGAATTCCACAGACTCACCACTCTCTGTGTGAAGAAATGTTTTCTCATCTCGGTCCTAAAAGACTTCCCCCTTATCCTTAAGCTGTGACCCCTGGTTCTGGACTCCCCCAACATCTGGAACAATCTTCCCGCATCTAGCCTCTCTAACCCCTTAAGAATTTTATATGTTTCTATAAGATCCCCCCTCAGTCTTCTAAATTCCAGCGAGTACAAGCCCAGTCTATCCAGTCTTTCCTCATATGAAAGTCCCGCCATCCCAGGGATGAGGATTGAGGAATACTTGTTTCAATTCACTGAAGCTTTTTGTTCCCCTGTCTACAGTATGGTATGGCCATTGTGGTCTTTACTAATTTCAGTTTACTGTTTCACTAGTTTACTTGTGGACTCGTTTCAAAGTCGTCTTGTTTGGTCTCATTGTCTGTAACTCGTTTTCATCTAGCCCTAGGTAACAATGGGCTGTTTCCTTGATCATTGGTACTTTTTGCATAACTTTCATTCATTTGTTCTATATCTCTCTATATCACTGTCTACGTCTCTCATTTCCCTTTCCCCTGACTCTCAGTCTGAAGGAGGGTCTCAACCCGAAACGTCACCTATTTCTTTTCTCCGGAGATGCTGTCTGACCCGCTGAGTTACTCCAGTTTTTTGTGTCTATCTGTGGTCTTTAGCCTGTTTCCCTGCTTGCTTTGGCACACGAATGCCATGAGGATACTTCAGCTCAGCACTGAGTTCTCAGTGCTCTCCATCATCCTATTTATGTTGCGGAAGTAGTGGCGTAATACGGTCCAGCTGTTTTGCATTTCAAACGTGCTGCTAAAATCAAGGGTCCGATTCAGAGACTCACAATCACAGTACTGTGCATTCATCGAGTCAGCACAGCAGCAGTTAAATCTGTGACTGTGCAGCTCATGAGATCTTTCCATTCTCCACTCCCATCGCCTCTCGCACCCCCATCCCCAGTTAGGGAGTGGAATTGAATGTGATAATAAGCTTTTAGTTTGAGTATTACAAGAATGAAACACAGTCTAGTCAGGGTGGCACGGTGGTGCAGCGGTAGAGTTGCTGCCTTACAGTGCCAGAGACCCGGGTTCCATTCTGACTACAGGTGTTGTCTGTGTGGAGTTTGTACGTTCTCCCTGAGACCACAAGGGTTTTCTCCGGATGTTCTGGTTTCCTCCCACATTCCAAAGAGGTACAGGTTTGTAGGTTAATTTGGCTTTGGTAAAAGTTGTAAATTGTCTCTATTTTGTAGGATAGTGTTAGTATATGGAGTGTAAGAAAATAACTGCAGATGCTGGTACAAATCGAAGGTATTTATTCACAAAATGTTGGAGTACTCAGCGGGTCAGGCAGCATCTCAGGAGAGAAGGAATGGGTGACGATTTGGGTCGAGAGATGCTGCCTGACCCGCTGAATTACTCCAGCATTTTGTGAATAAATACCTTTGGTTAGTATATGGAGATCGCTGGTCAGTAAGGACTCGGTGGGCCAAAGGGCCTGTTTCCGCGCTGTATCTCTAAACTAAATTAAACTGAAAGTCTACAATGGGATGTGCATGTATGACACAGGTTGTGAGGATGTATTTGTTGACATGGTTAGTGCACCCACACTAAACGCCTTGCATATTTAAAGAGAGAATGGAGACCATGGTTTCAGTCAATCATCTCCTCTGGAGCCCAGAGCTGCAGCTAATGATATCTCTTAAACACACTTAGAAAAGGGAGAACGCAACATAAACCAACACCTTTGGGTGGCACATTGGCACAGTTGGTAGAGTTGCTGGTTCACACGCCAGAGACAAGGGTTAATCCTGAGTTTGGCCGTTTGTCTGTGTGGAGTTTGCATGTGATCGTGTGGGTTTTCTCCGGGTGCTGCGGTTCCTTTCCACATCCCAAAGATGTCCGAGTTTGAAGTTCAGTTTATTATTATTGTCACGTGCACCGAGGTACAGTGAAATACTTTTTGTTGCATGCTACCCAGTCAAAGGAAAGACAACGTGATTACAATCAATCAAACTGTCCACAGTGTACAGATAAGGGATAAAGGGTAAGTGTAAGATAAATTATGATTTGAAGATCGTTCAAAGGTCTCCAATGAGGAAGATGGGAGGTCAGGGCCACTCTCTCACTGCTGACAGCACGGTGCAGTTGCGTGATAACAGCTGGGAAGAAACTATCCCTGAATCTGGAAGTAAGCGTTCTCGAACTTCTGTGCCTCTTGCCTGATGGGAGAGGGGAAAGAGGGAATGGCCAGGGTGCGACTGGTCCTTGATTATGCTGAGGCAGTGTGAAGTGTAGATGGTGTCAATGGAAGAGAGGTTGGTTTGTGTGATGGTCTGGGCTATGTCCACAACTCTCTGCAATTTCTTGCGGTCTTGGATGGAGCTGTTCCCAAAACATCGTGAAACATCCCGACAAGATGTATTGTACAGCGCATCTGTAGAGGTTGGGGGCATGCTGAATTTCCGAAGCATTCCAAGGAAGTAGAAGTGTTGATGTGCTTTCTTGACCATAGCTTTGATATGGCTGGTCCAGGTCAAATTTCTGGCGATATTTATTCCTAAGAACCTGAAGCTATCAACCTTCCCTGTATCCATAGGCTTCAGTAAATTGCCCTTAGTGTGCACATGCCTTCACTTCAGTTTCTTTCAAATTGGCTTTACGTCAGCATGGATATTTTTGGTAGCTTTCAACCCATTTTTACTGTATTGATATCAACATACCTAATTACACCGCATTAGTTGTCCTTAGGCATGGGGCACCTTTGATCATTAAAACATCTAACAAACCACTTTAGAATTGTTTGAGATGCAAAGCTGCATTTTCTATAAAGTCGCTTGATCAGAAAGGAGCCTTTAATTTCTTCAGTCAAATATCCAAACTCCAGGCCAGTTAGTAATTTACAGCAATTTAGATTTACTAAAATGTAGCACATGTTTAAAAAATGAACCCAGAGCACTGCCATTTGGCTGTCTGTTCAAATTGATTTTCGGACATATTAGGAGTAACACTAAGTTGTGGGATTAACACAGGCCCTCATGACTTGGGAAGCACAGCTGGCTGATGTTTCTCAGGATTTTGGAACTCTTTCTACATCCTGTTTTCGACATGTCTAGAATGAGCATGTTCTCAGTTGTGAAAGTAAAGAGCAGCTGGAAGTTATTTTGTGCAACAAAGTAGAAAGAGCATTCATATGTATCTTACAATTTTTTTGTTGAATGTCACACCAATCTTCTGCTCCGACCAATTCAGCTGGATATAATGCAGTCAGTAAGCATTAAGGTGCAATCTGCTGTTTTTATTCAGCAGTTTCATCTGATATGGCAATTGCCATTTATTAATATGAGAAAGGATAGGTAATAGCCACCTGCTCCACAACCTTATTCCCATTCAGATATTGTACAACTTTGTACAAAACCAGCCCTGTCTCCTGATCACGTGAGCTTCAGAAGGGGCAAATAATAAGACGACTTTAGAGATACAGCATTGAAACAGGTCCTTCGGGTCACCGAATCCGTGCCGTCCAGCGATCACCCTGAACACTAGCACTATCCTACACACTAGGGACAATTTACAATCTTACCAATGCCAATTAATCTACAAACCTGCACGTCTCTGGGATTTGGGAGGAAACCAGAGCACCCGGAGAAAACCATGGCGGATATGGGCAGAACGTACAAACTCCGTACAGTCTGCCCCCGTAGCCAGGATTGAACTCAGGTCCATGGCACTGTTAGGCAGCTACTCTACCGCTGTGCCACCGTGCCGCCCTAACTTAGAAAAGTCTCAAAACGTTCATTCTGACCCCTGCAGGCAAAAAAAAACGCTGCAGTAACTGAAGAACATCACCAATCCCAATTACTTTTGTATGATTTGGCAGAGTTTTTCTCCCGCAATTACATAGTTTCCAAATCCTCCATCACTAACATCCTGGGAATAAATCATTGCCCAGAACTGGCCCAGTTATACAAGTTCCATGACTTCAAGTGCAGGCTGGATATTCATCACTCTTTTACCCAGGGTAGGGGTATCGAGAACCAAAGCTCATAGGTTTAAGGTGTAAGGGGCAAGATTTAATAGGAACCTTAGGGGCAACGTGTTCACTCAAAGGGTGTTGGGTGTATGGAATATGCTGCTGGAGAATGTAGTTGAGGCAGGTACTAGAACAGCATTTATATAACACTTGGACAGGCACATTGACAGGTAAGGTTTAGGGGGATATGGGCCAAATGCAGGCAAGTGGGCCTAGCTTAGATTGGGCAACTTGGTCAGCATGGACAAGTTGGACAAGTTGGGCTGAAGGGACCATTGACTCTACAACTCCCTTCTTAAATTAAAGGACGTTCTTTTAGGAAGGAGATGAAGAGAAATTTCTTTAGTCAGAGGGTGGTGAATCTGTGGAATTCTTTGCCACAGAAGGCTGTGGAGGCCGTCAGTGGATGTTTCTTAAGGCAGATATAGATAGATTCTTGATTAACACAAGTGTCAGAGGTTATGGGGAGAATGTAGGTGAATGGGGTTAGGAGGGAGAGATAGATCAGCCATGATTGAATGGTGGAGTAGACTTGATGGGCCAAATGACCTAATTCCTTATGACTTTATGACCTTCTTGACCTGTGTCTTTTCCACTACACACTGTCTGCAAGGTTCAACCTACGAGCATCAAGTAACTTCCACTGGTCAGTCTATCAATACTCAAGAAGCTCAACCAGAACTAGCTGCTTGCCTTTTAAACTCCTGAAGGATATAAATGTGTGAGTAG